>NC_136414.1:202178812-203378812 GCF_051521515.1 Lactuca serriola | reverse complement strand
TGAAGGGTCGTTGGTTATGACCTCCTCTACAAGTTTTTGGAGGGATTGATCTATAGAACTTGCAATATTATTGGACATCGATCTTGAAACTCTTTGGGTTTCTACCCACAAAAAGTTATGCATCACATATATGAACCCTTGTGACGTTGCATGAAGATTAGACGATAAAATGTATAAAGCTTGAAAATTCAAAGAATGATAACACAAAATAATGGAATCGGTATGGAAGACATGTTAGATGATAAGAACGTTTTAAGGATAAAGTTAATAGTGGAATTAGATAATTCTTTCAATGGTCGTTCTTTTGGTTGTTTCAACAACAATTTTAGAATATTTCTAAATACAGAAGTTTCCCGGATTTCCAACATATCTTCTAAGAAACAAGAGTAAAAATAGAAACATTGTATGATTTCTATTAGACATTCTAGGAAACTTGTGGAATTGGATCTTTACTTAGATACACAATCTTATAATTACTACCATTTAAATTAGAGAAATCAAATAGCTTCCTATTTTTTTCTTCCTATCATCTTTCTACACTAGGTTATCATGACAACTACGGTTACAAAAATAAATAAATTTTTATAATAAAATTCATAATTATTAATCAACTATTTTCAATAAATTATTAATTAAGAGATTTATGTTTTTTATTTATGTAAAATTATAATCGTTCATATCCTACATGTGACAACCAAGAGGATTCCGTCACTGACCATCGTTAGGAGAGAGTATGAATAATAGATGTAATAACTTAAGATTGTAATATTTGATTTATGAGATAATAAGAATCAAATGTGCCGTTACATTTATTGTTAAACTAGGTGTGAAACCCGTGTATTACACGAGTTGATTTAAAAAATGATTAAACATTAAAGTGTAAACAAAAGATATATTTTTTAATGTACAACTTTAAAATAAGAAAAGGAAAAACGTATTTATTGCAATTTAATATCATATATATGATATTAATATCATATATATGATATTTAATACTTTACATATATAAGTATATGACTTTAATTTTAAAAATTGAAACAAACCAAAAATTGACAAGTGGATAATATTTATTTCAAAAATACCACAAAATCACAAGTGTCAAAACTCATGAGAGATTGACATGTGGCAACAAAAACTTCATTTATTAAGGAGGATAGACTGTTAGGCTTGAAAATAAGCGTCCAAAAAGTTGTATCGTCTTCAAAGCTGATTAATGTATTTGGAAAGTACTAGTTAACATGATCCCAATGATATAATATTCGTAAAAATCCGATTCCGAATGAAAGAGTTATAGATTTTATAAAAATAAAAATCAACCACGTAATTAAAGTTAATTACGTCAAGACGATACTTAGAGATTGGTTGAGTTTTGACTAAAAGTACAAAAAATAGATTTGCAGTATTCCTTGAGATATGAACTTTAGGACAAAGAATGCCGAAAACAGGATTCGTATGAGAGAGATAAGATTATTGTAAAACTTATTTATTTTTATCTCCGTTAGACATAAAAAATGAAAGTCAAAACTAGCTAAAACAACCTAAAAGAGGGTTGTAGTACTCCCTTAGATCATTACATACATATAAAGAGGGCTTAGATCGGAGCTAGCACGAAAAAGTTATGATTTTTACAAAATCATTTCGTGTGCGCGATGTGCACGTCTATGCCTATCGCGCACCTGACACCAGATTCAAGTAGATTGTGAGTGACGTAGCCTATTAGGGAGGTGACACGTGGCAGTGTCTGGATGGAGCCACGATGATCACGTGCGACATGTATAGATTTTTGCGCCGCGCACACCCCAAATCCATGCCTATAAATAGAAGGTAATGCAGACCCCTTCTGCACACCTTCTAAGCCTCTATCTCTTTCTCAACTCTCGAAGCTGTTGCACCCTAGGAGTAGTTCTCGGAGTCCCGAACCCGATTCAACCGTACATCAACGGTCTCACGTGTCAAGCGCGACCCCATTTCACCTTTTTAAAGGTTTTACGGGAGGATACATGCTTATCAAACTACTTTATCAAATTATATTTATATCAATAAATATCAATAGTTATATAAAGCATGAAACGTTAGGATAATGTAGCCATAAATACTATACTTAATTGTAAGCTACGATATTATGCCTAAGAGTTATGATGTACGATAGCCTAGGAAGAGAGATTACCTAAACATTATGATGACCAATTCCTTAGGATAACAATGTACTTAATTGTTACTCTGCCTAAATATCATGTTTTAACCATAATTAGGGTATATAAATGTACGGAAAAATTATATATATATATATATATATATATATATATACACACACACACACACACACACACACAAGGTAATTATGAGATCTATAAGTTTTAATTATCAAATATAAGGTAAAAGATTTATATTGTGATAGTTATGGGAAACCACTAAGAAAGAAAGATAAAAGATAAAATACCTATGGTTAATGCATTAGTGAGCTGTTATTATTCATCCTTAGCCTGATTAAATTCGGCTACCCAGAACCTGTAATCTTTAATCTTGCGAGAGCTAGAAAGATATGTATAGATCTATACGAGGTTTGACACCCCTAAATGTGATTGCTAGCTACAATCCCGACATAATAACTTTCTTTATTATTCAAACACTATTTCACGTCCGATAAAGCGTCGTGCGGGGAAACTATTAGTCTACAATGTCGATTATGGGGGCTCATAGTTATACATTACAACCACATTACAACCACCTTAGATATCCGACTACCTCGAGGGAAGCCTTTAAGCAGTAGATAAAATACACTAGGATTAATATAATATTGTAGCATCCTAAAAATCCATGGAAAATTTTTCATTTTGAAAACATTAGTCCATACAACAATTTATTCCCAAAACATTCAAGGTGAAAAATAGTATTTAAACATCAGAGTAAAAGTGATAAATAGCCATTGCGGAATAAACTCTGGGGGATGTTGTGCAGTCACGTCGGGTCCTTCTCTTTCGAACTGGAAGTACCTAAAACCATAAATATGAAATTGTAAGCACAAATCTTAATGAGTTCCCCAAAATAGCACATACCATACATATCATTAGGCTTAGCCCGAACATTGAGCACAACACATAATAATGGGCCTAGCCCTTCCTAATCAATAGGCCCAACCCAACATATAATTAGGCCTAGCCCGTCATACATTAGGCCTAACCCAATATACAATAGGCCCAACCCATTCACATAATGGGTCCAACCCTATATGCATGCCCATGGGCCCAGCCCAACATACAATGCAAGAGTCACAAAGACAACTAGCATCCTACATAGCACATTCCAGTGGGCCGACATTAGTGCCTTCGACCCACAAGTATAATGAGGAGAATCACCTCAAACCGATGTCAACAAATCACACACTCGAGCTGTTGCTACCACGTCTTCTCACAATGAGCATATCCAAGATCAATCCTAATAAAAAAATTAGGGTAATAACCCATAGCCAAAGGTCTAAATCATAATTCATCACACTACGGGTAAAAGACCATTTTAACCTTTCCATACTTGACCCAACTAATCATGGAACAAACCCAAAATACCCAAGGCCCAAAAATGGCCCATATAGACATTTTGGTGAGTACGCCCCGCGTACCACTCTAGTACACCTGACGTACTGCTTGATCGAAGAAAGGGTAACAGGTTGAAGCCCGCTACGCGCGGTGTACCAGGAGGGTACGCCCAGCGTACGTCACTGCTGCGCAAACTCAACTTAAGTTTCTTAATACCTTAAGACCTAAAGCCCAACATCCAGATCGCATTCTAGCGGATGTATTAAGTCATAAAGTTCCCGACTTTATGACTTTGCATGGCTTAATGGAGTCCAAACCAAAGCCCTAGATTCATAACTTCACCAAAAGACCACTAACTCATGCATGGAAGAGATATAGCCACCAAGATTCGATTTTTACGACTTAGTGACCTCATAAATGGCTAGAAATGAGGCATAAAGGTTCTGGAGTAACTTCTACTCACAAGATCCAAGCCATGGGACCACAACATGCTCATATCATAACCCCAAACTAGATCTACACTAAGGAACCATAAAGTTTGAAGCTTTATACCTCTAGAAGAAAGATCAAGATGAACAAGGTCTAGATCTACAAGCTCCAAGCCATCCAACATTTCTCCAATGAGCTCATTCTTCTCCAGTATGCACCAAGAACACTTGAAATCACTCAAAGAGCTCAAGAATCTCACAAATGGGGCTAGGGTTTTGAGGGAACTGCTTTAGAGGATGGAGCCTGAAGATAAGAAGGGTTTCCAAGAGGTTAAGGCCTTTAAATAGGGTCCAAGACCCAAAAATTAGGGGTTGACCTTGCCACACGTACGTCCATTGTACTAGAGGGAATCTCCATGACTTGCTTAAGCCAAGTACGCCCAACGTACATGTCTTGTACACCCATCGTACAGGCCAAATCTCATTCCCATTCTAACTTCCAATGTCCATAACTTATTCGTCCCAACTCTATTTTTGGAGTTCTTTATATGCTCGGAAAGGTAATGCAAAGTCCTATAATCCTATCTGATCTCCTTTGACTTAAAACCTTCCGAACTAAAATCCTTAATTCAAGAAAAGGTCTGAAGCATCACTTTTACCATTATACCCTTGGACTTCAAAACACAAATCGAAAGCTTGGATCACACAACCTATATAATCCACCCCCGATTGGGTTTAAAACCCAAACCCTTTGAAGTGCAGGGCCCTAACTTGATCCATTTAATGCCCATAATTCCCGAGATAGGAAGCTTCTCAAAACTGGATTTCGTCCTCAAAATCGCTCCTTGCAACTTTCCAGGCACCCAGAAGATCCGGCCAATTCTTCCTAAACCCCGCTTCAGGCTAAAACTCGACTCATACATACGGCGACCCTCCGATGCTACAATCGAAACTCGAAATTTGAAGGACACACATATCTTGACGACAAATGGATCCTTGTCCCACTCACTTAAACCAATGAAGAACAACCATTGCTAATCGGCCTAAAATCCAGGAATCCAATACCTTGTCAGACTTTCCGACATCTAAAACCATTTTGAAACACATTCAATACGAATACACTTTGCAATCCAAACTGAACGAGGTCCTTCTGACCTTGAATTATCTTGCTGATACCACTGGAACAACATAATCCCTGACCTTTCGTTGTTGTTGAAAAGATCTTTCATATAAAACACTCCCATCTCTAGTCTCATCCCAATGTCCAAATATTCACATATTCATCCTATCCGAGATTTTCTGGTCGCATGATAACCTTCTACTAAGCTGAGATATATAGCCAAACATTCGCTACATTCGAAAATCTCGCGCACGGTTACACCATGAGACTCCTCCCAAGAGTCTAACTGTTACATGCTACTTGAGCCTAAACACCACATGGATGTCATCCGTTGACCACCGAATCATCTTACTCTAAACGTGATCCAACACCTTACTCAAGACAATTTTTATCAGGTCTCACCCATACTATCATAACTAAATGGGCCGGCTTGCCCACGGGTCTCACCCAATATGCACAATCCAACGGGCCTCGCCCACAAGTCTCACCCACTCGAGGGCTATACAGGCCCAACATCGCCTCAGATCCAACAATCCTTATTCCAAACAAGGAGTGGTTAACCAACAATATTGTCCGACTCGACTCATGCGTGCGTTGTGATCCTTCAACAACCCAACAACCACTCCTGCAATTATCTATCTCATCCTGGTGAGTGCTACGCCTCCATCATAGATGTACAACACTTCCCCGACATCCTATCAACCTTGTTAATGCTACGACTATCCCAAAATCTTATAACACTCCCATAACAGCCATGGAACCATCCCATGGTCTTGCCCTCCATCTTTCAAACCAAACTATAATCAATCATGAGTCGAACCTGCATCCAACTAAACCTCAATCTGGTGTTCGGGTCATGATTTGAACCCTAAGGCCTTTATCTAAAAAGAACATGCAGATAGACTGTAACACAACCATCAACTTGAATCTAATCACATATCCACCATGCACTGCTACTGATGCGCCACTTATTTGGTGAAAAGTCCTGGATTCCATTTCTTGTGAAAACCTCAAACCGAGTCGCCACTTGAACTGGCTTTCCTCTTGACTAGGATGTGGAACTCCTCCTTATTTCACAATTGGAACTATTCATAAAAATCCAAATGCATCTCCCCTACTTGGAATTAACTGCTCCCTGACAACCTCGCTAAAGGCAACGAATGACAAACCCTTTTATCAGAACGAACAAATGACCAACCCAACAATCCAATTTTCGAATGATTGATGCACTCCAAATATATTCAATAGATCCAATTTAAATTCCTTTGACAATCCCAACATCTGAACAAATCCATGCAACCAAAATCATCACCCACTCACTACCTCTCTTACCCTATTAGCGACAACGATTAGATCAAAGAGTCTATCAAAAATCAGCTAACATCCATCATGTAACAACGTAAATTTCAAAACAATTTTTCACTTTTAAAAATGTAATTTCACTCATACATATTCTCAAATCTCAATATATCATATGTCAAAACCATAAAAACACTTCCCAAGATCAAAACGTATAAAACTCCAATAGTGTGTACTGATCATGCCGATGCCTTCCCGCGATCCTCACTGGTACCTGAAACACATAACACAAAACACTATAAGCATAAATGCTTAGAGATTTCCCCAAAATACAACATACAACACATATTAGCCACTCTAGGCTATAACTCTGTATGACCCTCTGGTCAAAGTGTCTCAGTGGGACCCTCCAGTCCCCTAACTCTGTGGACCCTCTAGTCCTAACTCTGTGGACCCTCTAGTCCTGACTCTGTGGACCTTTCGGTCCTAACTCTGTAAACTCTGAATCACATATAGCACATAATCACATAGATATCACATCATAGCATACAACATACTCTGTCACATAACTCTAATTACCACTCTTGGTAAAGTATAGTGAGATGACTCACCTCGGATAACTCGGTAACCCTCAAACTCGTAAATACGTATCTAGCCTCTGCCTAATCACATAAAGTAATTAATCTAATCAATACGACTTTCAAAGACTAGGTTAATCCCTCTCTAAGTTCTCTAGGAAGGGTAAAAGACCATACTACCCCTCCAATAGCTCAAAAGTCCAAACATTGACTAAACCCTAATAGTCAACAAAGTCAACTACAGTTAACGGTCAACTTTGACCAGACTCGTCGATTGCACTAGGGCGACTCGGCGAGTCCATGCGGGTCCCGTGAATCCTTCTAAGCCTCCCTTGGCACGTTGAGTCCCTCCTCCACCCGCCGGGTTACTCTGCAACGAATCGCGGGGCAACCCCGACTCTACTCGTCGAGCCCACTTATGAACTCGACGAGTTGCTCCCATAACAACTCTTAAATGACCTTCTGAGGTCAGATCTGCTTTTCCAAACTATAGATCTGACCTCCCCAAGACCAATAACCACGTAAAGGTCGAAACTTGACTCACATGCAATGCACCAAAGGCTTCTTTTGGTGAAATAACTACTAAAATGGCTTCCTAGGCTCATAACTCCAAAGGGGTGGCATAAAGCATAATGATAGGGGCTCTCTGGACCCCTTAAGGTCCAGATCTAAGAACCATTTCACCTTGGGACCTCACATATTCCAGATTCAAGCTAAAATAAAGCATAAAGAAACCCTAGGTTCAACCAAAACATCATAAATACGAGAATAAGCATAGATTGATACTTCCAATAGCTTCCTCTGGTCATATGGGAGTAGATCCTAGCTCCCCAACTCGTATAGCTTGACCTTCCTCCTCTCTTCTTGCTAAAACACACAAGGAATAGTGAACAATGGCCTCCTTTCTCACTCACAAGACTCACAAATGCTCTGGCACCCTCAAGGACAAAGGTAGCCGCAATTAAGGGCCATAAGGTCCTTTAAATAGGGCACATGCCCAAGGATTTAGGGTTTCCATCCACAATGCAGACTCGTCGAGTCCACCCTTTCCGACTCGTCGAGTCCATTCATTAATCCAGTCAGCAGTGGCGGTCCTACTCGACGAGTCTACATCTCAACTCATCGAGTCCCTCTCTTTTACAAAAAAAAATGATCAACATAATACCTGGAGATCCGAATGTTACAATTCCCCCCACTAGAATCAGACTTCGTCCTCGAAGTCTTGCTCCCAGGTCCGCTCGGACCCTCTACGGTGTTGCCATTGGACTTGAACCAAGGGCACCTCCTTGTTCCTCAGAACCTTGATCTTTCGATCCACAATCGCAACTAGCCTCTTAACATAATTCAGGCTCGCATCCACCTGAATATCTTCCAATGGCATTGCCACTGACTCGTCGGCTATGCACCTCCTCAACTGAGACACGTGGAAGGTATCATGAATCTGGCTCAACTCCGCAGGTAGCTCCAAACGATATGCTACTCTGCCCACCCTCGCGGTCACCCTGAACGGACCAATGTATCGGGGCCCCAGCTTGCTTCTCTTCCTGAATCGGATCACTCCTTTCCAAGGAGATACTTTCAGGAGTACGAAAGCTAACGGCAGATACGTGTCCCAACTTCCTCCGAAGTCCAACACAAATGACCTAAGCATGTCCTCGAGCGTCTGAATCGTCCGCTCGCTCTGACCGTTCGTATGTAGGTGGTATGCGGTACTGAAATGCAGCCTCGTACCCAATTCCTCATGGATTTTCTTCCAGAACCTGGAAGTGAAACGCACATCTCGATCTAACACGATCAAGATCGATACTCCATGCCGCGATACCACATCTATCACATACAACTTTGCCAGCTTCTCAGTAGAAGAGCTCTCACTAATAGTAAGAAAATGAGCGCTCTTCGTCAGCTGGTCAACAATCACCTAAATTGCATCGATAACTCTCGCAGTCCTCGGCAATTTGGTGATAAAATCCATAGAAATCTGTTCCCACTTCCACTGGGGAATCTCAAGTGGATGCAACTTGACATGCGGTCGTTGGTGCTCGGCCTTAACCCTGCGACATGTCAAGCATCTCTCCACAAACCACGCAACATCCCTCTTCATACAGGGCCACCAATAGTCTTTCTTCAGGTGCAAATACATCTTAGTGGCCCCGGGATGGATCGAAAACCTCGATCTGTGCGCCTCCTCCATAAGAATGGTACGTGCCCCACCCTCAAATGGCACCCATATCTGACCCTGAAAGGTCATAAGTCCTCGGCTATCAGCAATGAACTTAGATACCTACCCGATCACCCGTTCTCTCTTGCGGTTCTCCGGTCTCATGGCCCCTACCTGGGCCTCTCGAATGGTGTCCAATACTGGATTTATCACCGTCAACCTCATACAAACATCTCGTATCGGGGCACTCTCCGCCCTACGAATCAAGGCATCAGCTACAACGTTAGCCTTGCCCGGGTGGTACAGGATCTCACACTCATAATCTTTTACTACATCCAACCATCTCCTCTTACGCATATTCAGGTTGGGCTGATCCATTAGATACTTTAAGCTCTTGTGGTCTGTGTATATGGTACACTGAACCCCATACAAATAGTGAGACCAGATCTTAAGGGCGAACACCACAGCCCCCAACTCCAGATCGTGAGTAGGATACTTCGTCTCATGAGGCTTCAGCTGCCTCAATGCGTATGCTATCACGTGCCCTCTCTGCATCAGCACCGCACCCAATCTCGATATCGACGCATCACAATACACCACAAAATCCTCCATTCCCTCCGGAAGGACTAAAACTGGGGCTTCGCATAATCTCTGGCGAAGTGTCTTGAATGAGGCCTCATGCTCTAGGCCCCAACTGAAAGCCACACCCTTTCAGGTCAACCTGGTGAGAGGAACAACAATCCTGGAGAAATCCTTGATAAATCTCCGATAATAGCCGGCCAACCCCAGAAAACTCCTGATCTATGAAGGGGATCTCGACACCTCCCAACTCATCACAACCTCAATCTTGGCTGGATCGAACAATATCCTATTCTGGTTGACGAGGTGTCCCAAGAACTGGACCTCTCGTAACCAGAAATTACACTTGGGGAATTTGGCGTAAAGCCTCTCCGATCTCAGAACTCCGAGGATCTCCCTCAAATGCTCCTCATGCTGTTCTCTGGATCTCGAATACACCAATATATCATCAATGAAAACGATCACCAAACAATCCAACATCGGCCTGCACATCCTGTTCATGAGATCCATGAACACCGCTGGTGCATTGGTGAGCCCGAAAGGCATCACCACGAACTCGTAATGCCCATAACGAGTCCTGAACGCTGTCTTTTGGATATCCTCATCCCGCACTCTCATCTGATGATATCCAGACCTCAGATCAATCTTGGAGAACCAAGACGCTCCCTGCAACTGATCGAACAAATCGTTGATCCTCGGTAAGGGGTAACGGTTCTTGACCGTTAGCTTGTTCAACTCCCGGTAATCAATGCACATCCGGTTTGAACCATCCTTTTTCTTGACAAAAGGATCGACGCTCCCCACGGCGAACTACTCGGCCGAATAAACCCCTTTCCCAGTAGCTCCTGCAGCTGTGAGGATAACTCCTGCATCTTTGGTGGCGCAAGCTGATAGGGCGCCTTGGCGATAGGCGTTGCCCTCAGAACCAAATCAATACGAAACTCTACCTGCCTCTCGGGAAGCACTCCCGACAACTCCTCAGGGAAAACGTCTGGGAACTCACGCACTATCGGAACCTCATTGACCGATCTCGGGACACCTCGATCTGACTACTAATCCTCCGATTAGGACCCTTATTCTGCTCCCATCGAAGGCCCGCACCAAAGACGGCTGACAACCTAATCCAACTCGGCAAGATGTGCTCCTCTCATGACCCTTGATATACAAAATGACATATAACGACCCTCGATAATATTAATATGGCAATTACAAGGAAACTAAACCGAAGATAATGTCTTACACATACAAACACATGATCTAAAGTCATATATATAAATAATAAAGCTGGAGGAAAACAAAAAGGAAACATACTTGTGATAACATCTGATGGACCTATGATATCCTTTGCTTGTAGCTTCAATGCTTGACTCCTGACTACTGGAGCCTCCACCATACCCTCACGATCGTCAGTGATCCTCAAAGTAACTGGATCAGGTGTACTCACTACTCCACCTAGCATCCTCGGACATTCGACCTTCTTATGGCCCACCCTATTATAGTGAAAACACATCAGAAACGAGCCTCGAGGACAAACCCTGCTAAAATGACCGGTTTGACCACAATTGAAGCAATCCATTCCCTTCTCACGAAAGCTCCTCTCGTGAGTCCTCCCATACTTGGCACAATGGCCCCGACGCTGATGTCCTCTCAATCGTGAACCCTGAATCGTGGGCCTCTTCGCCTGGTCCACTGTAGTTTGAACCTGCTCTAACTTCCTCTTACCGAGGTGCCCTAATCAATCTCCCGCTCTCTTTCTCTAGCAATCATATCATTCAGGTTCTTGCGTTATGACAAGCTCACAAATTCCCTGATATCATCCCTCAATATATCATGATACCTCACCTTCTTCATCTCCGCATCCACCACATACTAAAGTACCAATAAAGCCCTCTCCCAAAACTCGACAGTGATCTCTGCTACGGTCTCAGTAGTCTGACAAAAGTCTTGAAACTCTCTCGCTAGCTGCTGCAACTCAATCATTGGTGCAAACTTGTCACACCCCAAAACTAAGAACGGCGGAAACGTTCCGGGGTGGAGGACATCATGTACAGTATCACAACAGTGTAAAGTAGTAAACAAGCAACAACATCATCCATTGCATTAAAAGTAAAGTTTTAATACATGTGTGTTCTTTCATTGTAATAAGACACCAAAATATGTGATCAAAATAAAAGACGAGCCTTGTCTGTGCTCCGTCTTCACAAAACCTGGCCATCGTACCTGTCTACTGGTGACCTGAGAATACAAGTTATTTTGAAAGCGAGTATCAGCATAAAGCTAGTGAATTCATAAGTATTTAAGTGTCATTGTCTTGTTTTGGAAAACTGTTATGAATGCCTTGTAAATCCTTGAAAGAAACAGTTGATATAAGTATGAAAACCCTAGAAAATCCCATATTTCCTATTAGTATGAAATGTAGTCTTCTACCAAGACCCGAATGTTTTGCTATAACAATGATAGTTTTTCCTTCTTTTTGACTATTACTAACAGTACTTAGTCTAACTCATCGTTTATGTAAATGTATCACAAAATAAAGTAATAGGAAAAATATTATCATGTAAGTGTTATCCTTTTGTATTAGGATTAACACGACATCGCGACTAGCGAAATGTATAACCTTTGAACATCCGTAGATTGTTCAATTTTCCTCTGTAGCTGCAGCAGGTTTAAGGAATCGTTAGTCCCATAAAGGTACTCCTAATATAAGTATTAACCGTAGGCATCCGTAGATGGTCATTTACCTCTGTAGCGAACAGTAGGCTAAAGGAATGGTTAGTCCCGTAAAGGTACCCCTAATATAAGTAATAACCATAGGCATCCGTAGATGTTCATTTACCACTGTTGCTAACAGGTGGGTTCCGGAATGGTTAGTCCCGTCTAGACATCCCGTTGAACTGGGATAGGCAGGACAATTTACACATAATGTACTAGTAAATCATCCTAGTGAATCTAGGTACAAGTATCCATGTAAGTGTATACAAATAAATCTATATATGTAAATGTATTCATGTAAGCGTATCAATGTAGACGTATTCATGTAACATGTAATGTATAGTATAGACTCATGAATGAACTGACTCTGGTGTAATTCCTTGTAATAGGAATAATGTTTTGTATCTCCTAACTATCCCTATAATAGTTAACTGGAAGGTAATTGATTGTCCAAGCAGGTTTATACACCCTTGCTACACAAGAGTGTGGGAAACTAAATGAAGGATGAAAACTATAACATCAATACATATATAAGAACATAAGTGTATAGATATAGTTTTGTTCAAGAAGGTAAAAATGGTTTTGTAAGACATCTAAGAGTTTTGAACAATAATTAACAATGACTTGATGTCATTTTAATAAACATTTCAAACGTAATACTTTTGCTAACATGGTATTTTTAAGATAGAAAACCATTTCATACATCACATTTTGAAGCATGTGAAATCAGTTGGATGAAAACACAGTTATAAATACCTATGATTGATTTAATAACATGATGTTTTCTACTTGTATTCCCCCCATTGAAACACTTAAAATCATTTAAATCATTGATTAAAGGGTATGAACTCACCTGAAGATGGTGGTTTGGATGAACTGAACGGTGTAGGATTGTTAGGTGTCAAGTGAGGACTTGTACACACACTTTGATCCTAAAGAACATATAATCACACATATATGCACCCAATTAGTCTTAAACTACTAATTGAAAATGTTAAGACATCCTAGAACATGATAAACACTTTATATAAGTGTTATAAGCCCTAAGGATTGCATCTAAGTTGTTGTAGGATAAGGCTAGTGGGTTTAGGGTTCCAAAGGACCCCATACATGAGTTTACTCTCCAATAAACCTCACACAAGGAGTTTACGGTCGTAAACCCTTGAGTTTACGGCCGTAAGCTCCTAGGCCTTATGTCATTTGGTGTTTTGGAGTTCTAAATGATCCCTAGAAGCATTCCTACTTGATGGATTAATCCTTGGAAAGGTTTAGGGCTTAAATACACTCCTTTGAGGAGTATACGGCCCCAAGGCCATTTCCTTTTGGGTTTATGTCACACCCCCGAACCAGACGGCGGAAACGTCCGGGGGCTGTCGTGACTCAATTGAATACCATCCCAATGAATATACATGAAACATAACATCATTCATCACCAACATTTGAATATTACAACTGATAGTGTTTACATTCATTACATTGTCTCAAACCATTACATTTCCAAAAATTAAATTGTTCGGTTCATACATAAATAAACTGCAACCGTCACTGAATATGTTTTCCTTTGGTTCACTGGTTCCCTGAGAATACAAGTATTTTGAAAAACGTCAACATATGAAATGTTGGTGAGTTCATAAGTAGTGTTTGAAATCCAATGTTTTGTATTGTTTGAAAACCACCAGAAAATCCGATATTTTCTGAAAAGAAAAGCTTTTGAAAATGTTGTGAAGATCCATAGGTATGCTTGTTTGTTTCTATACTTAAAAAAATTTGTTCGTTAAGATTGTATGCATTTTGAATCTGTATGTATTGAAAAACCCTAGGAAAACCCGATGTTTTCCTAATTTCTTGCATTACATGAAGTTACATTGAAACCATTGCATAGCGTATAGTGTCAGTCCCAGACGACGTTGGATTATTTTTGAGCATGATTAATTACTACAAACCCGCATTACACAAACGCCCAGTTTATAGCTATACTAATGATCCCGAAGGCGTCGTCCGTACTAATCACGTTATCCAATCGCCCTGACTATGTGTAGTCCCACATCCGAAGAGAAAGAGGTCACGAAGACCCCGGTGACTCCATTAACCGGTTGGGGATAAAATATACGAGGGGTCCCCGACCCGCCTCGCATAAAATGTAGACTTTACTAGCTATACCAAAGGACCCTTGGGGACCAGTAGTATACAAGCCATTGAAAGTCCATTTACGTTGTGTCGGATCGGTAAAACCCAACACTCCGTAAAAAAAATGTCTTCGGGCCTTAAGATCAGGTCATTGGGTTAGCTAGGCTCAACGAACAAGATTTTACACTTTTGGGGCCCAAAGATGGTGCGTAGACGTCTGTGCACACTCGCATGTATAATGTATTACCAAACGTTACTTGTATAAATCGTAGTATTGTAGTGTTAGTAGTTGTAGATTTCTATTGGTTCGAGACCGAGCTAATTCGTTTAACAACGACTTTTGGTATTGTAATGTATTGTATTTCGTCGATAGCCGCGGTGCCATTATTTGATCAAATTGTGTATATTGAATTAGCCTTGAAATTTTTCTGTTTTCAGCCCCTCATTGTTTGTAAAATTTACATTTTCAACCCTTTTATTAAATACTTCCCGGTTTGGTCCTTAAATTAATTTTCTTGACATTTTAACACCAAAAATTATTGAAATTAATATTTTTCAGCATATTTTTCATAGAAAACAGTTTAAGTCCCTGAAAATGCAGTTTTCTCGGTTTTAACCCTTCTTTTTCGCAACTTTGACAATTTTGGCCCAAATTGGAAAATTTTTCCAACTTTGGTCCTTTTTAAATTTAAAAAGCATTTTAAACCTTTGAAAAGGACTTGGATCACTTATGGTCCACTGTTTTACAGAAAATCACAGTTTTGGCCCTCCAAAACAGAAAAATTCGCATAATGGGCCTCATTGGGCCAAAAATGTCATTTTTAGCCCATTAAGCTTGGAATTTATGTTTTTAATCCCCTAAATGAGTATATTTTCAGAAATTGATTTATGGAAACTGTTTTGGCACACTTCATCCATCAGAATTCGTGATATGCCAATTTGGACCCTTAATTTTGTATTTTTCACATTTTAGGCCCAAAATTTGTGTTTTTAACCCAAAGAAAATTATTACTAAACCACTTAACCATTTTTCTTGAAACACTTTGTATTTAGAAATATATTTGAAGCTAAAATCATTTATCACAAGATATACTCGGTTTTGAGGGGTTTTATGGCTAGATCCATCATTATAACACACAAATGCGTACATATAAGCATGGAAATCATACAAGGCATACAAACACATATAGATCTACACTTTCACTTGTATTCCCCCCCCCCACAAAACTCATAAAAACAGAAAATAGGGAGTATGAAGCTCACCTTGGGTGTGGTTTCGGTTTTTGGAAGAAAAGATGGAGGAAAACTTGATGATTTTTGGCCTTAGCACCTTTCCTTGGTAGATCTCGAGTTTGAGATGGTTCTAGGGTGCAAGATCACGATTTTTGCATAGATTAGGAAAGGATTTTGATAACAAAAGAATCTAAACCATAGATCCAAGTATAATCTTACCTTAGATGATGATTAACTTGCAAGATCCTCTTGAAAGTCCCTAATTTTTGAGATTTTTGGAGAGGGGAGGAAGGAGAGTTCTTGAGTAATCTAGAGAGAATTTGAGAGATTTTTGTGTGGGTGTATGGCCGAGAGTGAGAGAGATAGGAAGAAGAGATGTGATCTTGAAGTGATATGCATGGAAGAATGAGAAATAATGCATGGAAGTCCTATGGGTAATAGTGAGGTGGCATCCAAAGTCAACACTTCCATTTCTCTTTGGGTTTGGGCCTTAGGCCGAGAATGGGAAGAGAAAAAAAAGGATTTTTGGGCTTTTTTCCCTTAAGCCCAATATTTGAGGTAGTTTGGGTGTTCATTGGCCTTATAAAATAAAATTGTGATTTTTATGCTTTATTAAGCTAGGTTAGGTTAAATTATGGATCAAAGCTTGTGATTTATTTCATTCTAGGCCCAGTATGGCCCAAAATTTTGAGATAAATAAGTGTGGGTCCAATTAGAGCCCAATTAGGGTTCTAAGCCCATGATAGTCTATTTGGAAGCTTATTGGTCCACTTGGATCCAATAAGGAAGTTCTAGTCCAAGGTGTACCTAAACAAGAACTTTTAGGGTTTCCAATTGTTTGATGACTATTTGTAGTACTTGTATGAGGTACTTGATTGAAGTTTTTGATTCACATTAACTTGAATGCATAGATTACATGACACAAAATTTCCAGTTGTGACATCATCCCCCCGTTAGAGGGAATTTCGTCCCGAAATTCTGTTTGAAAGCTAGATTTGAGAGTGCTAGAATAGGTGAGGGTACTTCTGCTTCATTTGGTCTTCGCGTTCCCAAGTGAATTCTGGCCCACGCTTTGCGTTCCACCGTACCTTCACGATCGGGATGCGGCTTTGTTTAGTACGCTTCACCTCCCTGTCCATGATTTCGACTGGTTCTTCGACGAACAGGAGATTCTCATTGATTTCGATTTCGTCAAGAGGAATGACAAGGGTTTCATCTGATAGGCACTTTTTCAGATTAGAGACATGAAACACGGGGTGTACACCGTTTAGCTCCGCGGGTAGTTGTAGTCTGTAGGCTACCGGACCTATTCGGGCGACGATTTCGAAAGGTCCAATGTATCGCGGGTTCAGCTTTCCCCGTTTTCCGAAACGTATAACCCCTTTCCAGGGTGAGACTTTCAACAATACTCGATCACCGACCTGGAATTCTAAGGGTTTTCGCCGTTTGTCTGCATAGCTCTTTTGTCGGTCGCGCGATGCTTGTAATCGGGCTCTGATCTGAACGATCTTTTCTGTGGTTTCGCGAATGATCTCCGGTCCTGTTAGTGCCCTGTTGGACGTATGCGTTTTTGCTAGCTGGGTGTCACCTACTTCCGCCCAACATAACGGTGATCTACACTTACGCCCGTGCAGTGCTTCGAAAGGGGCCACCTTGATGCTTGAATGGTAACTATTGTTATATGAGAACTCAATCAGCGGTAGGTGGGTATCCCAAGACTTCCCAAAGTCTATTACACATGCACGAAGCATGTCTTCAAGTGTCTGAATGGTTCGTTCGCTTTGACCGTCCGTTTGTGGGTGATACGCGGTGCTCATATCGAGATGAGTTCCCATTGCCTTGTGGAGTGATTGCCAAAAGCGCGATGTGAACCTACTGTCCCTATCCGAGATGATAGATTTTGGCACTCCATGGAGTCTTACGATTTCTCGTAGGTACAACCGCGTCAGTCTCTCCATCTTGTAGGATTCTTTGATTGGCAGGAAATGGGTAGATTTCGTCAGTCGGTCGATTATTACCCATATGGTGTCCAATCCGTCCGACGTCTTGGGCAGCTTGGTCACGAAATCCATAGAAATCCCCTCCCATTTCCACTCAGGGATTGCCGGTTGCTGTAACAATCCAGAAGGTTTCTGGTACTCCACTTTTACTTTGGCGCACGTAAGGCACTTACCAACATAGGTCGCGATTTCCGCCTTCATGTTAGGCCACCAATAGTGTTGCTTAATGTCCAAATACATCTTGTCCGAACCAGGATGAATGGAGTATCGTGTCTTGTGGGCTTCCTTCATAACGGTCTCCCTAAATCCTCCGATTTTTGGGACCCAAATACGGTTCATAAAGTAGTATACCCCATTCTCCTTGACTTCTAGGTTCTTCTCCATCCCGCGCAATGCCTCGCTAGTTCTATTTTCCGCTTTCATAGCCTCTGACTGGGATAATGCAATTTGAGTGGCCAGATGAGACTGAATGGTTATCGAGTGTGTTTTCGTACGGCGATTTGAGTACTCCTTCCGACTTAATGCATCGGCTACCACGTTGGCCTTGCCTGGATGGTACTTGATCTCGCATTCGTAGTCGTTTAGCAATTCCACCCATCTTCGTTGTCTCATGTTCAGCTCCTTCTGATTCAAGATGTGCTGGAGACTCTTGTGGTCCGTGAAGATGGTGCACTTTGTACCGTACAGGTAGTGCCTCCAAATTTTCAGAGCGAAGACCACGGCTCCCAGTTCTAGGTCATGGGTCGTGTAATTTACTTCGTGCGTCTTTAGTTGGCGGGACGCGTATGCTATCACTCTTCCACGTTGCATGAGAACGCAACCTAAGCCTTGATTCGACGCGTCACAGTAGACTACAAAATCTTCCGTTCCTTCGGGTAGAGATAGCACAGGAGCGCTACAGAGAGCTTGCTTCAAGGTTCGAAACGCAATCTCTTGTCGGTCGGTCCACTTGAATGGCACGCCCTTTTGCGTAAGCAAGGTAAGCGGCTTGGCGATCTTAGAGAAGTTTTGGATGAACCTCCTATAGTAGCCTGCTAGGCCTAAGAACTGATGAATTTCTGTGGGCTTAGTCGGAGTTGCCCATCCTTCCACAGCTTTGACCTTAGAAGGATCCACATGAATTCCGTCTTGGCTAACTACGTGGCCTAGGAAATTCACACTCCGGAGCCAGAACTCACACTTGGAGAGTTTGGCATAAAGCTTTTCCATTCGCAGAGTCTCTAAGATTTGTCGGAGATGTTGGCTATGCTCCTCTTTGCTTCGAGAATAGACGAGGATGTCATCGATAAACACAATGACGAAGTTGTCCAGGAACGGTCGACAAATTCGATTCATTAGGTCCATAAATGCGGCAGGTGCATTTGTTAGACCGAAGGGCATTACGACGAATTCATAATGTCCGTAGCGGGTTCGGAAAGCGGTTTTAGGAATATCTTCTTCTCGGACTTTGAGTTGGTGGTATCCAGACCGTAAATCTATTTTAGAAAAATAACTAGCTCCTTGGAGCTGGTCGAATAGATCATCGATTCGTGGGAGTGGGTAGCGGTTTTTAACAGTGAGTTTATTCAGCTCTCTATAATCGATGCACATTCTGAAAGATCCGTCCTTCTTTTTGACAAAGAGCACCGGAGCTCCCCATGGCGAGTAGCTAGGTCGGATAAATCCCTTGTCCAGAAGCTCACTGAGTTGACTGGACAATTCCTGCATTTCAGCAGGAGCCAATCGATATGGTGATTTAGCAAGAGGAGTCGCTCCTGGAACGAGGTCGATTCGGAACTCAACCTGTCTCTCTGGGGGTACTCCTGGAAGATCTTCAGGAAACACGTCCGGAAATTCACACGCTACTGGGATGTCTTGGATGTTAGTTTCTTCTTTGGTCTTGTCCACTATGTGAGCCAAGAACGCCAAAATTTTCTTTCGCAGATGTTTTTGCGCTTTGATGCACGAGATAAGACGATGATTCGTGCTAGGTTTGTCTCCGTAAATTACTAGGGTTTCGTGATTCGGGAGACGAAGGCGAACAGCCTTCTCGTGGCACATAATCTCAGCATGGTGGGGGCTTAACCAATCCATGCCGATAATCACATCGAAACTCCTAATTGATACTGGCATCAGATCTATTCGTAAGACGTGTTGGTTGAGGGTTAGGGTACATCCGATGTAGATCTCCCTAGTGGATTCGGTTTTCCCATTGGCCATTTCCACCGTATAGGTTTCATTTAGCTTCTGGGGTTGCTGTTTTAGTAAATGTTTAAACTTCTCACTTACGAAACTTCGCTCCGCTCCGGTATCAAATAAGATGCATGCATAAGTGTGGTTTAGGAGGAACGTACCGGTCACAACTGCGGGGTCCTGAACTGCATCACTCTGACCCATAGTCAGCATTCTTCCTGCTCCTCTGTTTCCTGAGTTGTTGTTGTTAGGGCAATCTCGACGGAAATGTCCCGTCCTTCCACACCCAAAACAGGTGTGGCTAGGCCCTGCATTGTTGCCGCCGGTATTGGTGTTGTTGTTATTGCGGTGGTTGTTGTTGTTCTGGTTGTTTCCCTGACTCTGGTTCTGAGAAGGATAAGTCCTGCAGAACCTTGCAGTGTGTCCCCTTCGGTTGCAATTGGTGCAATGAAACTCCTTACATTCTCCTTGGTGATGGAAACCGCACTTGTTGCATTTGGGGAGATTACCGGAATAGGGTCTTGAAGCATTTGAAGCAGCTGAGGCTGAAGCATGTGATGTGACTGGAACCGGCGCAGTGACAGCGTTAACTGCCACCGTTTGCTGCTTTTTAGAGGTCTCGGGGCCCTGACGCCCCTTTCTCTTGTTGTTCCATCCTTTCTTACCATCACCCTCCTTCTTCTTCTCAGTCTCCACTGGTTTCTCGCCCTTCTTGTTGTTGTGATCATATAGCCTCTTTGCCAATCTCTTTGCACTGTCAAACGTTTCAGGGTTTGTAGCTATCACATTACCCTGAATGGGAGGTGTCAGTCCCCAGATGAATCGTTCGATCTTCTTTCCTTCTGATGTGATCATACCCGGGCACAACAGAGATAGTTCGCTGAATCTCGATATGTAAGCATCGATGTTCCCATTCTGCACCATGAGATTCCATAGTTCCTGTTCCATCTTCTGTATTTCGCCTCGGGGGCAGTACTCAGCCGTTAGCATCTCTTTCATTTTTGCCCATGGAATAGAGTTGGCGACAGGGAGCGTCATAGCTTCTACGTGTCCATTCCACCAAGTGAGTGCTTGGTCCACAAAAGTGCAGGCCGCGAACTTCACCTTCATCTGCTCGGGGCACTCGCATATCTTGAATACCGACTCTACCTTCTCGATCCATCTCTTCAGAGCGATCACTCTTCCAGTACCGTTGAAAGTTCGGGGTTTAGCGTTCACAAAATCCTTGTAGGTGCACGTTTTAGTGGGTCCTTGGTTCGTCCCGTTGTTCGAACTTCCGGATCCTTTCCCGTTACCTCCTCCGTTGTTCCCTCGGTGAAGTTGTGCCATAGCTGCTGTGACCGCAGCAGACACGGCTGCCTGGAAAGCAGTGGAGTCAACTTCGGGCGGGGTTGGTTCGGGATTTCCGCGAGTAGCTGGGCGAGGCATCTTTCTGTCATGAAACGGAAAGATGTTGAGTGTACGTGGTTTCTGTGAGGTTGCGATCCTACTAACTAGGTGTATGATACGAACCTAAACATTACTACCATTGAGCATACAATCATAACATCTCAACACATAACAATTGGTAATATCATAGCAAAACACACAAAAGTTCATTAATATTATCCGCATTTAATACAAGAAAATTTGCTCGTAGGAGCATACATATGTGATACTAATCCGACAGCATAACGGCTCCATGAGTAGTGTAGTCACTTAAACATAGAGCCGGAGTACATAACATAGTTCCTAATGACCTACTATGATAAGTCTATCCCTAACCGCGATGAGCTGCGTCAGGAGGTGGTGCTGAAGATGTGGATGCTCCCTGAAGACGAGTCACCAAGCGTTCTGCGTCCTGAAGTCGAGACTCCCATCTTACCTGCCTCATGTGAAACTCCCGGAGGACGTCACGCATCTCCTGTTCTGCCCGCTCGACCCTAGTCCACAACTGGCGTACTTGATCAGCAGTGCCCTGAGCAAGGTCGCCGGTGTCCCGTAATCGTCTCACCATGACTGGTAGGGCTCGGTCGGCCGGTCCTCCGTCCCTCAGGTCGAAGAACTCACGTGACATGCCAAACGGGGGTCACTGTCCCTGATGTCTGCTCCATCTCCAGAGATCAATGCCCCAAGGAGGGGTAGGTCCAGTGGGGCCCACACGGTAAGCAGGCACCCTGATCGGGTAAGGGGGGTCGATGACCTCGGACTCTGCGTCCGAATCACCCCCTTCGCTGTCATCGAGCTCCTCTCCGAAATGTTCTTCGTCTTCTTCGGGTTCGGCAGGCTCGCCCTCGACTTCTGCCTCCGGTTCCCTGTCAGATTCCTCTTCGGGGTCCTCCTCAGGTTCCTCTTCAGGCTCTTCCTCAGGTTCCTCCTCCTCTAGCCACCCGTTGTTTCCCTGATTAGGGAAGTAGGGGTCTCCAGGGTGATGAAAACCAGCCATGCTGTCTGCGCGAGTACGTAAATATGCTAACATTATTCCTAGGATGCTATGACTATTGTACAGCCTAAGCGAACGTTCTCTTTTTGGTGATAAAGGGTATAGTTTTAGGTTCCCTAGCTATCCCGATCTTATCAAGACGTGTGTTAGTTTTACTTTGGAGAGAATGTAGTTGATCAGGCTACATTCACTCCTTGGTATCACTAAGAACAGTCCCGAATTAACCGAGATACCAGTGTTATTGTGTTTGATTCAGCGTTAGGTCCTTATCCCTAATGCAAGCAAGTGTGTTTTATTTACTTGTTTTGTTCAGAGTTATGTTAGTCCCTCTTTTTGGTTTATAGTTGCATATCAATGTATGGCTCGACATGCTAGTTCACTATAAACAAAGCTCTGATACCAACCTGTCACACCCCCGAACCAGACGACGGAAACGTCCGGGGGCTGTCGTGACTCAATTGAATACCATCCCAATGAATATACATGAAACATAACATCATTCATCACCAACATTTGAATATTACAACTGATAGTGTTTACATTCATTACATTGTCTCAAACCATTACATTTCCAAAAATTAAATTGTTCGGTTCATACATAAATAAACTGCAACCGTCACTGAATATGTTTTCCTTTGGTTCACTGGTTCCCTGAGAATACAAGTATTTTGAAAAACGTCAACATATGAAATGTTGGTGAGTTCATAAGTAGTGTTTGAAATCCAATGTTTTGTATTGTTTGAAAACCACCAGAAAATCCGATATTTTCTGAAAAGAAAAGCTTTTGAAAATGTTGTGAAGATCCATAGGTATGCTTGTTTGTTTCTATACTTAAAAAAATTTGTTCGTTAAGATTGTATGCATTTTGAATCTGTATGTATTGAAAAACCCTAGGAAAACCCGATGTTTTCCTAATTTCTTGCATTACATGAAGTTACATTGAAACCATTGCATAGCGTATAGTGTCAGTCCCAGGCGACGTTGGATTATTTTTGAGCATGATTAATTACTACAAACCCGCATTACACAAACGCCCAGTTTATAGCTATACTAACGATCCCGAAGGCGTCGTCCGTACTAATCACGTTATCCAATCGCCCTGACTATGTGTAGTCCCACATCCGAAGAGAAAGAGGTCCCGAAGACCCCGGTGACTCCATTAACCGGTTGGGGATAAAATGTACGAGGGGTCCCCGACCCGCCTCGCATAAAATGTAGACTTTACTAGCTATACCAAAGGACCCTTGGGTACCAGTAGTATACAAGCCATTGAAAGTCCATTTACGTTGTGTCGGATCGGTAAAACCCAACACTCCGTAAAAAAAATGTCTTCGGGCCTTAAGATCAGGTCATTGGGCTAGCTAGGCTCAACGAACAAGATTTTACACTTTTGGGGCCCAAAGATGGTGCGTAGACGTCTGTGCACACTCGCATGTATAATGTATTACCAAAAGTTACTTGTATAAATCGTAGTATTGTAGTGTTAGTAGTTGTAGATTTCTATTGGTTCGAGACCGAGCCAATTCGTTTAACAACGACTTTTGGTATTGTAATGTATTGTATTTCGTCGATAGCCGCGGTGCCATTATTTGATCAAATTGTGTATATTGAATTAGCCTTGAAATTTTTCTGTTTTCAGCCCCTCATTGTTTGTAAAATTTACATTTTCAACCCTTTTATTAAATACTTCCCGGTTTGGTCCTTAAATTAATTTTCTTGACATTTTAACACCAAAAATTATTGAAATTAATATTTTTCAGCATATTTTTCATAGAAAACAGTTTAAGTCCCTGAAAATGCAGTTTTCTCGGTTTTAACCCTTCTTTTTCGCAACTTTGACAATTTTGGCCCAAATTGGAAAAATTTTCCAACTTTGGTCCTTTTTAAATTTAAAAAGCATTTTAAACCTTTGAAAAGGACTTGGATCACTTATGGTCCACTGTTTTACAGAAAATCACAGTTTTGGCCCTCCAAAACAGAAAAATTCGCATAATGGGCCTCATTGGGCCAAAAATGTCATTTTTAGCCCATTAAGCTTGGAATTTATGGGCCTCATACAAACATTGTCATTTAAATACTTATGAAACTCACCAGCTTAAATGCTGATCTACTCTTTCAAAATTACTTGTATGTCCCAGGGAATCAATAATTTCAGGTATCATTATGCTTTTGATGAAGGGATGCTGCGGCGCCAGTTAAATCTCATATTTTGACATCATATTGTAATTGGTTTTGAACATGTAACTTTTGAAAAATGTAAACTTTCAATTATATATGTGATGGTTGTATTGCTTTCTTTACTATGTATTCATTTGTTACGTTACCACATGAAGTCATCCGCCCCCGAACGTTTCCGTCGTTCAGGTTTGGGGGTGTGATAGTAAACCCATATGGAAAGGGTATTTTTATGTCTTCAAGTCCCATGCTCAACTAGGATAGGGTTTTAGACATTTATCTAAGGCTAATGAAGGCCTTAGGCACACTTTGGTACCCTTCTTTGATGTTCACGGCCCAAAGACCATAAACATTAGAGATTACGGCCATAATCTCTCTTTGGGATGGGTTTTTGATGATTTAAGGTCATTAAATTAACTAGGAGTAAGTCAAGGTAATTATCCAAGGCTTTAGGAGTGATTAGGGCACCCTTTGGACCTTGAGTTTGGAGTTCACGGTCCAAGAACTTCTTGGGCCGTGAACACCTTACTCTTGGTGTTCATGGGTGATTTCTAGTCCTATATACACTAACATACAAGCCTAGCATAGTTTCATTGCATAAGGAAAAGGACTAGGCATCATTTTTCCCCTTAAAGAAGGGTTCACGGTCCAAGAACTTCTTGGGCCGTGAACTCTTAAATCATGTTTTTTTGTTATGAATTCTAGGTTAATAAGCACATAATAAGCCATATAATACAACTAGAGAGAGATACTCACGATTTGGGATGAAAACCCGAAGATCCGTGAGAGAGAAAATGGCTTTTCTCTAGTTGGAAATGTAACTAATGAATAAATATGGCTCAGAATCCTATATATAGTCCTGAGATTTTTGGTAGAAAATATTTTATTCATGAAATGAACTCTAATATCATAGGGTTTTGGAATAACAGAGTTGCACAAAACCCTAGTGCATCCACTCTCCTGATATCTCCTTAAGTGTAAATCCTGAAATACTCAAACTTATACGGAAAAGTCTAAAAATTTACTGCGATTGTTCTAACTTCTATTGACTTGATAATGTTTGTACAGAATGGAAATTTCGGGTTGTCACAAAACTCCTTTTGGAATCTCATGACAAACTCATCCCAAGTCATGGAAACCACACGTACATATCCTAATGTACAACCAACCTCCTCCCATTGGTCATGGGCTTGGTCCCTCAAAAGAAATAACGCAAATCCAAGCTTCTCCCCCTCATGGCAGAAACTCATCTAGTGAGAATTCTTCATGCCAACGATCCATCGGTGGCTAGCAATTGGGGCCTTAGCCCTAAAAAACTTCGGAGCTCCACAGACTTGAACTCCCAAAAGGAGGGAGTCTGGGCTCCGAACTGTCCCGAAAAGCCCCGATTCGCTCATCTAGAAGCTCCATAATCCCAGAGATACACACCCTAATTCTCCTCCATAATCTCCATGATCCCTCCTAGACCGTATCGAAAATCTCAGGAGTCTGCTCCAAAATACAATGGGTGATCTCTGATGAAATGAATTCCCGCATCTGCTCATCCATCTGCTCAGTGCCAATACCTGATCCTGAACTAGAACCTGATCCTCCTCCATGCTGCTCATCACCATTCTAGAAAGAAACCATACAATAATTAGATCATACCCATAAAATTCCTCATCCTACAGGTTTCCTAGAATCTTCGTGACCTTCCTTGATTCGAGTATGGATCCTATGCTTTCAGTAGTACGAGCGTAATACTACCTTCCACACCTATCCATACTTTCCTCAAGAATTTTTGTGAATCCTCTAAGCCACCTTCTCAAGCAGCTATTCCAAATATCTGCTAAACAACGCATCCAAACCCACTAAAGCACTTCATGGGTTCTCCTAGGTTCCCGACCTCACCTTGCCTTCAATTGCTGAAGAACTCCCATTAATGTCAGCTAACTACTTCTTGAATACAATCACGTGCAACAAAGCTTAGATAATCCTTTGACTAAAAGACTCAACCCTACAATGGTTAGACTCAAATGAGAGTTGCGTAATAGGGCCAAATCCATAAGTATGAGATTATTTAACCTTTGCAGCATGTGACTTAACATATTCACTTAATAGTTAACTTGCATTAGTAAGGGTCTCAAAAAGCACAACTGTGACATCCCCAAAATCACGGCCAGAAAAGACCGATTTCATTTATGCTTTTTAAAATAATTTCAGAGTAAATCTGTAACACCCCGAGATCCAGGTACATTTCTTTCATCCTTGTTCTTTATTGATTGGGCATGTTTAGTCCTTGAGTGTTGGGATTGTAGCAAGTGAGTACGTTGGGCGTACCAGAGGGGTACGTTGCGCGTACTCATGCACTTAATTTGGATGCGGAGTCGCCAAGGTATGCTGGGCGTACCTAGAGTTACGCCGGGCGTACCCGGCCCAGGTGCAAAAACCCTAATCCACCTTGTGCACTATTTAAAGGGTGTTATGGCTCATTTCTCAGCCTCCATATCAGTGAGTGAAACCCTAAAAGAGAGCCCCATCGTCCTTAGTGTGTGAGAGTGTTGATTTGAGCTTTTTGGTGCTTTAGTGACTTGGTGAAGAAGAAGGAAGGGAGTTCTTGGAAGCTAAAGCTTGAGGTGTCACTTTGGATCTGAGATCTACAGAGAAAAGGGCTACACTTGGAGGTATAAAGTTCAAAACTTTCCTCTTCTTTTGGTTGTTGTAGTATGTGCCCTTTTTAGGGCTAAAAACCCCAAAGGTGGAGACTTTATGAGTGTAAAGTGCTCCATGGTCCGAGATCTGTCCCCTTTCTGTGTTATTGGTGATTTAGAGCCATAAATTTTCCATCTTGGATGTTATTTTGAAGTCATGCATGTGTATTTAGCCTTCTAGAGTTGAAGGTGGGATCATTGTGAGAGTTGGTGACTTGTTCAGCCATGCAAAGGCTTAAAGTCATCAACTTTATGGATTAAGGGGCTTAGATGGGGTCAGATCTAAAATATGGACGTATGTCTTAACTATTCAAGACCTCAAGAGCTAAAGGGCTGAAGCAGGGGAATACGCCGGGCGTAATCCCTAGTACGCGCCGCGTACTGGGTGGCGCTCCCCGATTCTGAGGTGCAGCCGGGTACGCTCAGCGTACACATCTGGTACGCGCAGCGTAACCCGAAGAGTTGACTTTTGGTTGACTTTTAGGGTATGGTCTATTGTGGGGCCTTTGAGTTATGAGAGGGGTAAAATGGTCTTTTACCCTTCTGAGAGTGTCATAAGAGAGCATAGTCTAGCCTTTGAGAGTTATATTAAATAGAGTGTTTATTTCATATGATTAGGCGGAGGCTAGGCCAGCGTTTACCGAGTCAGAGATTTACCGAGATACCCGAGGTGAGTCTTCTCACTATACTTTACCTAGTGTGGTAACAGAGTTATGTGATAGAGTACTATAGAGTTATATGCCAGTGTATTTGCATGTTATTTATGTGTTGTGATTTATTGTGATATGTGATATGCATGATTCAGAGTTACAAAGTTGGGACTTTCGGGTCCCTAGAGTTAGGGCCAGAGGGCCCACAGAGAGTTGGGGTTGGAGGGCCGCACTGAGACACATTGACCAGAGGGTCGACAGAGTTTCAGCCTCAAGTGGCTATTATGTGTTAGAGTGGTATTTTGGGGAACTGACTAAACTTTTGCTTATAGTGTTCAATGTTATGTGTTTCAGGTACCAGTGATGACTGCGGGAAGGCGCCAACTTGATTCGTACACACACATGGGATTTGATGTATTTTGATCTTGGGAGATATTATGTGAAACAAAAACATGATGGTATGACATTTTATGAATGAATGGTTTTGTTAAAAAATGTGTTTACAATTGCGAAAAAATTGTTTTAATTTTTACGGTGTTACAAAATCCTATTGATTTAAAAGAGTTGCGGAATTTGTTCCCAAAACAAAATATGATAAAATATTATGTATCAAAGCATTTCATCAAGAGATGCATTTTCATTATATAATCAAAACTCGGGATGTCATGTTCCGATACAGGCCATAAATCATAAACGATAACATTACAAGTCATTCAACAAATATATACATATACAAACTTGTAAACAAAACAACTTAATGATTCATCCATCTTATGCCCTTGCGCCACTACCTGTAATACAAATAAACTGAGTGGGTCAGGCTTGGGAGCCTGGTGAGCATATAGAGTTTTCAACCCACAATAAATAATTATATTTAATTTCACCAACCAACAATAAGCCGATTACCCATTCCCGTTATCCTCACTTTATGTCCCTAAAACAACATCTATCTCAAGGGACCTAATCTAGGATTTTCATCGGGACGGACATTACTGCTAAGGGGTTTCCTCAACAATAGATATCCTAAAGGCAACCATGAGGGGGATAGAGTACACCGGTGAACACATCGTTCACAACACCTACAGGTTATGAACCTACTAGCGTTCCACAGGGCTGTCTAGAAAGATTCTGTGGTCGTTATCCATACTTCGCTGAATAACTAGACCAACAACAACATCATCGAGGCCTCTCATCTGTTTATCACACATTAACTATCTACCCATGTTCTACCCAACATATTAGTAGATAAAAATATATATTTTTATACCTAGTTTAAAACCTATATAGCATTCTCATTCAATACATATTCCAATCAACAGATAAGACACATACACATAACACGTATTTCATAGAGAATAAATCATATCTATGAGATAGAAGAAAGTGAATATATATTCACACATATAGCAACAAAATATACACATAACACGTATATCGTATAAAATACTTCATAGTTATGAATTAGAAGAAAGTAACTACACACTCACTTGATCAGAAGATGATCGGACAGCACTACGACTTGCAGAAGTAGTATTCTTCAGTAGATCTGGAAGATCTTCACAAAAACCGGGCTTCTCGCGAGCAGAGCTTCGGCTCGGGAATTGCACTTCTCGGGATCTTCGGGCTTCGGGACTTGCTTCGGGGCTCAGGATTGATACCGGGGCTTCGGGGGTACTTCTTTGCACGTAAATCGATGCAATACAGGTGAGAGATGAGAGAATGAGAAACCAAACTCGGCTGGCCCTTCAAATCTATTTATAGGGCAAAACTGGCCCTTGCCACGTCGTGGGCTTGGTCGTCATTGCATGCATCATCGCAAGTTGCATCTGGGGGACTCCCGGAGGTGTCAGAAGACTTTCCACCTCGTGGAACTGCTTGCCACGTCGTGGCACTGCTTGCCACGTCGTGGTATTTGACAGTTTTGGGATTTCGCGCCCCGAACTTCAGAAATTCATAACTTTCGCATATGAACTCCGTTTTCGATGTTCTTTATATCGACGCGAAGGTGAGATTATACTCTACAACTCTTGTTTAGACTCTATTGGCTAATTTTGACTTGGTTTTTAATATATTATAAGTATATTACTTATATATTAT
Source organism: Lactuca serriola (assembly GCF_051521515.1). Taxonomy (NCBI): domain Eukaryota; kingdom Viridiplantae; phylum Streptophyta; class Magnoliopsida; order Asterales; family Asteraceae; genus Lactuca; species Lactuca serriola. Next base: position 203,348,839 of record NC_136414.1, on the reverse strand, counting down.
TTTTAGTAGGCCGGGACAGGAAAACTCTGTTCGAAATTCATAACTCCTTCATCTGAACTCCGTTGTCATCTGTCTTTTTATCGTTGGACTACTATAAATGAGATCTTCAATTATCATTTAGAAAATTTTGGCTAAATATCACTCGATCTCTATTTCGAGTATTCGGGCTGCATACCGCTAAGTCGAAACTTCGAAAAATCATAACTTCCTCATACGAAGTCAGATTTGGGCGTTCTTTTCATGCACTCTCTCGGTTTAAGGAAATCTACAACATTCGTTTAGATCACTAAGGCTAAATATCGCACTAACGTAAATTTCACTTTTTACGTCATTCAGCGTTGCCGGTTCTATCGCGAAACTTCGACAGGTCATAACTTCTTCGTTATAACTCGAATTTCGGCATTCTTTATATATTTGGAAACCTCGTTTCAACTACTACAACATTATCCATAGATATCGGCTTTATCTAACATTTCATTTTGATGCTTATTTTTATTCTTAATTAAATTAAGATACACAATTAAGCATATACCATATAATCAATGTTCTAAAAGGCGCGCCATGGCGCGCGCCAAGGCGCGCCATGGTGTGAGGCGTGGCTCCGCTGTTACGAAAAGCCTCATAACATTGCTGTTAGGCGTGGCGCGTGGCAAGGCGTGATATGGCGCGCCATGGCACGTTATGGCGTGTTATGGCGCGTGTTTTTTCTTTTGAGACACAATTTTTTGCTCTTTGTTATGTCTTTTCTAGTCGGAGATACAAGTATTGTGGTTTTTGTTAAATTTTTGTTACTAGTTATTGATCTAACACTTCTAAAAAGTAGTTATATTTAATATAAATTTGTATTTATGTGGTAATATAATTTTAAATTAATACAAAATCGCCACCCTACATCACGCCTTGAAAAACGCCATGGCTCGCCATGGATCGTTAAGCTTGAGGCTTGACCATGCCGCCACGCCTCATGCCATTTAGAACCTTGCACATAATACTCAAATAATGCACTTCTATTATTTCAAAACGGGTTACAAAGGTTAACCTGGACTACTATATCAATATTAATGACGAGCCCGAAAACACAAGCGTTACAACAACACAAACATCATTTGTGTAGTAATGCTCCAAGCCATAAAACAAACAAAGGATATCCCCTACTCACTTTCTACCACCGTGATAGGAACTTCTACTAACACTATCGGTTGCCTTATGCATGCAAATTATACACAATACACGATCAAATAGACTATCGAATGAATGACTCTACCCTAGGACCACAACCAAATGAGGAACAGGAAATAAGGCTAAATCAATCATTCTAGGATCATATGATCCAAATCGTAAACAATTTTTAAAGCATACACTTAGCAATTACTCCCACTAATATAAATTCCAAATCTAACATATCATACAAATCCTTTTAGGCTACAAGGCATCAAATATCAGGTCAATCTTCCATGAAATTCCTGATGGTATCCTTAGCCTTATTGTAGCATGAAAGGATTCATATCATATAACATATCAACATGTATGGGTATTATGTGAATCACTTACTTGAGCTCGGCTGATTGAACACATCACAATCCCTTTTTCTTTATAAAAATACTTTAAGAAATTTGTTTTCTTTTAAAAGATTACAAATTCCTCAATTTTAGTTCAGTTACACCTGAGAGTGTGCCTCCCTCAAACAAAGGCTTTGATACCAACTTGTAACATCCCAAAAATCCATGGAAATTTTTTCATTTTTATAACATTAATCCATACAACAATTTATTCCCAAACATTGAAGGTGTCACACCCCCGGACCAGACGGCGGAAACGTCCGGAGGCGGGTGACTTCATTGTGCAGTATCATAACAATTAAATATAAATGAAATAGAGCAATCCAAACATCATACATTGAGATAACAAACTTAGATTGTTTACATATTATATTTGTTCTTCGAGTTACACAAAAGATACATAAGTAGAAAAGAATCCAAACTACAACTAAATGATCTTGCATTAGTGTCCCTTGTTTCCTGCTTACTAGATCCTTGAGAATAAAAGTCATTTTAAACAGCGTCAACAAAAAAGTTGGTGAGTTCATAAGCCTTTTTGTATAAAATCGTTTACACTTGTTTAGAATCGTTCTCGTTGTACTTTTAGAAAATCAGCTATTTTCTATAAAATCGTTTGAAGTCTTGCCTTGAAAATCATGAATATATGTGTGTATGACATTACTTTTGTTCATCCTTATAAGGAGTGATCTTTGAAAAGTACTGTAATTTGTGAAAACGAGTTGTGTCCGAGAATAGTTCTTTGAATAGTAATAATCAACCGCTTCAAGAAAATCCCTTATTTGCAAAAAGGAAATATGGTTGAAAATCTTGTTTCTCTTGTCGAGTAAATTTAGTGTGCATTTTAGTTTATCGTTATCGAAATCGTAGAAAAATCGTTCTCTCCAGAAAATCCTATAGTTTCTGCTATAAAATATTCGTAAGTTCTGGTTTATCGTTATCGAAATCATAGAAAATCGTTTTCTCCAGAAAATCCTATATTTTCTGCTATAAAATATTTGTGAGTTCTAGTTTATCGTTATCGAATCGTAGAAAATCGTTTTCTCCAGAAAATCCTATATTTTCTACTATAAAATATTTGTAAGTCTAGTTTATCGTTATCAAAATCGTAGAAAATCGTTTTCTATAGAGTCCTACGCTTTTTAATTTGTAAAATAGCAGTATTACGACTCTGTACTTGTTAGGAGAAAGAATCCACATGGCTATTGTGGACATTCTACGCGATGAAGAAGGACAGTCAACACAACAAATGCGGACCATCACCTATCACGTGTAGGACAATAAACACAACATGCCAAAATTTATTTATGAGGTTTTCCTTACATAAATTTCTAGTTAATATAACATATTCTAGCGAGTCGTTATAACCATACTAATCATGACGGAGTGCCTGTTTTGGCGTTTCTCAGGCGCCCTCGGTTTGGAAAAGACATTTGTCACCCTAGACTGGCCTGTCTAGCTGTAGCGAACAACGAAGGTGCGGGGTGTCAACCCCGTATAGATCTATACACAAATTCCCTCTCTCCCTCCAGGAGACTCTGGTTATAACTCCTTACAGGACTTAGATGTACACTGATATTTTTATATTTAGGTACTTTTGAGATTTGTCTGACTAGAATATTAACAACCTTTTGAGCAATCGTTAGAGATTCATTATTTGTTAGATAAATAATGAAACTCATACTTATTGAATAGAAATATCGTTCTCGTTCCATATCGTTGATTGTGCTCGTTAACTAGGTGCTCGTGTTTGTTCGTTTTCGTTTATTGGAAAACGAGTCATTTTAGCCAAAAGAAAAAGTGTCAAGTTATAATTTGTATAAATTTATAACTGCCGGTTATGACACGCATTTTCTGTTTTATGACATATAGAACATTATTTGTGTTCTTGGAGGTTTTATAACAGCAACTTATGACATGCAAATATTTCTGTCATAAAGGCTCTACTTGTATATTTTCTTGACGCAAACTTTTATGTTGAATATTTATAAAATACTCCCTAATAGTTTGCAAAATAGTCACAAAGTTTCTATTTTCGAAAAATCACTAGAAATGGTGTCCACTTAGTAAGATCCCTTTTATAACTTTTTATCTTAAGACATGAAAGCATAGATAAAGGGGTTAAGTTGGACACACACTACTAGAAAAGCAGCCTTTTACGATGCGCAAACCACGACACTCATTAATTTATGTTACGTAAACGAGAGTGACATTAAAAACATGTCATCTCTTCAGAAAATTTAAGGACTTAGGTCACGCATTATTGCGCACCCTTAAATTAGTGCCCTAAGAAAAAAAAAATTAAAAACACGGAGGGCGCTGTATCTTAAATGCGCGTTCTCTGTAGGTGTCACTTTATACTTTTTATGAACGCGCTCCTTAGTTACAAGCGGGAAAAGAAAAGCCCGCTACCCTCTTTGCCCTAAGCGTTTTGATGCATCTTTCATTCTCCTCTCACTATTGTGCAACTTCTCAATAACAGATCCAAGGTTACAATTTCATCTCCATCTCTCGACTTCATCATATCAATCAAGAAAAAATGCTTCTGATTTCCATTCATTTGCTTCATCTTTGCTGTGATTTCACCTGCTTCTTCTCTGATGTTCTTGAGAATACTTGCCAATAGTGTTCTTGCATTATTCCTTCGACCTGCTTCTTTCCGTATTCTTTTCTCCACAATATCTTCAAAGACATTCTCACACGCTTTTTCAAAAAATCTTTTGTTCTCTCTCAAGAACCCTAGATATCTCACACCACCATATGTGTAGTGTGTTCTGTTCAGATGTATAGGCATCGATGAAACAAGGAACCGTGATATGGAAGGCCACCCAAGTATTAACTCTTCAAGATTCAGACCACCAACACCACCGCAAAGACATTCTCACACGCTTTCTCAAAAAATCCAATCCTTGCTGCCTCCAACACCCCATCTACATCAGACGACCAACACCACCACAAACAAAGGTTCGAATTCCCTTTTATTCACAAGATGGAAGATCAAAAGAAGTTTTATGGTTAATTTTGTAAACTAAGGGTTTATTTTCATTCCAATTTCCGTTGAGCAAGTCGGTAATTTCTCCATTTATCTCTTCTATTTCAGTTTTTCTCAAATTAGGGCTTGCTATTACTAGTCGTCATCTTCCTGATCATCTTCAACTTCTTGTTTAACAGTCGTCATCAATGGCGTATTACCAGATTCGTTGCTATTTGATTCACAATCATCTTTGACCATTTGACTACCCGACCATTTTTGGAGTCTTCAGAATGGTTGCACGTTGTAGTGGAGTCGCAACTTGAAGCACCATTAGGAACCACCATTAATCCAGAATAATACTCGCTCATGGTTTGACAGTTTGGCAGATTGAGACGAGCACAAGGACCATACATGACTCGGGCAGCTTCATCATAAGCTAGGGCAGCTTCAACTGCTGACCCGAAAGTTCCAAGCCATAATCGACTACCTCTATTGGGTTTTTGAATCTCAGCTACCCATTTACCCCATGTTCGTTGTCTTATACCTCTGAAATTACACCTCAAGTTCTCAGGTCCTCCTTTACCTTTCATGTAAAATTCAATTTTATCTACTGGGTTTAGTTTCATTAAACTAAATAAAAAAAGCAAAATTCAATTTTATCAACTGGGTTTATTTTCATTCCAATTTCCATGGAATAAGTCGGTAGTTTCTCCATTTATCTCTTCTATTTCAATTTTTCTCAAATTAGGGCATGCCAACTGTATGATGAAATGCCTAAGAGAAAAATTACAACCAAAAGTGCATTTTGATTCACTTTCAAACACTTCAACTAACTGACCATATTACCCTTGTGGTAGTTAACTTTTGTATCATTAGTGAACTGAACTTGGTTCTCTGTAATGTGCAGACATGATTGACAAGTACATGTTGCTGATGCATCTAGCTTTGTTCAGCCAGGAAGCATGATTGACAGGTACATTTACTTGTCTACATAAAAAGGATTTAAAGTCTAATGTTTACTAAGTTTGTTAGATATTGTTTGTTATACTGTAGAGAAGCATTACAAAGAGGAAATCCAACACTATTAATGTTCTTTATACCTTCTTTTCTACCGGGGGCGAATTTGACTTAAACAATTTTAAAGATGGTAGAAGAGAGAACACTCCTTCTTGTTCAGCCAGGAAGCATGATTGACAGGTATAGCTTCTTTATACCTTCTTTTCTTCAGGGGCGAATTCCTAATTCTTACAAGTATCTTAATATCAGTTATTTTGTTTGTTGAAAGATTCCATGGAGAGTACCTTGGTGAGCATGTTGCTGTCAAGATTCTTAGATCTGAACATTTAAATGATTAAACATTGGGGAATGAATTCTCTCATAAAGTAGCAGATCCAGGATTTATTTATTTATTTATTTGCATTTAAGCATAACTAATATAAGGAAGGGTAAAGGGTGTACCATGAAGCCTCCTATCTCTGTTTGCGTCTTGTCTCCATTTACATGTTAGGAAGCTGTCAATGGTAGAAAATGAAACATAATTAAATTTTATTTATAATTTTTTTATTGTTTTATGACAGGTGTGAGTGTGAAGAAGAATGTGATCGTGACAATCTGTTCTTATGCATGGGTTTGCTATGAATCAGATTGTGAAACTGAGGCTCTACTTGAATGGCTGGAAGATGATGATGCAAAAGAGAAACAACTGAAAGAAAACGTTAAAAAATGGCAAAGGAACAAATCAAATGATTTAAATGATGATCACATTGTGGGTCAAGTTGCACTTCAGCTTAGGTCATCGGTTCATTCCACAAATGCAAGGGCAGAATTAGAAAAGAAATTTGGGGAAATATTCCGATGTGAGTGCTTGGAATTAGTGGGACCTACTTGACACCATTATTTTTCATGCCACTCCACATTTTCAACTAACGAGCCAACTCATCAGTGTGAGACTAAGGATATAATTGGAAAAACACCGTGTGAAGTTCATGGGGGTATAATCGGAAATAATTGCTTGTCTTTACCAAAATTAATTGTGAAAGCTTATGAAATTTTTCAGTTTCTTAAAATAATTTTCGTGGATATCGAAGCTGCTCTTCCGGATGAATCTTTTAGACCTTCAAGAAAAGACCCCTTCAGGCTACGAATTTGGCGTGCGTTTCTGAAATCAGCTAAATAAACTAATGAGCTAAGCTTGTGAAAATTACCATTTTTCCCTTGTTTTAACTTTTTCAATAACTTTTTAGAGTAAAATACAATTTTGTCCCCTGAGTTGCACACCTTTTTATCAGTTTTAGTCCCCTGAGTTGCACACCTTTTTATCAGTTTTAGGGTAAGCATTTTTTTTACATCTACAACTCTAGTTTGCCCAAATGGATTATGTATGCAATATATGGTAATAATTTTTGGAACATTACATATATACATTTAGGTTTACAACATCAGTTTTAGAGACTAGCCCTCATTTTCATGAAACTATGGGAATTGCAAATTCTAGAAATTACTTGGGGAATAAAACTGGTGGCACATTTCTCATTTGAGATTAAATCTTTTCAGTCTCCTAAACAGAGGCATATGTTAAGATAATGATATTCTTCTTCCTTAACCTTGATTGAGCTAGAAGAGGTCCAGTTGGCTCCGATGCCCATTCTTTTAAAATGATTATGTAGAACCAAATTTGTTGATTGATAGAATCTTAATTTAATGTTAGTTTCAATCTCAATGTTCATTATATGAAACCAAAAACTTTAACCAACAATGTTGAAGTAATCTTATACCTGTACTCCATTTACTCGCTTATATATGCATATAGGTAAATATATCTTATTCTTACATATTTTTCATATTGCTAGCTGTTTATTTGACCATCAATCGGCTATCTTCATGTTCTTCCTTGTTTTATTAATGTTTTCATGTGTATATTGTGGTTCTGTATTTACTTGGCAACATTTTTTTTTGTAGATTCTGATATTCTATCTTGTGATATTACAGGATATAAATCACAGTCTATAGATGCATTCATCATTCATTAGAAGGCTTTCTCTGGAAAGAGAACTGGAGGTGTGTACTATGTGCTTAAATCTTGATATATCTTGCATGGGATGTTTTTCTATTGGAATCATAACTTTGATCAGCACATTAGTATCGATTACCTTCTGTATGTATTGCTCCATCCAGGAGAAAGGAAGATAAATGAAAAGTATTTTGATCACTATGAGAAAATTGAGATAGAAACCTATACGCCCTAACCTTTTTATGTTGCAAACTCTAGATGTACATCTACTTGTCTCTGTTTACCAAACTTTGATAAAGAGTTGACCTGTGTTGTTTTCAGGCGCATCAAGGATGTGTAAATACCATTTCTTGGAATTCATAAGGCTCACTATTGATATCTGGATCTGATGATGCTCATGTACATCTTCCTACCTTTTTTCTTCATATGTATTAGCTACCTGTATGATGCCTGAAAACCAAGCAAAATGCAACTAATAATACTTCTTTTTTACATGTAGTTTTTTTAAACTAGAGATGTTCCATTCTGTTTCAGGTAAATCTTTGGAGTTATGAAAGCCACAAGCTTTTGCATTCCATTGACAGTGGTCATAGGAATAATATATTTTCCACAAAGTTTGTTCCTGAAACATCTGATGAGTTGGTAGCATCTGGAGCTGGTGATACTGATGTAACCCTCCTCCCATTTTGTTCATTGCTTCATTCATTCACATGTCTTCTGAAAATCTTAACTCACACCTGTAGGTTCGACTATTCAATTTGTCTCGCACACATGAAGATACTGCTAGTAACCTATCAGCTCATTTTCAATGCCACAGCAGGAGAGTTAAAAAAATTAGCTGTAAGATATATATATATATATATATATATATATATATATATATATATATATATATATTGTTTTCCCCTAACAAATTTACTAATATCATCTTCTTATCATCATGGATTTTCTGTTTCAGGTAGAACCTGGTAATCCGAATGTTGTCTGGAGTGCCAGCGAGGATGCCACTGTGAGACAACATGATCTCCGGGAGGTTACTTCTTGTCCCCCTGCTAAGAACTGTAAAGGACTACTGTAATTTACTTGTGTACACTGACTTTAGAGTAGAGATTTTCTAGTAAGTTTTTATTATAATAGTAAAAGTGTTTTTATGTTTTAACAATGGAACTAACTCAGAGTAGAGATTTTCTAGTAAAGTTGTGGGTTCTAGATCCAATCTACTTATTACAAGGGGCATATATGGGCTATTACTGCAGTCCATAATCTATGGTTAATATAACTAAATATTTTATTTATGATGTTCTTTTCAAGCTATTTGAACGAGGTCTAGCTTATGTTGGAACTGATTATCTTTCATTTTCTTTGTTGGATAAATACATTGAATATGAGTATCAACTATAGAAATGGTTGAATCTTGATTTACACACGAATATTGGAGATTCCTAATTAGCAGTTAGATCAGTATTTCATTAGGTGATGATTGATATACGTTTTTGCAACACAATCTTTCTTTAATTAGTCAAGCCACATCTTTTCATTCTACTTTTTTTTTTTTTACTTTTGACAGCTTTAGGTAATTAGCTGCTAGTCGCCCTTTATCAGAACTGAGAACAACTGAAGAACTTGAAGCTGCAGCAAGGGCAAAAGGGGAATTCAAGAATCAAGAAAGTGAGGGTGAGATCCATCCGAATGATGGATTAACAGAAGCTAAATAGTTGGAGACTTATATTTCCCTTATAGAAGAGCTTTATAAAAAAACTAAGGATTTCAATTCTAAAATCATAGATTATGAAACAGCCATCAGGAGATGTTTCTTATCACTGATAAAGATAAGGAGGCGAAGTTTCTCTTTTGTGATTCCATTAGATGTTTCTTATCATATACTCATTTAAGTTGTATGTTTTATGGAAAATTGTAGGTTATTAGCACATTGGGAGTGCGTAACAAGATTTTTGCAAAGATAGAAAATTTTGAGGTCGGATGCCCACATTTTTCAAGTTGTATGTAATCAAATTGTCTCTTATGTCACATTGGGGAGATTACTTTAATGTCACATTGAAATTTCATCGAATAGTATAGCGATAAACAGAATAAATAACAATTTACTTTCATCTATTATTTGTATGACATTACATTTTATGCAATGAATTTTATTTTTTTGTATATGGTATTTTATTTTTTATTATGAGACATTAAATACAAATTTAATTTGAAAATTAGTAAATCTATAAATAATATTTTTTTAAACATTTAAAATTATGATACGCAAAAATGTGTGTCATCTTCATTTATGACATGGCCTTTCTTGACAGGGGCTTTCTTGATACGCGTTGCGTGTCATTAACACGCGCGTCATAAGGTTACGACACGCGAATGCGTATCGTCTTTCTTTATGACAGGGCCTTCCTTGATACGCATTGCGTGTCGTAAACGCGTGTCGTAACTGCGCGTCGTAAATGAGCGTCGTCTCTCTTTATGACAGGGCTTTCCTTGACGCGCATTTGCGCGTCGTCTGAGCCTTTTATGACGCGCAATGAGCGTCGTAAAAGGATGTTTTTCTAGTAGTGACACTCAATAGTTGGGAGGCTCTTTTGTTCAAAGTATCCTCTGTTCTTTAGGAAATTTAGAAATCATTCGTTCGTAAGTATATTACTAAATAATAATTTAATAATAGTTCACACACACATACAAACATACGTATATATGCAACCATTTAAGAATCTAGGCGAGATTTGACTTGTACTCTCCCCCAAAAACATTAAAACATTGAAAAATGTGGGGTATGAAGCTCACCTTGAGTTGGTTGAGGAGTTGTTTGGAGTTATGGAGTGAAGATCTCAAGCTTAAACTCTTACTGAGATGAGGAACTTCCCTGGGAGGGATGCTTTCCTAAGAATGATCATCACATATTATTATGAATAAAATAATATGGATTCATCTTGAAATGTTATAAAATATTTGATGTGTGGAGGAATTTACCTTAAAATTTCTTAGGAAGAAGTTGAGAAATTTCCTTTCAGCAAGATCCTCTGTTCTTGCTTGAAGATGAGTTTTTGAGAGAAAATGGGGAAAAGTGAGAGAGAAAGTGGAGTCTAAACTCCCTCACTCTCGCTGCTTTGGAGTATAAGGAAAAGGAAGGGAATATTTGATGTATGGGGATTTGGTGGTCCACGCATGGATATTTGGTGGATAAGGTATTGAGTATTGTGATTTGCATGGGAAATGAGGAACTTCATCAAATCACAAAGTCAATCCTTTTGTCCTTTTCTTGATTTAGGATAAGGTTTTCCTAAATCCCAACCATTTATTTTTATGAAGAGTATGCTTAAGATAATTAATTTTAGCATAAAATAATGGTTTTAGGGGTCTTAGTTAAGAAAAACACGAGTTTGGTGGGATTTCCGACCTCAAAATACCTTAAAATGGTGAAAAAGTCCGAAAATGACCAAAATCCGGGGTTAAAAGGTGAAATCCGGAGCTCTAGGGTAATTTCCGAAGCTCTTCTTTAAATTCCGGAGCTATATCTTAAATTCCGGAGGGAAGGATGAAGGTTGCGACGGTCCGAAGTTGCCAACATGCATGTTCCGGAGGCGCTGTGCGAATTCCGAAGTCCTTCTTGACATCCGGAGTCAGGTGCGAACCAGGTGAGTCCGGACCGAGGTGCGAGGCAACCTAGCCCTTCCGAAGCACATGCGAGATCTTGTCCGGATGAGAAGCTTCCCATTAGTCCATCAGAGGGTCCGAAGCAGGGAGGGGTTCCGGACCAAGAGGTTTAGGACCAAGAGGAGTCTGGACCAAGAGGGTTCCGGACCAAGAGGGTCCTTTTTGGTGTTTCCTCTTCCGGTTTTGAGCTGTTTTCAATTGAGGAAGGTACCTAGGGAGATTTGAGATACATGGAGAGATTTAGGAGAGATTCCACGTACTGGGAGAGATTTGGGAGAGATTCACTATTCTTGGAGAGATTTCGCATACTTGGAGAGATTTGGGAGAGATTCACTATTCTTGGAGAGATTTCACAAACTTAGAGAGATTCACTATACTTGGAGAGATTTGGGAGAGATTCATTATTCTTGGAGAGATTTCTCACACTTAGAGAGATTTGGGAGAGATTCACTATACTTGGAGAGATTTAGAAGAGATTCACTATTCTTGGAGAGATTACACACACTTAGAGAGATTTGTGAGAGATTCGCTAGACTTGGAGAGATTTCGCACACTTAGAGAGATTCACTATACTTGGAGAGATTTATTATTCTTGGAGAGATTTTGCACACTTAGAGAGATTTGGGAGATATTCACTATACTTGGAGAGATTTAGGAGAGATTCACTATTCTTGGAGAGATTACACACACTTAGAGAGATTTGCAAGAGGTTCACTATACTTAGAGAGATTTCGCATACTTAGAGAGATTTGCGAGAGATTCACTATACTTAGAGAGATTTCGCACACTTAGAGAGATATGGGAGAGATTCACTATACTTGGAGAGATCTAGGAGAGGTTCGATATACTTGAAGAGATTTGCATTCTAACACTTTATGGCTCCCTAGGAACGCATATTGAATGCTTAGGTGTGTTAGCACAAGTCTCACAAGAGTCCTTGCTTACCTGAGGACGAAATTTCCTAGCCAAAAGTGCTAGTTGTGACATCATCCCTCCGTTAGAGGGAATTTTGTCCCGAAATTCTTTCGAAGGGTAGGGTTATGAATGCGAAAATAGGTGAGGGTACTTTTGATTTATTTGGTCCTCACATTCCCAAGTGAATACCGGTTCACGCCTAACATTTCCCTTGAACCTTCACCATCGGGATGTGGCTTTGCTTTTGTGTTCTTAACTTTCCCGTTCATTGTCTCTATAGGCGGATCAATGATTAGGAGGTTCTAGTTCGCCTTAGTCTTGTCTAGTGGGACTGGGAGGGTTGTCCGATAGACACTTTCTAGGTTCGATACATGGAATGCAGGGTGTGTGTTACTAAACTTGGAGGGTAATTGGAGTTGGTAGGCTACCGGGCTGATCCGTGCGAGGATCTCGAATGGTCTGGTGCATCGGGGAGTTAGTTTTCCTTACCTTTCAAATCTAGTTACTCTTCTTCGAGGGGAGTTCTTAAATGGTACTCTGATCCCTACTTGGGATTTCAAGGTTTTAAGGTGTTATCTACATAGTTTCTTTGTTGATGTTTGAGGTCGTGTTTGGGTTTTGACTATCCTTCTTGTGGTTTCTCGAGTAATATCGGGTCTGGTGAGTGTGCTATTGGGCATTTGTCATCTTTCCAACTGGGTATCTCTCATCTCAGCCTAACAGTGGATGATCTGCACCTTTGGCCACACAAGGCCTCGAGGGGTGCAACTCCTATGCTCGAGTGGTAGTTGTTGTCATATGAATACTCGATTAGAAGCAAGTGGGCATCGAACCTTGTCAATGTCCACTACACATGCTTCTCTTCGGGGTGTGGGTTCGTTTTTACCTTGACCTCGACAGGTGGGATTTCTAGAGTTTTGGTGGTTTGACACTCTTGAGCGCTGAGCACATGGAAGGGGAAATGTAAAAAACTAGTTCCTTATGTTAATCGGAGACTATGAGTTATCGGGACCTTTCTTGGGGAGACCTTTATAATGGTCTTCTAGGGATCGGGATCCTGGTGTCCTAGAAGTAGAGTTTTTTGGGCCTTAAGAGTTGGTACTATGGTCACCAAGGTTGAGTTTGCGTGATATAGTTGACCTTATGAGTCTTAGATTATCTTGGGAGTTTTCTCCCTAGGGTCTTTCCAACCTGATGGTAGATCGGTCTTTTCCAGTTCCTTGCTGTTGATTAATTGTGTCTCCGATTCAGGGTAAGGAGTATCGATCCTTGAGGATGGATTTTGGTTGGCTTAATCGTAGCCGGTGGTGCCTATGGCGATTTCGTTTTTCTCCCCTTATGAGTTAGACAGGTGCCCTTGTGTTTATGGACTAGGTCTTATGTTTCCTTTACATAATATGCCGATCTTATGATCATACACTATTCGTTCTTGTGACTGTGCTAAGTGGTGTCGGTTGTTTGTTCATTGAGGTGATTCTAGGAGTCGAGGTGATTCTACATCTGCTTAGCACATGGTTGAGGTTTCTAAGAGATTTTAGGAATCTCTAGAGGAATGGTTGGAAGCCTTTTGGATTCCTTTTTATGCCCTTTGCTCCTTGATTTTTAATCTTTGTTGGGGCTAAAGAAGGGCATGGTATTTCTTACGCCAGAACTTAGGCGTCTGGTTGATAGGGATTTCGTCGTTATCGAATGAAAGTGTTTTGTTATTTGGTTGCATAAGACAAAAGTCTATTTGTAGAGCTCGAGGTTTGTAAGGTGAGAATCAAGCCTATCCGTGTCAACTGATGACATTAGACTCCTTGTTGTTACATCGATTTGAGGAGTATTGGTTGTTAGGAATGACAGGGTGTTTTATGTTCATGATCCTATCATTACTAGTTTTGTTTTCGTTGTTACCATTGGATCTATCTCGTTTCTGTTTGTTAGGTGTTCTAGTGTTCGCGTTCTTATCGTTGCTAGTTTCGTTTTTGTTGTTACCATTGGGTCTATCTCGTTTCTGCTTGTTAGGAGTTCTAGTGTTCATGTTCTTATCGTTATTAGTTTCATTTTCGTTGTTATCATTGGGTCTATCTCGTTTCTGATGGGTTTTGGCCATATGAACATTCCTATGTGCACATGCAAACCCTAATGCTTGGATCTAGGTTTCTCTAATTAAACATGCTTTGAATCCAAGACTTCTAATGACTAATTAAGTATAAGAACAATACAAAATCAGATCTAGAAGTTTACCTTTGAATCTATTGTTTGATCTTGTTGTCTTGGAGCTCTAGAGTCACAATTGTCACTCCTCTAATGGCTTACAAACACCAACTAGCAAGGAGGATGATTTGAGAGAGAGGTTAGGGAAGAAATTCGGCCAGGGTTTTCTTTCTTTAGAAGAGATGCCAATTTCACATGCTCTAAGGGTCTATTTATACTTGTAGGCCCCTAGGGTTTCACCCTTAAACCCTAGTTGGATAATCTTTCCTTAAAGCAATCCAAATCCTTTCCAAGATAATGCCTTGAACGAATTTGAGGCTATCCCAAGCCCTAGAATTCGTCCAACCCTATCCCTTAAGGATTTACAGCCCAAAGTGTAACTATCAAACAATTGACATTTTATACCCTCTTATTTAATTAATCTCTTTAAGTCACCAAATTAATACTAATTAATCTATGACTTATATTAATCAAATAACAATATTATTATTCCTTATATTATTCTCATAATATATTAATAATATCTATTCTCTCATAATAAATCATCCTATCAAGTTGCTATGGTGAAGGCAACCCAAAAGGACCATGCACAATCGGGTCAAATACTTGCCTAATATAGTTGCAGCCGTAGACATTATTCCAACAGTCTCCCACTTGGATAAGTCTAGTAACTATATGCACAAGTACAATCCGATTCGCAATCGTAGCTCTCAAAGACGCTGTCAAACTCTGATCTAATCAATCTTGTCCTTTAGATAAGGGATCGTACAGTCCTCTGTTAGATATCATGCTGACAATTCTATGGAATGATTAGTCAAGCATTTAGGTTTCTCGATCTCTGATTTATTTGACATAGAACTTAATCGAACACATCAATTCAGTTCTGACCGGGCCCGACACATAAGTCCAATCAAATCATCGAGCAGCCGAGATATCGCTTTTACCCTCTTGGGATAAAAGTAACATATAAACTTTGACTTATATGCATTTACTTATTCATTAATCAACTATACACAACAATGCGTTTTATAACACCGAGTTACTGATGCGTTTTTGCATTATCAATGTACAATCAATTAACAAATAACAAACCATATATCTAGGTTTTAAGACTATATGATATTATCGTCTTGCGATCACCCTTTTATATCACATTCCATAAGGTGATTCCAGCAAGCGCGGGTTTGTTCCAATGCTCAAAACCAGTTCATAAGCACTCATGAATGTTGCAGCAACCCTTTGCTATGTCTAAAACCATTTAGGCAATCTACACACCAATTCATGACAATCTTCATTCATATCTACTTCCAACATATGAACGATTGTGGACAATTTGAATAATTCGATTATTCTTAATAAACTCAATTATTCTGGAAGTCAAAACATGCAAAATGAAACAATAGTTAAACAATTAACATAAGACAGTAACATTACTCATAAATAAAACTCCTTTATTTAATCATCAAACGTTAATTACATTTATCTATTACACGTTTCTAATACTATCTAATCTATGCTAATATCATCCTTCAACCCAATACTCCTAGCATGCTGCAAGTGCTTAACCCTACTCAGTCCCTTCGTAAGAGGATCTGCTGGGTTATCTTCTGATGATATCCTCTTCACTACGAGTTGTCCTTCTTCTACATGATGTCTAATAAAGTGATATTTTCTGTCGATGTGTCGTGATCTACCATGATCTCTCGGTTCCTTGGTCAAGGCAACCGCTCCTTCATTATCATAGAAAATCTCCATAGGCTCCTTTATGGCAGGTACAACTCCAAGGTCACCAATGAAGTTCTTCAACCATATCGCCTCTTTCGACGCTTCGCTCGCTGCAATGTACTCTGATTCGCACGTTGAATCAGCTACGGTTTCTTGTTTGGAACTTTTCCAAGTTACTGCTCCTCCATTTAGGGTAAAGACCCAGCCCGACTGCGAATGGTAGTTGTCCCTGTCGGTCTGAAAGCTGGCGTCACTATACCCTCGCACCTTCAAGTCATCACTCCCTCCGAGGACTAAGAACCATTCCTTCATCCTCTGAAGGTACTTAAGGATATTCTTCACCGCAATCCAATGGGCTCTGCCAGGGTTCTCTTGATATCTACTAACCATGCTCAAAGCAAAGGCTACATCAGGGCGAGTACAAGACATAACATACATGATTGAGCCAACTGCGGAAGCGTATGGTACTCAGCTCATTTATGCTATTTCAGCTTCGGTACTCCGACTTTGAGTCTTACTCAACTTGGCATTAATTTGTATTGGTAATTCTCCATTCTTTGAGTTTTCCATACTAAAACGTTTTAGTACCTTCTCTAAGTAAGTTTTCTGACTAAGTCCTATTAGTCTCTTACTTCTTTCTCTCACTATCCTTATTCCCAAAATATAGGAAGCCTCTCCGAGGTCCTTCATAGCGAAGCACTTCCCGAGCCAGGACTTAACCTCCTGCAGAGTCGGGACGTCGTTTCCTATGAGTAGTATGTCATCGACATACAAAATGAGGAAGCTTACTATACTCCCACTGGCTTTGACATATAGACACGATTCATCTTCGCTTCGTACAAATCCAAACTCTTTGACTTTCTCATCGAAGCAAAGATTCCATCTGCGAGACGCTTGCTTCAGTCCATAAATGGACTTCTCAAGCTTACACACTCTATTCGGATGCTTCGGATCCACAAACCCCTCTGGTTGAGCCATGTAAACATCCTCAACCAACTTTCCGTTAAGGAAAGCGGTCTTGACATCCATTTGCCAAATCTCATAATCATGAAATGCGGCAATAGCTAGCATCACTCTAATATATTTTATCTTCGCAACTGGTGAGAAGGTCTCATCATAGTCAACTCCTGGAGTTTGAGTAAAGCCCTTCGTGACCAATCGCGCTTTATATGTGTGTACGTTTCCATCCATGTCGGTCTTCTTCTTGAAGATCCATTTGCACCCAACGGTCTTACGTCCGGACACATTATCAACCAAATTCCAAACTTGGTTATCATACATGGATTGGATCTCGCTATCCATTGCCTCTTTCCATTTCGCAGACTCCGGGCCTGCCATGGCTTCCTTATAGCTATTAGGTTCATCAAGGTTTATTAGTGTACCATCACTAATATACGTGTCCCCTTCGGTAGTAATATGAAATCCATAAAACTGGGGTTGAACTCTAACTCTTTCGGAACGTCTAAAAGGTAAGGACTCGTCAATCGGTTCAACCGGAGTTTCCTCCTCGGGTTGAGTGCCAGCGGTGTTCCTTCATCTATCGACTCTTGAATCTCTTCAAGCTCGATTTGCCTCCCACTGTCTCCTTGGCCTATGAGTTCTCGCTCTTGGAAAACTCCTCTCCTCGCAACAAAGACAACATTGTCCTTCGGTCTATAGAAGAGATATCCAAAGGATTTCTGCGGGTAGCCGATGAAAATACATCGCTCACTACGAGGTTCGAGCTTGTCGCGAGTGTGTCGTCTTACGAAAGCCTCGCAACCCCAAACCTTGATATGTGCTAATGAGGGAGCTTTCCCTATCCACATCTCTTGAGGTGTTTTGGCAACCTTTTTAGTAGGGACCCGGTTAAGGATATGGGCGGCAGTCTCGAAGGCATACCCCCAAAAAGAGATTGATAGTGAAGCATGACTCATCATAGAGCGAACCATGTCCAACAAGGTTTGATTACGCCTTTTTGCCACACCATTCAATTGTGGTGTCCTAGGAGGCGTCAATTGTGAAACTATTCCACACTCATTGAGATAATCGTGGAATTCAAGACTTAGGTACTCTCCTCCTCGATCGGATCGAAGCATCTTGATTTTCCTGCCCAATTGATTCTCCACTTCATTCTTGAACTCTTTGAACTTTTCAAAAGTTTCTGACTTTTGCTTGATTAAATAGATATACCCATATCTACTATAGTCATCGGTAAAAGTCACGTAGAAGCGGTTCCCATCCTTCGTGGTTGATCTAAACGGTCCACATACATCGGTATGTATTAGGTACAATAGACCCTCACCCCTTTCGCAAGAACCAGCGAAGGGTGACTTAGTCATCTTTCCAAGCAAACAAGACTCGCATGTGTCATCTTCCCTAAGGTTGAATGACTCCAACACTCCATCCTTTTGGAGTTGGGCTATGCGTTTCTTGTTGACATGTCCAAGACGATAATGCCACAAGGATGCTTTATCCATACTACTGGAAGAATCTATGTTCAAAACATCATTTCCTAAGTTATCAACAATCATAACAGTTTCATAAATTCCATTACACGGTATTGCTTCAAAATAAAAGACACCATTTAGATAAGCCAAAATGGAACCATTCTCATTATTAAAAGAAAATCTAAAACCTTGTCTAAACAAACCATGAAATGAAATGATGTTTCTAGCCATTTCTGGCGAATAGCAAAAATTGTTCAAATCTAAAGATAAACCATTCCTAAGCACTAAAGAATACACTCCAATCTTGGTCATAGGCGACGATCTTCTATTCCCCATGATTAGATTTATTCTTCCATGCTCCACGTCTCTACTTCTTCTTAGTCCGTGCACATTAGAACAAATGTGGTAACCACAACCGGTATCAAGAACCCAAGAAATAGCATGGGGTGAATCGTTAGATTTAATTGTGTATATACCTGCGAAAGACGGCTTGATCTTTCCTTCCTTGATGGCTTGCAGGTACTCTGGGCAGCTTCTTTCCCAATGTCCTATCTTGTGGCAGTGGTGGCACTCTGCCTCCTTTGGGTTAGGGCAAGGCTTAGCAGGATCAACTTTGGTCCCACTAGAAGAGGCACCATCAAGGGCTTTAACCTTGCAATAGTTCTTAGATGAAGCCTTCCTCTTCTTTCCCTTTCCTTGTCCAATAGCCAAAACAGGAGCAGCGGGTGGATTGGGAGTTGGTGCAACAGACTTGTCCTTGAAGTTGCTCTCAGCGACCCTCAAGAGACCTTGGAGTTTGCTTAGGGTGACCTCCTATTTGTTCGTGTGGTAGGTCATCCTAAATTGATTGTAATTGGAGGCAATGAGTGAAGCACCATGTTGATCGCCAAGTCTTCCCCAAAGTCAACATTCAACTTGCGAAGACGGTCGACATACCTTTGCATCTTTTGCAGGTGCACGGTAAGAGACTCTCCATGACCCATCTTAGCGGAAATCATGTTAGTGAAAATCTCATAACGCTCTTGTCTCGCGTTTTGGTGGTATCTCTCCAATAAGTCTTGATGCATCTCGTACGGGTACATGTCCTCATAGGACTTTTGGAATTCGGAGTTCATAGTGGCTATCATGATGCAATGTACCTTCGTTGCATCTCGCTCGTGAGTTTCAAAAGCGGTCATTTCAGCCGGAGTAGCGATTTCAGGGTTGATTTTCTCGAGCTTCTCATCGAGGACATACTCCTTATCCTCATAGCGAGCAATTGTGCGAATGTATCTTATCCATTCGCTAAATTTCGTCCCATCGAAAGTGATCTTTTGACAAAGGCTCATCAATGTGAATGAACTAGCAGCAGCGTTGTTTGCGTTCGACATCTACAAATAGAAAGGACAAAGATAGATTAGAGTATGAATCCCTAATTATCACCCAATAAGAAAAAATTAGGGCTAGGATCCAACAACAATATTTACATATTAGAAAAGGGATGCCGTAATCCAACATGCAAATAATATGAAGGTAAGTCAATGACGATTCACTAATTCTCGACCATGAAAACCTAACTTTAAGTTCTAAATGAATTTGAGAATTCCTAGGTTTAGATGAGATTCATTGAAACATTTCAATGGCATGTTTAAATCTCGATATGCCCCTCTTTTTTGTGACTGGGATACCGAGGATCACAAAGCGGGTGTGAATTACCATGCAAATTCACATGGTGCCTTCATTGTAACGATCACCTATTCGATGTACCGGTAAACCACACACGCTCCATCGAACTATGATAAATAATGAATCACCCTTTGCCACCTTTGCTTAGCATCAATTAGTGTGCCGGTAAACCACACACGCTCCACTAACTTCTTAGCAAGGGTGCAAAGTGTAATTTCATGGGATTGCATCAATTCACTTTTCCTAAAGTAACTAAGATTGGGAAATTTTTTAAAAATATGTAGTTACTTTGTATTTCATATTATACTTTTAATGAGAGGATGAGGTTGCCCTATCCTACCCGTTCGGCTAACGACCCTCCACCGATCAAGCAAGCGGTGGGTGTGAGTGTACACCCATTAAGCGCCATTTTATAGGCCGCAACCTTATACCCACCTTATAGATCGGCTTCGTGAATGAGGCCTACTAATGGTAAGACTAGCATTTTAGTTATATATATATATATATATATATATATATATATATATATATATATATATATATATATATATGATGAGATTTAAAACCTTTAAATCTATGAAGATCGATTAGATCTCAAACAGAAAAATAAATATAAAACTGTAAGAACACGAAAATAAGAACGAGACAAGTGTGAATCAAACGAGTCGAATGATTAAAACAAAATCCTCAGAAGAGCTCGATTAAGAACATCAACTGTAGAGGATTAGTAGGTTACAAGAACGATTAAAGAAATCAGGAAATACTATCGTTACGCTCTAGAATTATCGTTTCAATCGTTAACCTAATATGCATGCAAGCATATACTTATATATTAAACATAATGGGCTCTCGGTTGGACAGGCCCAAACCGGAATACAAAATAAATAAATAAACATTCGAGCCGAACGACGCAACACTTAACCAAAACTTCAGCCCAACAATCTCCCCCTTTGCGTCTATTGGAGCGAGACCTTCACTTGTTACTTGGGCCAGCAGCGGAGCCAGGTACCTTCTTCTTCACAGTGTTGAACAGATGAGAGATTAGCGCCAGAATCGTCTGCCTAAACCTGATGTACCATTGGATCATGTCGTTGAAGTACTTGACATCATCCGCTGAATTCTCTTTACACCTTTTGATGATTGATAACACATGCTCCAGACAAGCAGTGGTGTAAAGATGTTTGTCAGCTAAAGCGAAGAGACATTTCTGTCCTTCGGCTCTAGTGAACATAACCGAGTTGCGTCTCGGATCTATCTTGCCCATCTTCATCTGATTGAGATCACTGGCCGATCCCACAGGAGCTATCTTCGGTTTCTTCTTGAAGACAGTAGCGACCTCCTGATCCATCAGGGCAACCTCCATGATATAACAAACAATCATCCTCTTGATATGGTCTATAATCGGACCATATTCAGCTTCGTTTGTCAAGAGGATGTTGTGCAGAACAATCCAATCATGAGGATTTAAGTTAGGTAGATCTGCCAGGGAGATATGATGTGCAGTTCGTGCAGATCCCCGAATCACCTTGAACCGAACGTTTATGAATCGACCTTCGGTGTAAGGCTTCAGCACCCGAACGTTTACAATCTTCTGTGCACTCCAAGTAAGATATTGAGGACGAGCAGCCGCCAGATAGAAGTCAATGAGCTCCCTGTCAAGCTCAACGTTCGGATGAGGTACTTCAAAGATATTAGAGAAGGCATGGAAGATGAATGCCTTTCGAGTCAACGGCATGTCGAACTGCGAATCTACGGAATTAACGCAGTCGAACGAAATTACCGGCTCGAGCCATAATATGCTGGGAGTTTCTATGGCCTCTTTAATCAAACGCTCCCGAGTCCAGGCAGGGAAGAGAGTCTTCCTGCTCTCGAGGAGATCGTGGGCTTCCTTCTGCTTGCGTTCGGCTTCTTCAGCCTCTCGCACCACACGATTTACGTCTTCATCCATATTGCGACTGTTCTTTCGTGTCAACATGTCCGCAATGGTTTCATCATCTTCATCTTCATCTTCCTCAGCTATGTTTTTCCCTTTGTTCTTCACACCCGAACCCGAAGCTTGATCAATCTGAGGTGGTTCGGTTGTGTGAGTAGCTTTGGAGGAAGGAGGTGGTTTCGATCCGGTGTTCTTCTCTTCTCCCCCTTGTTTCGGAATGGACACGAAACTCGGTAAGCCTTCTAATTTGTTGAGAAGGGCCATGGCCGGAGAAAGCTTTTCAGCAAGGGTTCGCCTCACCGAATGGTTTAGAATCGGATCATGTGCTTCTAGGATGTTGGATAAGGCAGCGTGTACATCCGAAACACATGTCTTGATGACCTCCCTTTCGGATCGAAGAGCATCCAGCTGTTGTTGAGAGTTTGATAGCTGAGTGCTCTTGACCTTTAGAGCGGTGGTTTTGCTTGCGAGAACGTCCATCAAAGAGTTTTCAGCCGCAAGATCCTCTTGTAGCTTAGCAAGGCGTTCATCGATGGAGGCATGAAGGGCCGAGTTGTCGTCACTCATGGTTTGGCGAAGGGCAGCGAACGAAGTCAACTCCGTTGAGACGAACTTTGCCAATTGCTGAACAATCGGTTCCAAAGTTGTCTTGGTGGAATCCGCACTCTCTTGCAATGACTTCAGCAAAGAAGAGGCGTCTGAGAATAGTTTATCGACTTTTTCGGTCGCAGCCTCACAAGCTTTGGTTGAGGCTTCAATGGCAGCAGTGGCTGAGGCTACCGAATCATGCTGAGCCCTGGAGAAGGCATCAATAATCTTCTGAAGAGCAGCTTCAGATAGAGATGACTGTTGGTTGGAAGAAGAGGCGAGAAGTAGGTCAACCTTCTCGTGGAGCTCTTTAAGATGCTTCTTTGTCACTGGAGCATCATCCTCTTCATCACTCTGAACCTGAAACGGACTATAGTAGACCGAATCGAAGGTCATGTGATCACCGCCAAGGAAGGGATTTTCTCCATCAGAAGCATTTTCTGGAGATGGTGGAGGTGGTGAAGCTGGGGGTGTTGGGGTATGGGTATGTTCAGGTTGAGTATGGGGTGGGGTAGTTTCGGGTGGTGATGGAGTGTGGGTAGGTTCGTTTGTATGAGTTTCGGTTTGAGGTGGTTCGGTGACGGGTGGGGTTTCGGTTACTGGTGGTGTTTCGGTTGCAGTTGTGAAAATGGGTGGTGGTATAGGGAAAGAGGTTGGAGGAATAGTGGTAGTGGGGATTATGGTCGGAATGGAAGTAGGAATGGTTTGAGGAGGGGAAGGAACTGGTGAATTATGAAGTTCAATTTCGGGGGTAGGTGATCGAGGTGGGGTGTTGCCTCGTTGAGGGGTTTCGCCTCCTTGAGA
The DNA here is from genome assembly GCF_051521515.1 of Lactuca serriola. NCBI lineage: Eukaryota > Viridiplantae > Streptophyta > Magnoliopsida > Asterales > Asteraceae > Lactuca > Lactuca serriola. Next base: position 203,325,378 of record NC_136414.1, on the reverse strand, counting down.
GCCGTCCGAACCCGAACCCTCGTTTTCTGATTCACTCAAAGAAGAAGGAATAAAAAGCTTTCGCTTCTGTTGAGTCTTCCTCCTCTTCGGTTGTGGGGACTGTGCAGCTTTAGGCTGTTTCCTCTTCTTGGGAGAAGGACCCTTAGTAGCTTTGGTCGCTTGCTTCCCTTTTTCCGCCTTTTTGCCCCTGTTCACCGGTTTGTCTGCATCGTGGATGGACCTGAGCATATCCGGTGTAAGTTCCCTAGGACCAGTTGCCCTGAATTCCTTGATCATCCGAATTAGTCTGCTGTCAGAGGGGACGACGCCATATATTGTCTCCGGAATAGAGCCAATGAAGGAGAATTTGGATGCATCCGAGACGATGATCTTCTTGGTATGAAACGTACCAATAGAAGACATCGATGCACCTTCAGGAGTGGGAATGTCGAACTTGTCCATCGCCCACTTTTTAATCAAAATCCAGAATCGGGCCAACGACACCTCAGAGTGTCGTGATGATGAAGAAAGGCTCTGGACGAGCTGTTGCCAGAGGACCAACCCAAAGTCCAAGTTGATCCCGTTGTAGATTGTGTACATGATCGACAAGAAAAGTCGATTGGCACCGTCGGATCCTAAGCTCCGTTCCGAAAAACCCTTGAAGAGGACTGTAAACAAGCCGTTCCACTGTGGAGGCAAGCAGGACTTTTTGAACTTTGCGACGGAGGTGAGAACCTCCGTGTACCCCATGTTGTAAAACATGTTATACAGATACCCAACCGAAATCGTCTCCGGATTTATTCTCGATGGGTCAACAGCCAACCCTAGCATTGTGCTGAAACGTTGTCGAGATATTGAGGTCTTATGTTTAGCAATCTTGAAGAACACCCGCTCAACTGCTTTGTCGTAATAAGCAGTCGCATAAACCTGCGAGAGAGATGCCATGGGCACGGACTCGATCCTGGATAGAGCCGTTGCGATTTGTGAGTACTTCAGGCACTCGATGATCGGCGACATGTAGGAGTCATACACCAGGGGGTTGAGATCGATCACCAGGCATTGTTGCGGACGAATAGGAAGTATTTGTGAGGTAGCATGCACTGAGGATGATTCCGCCATTGTTGAATGAAGTAGAAGAAGAAGATGAACAGTGAAGCTTTTGGGAGTTTTTGCTCTGTAGAAAATCCGGAAGCAGTAAAAAGGTAAATGAGAGTGTATACTGCCTTTTATAGTGAGGGATTGGAGAGAGAAAAATCGTTTCATATCTTCTATGCGATGATCACGTAGGAGAGAGAGTGTCAGAATCCTAGGATCACGCCACCCAACAAGCGCCGTTTCAGAAGAAAACCGGTTTAAATCCTCACGCGCCTTTAAATGCCAGAAGGATGTCGCTTGGATTTCACACACGCGTCCATAATGTCAGTAAAAGTATGGGCGTTTCAAATTCACACGCGCCCCCTTTTTACCGTCGTTTGAATTTTAATCCGTTTAACTCCCGCTGAGTCAGCAACCTTTCGTCTTATCTTTTTAAATGACATCTTTTGAATTAAATACCCACGTGGATTGTTTTTGATCACAACTTCATAATTTACCACCAAGAATAATACAGCCTGTAAAAATTAGTAACGGAATTTTGGAAAATCAAAGATTTTCGTGCAAAGAGTGTAAAAGAAAAAGAAATAAAGCAACTCTTTTAAGGATTTTCTGTGATGTCAATAATGACACGAAACTGATGATCCCAGGCACGAATCTCTGCCTTCAAGGTCAAGGGAGACCTTAAAGTGTTAGTGTGGATTCCCGTTGAATTACGATCAAACATTTGTTAATAAATGTTGAAAGGCTTCTTTTAATTAGGCTAAATAAGGGTGGCTTTCGCTTTGATTCAGCAAATCTATTCTTGAAATAAGAAAGACAGTGAACAAAGTACTTGTGAGACCAGTGTAGTCTGTTGAACAAGTAGGTAGGAATTTATTTTTAAATTGGCTTGGAAAAATATAAAATCTCAGATAAAAAAAAAACTGGATCCCAAGGGAAGAAATGTTATGGTGTTTAACAATTTCATAGGAATCACACAAAAGAAAATTTGAGATTTCATTAGGGTACATTCGTCAATCCTTTGGTGAAAACTTGAGCAAATTAATTGTTCACCGTCAATTCATTAGGTATTGAATGTTGGGTTTCACTTAGCTCGTAGTTGCACGAAACTAAGATCATAAACACAGATGTTGTGTAACCATAAACCTCAGTGGTAATTTCTGAGAGTCTCAAGGGTTACGTTGATGAAACGAATGTAATGGAGAAGTGTAATAGAGATGGTGTAAGAAGATAATAGTACCTCTGCTGCGAAAATAAGGACCAAGCAGAAACACTCTTAACTCATGTGAGAAGAGAATGAGGTAGCTCACGATTAGAATAAATGAGTTAGCCTTATTGGGAAGACAAGGTTTGGTTATACCAGGTCATGAAGGCTATTATTCAAAATCTTATGAGGCTTGGGACACATACAGCAGCATGCTTCTAGGGACACTTAAGTAATTCATCAATTATATCCCCATAAACGAACGAACAAAAAAAAAATTAAAAGAGAAAAATATTTTTGGTGTTTTTGAGTTTCATGTCAAGGAATAAAATAAAAAAAAATAAGTAAGAAAAAAAAATAAGACTTAAAAAAAAACTTTGGGAAAAAAAAATTTGAAAAACCGAACCCGAACGTTCGGTTGGTTTCGGTTCCTGAAAATTTTGAAAAACCGAACCCGAGCGTTCGGTTGGTTTCGGTTTAACAAAATTTTGAAAAACCGAACCCGAACCTTCGGTTGGTTTCGGTTCAACGAAATTTTGAAAAACCGAACCCGAACCTTCGGTAGGTTTCGGTTTTGGAAAATTTTGAGAAACCAATGGATTCAGACATGCAATTGGAAAATACTTTTAATATTAAGAAAAACAAATTTTGTACAAGAAATATACAACCAAGAAAAACTACCTTTGAAGTAATGAGCGAGTCAGATGGTTTAACCGAACCCGAACGTTCGGTTGGTTTCGCTTCTTACGTTTGAGGTTGAGAGGTAGTGTGAGGTACTGACTCTGATTCCATCATACCTAGCCCTTGCAATATTCTATTGAATGATGTTTCAGGAAGAGCTTTGGTAAAGACGTCAGCCAGTTGATCAGTGGTTCTTACGAAGTGAACTTCGACGTTTCCATCTTCCACGTGATCTTTGATAAAGTGATACCTCAGTGCTATGTGTTTGGTTTTAGAGTGTTGCACTGGGTTATGACAGATCCTAATTGCACTTTCAGAGTCACAATATAGTGGGATCTTCTTCATATTGAGTCCATAGTCTCGAAGTTGACTCTGGATCCAAATCACTTGAGACGTGCAGGATGCAGCGGCAATGTATTCCGCTTCGGCAGTAGACAACGACACACACGTTTGTTTCTTGGATTGCCAGCTGACCAACTTCATGTCAAGGAATTGACAGCCACCAGTTGTGCTTTTTCGGTCGAGTCCACATCCTCTAAGGTCAGCATCAGAATAGGCTTGAACGAAGAAGCCTGAGTTGGAAGGATACCATAGACCTAAGGAGGTGGTTCGCTTGAGATAGCGTAAGGTGTTCTTCACTGCAAGCATGTGAGGTTCGCGTGGGTTTGCCTGAAATCGAGCACAATAACACACAGAAAACATGATGTCAGGCCTGCTAGCAGTTAGATACATTAGTGTACCTATCATTTGACGATAGAGCGTGATATCGACAGCCGGTTTGTCAAGAGATGGAGTTAGCTTGGTGCCGAATGCCATTGGGACTTTGACTTTGGAGTCTCCCATCATACCAAACTTTGCTAGGAGAGTCTTAGTGTAAGCTTCCTGATTTATAAAGATGCCTTCGGGTCCCTGTCTAATATTTAAACCAAGGAAAAAGTTAATAGGACCCATTGAGCTCATTTCAAACTTAGTCTCCATCAGCTTTCTGAATTCAGCTGTTAAGCTGGGATTCGTAGAGCCAAAGATGATGTCATCGACATAAATTTGAACAATCATAAGGTGGTTACCTTCCTTTTTGCGAAAGAAGGTTGGGTCAACCGAACCTTGTTTGAATTTAGACATCTTTAAAAATTTTGTTAGCGTTTCATACCAGGCTCTCGGAGCTTGTTTAAGGCCATACACAGCTTTATCCAAAATGTAACAATGGTTTGGATACTTTTCGTTCACGAACCCAGGAGGTTGCTCCACATACACAGTTTCTTCGAGTTCTCCATTGAGAAATGCACACTTGACGTCCATTTGGAAAACTTCAAAGTTTTTGTGAGCAGCATAAGCCAGAAATATTCTAACAGATTCTAGCCTAGCTACTGGAGCAAAAGTCTCTTCATAATCTATCCCTTCCTCCTGACAGTATCCCTTTACTACCAGACGAGCCTTGTTCCTTATTACATTCCCTTCCTTGTCCATTTTGTTCCTGAAGACCCATTTGAGACCAACAACCGAAGCATCTGGAGGAGTTGGAATGAGGCGCCGGACTTTGTTCCTTTCAAATTCGTTCAGTTCGTCTTGCATTGCTTGAACCCAATCAGAGTGATCGAGGGCAGTGTTAACTGTCTTCGGTTCAACTTTTGATACGAATGAGTTAAACATACAAAACTCAACCTTTGAAAATAAGGATGTCTGTTTTGCCTTCAGTTGTGATCGGGTCAGAACCTTTTCAGATACATCACCAACCACTTGAGAGATAGGATGATCTCTGGTCCATTTGGTAAGAGCAGGGTAATTTGGATCAAAGTTTGGGTCTAGTTCAGCATTGATCATTTCTTCTGGCTCAGATTGGCTATCGTAATCAAGCGTCATATCATCATGCTCCCCCTCGATTGATGAGCTATGAGAAACTTGAGGTTCAGAGGTTTCTTGTGATGCTGGACTTGCAGTCGTTGAAGCATCTTCGGTTGGAGAGGCACCTTCGGTTGGAGAGGCACCTTCGGTTGGAGTTGTAGAATTTGGCTCCCCCTCGACATGTGAGCTTGGCTCCCCTTCGGCTGAAGCATTTTTAGATGGAGGGTCATCAGTAGTCGATCCTCCTTCATGCATTCTCCATGCAGCTTCTTCGACGATCTGCTTCATGTGGTCAACCTTGTTGTCAGCTGCACCTGCTTCTGAGAGAGAAGCTTTCTCTGGTTCGTCAAAGAGCTCCAGAAATTTGTCGTATAGATTAGCGATCGAGACTGTGACTTGGCCAGTTTGATGAAAGATTTCCCCAGCAATGTCTTCTTTGGCTTGTAGCTTTTTGACATAGCTATCATCAAAGGTCACATAGTATGTCTCTTCAATTTTTCTCGAACGCTTGTTTAGGACCCTGTATGCCTTGGATGTGAGAGAGTAGCCCAGAAAGATTCCCTCGTCGGCTTTGACATCGAATTTGTTGCGGTGTTCTTTAGAGTTAAAGACGAAACACCGTGAGCCGAACACCTGGAAAAACTTCACATTGGGCTTTTTGTTGTTTAGAATCTCGTAAGGTGTGAGTGTGAATCGCTTGTTGAGAGAGGACCTGTTCTGTGTAAAACAAGCAGCAGAAATAGCATCAGCCCAAAAATAAAGAGGTAAGGAAGCGAAACTTAACATAGTTCGGGCAGCTTCGCACAAAGATCGGTTTCGTCTTTCGACAATTCCGTTCTGTTGTGGTGTGTAGGGAGCTGAGAAGTTGTGACTTATTCCCTTTTCTGCAAGAAATTCTTCAAAGTCCCTGTTCTTGAATTCAAGACCATTGTCGCTTCTGATGTTGCGAACGACCTTCTTGAGCTGTACTTCAATTTGCTTGATGAACACTTTCAGCTTATGAGTCGCTTCAGATTTGAGCTTTAGAAAGAACACCCATGTAAATCGAGAAAAGTCATCAACAATAACAAGAATATACTTGCTACCACCGATGCTTTCGATAGATGAAGGACCACACAAATCAATGTGAAGTAATTCGAGTGGTTCAACAACTTTTGTGTTGATTATGGATGGGTGACTTTGACGACTCTGCTTCCCCATTTCGCATGCAGCACACAAGTGATCTCTATCGAACTTGAGCAATGGAAGACCCCTAACATGACCTCCAGTGACAAGTCTGTTAATATCTTTAAAGTTGAGATGAGAGAGTCTTCGGTGCCACAACCAGCTTTCGTCAGATTGAGCTTTTGATAGCAAACAAATAGCTGGGTTTCCTTTGATGGGTTTAAGGTTTAGAGGAAACATTTCACCCTTTCGCTCCGACTTGAGAATTACTTTCTTTGACTTTTTCTCAATAATTTCAGAACCTTCATCATCGAATGATACTTTGAGACCTGTACCTCCAACAAGCTGAGATACACTGATGAGGTTGTGTTGTAGTCCTTCCACATAAGCCACCTTCCTTATAGTAAAGTCACCATTTGTTATCATCCCGTATCCCTTTATGGTGCCGAAAGAATTATTTCCAAACTTGACATTGCCACCATTTGCAAGAGATCTGTATTCCCTGAGCTCCTCTTTCCTCCCTGTCATGTGACGTGAGCAGCCACTATCGATGTACCATTCTTCGTCGAACTGCTCGTCACTTATAACCTGCAAAAATTAAGCAAATTTAGGAACCCAAAGTTTCTTGGGTCCACGTGAGCTTTTCATGGGAACAGGAACAATGAGAGAGATGTCAACTAGATATGTTCGTTTTATTAGTGTTGTTTCATCTTTCCTTTTAATGGTAAAAACATTTATCTTATTAGGATTGAGTGTGTTCGGTTTGGACTCTGGTTTGGGTTCATTGACCTTCTGTTTGCCCTTTTGTTCAGCTGACGAATGAGATTTTTGAGAACGAACAGAATTAGCTTTAGAGCAAGATGGAGATGAATTGGTGGAAGTAGAAGAGTTAGAAGAACTAGAAGAAGTGGGTTTTGATTGAGAAGACTTCTTGGCTTGAGACTCTAGGTGACCCTTTTGCTTTCGATCATTGGAGGGACAGACCTTAGAGTTTCGTTCTCTTTTAACTTCAGAACCGAATGTTTGCTTTTGGTTGGAATCGTTCTTTGAACCGAATCTTTGCTTTCGGTTGAAGTCTGTCTCAGAACCGAACCTTTGCTTTCGGTTGGTATTTTCTGGTGAACCGAACCTTGGCTTTCGGTTAGTGTGGCTCTCAGGCTTTCCAACAGGATTGTTTTCATACTTCAGATTCTTGTCTTGATGTGAGAAGTATGCATTCTGGGATTGCCAGAATTATCTCCTTTCAGAGAGATTCTTCCTGTATCTTTGGTTCCTTTCTCTTTTCTTATTCCTCATCTGCTTAGGTTGATGATGAACATTAGCTTTCGTTTTCGGTTTCTCATTGGCTGGTTCCTTTTGAACTGAGGGAGTTTCACTTTGAGGTGAGGGAGTAGAGGGAACGTCTTCTTTTGCCGAACTTTCATCCTCCTTAGGAATGTCTTTCGCACCACTGGTGCTTGGCTCGTCGAAATTATCTGGCTTATTCAAGGGTTCAGGTATGTATCTACCTTTACTCATCCAGGAAGTTCTTTCTGACAGGCCTACTGTTTCATCAGCATTATCGATTGGAGCCGTCCAGAAGAACTCATCACAGCCATCAGCATTGTCTTCGTTCACAATAGCCGTGAGTTCAGCTGTCTGATGTTCGGTTACTCCAGTGACCTTGTATACTTGATTTGGAGTGGTCCTGAACTTTTGATACACAACTGCTTTCTCTACTAAGATCGGGGACTTTTGTTGGGACAATCGAGCAAACTCCACTGAATTTTCAGAAATTAGATTCTTGTGGTTTTCAGGTTCGCTTTTCACAAATTCTGAGCAGTCAACCGTGTCCTCTACAGAAATTTCACTCATGTTGTCGTCCTCGTTAAGCTTAGATACATTTTCAACATCAATTTTGTTTTCTGAGCTTACGTTGGCGTTTAAAGAGTCAAATTTTTGTATGGTTTCGGTTCTCAGTTTAAGTCTATCATTTTCATCCAAAAGGTTTTTAAGCATATTCTTGTGGTCCTTGGATTTAATGAAAGATTCAATTTTGTCCAGTCCATATATGTAGGTCGGATTGACATCATCAGATGATATCACACTTTCACAGTTATAAGCTTCGGCATCAATTTCATCCTCCTTAAATTCCAGGAAGGGCAAAATCATGCGATGGATCTTTTGGCCTATTTCGCAGTCTAAGTGAAGTTGAGTAATATTAGAATAAAGACGTTGTGCTATTAAACAAAAAACATTCCGCTGTTTTAACAACTTTAAATTGTCTCTTTGTAAATAAATGTTTTCGTCTTTAATTTTAAGTAATTCAGACTCCTTCAACTCGATCCACATGCGCCGCTCCTCACTCTTCGAAGACACCCTGCTTAATTGATCAGTTAGGTTAGAATTGGTGACTCGAGTTTGAGTTAAGCTACTATCTAGATGAGAAATTCTTGTATTAACGTTTTTTAGTTCTTTCTCATATGTGGATTGTGGTACTTTAAATGAAACAAAAACCGATTGTACCTTCTTTATCAGTTCATCAAGCTCATTGAACTGCTGGCTGAGTGGCTTGGCCGTAAAGCACATGTCCTCTTGCACCTTCGGTTCCTTGCTTCCACTATCGGTGTTATGTCCCCTCATCTGAGATACATCAGGCACCATGAAGCATCTTCCTCCACTGCTCTCCTCCTTTGCCACATAAGCCTTTCCATGAGTAGGCTTCCTCACTTCATCGTCTTCTGAGTCAGTAGACCAAACTTCAGTGCTACCGAACTCGTCATCAGCAACCGAACCCTGCACAATAAGAGCATTCATAGAAGGGTTAGCGGTAGACTTCTTCTTTCTCATCTCATCCAACCTTTTCTGCAACACAGCTTCCTCATCCATTCCATCATCCTTTTCAGCCATCTTCTTAAGGACATAATCTTTAGCATATTGGTTTTTCCCACCACAGTAGTAACAGCTTACTCCAGAATCACCATCAGCCTTCGGTTCCTTCTTGGGCTCTTCAACCTTCGGTTCATTGTTAACTTTTTCTGAACTGTAACTCCCCTGCCAGTTTCGATTTTTATTGCTGGGGAATCTCTTCTTTATGAACCTCTTGGGGTTAGACACCATCATAGCATAATCCTCAGACGTGAGGTCATACTCCTCCAAGTTAAGTTCTTCATCCTCCATCACAACTTTACTTTTTGATAGGAGGGCCAACGAACCAAGGCTTGAAACAACGTTTTTCTCCTGCAGTACAATCTTCTCCTGGGACTGTAGACACCACTGCTCTCCATTCAGACCTCAGACCATTTAAGAAAGTAACCTTCTGCTCGATAAGCTTCCTTTCAATGTCATGTTTGATCATCTTGATGAGAAGATGATTGAAGCGATCGAACGTCTGGGTCACTGTTTCTTCGGCTCCTTGCCTGAATTCTCCAAACTCAGATAAGAGCAAGGTTTGGATAGAATGTTCAAGATCCTCGTCTGTAGAGTACAGTTCGCGAAGTCTATCCCAAACTTCCTTTGCCGTCGTGCAAGAGCTGACCAATCTAAAGGTGTCGGACTGAAGGGCGAATATGATTAACCTTAACGCCTTGATATTACAATGGAATTTGTCTTTTTCGTCTTGTGCAATATCTTTAACATCCTTCAGCAGATCATTGTACTCCTTTTGAGTTTTAATAATTCTGGACGTTGCTGAATGAGAAAACGGTCCATTAATTATAGCTTCCCATATGAGGTATCCATTATCCTCAGATCCTATCACGTAGTCTTCGAAGTGATGCGCCCAGACTTCATAGTCATGGGTATATAGGATTGGAATTTTTGTCGTCGAGCCGATACTGTTGGAGATATTTATAGGATTTGATTGCGACTCGTCCATTATGATCGAAAAAAAAACCTGTTAAAAGATCAGACTTGTAATAACTCAGATTAGGGCAAAACAATAAATATCAAGATACGTCAATAAAGAGTTGACGGCTCAATAAATATTATTAATTGCGGAAAAACCCTAACTGTAACCTTTTCACAGAAAAGATGAGTATCGATTACACAGCCTCCTGCTCTGATACCAATTGATGAGATTTAAAACCTTTAAATCTATGAAGATCGATTAGATCTCAAACAGGCAAATAAATATAAAACTGTAAGAACACGAAAATAAGAACGAGACAAGTCTGAATCAAACGAGTCGAATGATTAAAACAAAATGTTCAGAAGAGCTCGATTAAGAACATCAACTGTAGAGGATCAGTAGGTTACAAGAACGATTAAAGAAATCTGGAAATACTATCGTTACGCTCTAGAATTACCGTTTCAATCGTTAACCTAATATGCATGCAAGCATATACTTATATATTAAACATAATGGGCTCTCGGTTGGACAGGCCCAAACCGGAATACAAAATAAATAAATAAACATTCGAGCCGAACGACGCAACACTTAACCAAAACTTCAGCCCAACAATATATATATATATATATATATATATATATATATATATATTAATCTTGTAATATTATATTAGTATAGGGTTGTATTTTAAACTTGTAAAATTCTAGGGTTTGAAATTTAAATTTTCTAAATTAAAACTTTTAATCATGAAACATAAATTTCAAAACTTGAGGGCAAGTTTTAAACATTTAAAACATGGAGGATCAAATAACAAATAATCTTAATTAAAAATTAATTCCCTAATTATCCATATTTGATTTATTTAATGATTTCTTGCAAGATAATTACCAATTTAATCAAAATAATTAATTAATTATCACATAAGGAAATTAAATATTTTGTTAGTTGATAAATATCTTTTATTAGATCAAGATTATAGTCATATATATCAAAAAATCGGATTAGGGTTGATCTAATATGATAAAGGCAAGTTTCCATAAGATAAATATCAAAAAAACACAAATCTGGCCCTTCTTGACGCACGGACTCGCCGAGTGCACAATGGGACTCGTCGAGTCAATCCAACTCGCCGAGTCCACTATGGGACTCGCCGAGTCCATGACTCAGAAACATAAAATTTGGATTTTTCAAGCAAGATTCAAACAAACAAGCAACAATTTAATAGAAACCAATCTAGGCTCTGATACCACTGATGGGTTTTGGCAATATGAACATTCCTATGTGCACATGCAAACCCTAATGCTTGGATCTAGGTTTCTCTAATTAAACATGCTTTGAATCCAAGACTTCTAATGACTAATTAAGTATAAGAACAATACAAAATCAGATCTAGAAGTTTACCTTTGAATCTCTTGTTTGATCTTGTTGTCTTGGAGCTCTAGAGTCACAATTGTCACTCCTCTAATGGTTTACAAACACCAACTAGAAAGGAGGATGATTTGAGAGAGAGGTTAGGGAAGAAATTTGGCCAGGGTTTTCTTTCTTTAGAAGAGATGCCGATTTCACATGCCCTAAGGGTCTATTTATACTTGTAGGCTCCTAGGGTTTCACCCTTAAACCCTAGTTGGATAATCTTTCCTTAAAGCAATCCAAATCCTTTCCAAGATAATGCCTTGGACAAATTTGAGGCTATCCCAAGCCCTAGAATTCGTCCAACCCTATCCCTTAAGGATTTACAGCCTAAAGTGTAACTATCAAACAATTGACAGTTTATACCCTCTTATTTAATTAATCTCTTGAAGTCACGAAATTAATACTAATTAATCTATGAATTATATTAATAAAATAACAATATTATTATTCCTTATATTATTCTCATAATATATTAATAATATCTATTCTCTCATAATAAATCATCCTATCAAGTTGCTATGGTGAAGGCAACCCAAAAGGACCATGCACAATCGGGTCAAATACTTGCCTAATATAGTTGCAGCCTTAGACACTATTCCAACAGTTTCTACTTGTTAGGTGTTCTAGTGTTCACGTTCTTATCGTTGCTAGTTTCGTTTTCGTTGTTACCATTAGGTCTATCTTTTTTCTGCTTGTTAGGAGTTCTAGTGTTCGTGTTCTTATCGTTACCAATTTCGTTTTCGTTGTTACCATTGGGTCTATCTCGTTTCTACTTGTTAGGTGTTCTAGTGTTTGTGTTCTTATCGTTGCTAGTTTCGTTTTCGTTGTTACCATTGGGTCTATCTCGTTTCTACTTATTAGGTGTTCTAGGCGACACAAGGGTGCTGTTATAAGGCAATGGAATTCGTAATCTGAATTCTGCCAGGTCCTTCCACTATAGATGGATGTGACCTAACTGTACCTACTTAGGATTGTAAAAGGTAGTTGATTGTGGGGTTCTGTTCTAATCAACATTCAGGCTAGGGACAGAAAAATGATGCGGGCTCGCACGTTCTTAGTTTATGGAATCTTGGCTATATATGATACTAACGTTCATATGGAACCATCATGGTCCATTAGTGAGGATTCTCTAGCTTCTCCATGATTTATGAATTTGCTTGACTAGGGAAGTAGTTTTTGATTATATTTTCAATTTTCAAGACCTTTCCGTGAAAATTCGTCATATAAAGTTTATCGTTCGAAACGTTCCAAAAATCTCGGTAGGGTTTCTTGTCGTCTCTTCCTGTCTAGTTTTCAACTCCCTTGATAATCATCTCTGTTGGACAATTTCTCTTGAAATGTCCTGTTTCACCGCACTGGTGACAAACTTGACTTACTTATGGGTTGGGAATTGGGGTGATGCATGGGGCCGGGGCCCTACAGTAGCGGGAGATGTGCCCCATCTTGTTGCACCTTTTGCAACAAAATGTCTGGAGGCTCCCCAATGATGGTAATTGCACTTGTTGCAGGGTGGATTGTTCTAAAGGTATGATTGTCTCGACAGGGGAGGAGTAGGGTTAGTATGGGTAGGGACTGGTCCCGCTTGTTGCCTTTTAGTAAAACTCTGAGTTGAACTACCTCCTTTTTCGTTCCCGAACTTTCGTTTCTTTTTTTTTAGGTTTAGGGGTGAGTTGTTCTTCGTTGGTTTCCTTGGTTGTTGTTATGGTTGAAGATACCGACACTGTTTCCAACTTCGTTTGTGTCGTTGGCATTGAAGTATGCCATGACGGCTGCCTCAGCCGTTGTTACAGTGGCTTGGGAAGTGGCGGAGTCTATTCGTAGGACTGGTGCATGGTCGGGGTATTGGTTACCTTCATGAGAAGACATAATTCTGTTGCACACGAAAAATGGGCTTGTGAGTACTCATAGTTAGTTCCAAGTGAGTTTACTCATATAATCCTAACGTACTGGTGTTAATCGGTTCAACCTACATCCCCATGATGCAGCTATGGTGGAGGGTGGGAACATGTATTGTCTGACGTAAAATCCGTCGTAATAGCATATAGCTAGCAATATGGTTAACGGGTTTGGTTGTATGGATTTTTGGAGGATGTACTCCTCTTGGTTCACTATTACTGGTTGCAACTAAGGGAATTATGAACCTAAGGTGAGTAGTGAGGCGATCCTCTTTTAGCGCACAAAGTGCTTGGCCATTTCACTTATATTAAGGGTGCCCTTTTTGTGTTCCTTACGCTGCTAAGGCTGTCCTAGCCTTGATTGCTATGATTTGTGGTCTCCACATGACCATTTTCTATTTTAAGGAATGTATATGGTCTACATAGTTATCTGGTCCTATTGGTGGGTTTCGTAAGGCATTTGGAATGGTGTTCTTGTTACTTGTGGGGGATCAGATTAACACTGTTGCACACCGGGTTTTGCATATGGTCGCCATTACTGCATGACGGAGGGTTGGAAATTGGGAGTCAATTCAGGTTACTCGTGACCCAAATGGACATCTGATTCGTGAGGGTGTTGGCTATCGGAGTTCGATGCGTGTCGATTGTAGATCGTATTGTCTTTTGTGTAGATGCACCCTAAACCGGGTAGGAGTCAATTGCTCAACTTGCTTTTGCATGGGTGTCGTTTTGTTTCTGGGCATGTTTATCCCATGAGTACCTATATGGGGTGGTTATGTATCTGGGAGGGGAAAGATGAAAGGGTCTCGGATCTACTCTCAGTTGGGCAAAGCTTATCAAGGGTTTCCTTGGCGCTTTTATCCTTGTTGGTTTCTTAATCGGAATTCTACCTTTCACAATTCATCTCTGGGTGTTCCTTAGGATCCACTTCTGGATTTTTCCTCATGGACTTTCTCTGGTCTCTCTTTGCCCCATTTGTAATTTACCATGACAGGGTAGTTGAAGTCTTGGCGAGGAATTTCAATTACTAGTTAGTGCGAGAATCGAGGTACGAGATATACAGGGAAAATACTTTAGGTGTGAGGGGTTTATAGTATCATAAAATACTCCTATTGTATTTTAAACTTGATGTTCGAATTCTAGTATTCTCTTGTGTGCATAGTTGTTAGGTTTTAGGTTTGTTGCAACACCACCATCACTCCCAAGCACATGTTGGTCATATCTCAAATAAATATAGTTGATCAGGCTATATTGATTCCATATATGATTACATAACTGCCCAGGTTTGACTATAGTGTTCAACCTTTAGTTACTTTTGGTTTTCTTCTCGTTATGATACTGGGTGAGTAATTGTGTATACTTTTATAAATACTTATCTTCTTAAAGTATACTTTTAGACAGAGTTTGTTTTAGTCCCATTGTATTTATAGTTGTATATCTCGTATGGCTAGATATACCAGCTCACTATAAACAATGCTCTGATACCAATCTGTCACACCCCCGGACAAGACAACGGAAACGTCCGGAGGCGGGTGACTTCATTGTGCAGTATCATAACAATTGAATATAAATGAAACAGAGCAATCCAAACATCATACATTGAGATAACAAACTTAGATGGTTTACATATTGTATTTGTTCTTCGAGTTACACAAAAGATACATAAGTAGAAAAGAATCCAAACTACAGCTAAATGATCTTGCATCAGTGTCCCTTGTTTCCTGCTTACTAGATCCTTGAGAATACAAGTCGTTTTGAAAAGCGTCAACTGAAAAGTTGGTGAGTTCATAAACATTTTTCTATAAAATCGTTTACACTTGTTTAGAATCATTCTCGTTGTACTTTCATAAAATCAACTATTTTCTATAAAATCGTTTGAAGTCTTGCCTTGAAAATCATGAATATATGTGTGTATGACATTACTTTTGTTCATCCTTATAAGGATTGATCTTTGAAAAGTATTGTAATTTGTGAAAACGAGTTGTGTCCGAGAATAGTTCTTTTAATAGTAATAATCAACTGCTTCAAGAAAATCCCTTATTTGCAAAAAGGAAATATGGTTGAAAATCTTGTTTCTCTTGTCGAGTAAAATTTAGTGTGCGTTTTAGTTTATCGTTATCGAAATCATAGAAAAATCGTTCTCTCCAGAAAATCCTATATTTTCTGCTATAAAATATTCGTAAGTTCTAGTTTATCGTTATCGAAATCGTAGAAAATCGTTTTCTCCAGAAAATCCAATATTTTCTTCTATAAAATATTCGTGAATTCTAGTTTATCGTTATCGAATCGTAGAAAATCGTTTTCTCCAAAAAATCCTATATTTTCTGCTATAAAATATTCGTAAGTCTGGTTTATCGTTAACAAAATCGTAGAAAATCATTTTCTTTAGAGTCCTACACTTTTTAATTTGTAAAATAGCAGTATTACGACTCTGTACTTGTTAGGAGAAAGAATCCACATGGCTATTGTGGACATTCTACGCGATGAAGAAGGACAGTCAACACAACAAATGCGGACCATCACCTATCACGTGTAGGACAATAAACACAACATGCCAAAATTTATTTATGAGGTTTTCCTTACATAAATTTCTAGTTAATATAACATATTCTAGCGAGTCGTTATAACCATACTAATCATGACGGAGTGCCTGTTTTGGCGTTTCTCAGGCGCCCTTGGTTTGGAAAAGACATTTGTCACCCTAGACTGGCCTGTCTAGCTGTAGCGAACAACGAAGGTGCGGGGTGTCAACCCCGTATAGATCTATACACAAATTCCCTCTCTCCCTCCAGGAGACTCTTGTTATAACTCCTTACAGGACTTAGATGTACACTGATATTTTTATATTTAGGTACTTTTGAGATTTGTCTGACTATAATATTAACAACCTTTTGAGCAATCGTTAGAGATTCATTATTTGTTAGATAAATAATGAAACTCATACTTATTGAATAGAAATATCGTTCTCGTTCCATATCGTTGATTGTGCTCGTTAACTAGGTGCTCGTGTTTGTTCGTTTTCGTTTATTGGAAAACGAGTCATTTTAGCCAAAAGAAAAAGTGTTAAGTTATAATTTGTATAAATTTATAACTGCCGGTTATGACACGCATTTTCTGTTTTATGACATATAGAGCATTATTTGTCTTCATGGAGGTTTTATGACAACAGCTTATGACATGCAAATATTTCTGTCATAAAGGCTCTACTTGTATATTTTCTTGACGCAAACTTTTATGTTGAATATTTATAAAATACTCCCTAATAGTTTTCAAAATAGTCACAAAGTTTCTATTTTCGAAAAATCACTAGAAATGGTGTCCACTTAGTAAGATCCCTTTTATAACTTTTTATCTTTAGACATGAAAGCATAGATAAAGGGGTTAAGTTGGACACACTCAATAGTTGGGAGGCTCTTTTGCTCAAAGTATCCTCTGTTCTTTAGGAAATTTAGAAATCATTCGTTCGTAGGTATATTACTAAATAATAATTTAATAATAGTTCACACACACATACAAACATACGTATATATGTGTCACACCCCAAAACCAAGAACGGCGGAAACGCTCAGGGGTGGAGGACTTCATGTGAAGTATCATACCAATGCAAAGTAGTAAACAAGAAACAACATCATCCATTGCATTAAAAGTAAAGTTTTAATACATGTGTGTTCTTTCATTGTAATAAGACACCAAAATATGTAATCAAAATAAAAGACGAGTCTTGTCTGTGCTCTGTCTTCTCAAAACCTGGTCATCGTACCTGTCTAGTGGTGACCTGAGAATACAAGTTATTTTGAAAGTGTAGATCAACATAAAGTTGGTGAATTCATAAGTATTTAAGTGTCGTTACTCTGATTTGGAAAGCTGTTATGAATGCTATGTAAATCTTTGAATGAATCATTTGATATAAGTGTGAAAACCATAGAAAAACCCATATTTCCTACTAGTATAAAAGTAGTCTTCTACCAAGACCTGAATGTTTTGAAAGTAACAAAGATGGTTTTTCCCTAGAATGACTACTATTAACAATATATGGTCTACCTCATCGTTGATGTGAACATATCACAAAATAAAAGTAATATGAAAAACATAATCATTTAAGTATTATCCTTTGGTACTAGGATAAACACGACATAGAAAATGCTGAATAGTATTAACCGTAGACATCCGTAGATGTACATTTACCTCTGTTGCTAACAGCCGGGTTTAGGAATAGTTAGTCCCTTAAGTATACTTGTAATGGTATCAGCCGTAGACATCCGTAGATGTGCATTTACCACTGTAGCTAACAAAGTTTTTAGGAATGGTTAGTCCCATAAAGTATCCTTTTGAACTAGGATAGACAGATCTAATCTACATGTATGATATGTAATAGTATCTCATCATATAGTATCTAGGTAAAAGTATCCATGTAAGTGTATCCATGTAAGAGGATCCATGTAAGTGTATCTCTTCATATAGCATTTAGTATAGACTCATGAATGAACTGACTTCAGTGTAATTCCTGGTAATAGGAATAATGTTTTGTATCCCCTAAACTATCCCTATAATAGTTTACTGGAATGTAATAGATGTCCAAGAAGGTTTATTCACCCTTGCTACCCAAGAGTGTGGGAACTGAACGAAGAATGAATGCTCTCATATCAATATATATATATATATATATATATATATATATATATATGAACAGAAGTGTATAGATATTGTTTTGATCAAGAAGATGAAAGAGGTTTTGTAAAACATTTAAGAGTTTTGAACAATAAATAACAATGACTTGATGTCATTTTATAAAAAATTTCAAAAGTAATTCATTTGATAACAAAGTATTTTAAGACAGAAAACCATTTCATGTATCACATTTTGAAGTATGTGAAATCAGTTGGTTGAAAACATAGTTATAAATCACATGTGATTGATTATATAACATACTCTTTTCTACTTGTATTCCCCCCATTAAAGCATTTAAAATCATTTAAAACATTGATTAATGGGTATGAACTCACCTGTAGTTGGTGGTTTGGATGAACGGATAAGGTAGGATGCTAGGTGTCAAGTGAAGACTTGTACACACTCAATGATCCTAGTTAACATATAATAACACATATATGTATCCAATTAGTCTTTAAACTACTAATTGACAAAGTTAAGACATCCTAGGACATGTAAAACACCTTATATAAGTGCTACAGGTCATAAGGATTGCATCTAAGTGCTATAGGACCTTGCTATTGTGTTTGGGTTTCAAGGGGAAACTCCCTTGGAGTTTACGGTTTTGTGACCATAACCCCGTGGGTTTACGGTCGTAAACACATGAGTTTACGGCCGTAAACTCATGTTCTTTTGACCATTTTTTGTTTTGAAGCTCTACAAGCCATTAGAAGTATCCCCTCTTCATGCTTAAGCCTATGAAAGTGTTTAGGGCACCATTTCACTCCTAAATGGAGTTTACGGTCCCTGGACCATTTCCCTTTGAGTTTACGGTCGTAAACCCTCAAGGATCATGGTATTTTGATGTTTTCAAGTCCTATACACATTAAGGAGTGAGTCTAGACTAGTTTCCAAAGGGAAGGAAGGGACTAGGGTCACATTTGGCCCCTAGAGAAGGGTTTACGGTCCAAGGTGTTCTTGGACCATAAACTCCTTTTATCTTGGTGTTTCTTTGTGTTTTCTTGATGTATGGAAGTATAAAAAGCTCTATGATACTCTTGGATAGAAGTACTTACAATATAGAAGCTTGAAATGAGCTAAAAGTCCAAGAACACTAATGTGTGTTCTTGGTGTTCTTGGTGAAACTTGAAGAATCAACCTTTTGGAACATTTTCATGGATGGATGTGTGTTAAAACACTAGATTAGGTGATATACTAACTTGAAAGGGCTAGAAACACTTACTAGATTGAAGATCTTGAAGAAAACTTGGATGATACTTGAGAGAGTTTGAGATTTGGATCTTGAAAGTTGGAAAAATGGTAAAAATAACTAAGTGTTACCTTTATACCACTTCCCTTTAGGGTTTACGGCCATAAACTCCTTGTTTAGGTCGTAAACTCTAAACTTTTTATGTTTCAGGACTTTATTGTTGCACAATAAACCCTAGGGCATCCTCTCTCCTGATACCTCCTAAAGTGTTAATCCTGAAATCCTCAAACTTATTCCAAAAAGTTTGAAAATCAACAGTAAGTGTTTTGTCTTCTATTGACTTGACATGTTGTACAGAATAGAAATTTTGGGTTGTCACATCATCCCCCCGTTAGAAGGAATTTCGTATCGAAATTAGAATTTAAGCAACTAAATAGTTACAAATAACTAAGCGAAAAGATGAGGATATTTCAGTTTCATCTGATCCTCTCGCTCCCAAGTGAATTTCGGTCCTCGCTTGGCGTTCCAGCGAACCTTCACTATTGGGATATGACTTTTCTTCGTTTGCTTGACCTCCCGATCCATGATCTCTACTAGTTCTTCCATGAAGTTAAGGCTCTCGTTGATCTCGATCTCGTCGAGTGGGATAACAAGATTCACGTCGGACAGACACTTTTTCAAGTTCGAGACGTGGAAGGTAGAATATACGTTACTGAGTTCGCGCGGTAGATTGAGTTTGTAAGCTACGGGGCCGACTTGGGCAAGAATCTCAAAAGGCCCTATGTATCTTGGATTGAGCTTTCCACGCTTTCCAAAGCGTATCAAGCCCTTCCAGGGTGAGACCTTCAACAGAACGCGGTCGCCCTCCTGGAATTCCAACGGTTTCCTTCGCTTGTCAGCGTGGCTTTTCTGTCGGTCTCTAGAGGCTTTCAATGTTCACGAATCTGAACGATCTTCTCTGTCATTTCCCGAATGATCTCTGGACCCGTGAGAGTGCTTTTAGGAGCTCGTCCCTTAGCTAACTGGGTATCACCCACCTCAGCCCAGCACAGAGGGGATCTGCACTTTTGACCATAGAGGGCTTCGAAAGGAGCTGCCTTTATGCTCGTGTGATAACTGTTGTTGTAGGAAAATTCGACAAGGGGTAAATGAGTATCCCAAGCTTTCCCAAAGTCAATCACACAGGCTCGCAACATATCTTCTAAGGTTTGGATAGTTCTCTCACTTTGTCCGTCGGTCTGTGGGTGGTAGGGTGTACTCATGTCCAGCCTAGTTCCTAGGGAACTTTGTAGCGACTGCCAAAACCTAGAAGTGAATCTACTATCTCTGTTTGAGATAATGGATATGGGAACACTATGCAGTCGTACAATCTCCATAATGTAGGTTCTCATAAGTTTCTCCATTTTGTCAGTTTCTTTGATGGGTAGGAAGTGTGCAGACTTGGTCAATCTGTCGACGATGACCCATATGGAATCAAGTCCACCCATTGTCTTGGGAAACTTGGTTATGAAGTCCAAAGTGATCTGCTCCCACTTCCATTCTGTTATCTCCGGTTTCTGCAGAAGACCGGAGGGTTTCTGGTATTCGACCTTTACCTTCGTGCAAGTAAGGCATTTACTTACAAAGGTAGCAATATCTACTTTCATGTTAGGCCACCAGTATAACTTATTAAAATCCATATACATCTTATCTGAGCCTAGGTGGACGGAATAACGGGTGTATTGTTCCTCGGTCATGACCAAGTATCTGAAGCTACCATGTTTTGGTGTCCAGATCCGATCCATGAGGTATAAGGCTCCGCTACCCTTGACTTCTAAATTCTTATCCATCCCTCTTAGGGATTCACCTGCCACATTTTCAGGTTTCAAAGCGTCGAGCTGAGCCTCCTTAATTTGCGTGAACAAGTGTGAATGAATAGTTAGAGTCAAAGATTTGACTCTACGACCAGAGTATTCTTTCTGACTTAAGGCGTCGACTACTATATTGGCTTTACTCGGATGATAATGAATTTCCCATTCGTAATCACTGAGTAGCTCGACCCACCATCGTTGTCTCATGTTGAGCTCCTTATGGTCGAAAATATGTTGTAGACTTTTGTGGTATATAAACATCATGCTTTTTGTACCATACAGGTAGTGTCTCCAGATCTTCAGAGCAAACACAACTGATCCTAGTTCAAGTGTAACAGCCCGGATTCCAAGGTATTATTTATTTATTTATTTTGGTAATTGGTGAGGGGACTCGGCGAGTTGGAGCCTAGACTCGTCGAGTATGTTCGCGGATTTGGACGCGGGTTCGCGTCCGGACTCGACGAGTCCAATAGTGGACTCGGCGAGTCCACGCTGTTTAATGAAACCCTAATTTCTCGGGTTTGAGGCGTATTTAAAGGGCCTTATGGCCGTCATTTGCACTCATCAGTCCCCAGAGTGAAACCCTAGAGCGTTTGAGTGATTCAAGTGAGGGAAGGAGCCATTATTGATCTTGGAGTTGTTGTCTAGCAAGGAAAGAGGAGATCTAGCCAAGAGGAAGCAAGAGAGGGGTGGATTCTTGAAGATTTGAGGTCCAGAACATCACATCTGAGGTACAATCTCGAATCATTCTCTATTATTGTGATGTTCATGTAGCTTTAGGGCTTTTGGACCCATTTGTGGCTAGATCTAGTGTCCTCATGGTCCCATAGCGAGTTAAGGTCCTGGATCTGGACCCATAGAGGTCCAGAGCACCTCATTGCCAAAGCTTTATATGCATCCATGGAGGTTTTGGCTTGGGATCAATGTATTTGAGGCTAAAACACCATTCATGAGCTATTCAATGCTTGATGAGCATCAAGACTTGGACTTTACGTGGTCAATAAGCTTTAGGAGACTGGATCTAGGAGTTAGTGAAGCGGATCTGACCTCAGAAGGTCGTTTGGGGATGTGCATGGAATGCACTCGCCGAGTCCATTTCCCAGACTCGGCGAGTTGGTGCGAGTTGTTCGTTGATTACGAATCAGGGGTTGAGTAACCGAGTCGGGTAAGTGACTCGGTGAGTTGGAAGAGATTCAGAGGGATTGGGTTCCCGTAGGAACTCGGCGAGTCGGGTTGACCGTTGACCGTTGACCAGTGTTGACTGGTTTGACTTCGTGGTATTAGTCAGCCAGAGTCAAGTAGTATTAAGTAGAAATACACTTGTGTTGTAGGAGGACGATAGCTCGGGAGATCGAGCACTAGTGGTTGAGAGCTTTATGAGTTACCGAGACACGCGAGGTGAGTCTTCTCACTATACGTTACCTTGGATGGTATTATGAGTTGACCAGAGGGTCTTATCTGCTATGTATGAGATTATGTGCTATTTATGAGATTGTATGCTATGTGTTATTTGTATGCTGTATGACTATATAGACCGGACCGGAGGGTCCAACGATTCAGAACGGGCCAAAGAGCCCAATGAGCTATGACTGGACTAAAGGGTCCGACGAGCTGCGGGACTGGAGGGTCCCGCTGAGACATCTTGACCAGAGGGTCGGGTTAGCCTCGAGTGGCGTATTTGTGGTATGTGGTATTTTGGGGAATTCACTAAGCATTTATGCTTACAGTTGTTATGTTTGATGTCTCAGGTACCAGCGAGGACCGTGGGAAGGCGACGGCTTGACACGTACACACACACTGATGGAGGTTTTTATGTGTAGAGATCTTGGGATTTGTTTTTGAAAACAGAATTGATTATGGATTTTGATTTGTGATGTGATACATTATGTGGTTTTGAAAATGAAAAATTATTTTGAAAATTTACGGTGTTACAAGTTGGTATCAGAGCCTTGGTTTGAGGGATTCGGATGCACCTTCGGGCGTATTTGAACTCAAACCGAGGATTTGAGAAATTTTCAAATAAAACAAAAAAAATTTCTAAAAAGAAAAAGAGGTTTGGGGAAACGAGCAAAGTGGAAGGTGTGTACGGTCATCCAGCGCCCGAACGGTGAATCCCCAAAATACCCTTACATTATATGTTATGAGTTATGAGATATTATGTTGTGCATGTTAGAGAGGCTAGGTATTCCTATTAGGACTAGAGTGAGCCTAATTTGTGATGCCTTAGCTTAGGAGATCGCTGCTGCTATGAGATACTTTGAGAGTGAGTAGGTAGCAGTGAGGCGCTCAGGAGAGGGCTATTGACGGTAGCCAGTGCTTAGCGAGAGTAGAGTGTTTGCGACTTGGGATCCTAGGAGGAGGACTTGGGTTGTATATCGATTCAGTGTGGACGATAGTATTGGGCCCGTACTATTGAAGACACCGGATTGGTGCGCAGTCCAAGTAAGAATCCTTGGGGGTACCAGGAGAGAGGATGTTTGAGTTATCGAGTGTGAGTATACTCGAGAGTATTCCTGATATTTCTTATGTTGTATTTCAGAGGTTGATCATGGTCGGGACACGCCAAAACCCCGAGAGCAGTGGGGTGAGCGATGAGGAGATCCGTCGTATCATCCATGAGGAGGTGGCTGCTGCCATCAGAGCCGAGATTCCGGAGATGTTTGGGTCTATTAAGACCACACTGATCGAGACGTTTGACGAGCGTTACGCTGCTTTGACTGATGCTGCTGTTGCTGCTGCGAGATCCCAGGGTGGTAATTCGTTGCTGTACCGAGAGTTCAGCAACACGAAACCACCGGAGTTCGATGGTGCACAGGATCCGATCGCCGCTATGAGGTGGATCTCAGACATAGAGGGGTGTTTCTATACGTGCTCGTGTCCGGAGCACTTGAGGGTGCGATTCGCACTCAACCAGCTTCGCTTGGGGGCGAAGGACTGGTGGAAATTCGTGACCGCGAGCTATTCTACAGCTGAGCTGACTGTAGTGACCTGGGAGAGGTTTACTGCGATGTTTCGTGACGAGTATGTTCCCCAGGTGGAGAGGGAACGTTTACTTCAGGAGTTTCTGACCCTCAAGCAGGGGACCGAGTCGGTGACAGTGGTTACGAGGATGTTTCATGAGCGGGCGTTGTTTTGCCCGGAATTGGTGTCCACTGAGCAGGCTCGCATGAACCGTTATTTGAGTATCTTGAGGAGGGACATTCGTGAGTTCGTGGAGAACTCGACTTATCAGACATTTGCCGAGCTCCAGGCAAATTCCAGGAAAAGGGAGATCGAGCTTGAGACACAGGCGAGGGAGGAGACTGAGTTGCAGAGGGGTGATCGGCGACCAGCGCAGTCGCAGCCGGCTGCCAAGCGGGCAAAGCCCGCTGATTCGAGGACAGGCAGTTCGAGGGGCCGCACTTGTGGGAAGTGCGGAAAGAGCCATGACGGGCCGTGCAAGACCGGGGTATGCTTCAAATGCAGGAAGGAAGGACATTTTGCGAGGGACTGTCCGAAGGGGTTCTCGGTTTGCTTCTATTGCAACCAAACCGGCCCTCGGAAGGCCGAGTGCCCCCAGCTTCAGAGATCAGCGTAGGGATCTGCACTTGTGGTTCGAGCTACCGAGACCCGGCCAGTGAAGGCCGAAGCACCGAAGGCTAGGGGGAGAGCCTTCCAGCTGACTGCGGAGGAGGTCCACGCAACACCTGACGTCGTGGCGGGTATGTAATCTTTATCTATTTTATGTTGAGTTTATGCTATTGTAATTTCTATATGTTATGCGTAGGTACTTTTCTTGTGAGTTCTGTACCTGCATTGGTTTTATTCGACTCGGGTGCGAGTCGGTCTTTCATATCTTTGGCTTTTAGTCGACACATTAGTATTTCGAGGGAGGCGTTGAGTCGACCTCTATGGGTTTCCATAGCAAATGAGCGTGAGGTATGTGCTACCGAGGTGATACGTGGATGCATGCTGGAGATCTTCGGGGTGGAGTTCCTGATCGATTTGATTCCGATCGCTATAGGGGATGTTTGTGTCATAGAAGGAATGGATTGGTTGAGCCGTTTTGGGGCTGTCATAGATTGCGAGCGTCAATTGGTGACGATCCGAGATCCTAGTGGGGGAGCGCTGACGGTTTACGGCGAGGGGACTCGTGGTGGTTCGGTTTTCTGTTCGGCCGCTAGAGCAAGGCGGGGTTTGCAGTAGGGCTGCAAGGGGTTCGTAGCCTATGTGACAGATGTGCGAGAGGCCGCTGGGAGGCCAAGTTCAGTGGATGAGGTGCCGTAAGTGCGTGAGTTCCCGGACGTGTTTCCCGAGGAATTGCCGGGTGTGCCTCCCGAGAGGCAGGTGGAGTTTCGTATCGATTTGGTTCCCGGGGCTGCGCCTATCGCCAAGGCGCCGTATCGGCTAGCACCGCCAGAGATGCAGGAGTTATCCTCACAGCTGTAAGAGCTGTTGGGGAAAGGGTTCATCCTTCCCAGTAGATCTCCCTAGGGAGCGTCGATCCTTTTTGTCAAGAAAAAGGATGGTTCACACCGGATGTGCATTGATTACCAGGAGTTGAACAAGTTGACGGTCAAGAACCGTTATCCGTTACCGAGGATCGACAATCTATTCGATCAGTTGTAGGGGGCGTCTTGGTTCTCCAAGATTGACCTGAGATCGGGATATCATCAGATGAGAGTTCGGGATGAGGATATCCAAAAGACGGCGTTTAGGACTCGTTACGGGCATTATGAGTTCGTGGTGATGCCATTCGGGCTTACCAATGCACCAACGTCATTCATGGATCTCATGAACAGGGTGTGTAGGCCGATGTTGGATCGTTCAGTCATTGTATTCATTGATGACATTCTGGTGTATTCGAGGACCAGAGAGCAGCATGAGGAGCATTTGAGGGAGCTCCTCGGAGTTCTGAGAGCGGAGAGGCTTTTCGCCAAATTCTCCAAGTGTGATTTTTGGTTACGGGAGGTCTAGTTCTTAGGGCATCTCATTAACCATGATGGGATTTTGGTTGACCCGGCCAAGATCGAGGCTGTGATGAGTTGGGAGGTGCCGAGGTCACCTACGGAGATCAGGAGCTTCTTAGGGTTGGCAGGCTACTATCGGAGATTTATCAGAGATTTCTCCAAGATCGTCGTGCCACTTACCAAGTTGACCCGGAAGGGTGTTACTTTCTCATGGGGTCCAGAGCAGCAGACCTCGTTTGAGACCCTTCGCCAGAGATTGTGCGAAGCCCCTGTGCTCGCACTACCGGAAGGGATGGAGGATTTTGTGGTGTACTGTGACGCATCGATATCGGGGTTGGGAGCGGTGCTGATGTAGAGAGGGCATGTGATCACGTATGCATCGAGGCAGTTGAAGCCTCATGAGACGAGATATCCCACCCACGATCTGGAGTTGGGGGCTGTGGTGTTCGCCCACAAGATCTGGCGTCACTATCTGTATGGGGTTCAGTGTACGATATACACGGACCACAAGAGTTTGAAGTACTTGATGGATCAACCCAACCTGAGCATGTGGCAGAGGAGATGGCTGGACGTGGTGAAAGATTATGACTACGAGATCCTGTACCACCCGGGCAAGGCTAATGTGGTAGCTGACGCCCTGAGTCGTAGGGCAGAGGGTGCCCCGATGCGAGATATCTGTATGAGGTTGACGGTGATGACTCCGGTATTGGATACCATCCGAGGGGCCCAGGCCGAGGCGGTGAGACCGGAGAACCGTAAGAGAGAGCGAGTTAACGGGCAGGTATCGGAGTTTGTTACCGATAGCCGTGGGCTTATGACCTTCCAGGGACAGATTTGGGTACCGTTTGTGGGAGGGGCGCGTACCATTTTGATGGAGGAGGCGCATCGATCGAAGTTCTCGATCCATCCTGGGGCTACCAAGATGTATTTGGACCTAAAGAAGGAGTATTGGTGGCCCTGTATGAAGAGGGATGTTGATTGGTTCGTCGAGAGGTGCCTAACTTGTCGCCAAGTTAAGGCCGAGCACCAGCGTCCGCATGGTAAGCTGCAGCCGTTGGAGATTCCTGAGTGGAAGTGGGAACAAATTACCATGGATTTCATCACCAAATTGCCAAAGACTGCGAGAGGAGTCGATGCAATTTGGGTGATTGTGGACAGGTTGACGAAGAGCGCTCATTTTCTTGCTATCAGTGAGAGATCTTTTGCTGAGAGGTTGGCAGAGTTGTATGTGAGGGAGGTGGTATCGTGGCATGGGGTTCCGTTGTCGATCGTTTCAGATCGAGACGTGCGATTGACTTCCAGATTTTGGAAGAAGTTCCACGAGGAGTTAGGTACGAGGCTGCATTTCAGTACCGCATACCACCCGCAGACGGACGGACAGAGCGAGCGGACGATTCAGACGCTTGAGGATATGCTCCGAGCATGCGTTTTGGATTTTGGAGGGATTTAGGACACCTATCTACCCTTGGCAGAGTTTTCGTACAACAACAACCATCATTCGAGCATCGGTATGCCACCTTTTGAGCTGTTGTATGGAAGGTGATGTCGTACCCCTATTTGCTGGGGTGAGGTAGGGCAACGTGTGATGGGTAGTACGGAGATAGTGCTTCAGACGACTGAGCAGATCCAACAGGTCAGGCAGAGGTTGTTGACCGCTCAGAGTCGCCAGAAGAGTTATGCAGATAGACGTCGAACCGAGCTCGATTTCCAGGTCGGTGATTATGTTCTCCTGAAGGTATCTCCTTGGAAAGGAGTGATCCGATTCAGGAAGAGGGGCAAGATAGGACCCCGGTATATTGGACCGTTTCGGGTGATCGAGAGGGTGGGCAGGGTAGCATATCGCATGGAGCTACCCACGGAATTGGAGTGGATTCATAATACCTTCCATGTGTCTCAGTTGAGGAAGTGTATAGCCGACGAGTCGGCGGTAGTGCCATTAGAGGACATTCAGGTGGATGCGAGCCTGAACTATGCGGAGAGACCAGTGCGATTGTGGATCGAAAGATCAAGGTTCTACGGAACAAGGAGGTGCCCTTGGTTTTGGTTCAGTGGCAACATCGGAAGGGGTCCGAGATGACTTGGGAACCGGAGCGTGAGATGCGTGAGCAGCATCCGAAGTTATTTGCAGAGCGAGACTTCGAGGGCGAAGTCTAGTTCTAGTGGGGGAGAATTGTAACAGCCCGGATTCCCAGGTATTATTTATTTATTTATTTTGGTAATTGGTGAGGGGACTCGGCGAGTTGGAGCCTAGACTCGCCGAGTATGTTTGCGGATTTGGACGCGGGTTCGCGTCCGGTCTCGATGAGTCCAAGAGTGGACTCGGCGAGTCCATGCTGGTTGATGAAACCCTAATTTCTCGGGTTTGAGGCGTATTTAAAGGGCCTTATGGCCGTCATTTGCACTCATCAGTCCCCAGAGTGAAACCCTAGAGCGTTTGAGTGATTCAAGTGAGGGAAGGAGCCATTATTGATCTTGAAGTTGTTGTCTAGCAAGGAAAGAGGAGATCTAGCCAAGAGGAAGTAAGAGAGGGGTGGATTCTTGAAGATTTGAGGTCCAGAACATCACATCTGAGGTACAATCTCGAATCATTCTCTGTTATTGTGATGTTCATGTAGATTTAGGGCTTTTGGACCCATTTGTGGCTAGATCTAATGTCCTCATGGTCCCATAGCGAGTTAAGGTCCTGGATCTGGACCCATAGAGGTCCAGAGCACCTCATTGCCAAAGCTTTATATGCATCCATGGAGGTTTTGGCTTGGGATCAATGTATTTGAGGCTAAAACACCATTCATGAGCTATTCAATGCTTGATGAGCATCAAGACTTGGACTTTACGTGGTCAATAAGCTTTAGGAGACTGGATCTAGGAGTTAGTGAAGCGGATCTGACCTCAGAAGGTCGTTTGGGGATGTGCATGGAATGCACTCGCCGAGTCCATTTCCCAGACTCGGCGAGTTGGTGCGAGTTGTTCGTCGATTACGAACCAGGGGTTGAGTAACCGAGTCGGGTGAGTGACTCGGTGAGTCGGAAGAGATTCAGAGGGATCGGGTTCCCGTAGGAACTCGGTGAGTCCACGCCGGACTCGGCGAGTCGGGTTGACCGTTGACCGTTGACTGGTTTGAGTTCGTGGTATTAGTCAGCCAGAGTGAAGTAGTATTAAGTAGAAATACACTTGTGTTGTAGGAGGACGATAGCTCGGGAGATCGAGCACTAGTGGTTGAGAGCTTTACGAGTTACCGAGACACGCGAGGTGAGTCTTCTCACTATACGTTACCTTGGGTGGTATTATGAGTTGACCATAGGGTCTTATCTGCTATGTATGAGATTATGTGCTATTTATGAGATTGTATGCTATGTGTTATTTGTATGCTGTATGACTATATAGACCGGACCGGAGGGTCCAACGATTCAGAACGGGCCAGAGAGCCCAATGAGCTATGACTGGACTAGAGGGTCCGACGAGCTGCGGGACTGGAGGGTCCCGTTGAGACATCTTGACCAGAGGGTCGGGTTAGCCTCGAGTGGTGTATTTGTGGTATGTGGTATTTTGGGGTACTCACTAAGCATTTATGCTTATAGTTGTTATGTTTGATGTCTCAGGTACCAGCGAGGACCGTGGGAAGGTGACGGCTTGACACGTACACACACTGATGGAGGTTTTTATGTGTAGAGATCTTCGGATTTGTTTTTGAAAACAAAATTGATTATGGATTTTGATTTGTGATGTGATACATTATGTGGTTTTGAAAATGAAAAATTATTTTGAAAATTTACGGTGTTACATCAAGATCATGGGTGGTGTAGTTAACCTCATGTGTCTTCAGCTGTCTCGAGGCATAGGCAATGACCTTACCTCGCTGCATCATAACACATCCGAGTCCTTGATTTGACGCATCGCAATAGACAACGAAGTCTTCTATCCCTTCTGGGAGGGATAGTATTGGTGCGGTGCACAAGGCTCGCTTGAACGTTTGGAATGCTCTTTCCTGTTTCTCTTCCCAGTCAAAGGCCACGCCCTTCTGGGTCAATTTCGTAAGAGGTTTCGCTATGCGGGAGAAGTTCCGAATGAACCTGTGATAGTAGCCAGCGAGACCTAGAAATTGACGAATTTATGTAGGTGTCTTCGGTGCTGACCAGTTCTCAATGGCCTTGATTTTGGAGGGGTCCACGTGTATTCCGTCTTTGCTAACAACGTGGCCCAAGAATTCGACTCGTCGGATCCAAAATTCGCACTTAGAGAACTTCGCATAGATCTTCTCCGATCGTAATGTTTCTAAGACTCTGTAGAGATGTTGACTATGTTCTTCCTTACTTCTAGAGTAGATGAGTATGTCATTGATGAAGACGATGACGAACTGATCCAAGTAAGGATGACACACCCTATTCATTAAATCCATGAATACCGTGGGTGCATTTGTTAATCCGAACGGCGTCACTACGAATTCGTGGTGCCCATAATGAGTTCGGAAGGCTGTCTTGGGAACATCCTCCTCTAACTATCATAGTTGGGGATATCCGGATCGTAGATCTATCTTTGAGAAGTAGTTGGCTCCTTGAAGTTGATCAAATAAGTCGTCAATGTGGGGTAAGGGATAACAATTCTTAATGATAAGCTTGTTGAGTTCCTTGTAGTCGATGCACATGCGAAACGATCCATCTTTCTTCTTGACGAACAAGACTGGTGCTCCCAATGGCGAGAAGCTTGGCCTTATGAATCCCTTCTTGAGAAGTTCGTTAAGTTGACTGGAAAGTTCCTGCATCTTTGCCGGTGCCAGATGGTAAGGAGATTTGGCTACGGGAGTAGCCCTTGGCACTAAATCGATTCTGAACTCGACTTGGCGTTGTGGTGGTAATCCGGGAAGTTCTTCTGGAAAGAGGTCGGGAAAGTTGCGTACCTCGGGGATGTTTTGAATGTCTTTTTCTTCTTGACTCGTATCGACGATGTGTGCGAGGAATGCATGATATTCCTTTCGTAAGCACTTCTGGGCTTGGATGCACGAAATGATGCGAAGGCTCGTACTAGGTTTGTCGCCATAGATAACTAAGGTTTCGTTGTTAGGGAGGTTAAGACAAACTGCTTTTTCAAAGCACATGATGTCGGCGTGAAGAAGACTCAACCAATCCATGCCAATAATAACGTCGAAACATTTAATTGGGACCGAAATGAGGTCTATCTTGAAAGTATGACCATCTAAAGTTAGAGTACAACCTATGTATATGTAATTAGTACTTTCCGTTTTCCCGTTTGCCATTTCTACCATGAATGATTTATCTAATGCACATGGTTTTTGTTTAAGTAGGTGTGCAATTTATGACTTACGAAACTTTTCTCTGCTCCACTGTCGAAAAGTATGCAAGCATATGAGTTATCGGGAGAAACGTACCAGTAACTATCGAAGGATCAGCTACGGCTTCCTCGTGGCATTCCCTTCATTCTTCCTCTATGTTGTTTACTGAATCTGGTTCTTTTGGGGTTATAGTTGATGGTTTATTTTGAATTCCACCTACTCCGCCAGCCATCCCCGCCTTAGGGCAGTTCCTCTTGTAGTGGCCTACCTCGCCACAACCGTAGCAAGCTTGGCCCACACCGGCGTTAGGAACTTGGGCGGTCAGCCTTGCTAGAGTCTTGCAGAAACGGGCAGTATGCCCCTTCCTGTTGCAGTTAGAGCACTGCATTTCTTAGCAAGGTCCGTTGTGATGAAAGGCGCATTTGTTGCACCTCAGAAGATTTCCAGCATAAGTTTTTGCTGGTATGGGATTTGCAGGGACAACAAGGGGTTTCCGTGGCAGCATTGATTGGCACTTAGTTGTTGTCTATTTGAGGATTCTTGTGAAGCCCCGCTTTTCCTCTTGTTCCACACCTTTTTCTTGTTGTTTTTGTTGTTGTCCTTTTGTTGCCCGGGTGTAAGGATTGTTGGGTTCTGGTGTTTCCCGTGATCTATGAGAGATTGTGCCAGTTCATTGGCGCTGTCAAAAGTAACAGGCCTGGATGCTAACACACTTGACTGGATCTGAGGTGACAATCCCCAGATGTATCTCTCTATTCTTTTGCTCTTCAGAGCAACCATATCAGGGCATAGAATTGCCAGATCACAGAATCTATTCGTATAGGTTAATATGTCGGAACCAACCATTTCCAGACCCCAGAGTTCCTGCTCGAGTTTTTGAATTTCCCCTCGAGGATAATACTCTCTGATCATCATGGCCTTCAAGTTTTCCCAGCTGATAGAATTTGCCACCACAATAGTCATAGACTTAACATGGCCATTCCACCAAGTTAACGCTCTGTCAGAAAAGGTACAAGTAGTAAACTTGACCTTGTTGCCCTCCGGGCAAGCACAGATTTCAAAGACTGCTTCCGTCTTTTCAATCCATTGCCTTAAGACCATAACCCCACCAGTTCCATTGAAGTTTCGGGGTTTAGCATTTGTAATGTCCTTGTAGGTGCATTCCCTGGGATGGCCATGGCTCTCGCCATGGTTGGAAGGATGTGCACCTGTTCCCGATCCACTAGGGACATGAGTATTGATGGCTGACACGGCAGCTGCTACTGCTGCCGTGAAGGCTGCTTGGAACATGGCAGTGTTGAAAGGAGGAGGTGGTTGAGGTGGTGGTGGTATCGGCGTTTCGTTATTAGGGTTACATCTTGGATTTCTATAAGGCGGCATCTTTTAACTATACGTTTAAAAAGATGACAACATGGATAAGAATAAATGAATAATGAGAGTGACTCATGGACTAACTCTCCATAGTTGTGACAACCCGAAATTTATCCCGTCATTTTTAAGCTATTCTTCCGTTAAGAAAACCCGCCTTATTACATTGTCCGTTAACCTTATGGATTAGGTTAATTAAATTGGGACTTTTTATTATGACTTCATAAGGGTTGGAACACATTAGAAACACCCTCATTAATCCCTTGAAAAGTTTTAGTTACAAACAAGTCGAAATATGACCATTTAATCGGGTGCGACCAAAAGCCCCGTTTAACGTCAGTATCTGTGACACAAGTCAAATTTTGGTCAAAAATAAATTGATCAATAATCATAATTGGGATGAACCAAGTGGAAGAGATTGTAACAAGGTTTCCAAAAATATAAAGAACACTGAAATCTGAGTTATAACGAAGAAGTTATGACCAATCGAAGATCCGCGATAAAACCGGCAAAACATTATTCAGTGTAAAAAGAGAATTTTTGATAAAAGGATTTTTAGCCTTAACAATCTAAATAAAAGTTGTAGAATATGTTAAACCGAGAACGTTCATAAAAAGAACGTCAAAATCTGACTTCGTATGAGGAAGTTATGATTTTTCGAAGTTTCGGTTTAGCAGTAGACAGCTAAAAATTCGAAATCTAAATCGATCGATATTTTGCCGAAAAAATTAAACGAGAATCGAAGGTCTCGTCAAAATTAGCACAACGGTAAAAAGACAGACGAAAACGAACGTCGGATGAAGAAGTTATGAATTTTTAACGGATTTTCCTGTCCCGGTCTGTTAAAAATAATAATATTAAAAATAAATTCACAATTAGCCAACGAAGTCCAAACAAAAGTCGTAGAGTATAATTTTACCTACGTGTTCATATAAATAACGTCAAAAATGGAGTTCGTATGCAAAAGTTATGAATTTTAGAAGTTTTTGGCTCAAAAACCGAGAAAAATCGCATAGTCACTATTCTGCCACGTCACCCTCGCATGCGAGACTGCCACGTGTCATCTTTGGGTTGGACCGCAAATCGCCGTGTCACCATCAGATTGGACCGCATCTGCGGTCCAATAAGAAGCCTACACCTTCGCATCGGACACCCCTCAGACACCACCTTCGCATGCGTGGCCTTCTCCTATTGGACTGAAGTCCGGTCCACTCAGAAGCTGGCATGTCCGAAGCCTCGCCTCGTGTACCACCCTCCTATCCGATGTGTGGCTGCTGACTCCTCGCCCTCGCCACCTGTCTTCTTCGTACCGAACCCTCGCACCCCTATATAAAGGGTGCGAGCCTTCTCGCATTTAAAGAGTTTTTCACCCCAAAATTTCCCCTTTTTCACATTTCCACCTCGTAAACTTTCTCACGACCCCCCAAGGCCCTGGTATCGTTTCTAAAGCCCGAAACAAGCCCTGCAGTCCTGGAATTCTCAGGAATTCATCCTCTCTCCTATCGAAACTCTACCCGATTTAAGCCGGTTTTTCGTCAAACAAACTATTTTCCGGGAAACGAAACGTTGCCCGAATTACCACCTATCAAGGTGAGTTCATACCCGTATAATTTACCTTTTTAATGGTTTCTAAATGCTTTTTATGGGGGGAATACAAGTTTAACACAATATTAAATTGTGTTAATAACTATATGTGATAATAATCACACAAATAGTTTCCGTATGCGTTCAAGAATTACCAAATACATCCAAAATGACTTAAAGCCATGTTAAATCTTTAAAGTCATGTAAACTCCGTTAAATTCTTTGAAAAATGTTTTATAAACTATTTCAAATTATAAATGCCAAAAATCATGTTTATATATGTATAATATATAAATAAGATTTGAAGGACTTAGGACTAATGAATTATCTTATTTCCTTTTCCTTGTTTGGATGTGGAGTTAAGGTTGTGTTATTTGTCTGAAGGTCGTTTCCTTCTTAATTATATATATATATATATATATATATATATATATATATATATATATATATATATATATATATATATATATATATATTATACATATATTAGTATAAAAATGTCACCCGTTTCGGTATCATTACCTATGTATCAGGCTGAGCAAAGGTGTTCATCCATGAGAAATCATGTTAACCAGAAATAGCATATAAATTATAATAGGTATAATTTATGATTCAAAACTAAATATACGAGTATGATTCACATTCCAAGGAAAGTACCAAAACTTATTTAACTGTACCAGGATATGTATAATGCCTTTAATATAAGAATAACATATTAAAGAAGTAAAGATACATCATACCGGGTTTGCATTAACAAAAGTACGATACAGAGTACCAGGGTTAGCAATCACGGGGTAATAATACATCGTAATTGTCGTTGAAACAATAAATTTGTGAGACCCTTCACAGTGTACTTATTTAAGTACGACTTTAAGTCCTGACCTATTAACCAGAATCTCTTGTAGGGAGAGTGTGAATTTGTGTATAGATCTATATGGGACTGACAATACCACACCTCTACTGTTCGCTACATTTTGGCCGGCAGGCCTAGGGTGTCAAATATCATTCCATTCCGACGACTGAAGAACGTCGCCGTAGGCATATCATTCATATTAGTATGGTTAATAGATCTCACATGGATAAAAC
Organism: Lactuca serriola; assembly: GCF_051521515.1. Classification (NCBI taxonomy): domain Eukaryota; kingdom Viridiplantae; phylum Streptophyta; class Magnoliopsida; order Asterales; family Asteraceae; genus Lactuca; species Lactuca serriola. Next base: position 203,290,295 of record NC_136414.1, on the reverse strand, counting down.
AATGAGTGAATTACTAAGTAATATACTTCTCTTAAAACAGTAAGAAAAGATAATTACATCCTGACCAAATATACCTTCTGTAGTTTTTACTTACAGTAAAAGCTACGTATCATGAAATCAAGTATGGTAAATATACTTGTACTTCTGTTTTTGAACATTTAAAACCACAAGGTAGTATTATGGATAATATAATATTTTCCAGGATTAATACTAAGATTTTTACCATAGAACATATATAACTAAGAATACTTTTACAAATGAAACGGTTTATGGAATTAAACCACTCTTTCAAAAGAAACGGGTTATGGGATTTAACCACTTATTCAAAAGAAACGGGTTATGGGATTTAACCACTTATACAAAGGAAACGGGTTATGGGATTTAACCACTTATACAAAGGAAACGGTTTATGGGATTTAACCACTTACACAAAGGAAACAGTTTATGGGATTAAACCACTTTTACAAATGGAACGGTTATGGGATTAAACCACTTTTAACAATGAAATGGGTTATGGAATTAAACCACTTAGCAAAAATGGAACTTAGTCAATCAATCTCTGTAAACTAGTATAACATAAAAGACCTTTACTGGTTAATTCTGTAAGTCCTTAGTTATTACATCAGAGTTATATATAAGTAATATCCGATTGAAAGTGAAATGTGTGACTTCCGCCTTACTTCCTATTCCTTGTTTGGTTGTGGGCTTAGGGCAGATACACCCATTTCACTGTCAGTTTCGATATTAGGTTATACATAATTAGTATAAACTAAGTAATTACAAAGGGAAACTATTGAGGTAATCAGTTTATCACCTCACGAAATATAGGATTTTCTGGAGGAACCAGTGAACTTTTCCAAAGAACCTAGAGTATACTTAACAGAACTAAAATACTTATGAACTCACCAACTTAAATGCTGATCTACTCTTTTCAAATAACCTGTATTCTTAGGAATCCAGTAGACAGGTACACTCCCGAAGCTCTTGAGAAGACTACCTAGTACAGTACCGCAACTCTTGTCTTCTACTATACTTACTTTGGTGTTTGAATATGTAATGTTTAAACACTTATGTAAAACTTATACTTATTAATGCAATGGTTGTTTGTACTTGGATTACTATATTGCATGTGTTGTGATACTTGCATGAAGTCCTCCGCTCCCGAACGTTTCCGCCGTTCTGGTTTGGGGGTGTGACAGATTGGTATCAGAGCATTGTTGATAGTGAACTCAGTATATCAGTCATAAAAGATATACATCTATAAACCCATTGGGATAAAAACACTCTGACCAAGAGTTATACTTTAAAAATATAACAATATTTTATAAAAGTATAAGTACATGCAGAATATATATACTAGAATGAGTATCACAAGAGGAACAAAACGAAAGTATTTGGATGTTGAACGTTACAGTTAAACCTAGACAGTTATGTAATCATATCTTGGATCAATATAGCCTGATCAACTATATTCATTTGAGATATGACCAACATGTGTTTGGGAGTAATTGTATTGTTGCAACAAGTTTAAAACTTACCTAGGTACCATATGAATTGTAGAGCCAAACACAAATGTTAAAATACTATAGGAGTATTTTAGGATGCTATAACAAGAAAACTGAAAACTTATCAACTTCTAATATCTGGAAGTCCAAGAATCAAATACCATGGAAGTATTTTAAATAAACTTTTGGGAAATATTTTCTGATAAGTCTATAAGTAATAAGTGAATACGTTAAGGTTATATATTGCCGAGATTTTATAGACTTAGAATAGGTGATTTTCACTCTACTTCCTTTTCCTTGTTTGGATGTGGTTTTAGAGTAGGATTACTTATTCGAAGGTCTATTTGATCTGGATTATATATAATCGATACACACCATGTGATTATAGGAGGACCAGGAAGGATCACCTTTGTAAAAATTTAAATTTTCTCATAGATTCTTTAGACATTCCCATTCTCGTATAAACCCCTTAGATAAATACTCTGGAAATCAATAGAAGAGTTAAGGAGGATCCAAAAATATTTCATTAGGAGAATTTTGAGAGAGAAACAGATGAGAAGTAAAGAAACTATAGAAATCATTTAGTGCCCTTACCCTATTAAGGACACCATTGAGAGATTCGCATGAACTTCTGAGATTCAAAATCTTCATTACGAAGCAATGCGGACCAGCGTCAGAATCGGAAGTAAGACAGCCTGAGAATTCAATATACCTATAGAGGAGAAAAACACCGTATGGATACCAGGAGAGAATAAATCATTACCACCCAGAATAAAATGGAGAACAAAGGAAAACCACACATGATTCATGTGAAGTGTCTGAGCACCTTTTCATCTAAGTAATAACTAGTAAATCGGTTCAACCTAGTGAGTTAGTGAGTTCATTACTCACATTAGGTTTGGAGCTTATCCTCTTTTCCTGTCACGGCTAATAACAATAAATCAGATCACAGAATCTTAATTGATAGTGATTGCTTCCCAAATTCATAAGTCTATTTTATGTAGACACTGTAATGAATTGTTTTTGTATATTTTCGAAAATTGGGAAACGATATCCACCAAACGAAGGTAACTTAGTTCGGACGATACTCGGTTCCTAACCATTCTAGAAACTTAATTATGTTCCTTATCAGGACTGAATCATAGGGATGTAGGTCGAATCATTGAGAACAATATAACAAAACAAAAGATTAATACATAGATACAAGTGGTTAGAATACATCTAGAGACACGATAGTCGCTCACGAGCTCATTTTCTTATCGTGTAACAGAATCATACCTCCAAAGAAGTGTAACCAACCCACCAGCGAAACACCAATCCTTCATATAGATGCGGCTACGTTTCAAGCTGCGGTCACAACAGCTGTAACAGCTGTCATGGCACACCTTAATGCTAACAATGCAAATGTTAGTAGTAATGCTATCGGCAACCCTGATCATGGTCATGGCCAAGTACATCCACAAGCACCTACTTGTAAGGACACCTCGAACCTTAAGCCTAATATCCTTAAACAAAAGTTCGAGAACTTGAAAGGAAGTTGTTCAACTCAAGAACCTAACAGAGGGCAACGAACTGGGGCAGGCAATACTTCCGTCAGCCCTGTTATTCTAGCACCAACCAAGCCGTACTTAGGAAACCTCCCACACTGCAGCAAGTGCGACTACCATCATCATGGTGTTTGCCGAGAGCTGCATTGCAATAGATGCAACATAAAGGGGCATACCGCCCGCATCGGTAGAACTCTGGTCGAGTTCATCACTTCAACTACCGATGTTGGAATCATTCCCATATGTCACCTTTGTGGTGAAATAGGACATTACAAGAGGGACTGTCCAACAGAGAAGAACGATGGGGGAGCAGGAGGATTTTGATCCCAATACATGGGAAAGCATCAAAGAACCCTGCTATATTTTGGTACGCTTCCAAACCCCGATAACTATTTATAATTATGATTACTTTTCCGTTCAAACTAAATCATAACACTTATATAAAAATTTGAAACCCTAACAGGTAAGCTATGATGACTTAGTGTATACATAAGGGTCATTTATAATTAAGATTTGTAGACTTAGAGTGAGTAATCCCGCCTCATTTCCTGTTCCTTGTTTGGTTGTGGATTTAGGGCAGAGTTGCTCAGTCTAAGGTCTTACCAGTCTTAATTATACATGACTTGTATGCACCAAGCAATTATAGAGAGACCTATTAAGGATCATTTCATGAAATTTCATAATTTCAAATTATCAGAACCCTCATATTGGTAGTACCCGCCAACTTCGAATCAAAAAGAGGTTCGTAGTGATAATAACAGAATAAAACCAGAAGCGCGGAAAACTTAGGTACTTAGGATATCATTCTAGTAATCATTTGTCCCAGAACGACTTAATATCTATTTCGTCGAGAAAATTCTGACATCCTCATTCGACATGGTTTGGCCTGGCCCTTACCATGTGAAAATTATTATACTGTATAAGAGAACTTTTCCTTAATCAGCCGTAAGATGAAATTCTTTCAATCCATAACACAAAACCCTTAGGTTTCCTCTCGTTTCAAAACTTTAGAAGTACCCATCAGAAGAGTACCACGCCATTCTAGCCTACTTAGTAGACAGGAAACTTCAAATGAAAAGCACATAAGTATTCTTAGAAGTCAGTAACTACTGAAATACCTCAATAGATCTCATAGGAAAATCATTGTACCGCAGGTCAAGTTCAAGAATAGAGACTAAGAACTCATTAACTTAATCTATCGTTGCTAAGTGTATACACGAGGGTGGTATATAAGTTAGACTTAACAAGATTAAGGATGTGTGCTTCCACCCTATCTCCTGTTCCTTGTTTGGTTGTGGACCTGGGGCAGAGTCACCCATCTGAATGTTTTGTGAAATCTAAATTATATACGACTTGCATACACAAGGTGATGATGGATGAGCCAAGTATGAGTCTGATCATGAACTTCGGAGCAAAAGCCAGGATCATGTATTTTACCAGGTAGAATTCAACATGAGACCATGACAGTGGGTCGAGTTACTAAATGACAACGAATTTGAAATTCGTTATCATCTCGACAAAGCCTATATAGTAACTAACACCCTAAGTCGAAAAGAGTACCTAGGTCATAGTTCCAATCACTGACTATGATAACCCATTCAAATCTCTCCACACAAAGTAAGGAGGCTCAACAGGAAGCCATGAGACCTGAAAATGTGGCTAGTAGAAAAGATAACTGGAACGTGTGAGTGCACGGTATGCGGATATCTGTTATCTCCACTGAGATAATAGAATCATCTCCCAGTTCAGGCCGTCACTCAAAAATCTCTAGGAACTAGAGTAGTCATGATTCGATGGGATCGACTATGGTAAAGAATGGGATACCCATTTACCAATTAGTCGAGACCATCAACACACTATCATTCAAGTTGCTCCATTCAAAACCTTATGTGGTCACAAGTACAGATCCCATCTGCACTAGACAAAATTAGGTAATACACACCTAGCTAGAGATCCAATTTCAACACAGCACCCTCGCTGATCTGGAATTCATCCGAGAAACTACCAAGAACAAAATACGAATCGGGAAGCGCCATAAAGCTTCCAGAGTTAACTAGAGAAGCTACGACTTCGATAAATAAAAACCCTTGGAATTTCAGGATTGACGACCTTGTCATATGGAGGTCTCACTCAGGAAAGACAAGATGCGCTTTATAAAGCGTGAAATACAAAACTCAAAGTACATAAGACCGTTTGAGGTTATTACCAGAATCGGTCTTGTACCTTTAAACTTAGACTACCACAAAAACTTAATAACATTCATCCCATCTTTCGCATATCTAATCTTAAGAGGTGTCTATCCGATAAAACACTTGTTATATCACTTGATGAAATCAAGTTATATAAAAGTCTACACTCTGTAGAAGAACCAATAAAAACCATGGATAGGGAAATCTAAAGAACCACGCAAAGTCTTATCCCGTTAGTGAAGGTTCGCTGGATTACAAACCGGGGACCTGAATTCACTTGGGAAAGAGAAGATTAGACCTAGTCCATGAGTATCACTTTAGACTTAATTTCGGGACGAAATTCCCTCTAACGAGGGGATAATGTGACACCAGTCAAATTTTGGTCAAAAATAAATTGATCAATAATCGTAATTGGGATGAACCAAGTGGTAGAGATTGTAACAAGGTTTCCAAAAATATAAAGAACATTGAAATCTGAGTTATAACGAAGAAGTTATGACCAATCGAAGATCCACGATAAAACCGGCAAAACACTGTTCAGTGTAAAAAAGCGAATTTTCGATAAAAGGCTTTTTAGCCTTAACAATCTAAATAAAAGTGGTAGAATATGTTAAACCAAGAACGTTCACAAAAAGAACGTCAAAATCTAACTTCGTATGAGGAAGTTATGATTTTTCGAAGTTTCGGTTTAGTAGTAGACAACTAAAAATTCGAAATATAAATCGATCGATATTTAGCCGACACAAATGAAACAAGAATCGAAGGTCTCGTCAAAAGTAGCACAACGGTAAAAAGACAGACGAAAACGGACGTCGGATGAAGAAGTTATGAATTTTTAACGGATTTTCCTGTCCCGGTCTGTTAAAAATAATAATATTAAAAATAAAGTCAAAATTAGCCGACGAAGTCTAAACAAAAGTCGTAGAGTATAATTTTACCTACGCGTTCATATAAAGAACGTCAAAAACGGACTTTGTATGCAAAAATTATGAATTTTAGAAGATTTTGGCTGAAAAACCGAGAAAAATCGCATAGTCACTATTTTGCCACGTCACCCTCACATGCGAGACTGCCACGTGTTATCTTCGGGTTGGACCACAAATCGCCGTGTCACCATCGGATTGGACCGCAGCTGCGGTCCAATATGAAGCCTACACCTTCGCATCGGACACCCCTCAGACACCACCTTCGCATGCGTGGCCTTCTCCTATTGGACCGAAGTCCGGTCGTGTACCACCCTCCTATCCGACACGTGGCTGCTGAATCCTCGCCCTCGCCACTTGTCTTCTGCGGACCGAACCCTCGCACCCCTATATAAAGGGTGCGAGCCTTCTCGCATTTAAAGAGTTTTTCACCCCAAAATTTCCCCTTTTTCACATTTCCACCTCGTAAACTTTCTCACGACCCCCCAAGGCCCCGATATCGTGTCTAAAGTCCGAAACAAGCCCCGGAGTCCCGGAATTCTCGGGAATTCATCCTCTCTCCAGTAGAAACTCTACCCGATATAAGCCGGTTTTTCGTCAAACAAACTATTTTCCGGGAAACGAAACGCTGCCGAAATTACCACCTATCAAGGTGAGTTCATACCCCTATAATTTACCTTTTTAATGGTTTCTAAATGCTTTTTAACGGGGGAATACAAGTTTAACACAATATTAAATTGTGTTAGTAACTGTATGTGATAATAATCACACAAATAGTTTCCGTATGCGTTCAAGAATTACCAAATACATCCAAAATGACTTAAAGCCATGTTAAATCTTTAAAGTCATGTAAACTCCGTTAAATTCTTTGAAAAATGTTTTATAAACTATTTCAAATTATAAATGCCAAAAATCATGTTTATATATGTATAAATATATAAATAAGATTTGAAGGACTTAGGACTAATGAATTATCTTATTTCCTTTTCCTTGTTTGGATGTGGAGTTAAAGTTGTGTTATTTGTCCGAAGGTCGTTTCCTTCTTAATTATATATATATATATATTATACATATATTAGTATAAAAATGTCACCCGTTTTGGTATCATTACCTATGTATCAGGCTGAGCAAAGGTGTTCATCCATGAGAAATGATGTTAACCGGATAGAGCATATAAATTATAATAGGTATAATTTATGATTCAAAACTAAATATACGAGTATGATTCACATTCCAAGGAAAGTACCAAAACATATTTAACTATACCAGGATATGTATAATGCCTTTAATATACGAATAACATATTGAAGAAGTAAAGATACATCATACCGGGTTTGCATTAACAAAGGTACGATACAGCGTACCAGGGTTAGCAATCACGGGGTAATAATACATCGTAAATCTCGTTGAAACAATAAATTTGTGAGACCCTTCATGGTGTACTTATTTAAGTACGACTTTAAGTCCTGACCTATTAACCAGAATCTCTTGTAGGGAGAGCGTGAATTTGTGTATAGATCTATATGGGACTGAAGAACGTCGCCGCAGGCATATCAGTCATATTAGTATGGTTAATAGAACTCACATGGATAAAACAATGAGTGAATTACTAAGTAATATACTTCTCTTAAAACAGTAAGAAAAGATAATTACATCCCGACCAAATATACCTTCTGTAGTTTTTACTTACAGTAAAACCTACGTATCATGAAATCAAGTATGGTAAATATACTTGTACTTCTGTTTTTGAACATTTAAAACCACAAGGCAGTATTATGGATAATATAATATTTTCTAGGATTAATACTAAGATTTTTACCATAGAACATATATAATAAGAATACTTTTACAAATGAAACGGTTTATGGAATTAAACCACTCTTTCAAAAGAAACGGGTTATGGGATTTAACCACTTATTCAAAAGAAACGGGTTATGGGATTTAACCACTTATACAAAGGAAACGGGTTATGGGATTTAACCACGTATACAAAGGAAACGGTTTATGGGATTTAACCACTTACACAAAGGAAACGGTTTATGGGATTAAACCACTTTTACAAATGGAACGGTTATGGGATTAAACCACTTTTACAAATGAAATGGGTTATGGAATTAAATCACTTATCAAATGGAACTTAGTCAATCAATCTCTGTAAACTACTATAACATAAAAGACCTTTAGTGGTTAATTCTGTAAGTCCTTAGTTATTACATCAGAGTTATATATAAGTAATATCCGATTGAAAGTGAAATGTGTGACTTCCGCCTTACTTCCTGTTCCTTGTTTGGTTGCAGGCTTAGGGCAGATACACCCATATCACTGTCAGTTCGATATTAGGTTATACATAATTAGTATAAACTAAGTAATTACAGAGGGAAACTATTGAGGTTCTCAGTTTATCACCTCAGGAAATATAGGATTTTCTGGAGGAACCGGTGAACTTTTCCAAAGAACCTAGAGTTTACTTAACAGAACTAAAATACTTATGAACTCCCCAGCTTAAATGCTGATCTACTCTTTTCAAATAACTTGTATTCTCAAGAATCGAGTAGACAGGTACACTTCCGAAACTCTTGAGAAGACTACCTAGTATAGTATCGCAACTCTTGTCTTCTACTGTACCTACTTTGGTGTTTGAATATGTAATGTTTAAACACTTATGTAAAACTTATACTTATTAATGCAATGGTTGTTTGTACTTGGATTACTATATTGCACGTGTTGTGATACTTACATGAAGTCCTCCGCCCCCGAACGTTTCCGCCGTTCTGGTTTGGGGGTGTGACAGTATCGGGTAGATTTCCACCGAGCCTCCAACTCAAACCCCTATATAAGGGTGAGTGGAGTCCATTTGAGACTTTCCACTCTCTCTACACACTCTCTCTCTACAACTTGCTTTCGATCCAAAAACGCCCATTCCGAACCCCAAACTAGTAAGTAATCTATCCTAACTTGTTTTGTAGCTTAGTTAACATGCAAATTCGTGTTTAAGACATCAAATAGGGGCCAAATCATGTGTTTACGGCCCAAGAAAACTCTTTAATTGTAAACACCCATAAGTGGGGTTTTGAAGCCCCAAAACCCCTCTAAACTACCCCTAGGGCTTAGATATGACTTGTGGACTTACACCTTCGAGCTTAGAACACCAAAACCTTATTATATGGAGAGTAAACTTGAGTTTACGGTCCAAGAACACTCTTGGACCGTAAACCCCTCTTCAAGGGCCGTGAACACCTCTTAAGGTGTTAGAATTGCCCTCAAACACCCCCTATGGCTTGGGTAAATGTCTAGAGTAAACAACAATTGAAGTAGGGGATTTAAACATTAAAGAAACCATGGAATTAGGAGTTTACAGCCGTAAACCCCCCTAGGATTGGTCCATGGGCCGTAAACTCCCAAAAAGTGGCCAAATGATGCCCTAACTTCTCAATTTGACTTAGAAAAATGCATAGAACTTTATTCTCTATCATTTAGGACCTTATTTCACCAAAGGAAAGAGCATGTGAGAGTTTACGGCCGTAAACTCCTTGTTTAGGTCCGTAAACTCCTTAAATGGTCCATTTAGAGCCTTAAACCCCTTTATATGCCTTATATTTGGACCTAGCCTAATTCTACGAGTGAGATAAGACCTTAAAGCATCCTAGAACACCCCCACCATTAGTTTACGGCCGTAAACTCATGGGGAGTTGGTCATTTAGGCTGAAAACTCTATAAATAGTTTACTCTTGAAGAGTAAACTTCCTAACTAGGCCATACACACCCTTGGATACTACCCGGAGCACCCCTAGCACTTGACCAAAGTGTTTTCCGCACTTTAGGATGCGTATACGTGTTTTATTAGTATTATATTTACTAACTGTATGTAAACATATGTCATCATATGTTAATAGGTCACTAAGCGTGTTCAAGTCTTTACTTGACACAAAGCACCCAACCGACACTTTCGTTCGATCCACTTACAACAGGTGAGTTCATACCCCTGAATGAACCTTTTAATGATTTTAACTACTGTTACAGGGGGGGATACAAGTTGATCTATACAGTAATTATATCAATCACATGTGATTGATAACTGTATAGCAAAATGAATTTTTGTATGTTATACTGTTTTATCCAGCTTAAGATTTTCCAGTCTCGTTTACAACTCTTGTTAACGGTTTTACAAAGGTTTTTCTTCACTTAATCTATTTTGTACAAATCTTTTTCAAAGTCATTATGAAAGGTTTTTCAAAGGATTCCAAAGATTTTCAAACCTGTTTTACAAACTTACATCAAGTCGTAAGTTTCTTATGTGTTAAGTTTTCATCAAAGTTTTCTTCTATGCTTTCATTTCTTTAAATGCATGCATGTATTTGTATAGTTATATAAATAATGTTTAAAGGACTTAGGAAGGCTAGTTCGCCCTCTTTCCTTTTCCTTGTTTGGATGTGGTCTGGTGGGTATCGGTTATCCGTCCGAAGGTCGTTTAAACATTACTTATATATCATGTATACATATACGGACATAAAGGTTTCCATCGGCCAGTTCATTTTTCTTGGGTAACAAGGGCATCCTCCCACTCGTCACTCATTGATCAGAGACACTAGTAACTATTATAGGAATAGTTAGGAAGCTCTATTTACTCTTTCTAGTACGAGAATTCCAAAGGAGTCAGTTCATTGTGAGTCTCTATCATTAGTCCAGTACCTGCATCAGAACTCACTATACGACATGCATCTTCAGGACACGGATTTCCCCGATGTCATGTTGGTAACCAGAGTCTCCTGTAGGGAGAGCGGTCATTGTGTGTATAGATCTATACGGGACTGACACTCCCGCACCTTGACTGCTAGCTACAGTCCACGGCCTACCAAGCCAAGGGGTGATAAATGTCACATTTATTCCGACGCTTGCAGGGCGTCAAGTACTCTAGTGTCAATCAGTATGGTTACGAGTATCTCCATGTTTACCTTATAATTCATGGCCTTAAGGTAACGAGAATTTAACACTGTATTCTTGAAACAACACTCTTAGGATTACTCTTTGTTTAAGACCTTGCTAGCTATATCGTTCATTTGATACTGTTTGGGGTCCGTGTCTCTTTGTTTTAGACCTTGCTAGCTGTATCATTCATTTGATACTGTCTGGGGTCCGTGTCTCTTTGTTTTAGACCTTGCTAGCTGTATCGTTCATTTGATACTGTCTGGGGTCTGTGTCTCCTTGTTTTAGACCTTGCTAGCTGTATCGTTCATTTGATACCGTCTGGTGTCTGTGTTTCCTTTTGTTAGACTGAGCCAGGCGTACCATTCATTTGATACTATCCTGGAGTCTATGATTTCTTTTGCCTTAGTCAGCAGTATTTCTGTTGAGGCATATGTTATTTTCCCCTAGTATTTTACTAGTGATATTCTCCTACTCTCTTTAAAGTCAAATACCGTATTTTGGTAATGATAGTATTTAAAGGAAAGTTTCTCTTTACAACATAGCTCTGTCGAGTCTTGGTAGAAGACTGCTTTTATTTAGAAAATATAGGATTTTCTGGAAGGGACACTAATACACCGTAGATTCTAAACTACTGCTTTTCATAAAGTTATTTTGAATAAAATGTTTACTTACATAAATGAAACTAAATACTTATGAACTCACTATCATTTATAAAAATGCTGATACTCGCTTTCAAAATAACTTGTATTCTCAGGTCAGCAATAGACAGGTACATCCCAGGAGCTTTTGGTGAAGACAGTTTAGTACCGAGCTGCAACTATATTAGTTTCTGTATTACTTTGATGTTTCTATGCAATGTAACCTATGTAAAATTATTACTATTAATGCAATGGTTGTTGTACTTTGATTGCTATACTGCATATGTTGTGATACTTGAGATGACGTCATCCACCCCAGAACGTTTCCGCCGTTCCGGTTTTGGGGTGTGACAATAGTCCAACAGCACAATGAATAGTATGATTGAATGAAGATGATAGCATTTGGATAATAATTTCCATATGATTAGATATCTGTCAATAATACTGGAATTACAGATGTAACAAGTTTGGGGAAAATGGCCTAGAAGTAGGCCTTACATCAACCAAGATTGGAAAATTTTGACAGAACTATGACTTGATCAAGACCTAACGGGTCTAAGATTTACAAGGATAGGAAATTAGACCAAAGTTTTTACATAAACTAGGTTATATCAAAAAGATGAGTCGATGAGATTCTATCGGCGACGAGAACTGCTAGCATGAGTTCTTGATCCCGACAGTAGGCGTTCTTTGTCCTTCATACGCCTGTCAGCTCTCACTTGCTGAGCTCGAAGCTCCCTAACTTTAGCTTGGGTTTCAGCAAGTTCTCTTTGCAGAGCTACATTGCGGACCAGAGTCCTTTCATGAGCAGATTCTAGTTGGCGAATGTGGACTGTGTTAACGCCAGAGTTGGAGTCAATCTCCACGACTCGATTGATAGTTGATTGACCCAGTATCGTGTTCCGAGAAATCCTACGAACCATGATGGGTAGGACCCTGTCAGCAGAACCTCCCTCAGTGAGGTTGTAGAAGCTTCTGTCTCCATTGTAGGGGATAGGTTGACCCTGTTCCTGACTCCACCTATTCAAGTTTGTGGCCCACAGAGGTGTGGGTCCTTGAAATGCAGGACGGGGGTTCAGGTTTGGGTTTTGGGCAGCTGGAGGTAGGTTGTTGACTTTAGGCTCCGATTCAGAACTATCAGAAAAGCCCTCAGCATGGTGATCATCCAAAGGGATTGGGTGATCATCTTCTGGTTCTTCCTCTATCCATCCAGCGTTGCCTTGGTTTGGGAAGTACGGGTCACCGTGAGGAGAGAATCCAGCCATGATATCTACGTGAGAAAAGGGATATAAGAAATAACTAAATAAACGAACTAACTAAGATAATTATAAGATGATCTTTATCAGTTGCTTCAATACTTGTTTAGTGCATACCAGTTATATGTAGTTAGGATAGGATAGACCTTCGAATACGTGACCCTAACCCTAAGCCCCCAACCCAACGAGGACAGGACATAAGGCAAAGATTTCATAGATTCTAAGTCTATGACATCCTAGTACATATAACTTTAGTGTACCCATTAAACGACTATTGACATACTAAATAAAAATCTATTTAGTTGTGTTGGTAAGTTTTTAGACTTGTTGCCACATCACAACCATTCTAGGGCATATGCTAATCACTCCTCGGACCAGCAAAGTTGATCAGGCTATGCCATTCCCAGGACTGACCATACATCCCCAAGCTTAATTGTGAGATTCAAAAATCGTAATACTTTTGTTCCTGTCATTGTGACACTGATTTTAGTATGAATGCAGGCACGTATACTTACTTAAATATTTTATTATTTAAAAGTATTAACTCTTAGTCAGAGTGTTTTAATCCCAATGTATTTATAGTTAGTATATCTTTTATGGGTTGATATACTATATTCATTATAAACAAAGCTCTGATACCAATCTATCACACCCCAAAACCAAGAACGGCGGAAGCGTTCAGGGGTGGAGGATGTCATGTGAAGTATCATAACAGTTCAAAGTAGTAAACAAGAAACAACATCATCCATTGCATTAAAAGTAAACTTTTAATACATGTGTGTTCTTTCATTGTAATAAGACACCAAAATATGTAATCAAAATAAAAGACTAGTCTTGTCTGTGCTCCGTCTTCTCAAAACCTAGTCATCGTACCTGTCTACTGGTGACCTGAGAATACAAGTTATTTTGAAAGTGTAGATCAACATAAAGCTGGTGAATTCATAAGTATTTAAGTGTCATTACTCTGATTTGGAAAGCTGTTATGAATGCTATGTAAATCTTTGAATGAATCATTTGATATAAGTGTGAAAACCCTAGAAAAACCCATATTTCCTACTAGTATAAAAGTAGTGTTCTACCAAGACTTGAATGTTTTGAAAGTAACAAAGATGGTTTTTCCCTAGAATGACTACTATTAACAATATATAGTCTACCTCATCGTTTATGTGAACATATCACAAAATAAAAGTAATAGGAAAAATATAATCATTTAAGTATTATCCTTTGGTACTAGGATAAACACGACATAGAAAATGTCAAATATTATTAACCGTAGACATCCGTAGATGTATATTTACCCCTGTTGCTAACAGTCGGGTTTAGGAATAGTTAGTCCCTTAAGTATACCTGTAATGGTATCAACCGTAGACATCCGTAGATGTCCATTTACCTCTGTAGCTAACAGAGTTTTTAGGAATGGTTAGTCCCGTAAAGTATCCTTTTGTACTAGGATAGACAGATCTAATCTACATGTATGATATGTAATAGTATCTCATCATATAGTATCTAGGTAAAAGTATCCATGTAAGAGGATCCATGTAAGTGTATCTCTTCATATAGCATTTAATATAGACTCATGAATGAACTGACTTCGGTATAATTCCTTGTAATAGGAATAATGTTTTGTATCCCCTAAACTATCCCTATAATAGTTTACTGGAATGTAATAGATGTCCAAGAAGGTTTATCCACCCTTGCTACACAAGATTGTGGGAACTGAACGAAGAATGAATGCTCTCATATCAATATATATATATATATATATATATATATATATATATATATATATATATATATGTATATATATATATATATATATATATATGAACATAAGTGTATAGATATTGTTTTGATCAAGAAGATGAAAGAGGTTTCGTAAAACATTTAAGAGTTTTGAACAATAAATAATAATGACTTGATGTCATTTTATAAAACATTTCAAAAGTAATTCATTTGATAACAAAGTAGTTTAAGACAGAAAACCATTTCATGTATCACATTTTGATGTATGTGAAATCAGTTGGTTGAAAATACAGTTATAAATCACATGTGATTGATTCTATAACATACTGTTTTCTACTTGTATTCCCCCCATTAAAGCATTTAAAATCATTTAAAACATTGATTAAGGGGTATGAACTCACCTGTAGTTGGTGGTTTGGATGAATGGATAAGGTAGGATGCTAGGTGTCAAGTGAATGTACACACTCAATGATCCTAGTTAACATATAATAACACATAGATGTATCCAATTAGTCTTTAAACTACTAATTGACAAAGTTAAGACATCCTAGGACATGTAAAACACCTTATATAAGTGCTACATGTCATAAGGATTGCATCTAAGTGCTATAGGACCTTGCTATTGTGTTTGGGGTTTCAAGGGTAAACTCCCTTGGAGTTTACGGTTTTGTGACCATAACCCCATGGGTTTATAGTCGTAAACACATGAGTTTACGGCCGTAAACTCATGTTCTTTTGACCATTTGTTGTTTTGAAGCTCTACAAGCCATTAGAAGTATCCCATCTTCATGCTTAAGCCTATGGAAGTGTTTAGGGCACCATTTCACTCCTAAATGGAGTTTACGGTCCATGGACCATTTCCCTTTGAGTTTACGGTCGTAAACCCTCATGGATCATGGTATTTTGATGTTTTCAAGTCCTATACACATTAAGGAGTGAGTCTAGACTAGTTTCCAAAGGGAAGGAAGGGATTAGGGTCACATTTGGCCCCTAAAGAAGGGTTTACGGTCCAAGGTGTTCTTGGACCGTAAACACCTTTGATCTTGGTGTTTCTTTGTGTTTTCTTGATGTATGGAAGTATAAGAAGCTCTATGATACTCTTGGATAGAAGTACTTACAATATAGAAGCTTGAAATGAGCTAAAAGTATAAGAACACTAGTGTGTGTTCTTGGTGTTCTTAGTGAAACTTGAAGAATCAACCTTTTGGAACATTTTCATGGATGGATGTGTGTTAAAACACTAGATTAGGTGATATACTAACTTGAAGGGCTAGAAACACTTACTAGATTGAAGATCTTGAAGAAAACTTGGATGATACTTAAGAGAGTTTGAGATTTGGATCTTGAAAGTTGGAAAAATGATAAAAATAACTAAGTGTTACCTTTATACCACTTTCCTTTAGGGTTTACGGCCGTAAACTCCTTGTTTAGGCCATAAACTTTAAATTTTTGATGTGTCGGGACTTTATTGTTGCACAATAAACCTAGGGCATCCTCTGTCTTGATATCTCCTAAAGTGTTAATCCTGAAATACTCAAACTTATTCCAAAAAGTCTGAAAATTAACAGTAACTGTTCTGACTTCTATTGACTTGACATGTTGTACAGAATAAAAATTTCGGGTTGTCACAATATGAAACCATTTAAGAATCTAGGCAAGATTTGACTTGTACTCTCCCCTAAAAACATTAAAACATTGAAAAAGGTGGGGTATGAAGCTCACCTTGAGTTGGTTGAGGAGTTGTTTGGAGTTATGGAGTGAAGATCTCAAGCTTAAACTCTTGCTGAGATGAGGAACTTCTCTAGGAGGGATGCTTTCCTAAGGATGATCATCACATATTATTATGAATAAAATAATATGGATTCTTCTTGAAATGTTATAAAATATTTGATGAGTGGAGGAATTTACCTTTAAAATTTCTCAGGAACAAGTTGAGAAATTTCCTTTCAGCAAGATCCTCTGTTCTTGCTTGAAGATGAGTTTTTGAGAGAAAATGGGGAAAAGTGAGAGAGAAAGTGGAGTCTAAACTCCCTCACTGTCGTTGCTTTGGAGTATAAGCAAAAGGAAAGGAATCTTTGATGTATGGGGATCTGGTGGTCCATGCATGGATATTTGGTGGATAAGGCATGGAGTACTGTGATTTGCATGGGAAATGAGGAACTTCATCAAATCACAAAGTCAATCATTTTGTCCTTTTCTTGATTTAGGATAAGGTTTTCCTAAATCCCAACCATTTATTTTTATGAAGAGTATGCTTAAAATAATTAATTTTAGCATAAAATAATGGTTTTAGGGGTCTTAGTTAAGAAAAACACGAGTTTGGTGGGATTTCCGGCCTCAAAATACCTTAAAATGGTAAAAAAGTCCGAAAATGGCCAAAATCCGGGGCTAAAAGGTGAAATCCGGAGCTCTAGGGTAATTTCCGAAGCTCTTCTTTAAATTCCAGAACTATATCTTAAATTCCGGAGGGAAGGATGAAGGTTGCGAGGGTCCGAAGTTGCCAACATGCGTGTTCCGGAGGCGCTGTGCGAGTTCCGAAGTCCTTCACATCCGGAGTCTGGTGCGAACCAGGTGAGTCCGGACCGAGGTGCGAGGCAACCTATCCCTTACGAAGCACATGCGAGATCTTGTCCGGATGAGAGGCTTCCCATTAGTCCATCAGAGGGTCCGAAGCAGGGAGGGGTTCCGGACCAAGAGGAGTCTGGACCAAGAGGGTCCTTTTTGGCGTTTCCTCTTCCGGTTTTGAGTTGTTTTCGATTGAGGAAGGTACCTAGGGAGATTTGAGAGAGATTTGAGATACGTGGAAAGATTCCACGTACTGGGAGAGATTTGGGAGAGATTCACTATTCTTGGAGAGATTTCCATTACATAGAGAGATTTGGGAGAGATTCACTATTCTTGGAGAGATTTCACAAACTTAGAGAGATTTGGGAAAGATTCACTATACTTGGAGAGATTTGGGAGAGATTCATTATTCTTGGAGAGATTTCGCACACTTAGAGAGATTTAGGAGAGATTCACTATACTTAGAGAGATTTAGGAGAGATTCACTATTCTTGGAGAGATTACACACACTTAGAGAGATTTGCAAGAGATTCACTATACTCGGAGAGATTTCGCACACTAAGAGAGATTTGGGAGAGATTCACTATACTTGGAGAGATTTGGGAGAGATTCATTATTCTTGGAGAGATTTCGCACACTTAGAGAGATTTGGGAGAGATTCACTATACTTAGGAGAGATTTAGGAGAGATTCACTATTCTTGGAGAGATTACACACACTTAGAGAGATTTGCGAGAGATTCACTATACTTGGAGAGATTTTACACACTTAGAGAGATTTGTGAGAGATTCACTATACTTGGAGAGATTTCGCACACTTAGAGAGATTTGGGAGAGATTCACTATACTTGGAGAGATCTGGGAGAGGTTCGATATACTTGAAGAGATTTGCATTCTAACACTTTATGGCTCCTTAGGAACTCATATTGAATGCTTAGGTGTGTTAGCACAAGTCTCACAAGAGTCCTTGCTTACCTGAGGACGGAATTTCCTAGCCAAAAGTGCTAGTTGTGACCGAAGGTGAAAAATAGTATTTAAACATCATATTAAAAGTCATAAATAGCCACTGCAGAATAAACTTTGGGGGATGATGTGCAGTCATGCCAGACCCTTCCTTTTCAAACTGGAAGTACCTGAAACTATAAACATGAAACTGTAAGTACAAAGCTTAGTAAGTTCCCATAATAACACATACCATACATATCATTGGGCCGAACCCACACATTAGGCCCAACCCATAATAATGGGCCTAGCCCTTACCAACCCATCAAACAATTGGGCATAACCCAACATACAGTAGGCCTATCCACTTATGCAATGGGCCTAGCCCTACATGCATGCACATGGGCCCAACCCAACATACAATGCAAGAGTCACAAAGAAAGCTAGCATCCTACATAGTACATTCTAGTGGGCCCACATTGGTGCTTCGACCCACAAGTATAATGAGGAGACTCACCTCAAACCGATGTCAACAAATCACACACTTGAGGTGCTGCTACCACGACTTCTCACACTGAACATATCCAAGATGAATCCTAATCAATAATCAGGGTAATAACCCATACCTAAAGGTCTAAATCATAATCCATCTATAACATTCATCATCCATGTAATTTAAATTTTTAACTCTTAATATGAAATTTTATTGCAAAATTTGGTACTATGCTTCATTAATAAGAAATGTGTCACTTTGATGCATATGTTGGGTGTACGTGGCAAAGTGCAAACCCTAATTTTTAGGGTTTGAGCACTATTTAAGCATCATTAACTCCCCAAGACTCCTTCCGTCGTCAGTTTCCAGCCCCATATCGTACCTTGCAAACCCTAATCCATCTTTGTGAGCATTTTTAGCCTTAGAGTGTGTTGGTGGCGTTCTTGGAGGAGGAAGAAGGAAGTAGATTCACCTTAGAAGCTCAAGACCATCTAGATCCAAAAGTATCTTGCCCATAAACAACCTTGGGAGGTATAAAGTTCAAACCTTGATGTTTATTCGCTTTAGACCTTGTTAGCTCTTAAGCTTTATGTTTTTTGGTCCCATTGCTTGGTGTTCATGAGTATGGATTACTCAAATGCAAAAGGGTCGTCCTTCCTTGCTTTTTAGGTGCTTAGAACCATAAAAATATAATATTGGTTCCTTTCCTTTCTTCATGAATAAGATATGAGGTTTTGGTTTATGCAATAAGTTAAGCTTTAGTTATTAGACCCTTTCTAGCCTTAGAAAGTCATAAAGTTGGAAAATTTAAGACTTAGGATATTATTTGGAACTGGATTTAGGTTTTGGATGCATTGTCTTAATGGATTAAGTAATTATTAGAGAGGAAAGTTGGCAGAGGCGTACACTAGGCATACCATCAGGTTTTGGACGAAGTGTCTTAATGGATTAAGCACTTATTAGAGAGGAAAGTTGGCAGACGCATACACTAGGCGTGCCAGATGGTACGATGCGTGCATGTGGTCTAGACCCCGTAATCTAGTCAAGAAGCGTATTACACCGGGTGTAATAGCTGAGTACACCGAGTGTACTCAACTCGAGTCGACTCGATTGAATTTTGACCTTTGACCTTGACCAAGATTTTAACCAAGTTGACCTAGGGGTATTCAGAGCAGTGTGTTGTTAAGTTATTTGTGAGACTATAAGGTGTATTTTCCTCATTATTCTTGTGTGTCGAAGGCACCAATACCGACCCACTAGGTTATGTATTGTGGTATATAGGATGTTGTTATGCTGTAGTGATATGTTAGATCTGTATCCTGGTATATAGGATGTTTCTATATGGTCATGATCTGTAGATCTGCCTGTTTTCCTGTTGACTGGTTATATGTTGATATGTTGTGTATGTCGACATAGTATGGTTTTCGGTTGAGCCTTTACTGCTATGTAAGCCAACAAACCAGGGATATTCCAGCCCGATGGCTGTGGACCAAAGGATATACCAGTCCGATGACTGATTGGACCCATTGCATATTGGCATTCCAGTCTGATGACTGATTGGGCCGACGCCTTCAATTTTGATGACTAATTGGGTCGGGGTTAATGTAGCCCGATTGCTGTGGACCAAGGATATTCCAGTCCGATGATTGATTGGACCTAACATGCATGATTGTATATGTTATGTTGTGTGAGGTACTTTGGGGGCATTCACTAAGGTTTGGCTTACAATTTTAGTTTTATGTTTCAGGTACTTCAGATGGTCGGGGGAAATCTAAGGCGTGCTCGCGCACATCCTTCTGATTTTATGATATTTGATTTTGGGATACTTTGATTTGCGATTATTACTTTTGGGAAATATGTTTTGTAAAAAGTTATGGTGTTTGGTTGGATTTTAAAAATAAAATTGTTACCATGATTTTTAGGATGTTACAAGTTGGTATTAGAGCCCTAGTTTGAGAGAATTTGATGAGCATTTTTGTGAATCCAGACTCAAACTAAGGATCTGTAAGAGGTTTTCAAAGTAACCAAGGAAGGATAAGATGTGTACGATCAACCAGAGCAAGAAATTGTACCCCAAGTTACCCATACTATTATTATTTATGATGATTATGATAGAACTATATGCTAGTGATAGGCTAGGGATCTTCAGGAATTGCATGATAGAATTTCCTGATGTATGATGCCTAATAGCCTAGGAGGACTTCTTGTATGTTAGATGAAATTGACATCGTTACTGTAGTTGCTTAGTGTGTGCATCACAATTATGCATAACTAAGATTTTATAGATTGAGAATGTTTGATTTAGCCTTATTTCAGGTTCCTTGTTTGGTTATGGGATTAGGGTAGAATCAAGTATTCCACTGTCTATGGAATCAAGCGTTTTGTATGATTAGCATGCACGAGTAGCTGCAGGGTTAGTGGAAGTTTCATGAGTGAGTATGTGGGTGTAGCAGGCCAATTGAGGAATGATTAGCCAATTATGAGAGAGTAAGGATAGGATGTATGATATGCTATCAATCACACGCTATAATGGTTCACAGTGTTCCAGGACCTACATTTTCAAAATAGCGTTTAGTAATCACGGTACTGCTAATAGCGACATTATTTTCTGCTATTGATTGTGAAACCTGTGTGTGTTATATCACTGTTGTTCGATTTTTATCCACAATGGGATTTTTTTTATCCTCTTATGGAGTCGACGTTCCGACATGCTCAATGGGCTATTTATGTTTTGACTTTTAACTGTTGTACATTGTGATTATGTGATGGCTGATGAATTTGTTAACTGAACTCATACTTCACTCCTTTAATTTGTTGACTGTTGTACACTGTAATTGAGTGTATTATACCTATATTGTGAATTTGTGATGTAATCATGTACTGTGATTGTGAAACAGTTTTAACCAATTGTGAATTGGAAAATATGGAAGCGATTTCTTCACATGTGATATGGGCATATTTAGTTATAAAATTCATGCATTATCTTAATACTTTATGTTTTTTTTATCTCATTTAAAGAACAAAAGGTGCTTAATTAGTTTAGAATTTCATTTTTCAGCAACAATGACATGCTTGGGTGGAAAAGGAAGCAGAACTAGCGATTGGAAGCTTGGATCTTGGATTTTGAAGAAAGAAGGATGTTGTTGGATAGCTTGACCTCTTGTCAGTGTTTTGGCCATATCTCATGGACCATAACTCCGATTGACGAGATTCAAAATGTTCTGAAAACTAGACACAATTTTGGACGACTTGCATGTTTTTAGAAAATTCTGATTCCAAACGGACACGACGAGTAGGCCATAAACTCGATGAGTCACGTCGAACTTTCGCATTTTTGGACGCGCTGACTTGCCGTGCACGGGTTTTAATTGACGGACTCGCCGAGTCGGTAACTAGACTCAATGACTCACCTCTGTTTTGTGAAAATCTATATAAAGGGACATTCAGATCGATACCCTGGATGGAGAGAAACCCTTGGGGGTAAAGCTGCGATTAGAAGACCTGCTAAGGTGCTGGATGCCAGAGAATCAACCCTAGATCCAATTTTTAGAAGAATCAAGGCAAATTCAAGTCCATTCTTACTTATTCTTTAAGTTGAACTATGTTTCAGTTGTTTGATTTCGTTTTTGATCTTAGTTTTACTGTAATCATGAGCTAAAACTATTATCTTCTGTTTAGAATAGATGACTTTATGATTATGGTATGATTTTGTGGTTAAGATTAATTTTATTTGATAATATTGTTTTTTTAAGCTTGTTAAAGAACCTTATATGTTAACAATAACTATTTTCTGTTAATAAATTAGTAATTAAGTTGTATGAACATCTCTTAATTGCTAATCTCATATGATTTATGTGAACACATAGTTATATGCCTAGGAATAACGAACGTGAAACTAGGGTTAACTAGAAAATGGGTAAGTTAATGTGTGAGCTTGTGTGACAAACCATCAACAAGGAGTTAATTGAATTAGCATATTTGATTAGCTTATTACAAGTCTTACTTAACTCGAATTAATAAACTAGGAAATCTATTAGTTTAATCACTTGATCACTGCTTGAATTGATATGTTTTCTAAGGATTAGTAATAGCGAATGTGAACCTAATCACACTTATCGGTAGCCAATGCCAATTAATCCATTGCACTCGTCATAAAATCAACCATAGGAATAAATGATTCAAACCTAAACAGAAGTCTCTTCTATTAGTGGATTTAGTTGATTTTTGTTTGCTTAGCTGTTAGTTGCTTAGTTTGAGTATTATTTAATTGTTGAAGTTTCTAGTCTTGCAAAACTAGAGAAAAACCCCTTTCTATTACTTGTTTCATTATTAGCATTTATTTTAATTGTTTACCGTTCCCTGTGTTCGATACCCTACTTACCTGAACTAAACTGCTAATCGATAGGTACACTGCCTTTCGTGTGTTTGTCTTTGTGTTTAAGTTAGTAGGATTAAAACTAGTGCATTTTACACACATCAAAATGATTCTGTGAATCTGGCCACCACCACTCCTACCACCTAGTTTCCATGTTACTATATTAGAATATTATGTTATTTTTTATATGATTTTTTTGGTTTTATGATATTAATTCTAAATAGACTTATAACATTAATACTAAAATATATAGATACTATATAAATATAATATAAAATTATAAATCATATGTAATATTTAAAAACCGCTATACCACCTGTAACATCCCGAAAATCGAGGGTAAAAATTCGATTTCTATAATTAAAACACCATTGTAACATTGTCCAAACATTTAAAAGTATTTCAAAATAAGACAATGATCAGAGTTCATTCCCAAAGATCACACATTGCGGTAAACACGAGTGTATATGCTGCGATCAAGCCGTGCCCTTTCCTTTCGAAACGAAAGTACCTAAAACCATAAACCACAAACTGTAAGCACAAAGCTTAGTGAGTTCCCCAAATACCATATGCCACACATACCAATCGAACCATAAATAACATTCAGATCAATGAGCCATACATAGCATACATATACCACAATCAATAAAGGTGCTATGTGCTATCCATAGTCTTGCCATTATGCCATGAGCCGACTCGTGGTCTTCCTTGCCACGTCGGGGGCCAAAACCCTGGGTCTTACAGACAAGTGTTAGGAGCCACCTTCGGGTCTTCCATGCAAGCATCATAAAGACAACTAGCATACAATCTACACTACTTAACTAGTTAACTGCTAGAGTTCAGACTCTGGTCTTGCATACAGTTTTCCAGGAGCCACCTCCTGGTCTTTCATACAAACTACCAAGGTTACCCCTGTGTCTTCCTATAATATATAAACCAAATAGTCCAACATTGGTGCCTTTGAACCATAGAACAGTGATGGGGCTCACCTCGAATGCAGAAGCTCACAAAAAGAAATCCTTAGCTGTTGCCGTGACGACACCTCCGAGCTATCAGATCAAAATAACACCCAATTAGCAATTGGGTACCATTCTAAATCCCACCATCCATACTTGGGGTAAAATGACCATTTTACCCCTGACCCATCATAAACCAAAACTGAGGCCCAATTCCATTAACCAAATATCCCAAAACCAAAAGATCCACAAAGGTCCGCTAATGGCCTAATTTTCAAAATTGGACCCATCCTCATATGGGTCTTATCCTAAGCCCATAATTTCGTTAGGACAATTCAGATTAGCTCAAGGACTCCCCTTAGGATAACTTAGTCCAAGAAAAAAAGTCAAAAAGTCAAGAACAACATTCCATGTTGACCCAACACGCCGAGTTGACCAATCAACTCGCTGTGTTTCTCCATCAACTTGAAACAGGGAAAACCAAGTCAACTTGCCGAGTTGACGAACAAACTCATTGAGTTCGCACAAGAACCAACAACTTAATGCTTAAGTAATACTAGGGGGAGCTCAACAACTTCATCAATCCAAGAGCTCCAAAGCTCAGATCTCGACCAAAATGAGATCAAGAAGGGTAAAGTTTCCAACTTTACCCCTGGGAACCACCTAAATGGGTCCAAAACCAAACCCTAAACTTAAAAGAGTGAGGGCTTATCTATTAAGCACTTAATCATCAAATACAAAACCCTAAAATGCATATCTGACCCCATAAGGCTAGATGGCCACATAAAGTTTCCAACTTTACACTTAAGTATGACTAGGGAGAGCTCAAAAGCTCAAAAAGGGCTAAATGAAAGACTTAATGAACGCATGAATCCCTTAAATCCATAAAGTTGGCACCTTTATGCCAAAAGAGCTCATGAAGACCTTAGATCTAAAAGAATAATCATTTGGGACGTTCTAATCCCCAACATCCACCCAACCCTAGCTAAAATCATAAAATCTAACCCAATAAGAGGTCTAAGCAAATAATAATCAAGGTGAGAACTAGATACCTCAAAAACTTGGCAAATAAGACAGAGATTCTAGATCCAATACTTCTTCTTCTTCAAGCCAAGCAACTCCTAATTCCTTAGCTCCTTCAACATGCACCAAAAATGAACACTCAAGGCCCTCCTTAAACTCACACACTCAACAATGGAAGATAATGCTTGATTTTAGGGTTTCTAGACAGAGGAGGCTGGTAAGGAGGCCAACCAAAGAAGTTAATGCCTTTAAATAGGGTGCAACACCCTAAAAATTAGGGTTTCTCAATCAGTGTCCAACTCGCCGAGTTCACTTCACCAAATTGCCGAGTTGGCTCATAAAAACGCGTGTCCCAAAAGCCTCCAACGCCTCGATTTTCCCACCATCAACTTGTCGTGTTGGTCCCTAGGAAAGGGGATTTAGTTCTACAATTAATCTTCCAGATTTTGGTTGTTACACCAACATTATACCACCGCGATTTCAAATACGGGCCTATGATCGCTATTGAAATTTTAACCGTGATAACTGCACTGGATGCGTGCGTATCTTAGTTGTGGGTTTGTTTTTCGGGAAGTTTGTGATGATCCATTGAGACAAATACGGTTAGGTGTGAAAGGTAATATGGGCCCGTACTATTGAAAGCACATGACCAATATATGTAGCATGGAAGTCACAAACTCCGAGGGTTTAGTCTATCTGTGATGGTATGAATTGTGGCATTTATGATGTATTTTGGTTCATTTTTTTAGTATGGTGTTCACGAAAGGATCTGGAGCGGGTGCCCAGGATAGGCCAAGGTTGACTGACGACCAGATACGGGAGATGATTGCCGCTAAGGTGGCTACTACTGTCCGAGGTTCTATTCCAAAGCTTTTTAGATCTATCAAGACCGCTATGTTTGAGCTATTTGATTATCACTATGCTGCCCTCATTGAGGCCGTTGCTCCTGCAACTATCGTGGTTGTTTCTGCTATGGGGATTCGGAGGGAGAGGTCATTCCATTATAGGGATTTCAATAATACGTGGTCCTCAAAGTCTGATGGGGTCAAGGACCCGATTGTGGCGATGAAGTGGTTGTATGATGTAGAGGGTTTATTCTTTACTTGTTCGTGCATGGATGACCATAATGTCAAGTGCACCCTGAACCTTCTCTGACTAGGGGCGAAGGATTGTTGGAGATTGGTGACTAGTTCTTATACTTCTGAGCAGAGGGTTGTTGTTATATGGGAGCAGTTCTCAAAGATGTTCTGCATGAGATATGTTCCCCTTATAGAGATGGAGAGTTGGCTCAGGAGTACTAGGATCTAAGACAGACGAATGAGATGATGATGAAGATAACCAAGATGTTCACTGAGAGGGCCTTATTCTCTCCCGAGTTTGCTGCTTCGGAGCAGGCTCAGATGGCATGATACTCGAGCATGCTCAAGAATGACATTCAAAAGTTTGTGTATAGTCAATGTGATGGTACCCTCGCTGAGCTTCAAGATGCCGTAAGGAGGAGAGATTTTGAGATAGAGACCCAGACAAGGGAGCAGCATCCGACTCCCGTTCTGTTACAGCCTACAACAAAGCGGTTGAAGCCCGCTGATTTTCGATCTAGGGGACTAAAGGGTCGCACTTATCACAAGTGAGGCAAGGTTGATGATGGTGCTTTTCGATCTTCTTCTAGGTGCCAAAAATGTGGAAATGATGGCCACATTTCTTGGGATTATCGTCACCAAGCCCCTTTAGCAAGCACCAGGATTTGTTACCAGTATGAGCAGGCTGGCCATGTGAATGCCAGTTGTCCCTTGCTTGCTGCAAGACCGACGTAGGCCCCATCACCGGCTACTTTGAGGATCACGGATGGACGCCAGGGTAGGGCGGAACTCCCGAGGGCACGAGGTCATACTTTGCAGCTCATAGCAGAGGAGGTTAGGGCGGTGCCATATGTGGTTACTAGTATGTTTCCATTAATTATTATGTCAAGTTATTTTATGGTATGCTTATGATTATGATTCTACTATGTACCTTCTTAGTCAATTCCCTGTCTGCTCTTCTGCTTTTTGACTCGGGTGCGAGCCGGTCTTGTGTGTCTCACTCCTTCAGTAGGAGTTTTGATATGTCTCTTGGAGAGTTGGAGTGCCTGTTGTGAGTTTCCATCACCAACGAGCAAAAGGTTTTTGCATCGAACATTTACCAGGGTTGTGTTATTGACATTTTCGGGGTGCCTTACCTGATTGATCTGATCCTTATCCCCATGGGGGATGTATTCGTGATAGTAGGGATGGACTGGTTGAGTAGGTTTGGAGTGATGATTGATTGTGGGGTTCATCAGGTGGTAGTTCGAATCCTAAGTGGGAGAGAACTGGTTATTTATGGAGAGGATACCAGGGTTAGATAAGCCATTTGTTCTGCTTTTAGGGCCCGACAGTATCTGCATCATGGGTGTATGGGTTGTCTCGTGTATGCGGTTGAAACTCGAGCCGGGAAGGAGGTTTCAGTTTTAGATGTTCCTGGAGGAATTACCCGGTGTGCCTCCTGAGAGGCAGGTGGAGTTCAGGATCGATTTGGTCCTCGGTGCGACCCCGATTGGTAAAGCACTATACTGATTGGCACAACCAAAGAGGCATGAGTTGTTTCTCAACTTTAGGAGCTGTTGGACAAGCAGTTTATCAGTTCGAGCAGCTCACCATGGGGAGCATTGATTTTGTTTGTGAAGAAGAAGGATGGGTCTCATCGCATGTGTATTGATTATTGAGAGTTGAACAAGTTGACGGTGAAGAACCGTTACCCACTTTTGCAGATTGATGATCTCTTCGATCAGCTGTAGGGTGCGTCTTGGTTCTCTAGGATCGATTTGAGGTTAGGGTATTACCAGATGAGGGGCAGAGAAGAGGACGTGGAGAGGAAAAATTTCAGACTGGATATAGTCATTACGAGTTCGTCGTAATGCCGTTTGGGCTCACCAATGCACCTACAACATTTATGTATTTGATGAATCGAGTGTGTAGGCCGATGCTCGATTGATCAATTATTTTTTTCATCGATGATATCTTGGTTTATTTCAAAACTGGGGAACCGCATGAGGAGCACCTTTGAGAGCTGTTGGGAGTTTTGAGGCGGCAACGGCTGTATGCCAAGTTCTCGAAGTGTGAGTTTTGGTTATGGGAGGTCTAGTTATTAGGACACCTCATTAACCAAAATGGGATTTTGGTCGACCTGTCCAAGGTTTAGGCGGTTATGCAGTGAGAGGTTCCGAAAAGTCTCTCAAAGATCTGGAGTTTTCTAGGATTAGTAGGATATTATCAGAGATTTATTTAGGATTTCTACAAGGTTGCAGTACACCTCACCCATCTGACAAGGAAGGGTGTAACACCCTGTTTATTAAATAAATAAACAAATAAATTAATGAATGTATAGTAGCCCTAAAATCAATAATTATATAGCAAGGTGTTGATTTTGAGGTGATAACTGGCATAATTTAGAAGTTGGGGGTTAAAACTGTAAGTTCCGGATTGATTTTGTAATTATTTGTGATGGCAGAGACTACTTGGTAAATTATTGGGACTTAATTTGAAGAGATGTTGGAAGCTAAGGGGTGAATGGTAAGTATTAGATTAAAGTTGAGAAGATTTTATGGAGGAAGGGGCTAAAAGGTAAGATTTGGGTTTAAATTGGAAAAGATCTGGTGGGAGGTGCTGATATTGTTAAAATGAACATAAGTTTGATGAAACACGGGTTACACCCGTCACCCCCTCATGCAGCCTCCATATATATATATATATATATATATATATATATATATATATATATATATATATATATATATATATATATATATATATATATATATATATATATATATATAAGTGCATTAGAAACCCTAACCCTAAAGGATACCACCCAACCGCCACCTTATACCTCCAAGTCACCGGCTGCTGTCCCCGTCCATCTAGTTCACTTTCCGACCAAATAGAGGCCACCGAATGTCCGCCATTCTTCCTCCTCTTCTCCTTCTCCTTCTTCAGTTGCCGTCATATGAGGCTTCATCCACCACCCGCCACTTTGCAAACCAGAGCGCCACCACTGTCGCATCTCCCTCAGCCTTCGGTGTGTGCTTCATGTGGGAGTTGCGTCCGTTAGGAGGTCGGGAATAGGCGACCAGAGCTGCCGCCGCTGTTGGAGCCTTAAAATCACCAAGAAGCCTCCAATTTCGATGTAGCATTGCCGCTAACACCACTGCCGTCGTAGATCCGATGTTATCGCCGCATTTCTTCTCCTCTTCCGTGAAGATATAACAGTTATCATCGAAAACTGTCGTCTGCTGCCCTTTCGTCGCCACCAACAACCATGGAAGGTGGCTGTGTGCATATTTTACTATGTTTTTAGGTGTGTGTGGTTGTATTTTCCATGGTTAGTGTGTGTTGTGCGTGTTTTGTCTAACTGGAAAATCATGAAATCCACCGCCACCACGTGCCACCGCCGGCCACCACCGACCACCACTAGGGTGGCTATGTGTGTGTTCATCGTAGTGTGTGCGTTAATTAGAGGGTCCCGAGAAGAGACCCAGTACTTCTGATCATTGGGTGAATGGCCAGCATGGCTGAAGTCAGTACAACACGTACGGGAAAGTACACAAGGGAGTTTGTCACTCCAAGGGTTTAGGCTACTACAAGGGTAACGGGGTTGGTCATATCAGCAAAAGGTGATCAAGATTCCCCTAAATGTTGCGGGCATGTCATCTTCTGCTACTAGATGGATGTTGGGAGTACGTATCGCTTTGGAATTGTGAGTGAGTTTGGATAAGTCAGATATCGGGTCGGTTTTCTGCTAGTGTCTGGGTTATCAAGGATCATATATGCCATCTTGCATGCCGAAAAGTCCTTGATGAACCCACAAAGGGACGCGTCTGATGGAGTGGGTTCTGTGTGTACTGTTATCATTTCAAATCTTTGCCAAGAACTGTGCAGGAGTATTATTTGGAAGATCCTTGGTTAGGAATTAGTGGGATGGTTCTCAAGTGAAGTCAGAGTTCAGTGGTTCTATCATTTGTTCATATATGGTCGACATTTGCTTATGGAAGAACTTTGGAGTTGAAGGCACTACTGTTGCTAGGAAAGGACTGGTAGCATGAAGATGATGATGTCAGTTGCGGGTGTTAGATGCATAAGTGGTTGGTCATTGGATGTTCAAGAGAACTGCATTTCTCGCATGGGCTGTGTTTGGTCAAAGTTCAGTAGTGCTGTGAGATTCGGAGTGGGAACGAGGATTCGTCAGCCATAGTGAAGAGTAAGGCCTCAAGTTTTCAGCATGGGAGGTGGATTGAGCTGTCAGACTGGACCAGATTTCAAGAGTACTCATCAAGGTTTCTGAGGATGGGCAATCTCAGGGTTTAACTGGTAAGTGATCGCTAGCATTGGTAAGCGCAGGTTGTCATTGGCGGGATATTAGAAAGCGAGAAGGATTGGGAATCCTTCAATTCTCACGTGTCGTGAAGACTTAGTCGAATCTAAGTGGGGGAGAATCGATCAGGTATACAGGAGTAGAAATAGGTGTGAGACTAGGATGAGTTTTGAATCCCCGTCAGGACGGAAGACGGTTGAGTGGTCGTCTTGATTGAGGATTGGGTGAGTTGGGAGTTCAGAAAACATTCCAACATTTGGTTCACGCTTTTCTTTGGCATCAGATAGTAGGTTTTGGAAACTAGGTGAGATATTCAGTTAGGAATCAAGTTCAGTTGAGTGTTAGGTCGAGTGCGTGTTTGAACCGGTTTAGAAAGTGTTGTAAGACTACGGGGGAAGCCGTAGCATTCAATAACAGTCAGATAGTATGGAAAGTGTTGTAAGACTACGGGGGTAGCTGTAGCATTCACTTACAGTCAGTTAGCATGGAAAGTGTTGTAAGAATATGGGGGAAGCCATAGCATTCACTAGCAGCAGATAGTGTTGGAAGTGTTGTTAGTCTGTAGGGGTAACCGTAACATTCACCAAGTTGTCAGATAGCGTTAAAGTGTTATAAGCCTGCGAGGGTTGATGTAGCTTTCACTAGGTTGACAGGTAGTATGGGAGTGATGTCAGATCACAAGGAGAACAGTAGTGCCCACCAGTTCGGGTGCAGCAGTGAGGATATGGAAATCCACAAATTGGATTTCGGAATTTCCTAGATGGATTAGATATGGTGGAGCCAGTGATAAGACTGTAGGGACGTCACTATAGTTATGAGATCAAGGAAGCATTGGAGTGTTTAAGGTCGTTTGAGATATAAGACAATCATTAGTCAAGTAGCAATCACTTTTAGCCTTGGATTAGGTGACGTCAGGATTCGACGCATGGACCCGATCGGATGGTTCAGAAGGTCATTAGAGCCACAGTGGCATGATAACTAGTGGCAACTAGTTCCAGTGAAGGATTTCATTCTGAAGTCGTGTGAGTCAAGTATGCGGGAGTCCTTTAGCTCCGCGATCGGGCCAAAACCTGGTATTTCAGATGATTGGTGAATGATATGAGACCAGGGAGGTCTTGGTAGATTTTGGAAAGCAACCATGTGGCAGCATACTGCTTCAGGAAATTCAATGTTCAGACAGTTTCAACGTTTGGCAGTATTAGTATTTGTGTTTTAGGTTGTAAGTTCGGACGGAATAACAGATTGCTTGGGTTATGCTAAATGTAACATCCTGTATCGGATTGTCCGTGATTAGGGTTCGTGAGCCGCGAGTCGGGCATGAGGAGGTCTAGAGTTGCAGCGAGTTGCCAAAGCGTAGGGCATCTCATCACCTGTCCGTGGATATGAGGATCTTTGGAATCTGAAGATATATCAAAAAAGCTATGATATTTTGGAAGTTATGGAAAGTTGGGTCCTTATTGAGAAATGGGTGGCATCGGGTACGCTGGGCGTAAGTATGGTTACGCTTAGCGTACCTATGAGCGTGGAATGGACGCGAAGACCACCTAGTACGTTGGGCATACCAGAGGGTATGTTGGGTGTACTAGGCACTGAAGGAAAAACCTAATTCAAGTAATGTCCCAATTTAAAGAATGAGATGGTCTAATTTCTGGCCACCTTACTCAATCATTAAACCCTCTCAAACCCTAATACCCGTTCTTGAGCTTATGGGTGGCCATGTTGAGCTTATATGTGTTATTGTGGGCTCTTTGGAGTTAAGAAGGAGCATGGAAGAGAATGGAGTTGAAGTCCAGGCCTTAGATCTGATCTTTCTTGGGGATAGAGCATCATTTGAAGGTAAAAAGCTCAAAGCTTTCCCATTCTTTTGATCTATACTTAGTATGGTCCATTTTTAGGGTTTTATGTCCCAAGATTTGAACTTTGTGAGTTGGTGAACTCCAGAGCTAAATAACCTGTCCTTTTAAGCGTTTTTAATGATGGGGAATCATAAAAATGAGACCTTGATCATGAGAATCAACCCACGCATGAGCTATGTGCATTTTGGGTTTAGAAAGTAAGAGTTTCATGTGTGACCTTATCAACCATTCTAGGGCCTAAAGTCGTTAACTTTATGGAGTAAGAGATGTTAGGAAGTCCAGATCTAAGAGATGATTTAAGGTCTTAAACGGATTAAGACCTAGAAACTTGAATAAGCAAAACTGAGGGTACGCGCGACGTAATTCCAGCACGCCCCGCATACTGGGTTGAGGTCCTCGATTAGTTTCTTACGCGCTTGAGTACGCTGAGCGTACCAAGGAGGTACGCCCCGCGTAACTCCTTCTGTGGGCTTTTGGGTTATATATTGTGTTGGGCCATAAGTGTTGGACCTAGAGTTCGGGCTTCATGCAATAGAGTCTTGGACCAGAGAAGTGTATATATGTGCTTTGGGCCCTTGGGTTGGGCTTACCTTTTAGTTTGGGTTTTGGGCCGTGTGAGGGCCCATTTATTATTGGGCCTTGGTGGGCCTAATGGGTTTAGGGCATTGATGGGCTGGTGGGTGGTCTACCTTTAGACATAGTAAGTGAGAGGTTGGAATTAGTTTCTAATTGAGATTATTGCGGGTTTGGCAGAGATAGAGGCCGATGCGTATCAACAGTGTCTATAGGAGCTGTTCTTCATCCGAGGTGAGTCTTCTCACTATACCTTACCTAGAGTGGTAATTAGAGTTGTGTGACAGAGTACCTTATATGCTATTTGTATGATGTGATACACTGTATTATTTTATGTGATTTATGCTGTGTATGATTCAGAGATTACAGAGTTAGGGCCGGAAGGTCCACATAGTTAGGGTCGGAAGGTCCACAGAGTTAGTGGCAGAGGGTCTATAGAGTTATGGGACTGGACGGTCCCACATAGACACATTGACCAGAGGGTCATACAGGGTTATAGCCTCGAGTGGCTAATATGTGTTGCATGTGGTATTTTGGGGAACTCACTAAGCTTCGTGCTTACCGTGTTATGTGTAAATTGTTTTAGGTTTTCTTCTCAGGATCGCGGTACGACACCGGCTTGATTGTACACACACCATAGAAAGAGTTAGGAGCATCGTGGATTAATAATGTAGTTGTGTTTTGTAATTGAATAAAAGAGATTTTTATATGATATGTTATGAAGAGTATGCATTTTAAAAATGAAAAATTGTTTTAAATTTTCAGGTCATTACACTAAATGACCTACAGGGATAATTGGGTCTGTGATTTCAATTTTCTAGTAGGAGCCTCAAGTTATCAGAAGTTGAGTAGTCAGTTGAGGGATAACACAGACTGGATTCAACGATAATGATTCAGTATGAGTGGTCTGTCAGGGATTCAGACCATCTCGAGACAACATATTTCAGACGAAGTAGATGTTATCTTGTTGCGAGGAATTCCTTCACCTGTGGATTTTAGGGCTTTGCGAAGATTGGTCACAGCTACCCTGGGAATGCTAGGGTGTGCCCATGATGGTGACCATGTTACTAGAGTGGTTGGGCAAGTAAGGAATGGTAAGGAAAGATTTCGAGGATAAAATCTAATATAAGTGGGGGAGAGTTGTAACACCCAGTTTATTAAATAATTAAATAAATTAATTAATGAATGTATAGTAGCCCTAAACTCAATAATTATATAGCAAAATGTTGGTTTCGAGGTGATAACAGACATGATTTAGAAGTTGGGGGTTAAATTGGAAAAGGTCTGGTGAGGAGGGGCCGATATTGTTAAAATGGACATAAGTTTGATGAAAAACGGGTCACACCTGTCACCCGCCTCATGCAGCTGTGTGTGTGTGTGTGTGTATATATATATATATATATATATATATAAGTGCATTAGAAACCCTAACCATATATGATAACACCCAACTGCCACCTTATACCTCCAAGTCGCCGACCACTGTCCCCGTCTAGTTCACTTTCCGACCAGCTGGCGGCCACCGAACATCCACCATTCTTCCTCCTCTTCTCCTTCTCCTTCTCCTTATTCAGTCGCCGTCATGTGAGGCTTCATCCACCACCCGCCACTTCAAAAACCGGAGTGCCACCACTGTCGCATCTCCCTTAGTCGTTGTTGTGTGCTTCGTGTGGGTGTTGCATCCGTTAGGAGGTCGGGAATAGGCGACAGGAGCTGCCGCCACTATTGGAGCCTTAAGACCACCGAGAAGCCTCCAACACCGATGTAGCGTTGCCGATAACACCACTTCTACCATAGATCCGCTATTGTCGCTGCATTTCTTCTCCTCCTCTGTGAAGATATAACAGTTATCGTCGCAAACTATCGTCTGCTACCCTTTCGTCGCCACCAACCACCGTGGAAGGTGGTTGTGTGCATATTTTACTATGTGTTTAGGTGTGTGTGTGGTTGTATCTTCCATGGTTAGTGTGTGTTGTGTGTGTTTTGTCTATCCAGAAAATCATGAAAGCCATTGCCACCACGTGTCACCACCAGCTACCACTAGGGTGGCTGTGTGAGTGTGTTTATCATAGCGTGTGTGTTAATTTTAGGGTATTTCATTGTAAAATTGTAATTGGTGATGAAATAATAAAAAGAAACTCATAACCACCACCGTGAGGTGGTGACCGCTGTCGTGAGCCGCCGTTGACCACCCCTACCCGAGGTGGTAGTGGGTGGTTCCCGACTAGTGAAACCCTAACGGGCCTAGTGAAACCCTAATTGATCAAAAGACCTAGCTATTTGGCCTATTGGGCTATGACTGGGTTGGAAACCCTAATTAGGGTTTAGAAAACCCTAATATTAGACATATGGGTTTTGGACTGTTGGGACTTGCATTTTGGATGACTGGATTGGGATTGTGTATTAAGCCCGACCACACCACATGATTGACCCAATAAATTGATGGACTTAATGGATTAAGTTCTTAATGGGTTAAGTGAGAAACACTTAACCCTAATCATCATTTTATGTGAAACCCTAATTTCACTTGGGGCTTTGTGTTGGGCCTTTCTATTAGGCTTTGGTGTTTGGTCCAATAACGGGCCATTCAAGAACAATCATATGGACTAGAATAATTGGATGGGCTTTAGGGTAAGGCCCATATGAGGGGTTGGGCCCATTTTGGAAAATTGGGCCATAGATGAGCCATAATTGGGCCTTTGTGATCATGAGATGTTGGGCCATTAGAAATGCCAAATGTTTGGACTGGACTAAATGGTTGGGCCTTAGAATAAGACCAAGTAAAGGTTGGGCCCAATTTGGAAAATTGCATCATATGTTGGGCTTTGACTCATAGTTGACTATTGGGCCTTGGGCTTGAATCAAGCTAAGATAGGCGTAAAGAAGTCTTTTACCCCAAACATGGACTTATGGGTATATGTTGGAACCTAATTATTAATTGGGTATTGTTTTGATGTTGACAGTTCGGGAATCTATCATCCACCAGTCTAAGTTTTTTACTGCGGGACTTTAGCAGTGTGAGGTGAGTTACCTTCAAGTAGAAGTGGGTCTAAGGCCACAATGCCGACCTACTAGTAGGAGTTGTTTGTTAGATGATTATTTTTGTGATAATTATCTGGTATCCCATTATCTGTTATGTTTGATGCTCTGTGATACATGTTATTAATAGTAGGGGTGAAATAGTCTGTGGATACCAGTTGAAAGATACCGAAGGGGTCGTTACAACCCATGCATGCCTAGTGTAACAACGCGAATTTTCAAAACAATTTTTCATTATTGAAATAACATAAAACTCATTCAATATTCTTAAATCTCAAATTTAAAAAATGCCATCATGATAAAACATATCCCAAGGTCATAAAATAAATCTTCTGCCAGTGTGTACAGATCATGTCGGCATCTTCCCGCGATCATCGCTAGTACCTGAAACACATAACACTCTAAGCATAAATGGTTAGTGAGTTCCCCAAAATACCACATACAACACATACCACTTTCCAGGCCATAACTCTGTGGGATCTTCCGATCCAAGTGTCTTAGGGGACTTCCGTCCCGAATCCCGGTAGACCTTCCGGTCCTACCCGTATCGACCATTCGGTTCGTAACCTCCTGACCTTCCGGTCCATGTCATCTTGACCTTCCGGTCCATACCATCTTGACCTTCCGGTCCTTATCATACATAACATACATAACACATACATATCACATAACATCATATAGCACATACATCTCATAGCATACAAGACCTTCCGGTCACACATAGGTACCCTTCCAGGTATAGTATAGTGAGAAGACTCACCTTTCATGATGTCTAGTAAACCTTATGGCTTGATAACCTTGATCGAGCCTCCACCTAACACATAAGGCAAACATCTCTAATTAATAATTTCTCTTGTTCTCATCTCTATAGAATGGGTAGAAGACCATTCTACCCCTTCCTGACCTTTCTTGAATCAGTGTGACCAAAACCCTAAGGTCAACTGAAGTCAACTCTAGTCAACGGTCAACTTTGACCAGACTCGTCGAGTGCACTCAGGTGACTTGGCGAGTCCATGCTTGTCCTCTGAATCCTTCTAACGTCTCACTCGACTCGTTGAGTTAACCTTTCACTCGACGGGTTACCACTGGTCATGAATCGTGGGGCTACCCGACTCGAATCGTCGAGTCCCCATATGGACTCGACGAGTTCCCTCCATGGCATCACTCAAATGACCTTCTGAGGTCCGATCTATTTCTCTAACTTATAGATATGACCTTCTTACACCCAAAAATCACATAAAGGTTCAAACTTTAAGCTCATGCAACACTCTTATACCCTTATATGAAGAAATAGCTCCTAAAATGGCAACCTAGATCCATATCTCCAATGGAACAACATAAAGAAGGATGGTTGGGACTCTCTGGAGCTCTTAAGGTCCAGATCTAAGACTTATTCCACCTTGGGACCTCATAAGCTTCGAATCCAAGCTAAAGAAGGAATAAGAAAACCCTAGATTCAAGAAAACCACCAAATACACAAGAATGAGTATAGATTCATACCTCCTACAAGAGTCCCATGCGAAGAGATGCTAGATCCACTGCCCCATCTCGTTCCTTGCTTGAGTCATGCTCTTTTCCTTCCACAAAACCCACCAAATTACCGTATTTCATCATAAGAACTCTCCCAAGGCTCCAAAGGCAATTTAGGGTTTCTCACAGGAGATATGAGGTGCATCCAAGGTCATAAGTTCCTTTAAATAGGCTCCAACCCCGGAACTTAGGGTTTTCTCAGCCCAGCACCTACTCGGCGAGTCCATACTTGGACTCGTCGAGTACTTTCATTAAATACCCGCAATCAACTCGACGTGAATCGGCGAGTCAGACTCTCGACTCATCGAGTCCCTCCTAAATCCTCCAAATTGAAACACAAACTAACATACCCGAAATCCCGGATGTTACAATTCTCCCCCACTTAAATTAGATTTCTCCCTCGAAATCGCTCCTCCACATACAGATCGAATCCAATAACCAAATGGCACCATCGATAGGATCTCATGCCACACAACTTCCATCCTCTCTGGAAACCTAGATCCCAACAGGGATTCCCAATCCCGGAGGAAAACCAACCCTTCAGATTCTCTCCAGACATAATCCAACAATCGGTTACCGATCCCTCATACCAAACATATCAACCATCCGAATCACGACCCAAGAAACGGAAGGGTTCACGTCCCAGCAGGGCTCATCCATTGAACTGCTAACAGAACGCAATCGAACAAAGAATTATCAACTCTCTGCCCTCAAACCCAAAAGAATAATCGTGCTCGCTCTGAAGTGTCCCCAGTCATCTAAAAATCATAAGCCTCAGCTCCATTCCTCGTATCCCTTTTTAACACTGAGTACCAGGTATGATCTCGACCCAATAGTTGAACCTCCAGGGTCATCCGTTGCATTATCCCAACCGTCTCCATGGTTTCCTTATTACTATAATCACATCGGCCAAAAGTGACTGATGCGACATCGACCTCCGGCGGCTCCCCTAGTCTTCTGCTGCGGCGGAGATCTGCTAGTCACAATCAGAGAGATGCGTTAGAGCCGTCCCAGGGACTGTGCCCCGGGAGCGGACTCCGACGATCAAGTTCGATCAACTGATAGATCTGAGATGGTCCTCCATCGCTGGAGAGAAGCATCTTGGTGCTGGTGGTGGTGTATGGTGGCTGATGGTGGCGGGCAGCGGCTGAGCCACCTAGCCGAAGTATAGTGGCGGCTGAGTTATGGGGAAGATCCCAAGGGAAAGGTCCATCTCCATGGAGGAGGTACTATTCATTATATAGGGGACAATTAGGTCAAGGGGAATAAGGTCAGGCCTTGGGCCAGCCCAATTCAGGCCCAACTAGCAAGGAGCTGGACGAGGCCGCCCGGAGGCGCACTGGTGGGCGCGCCCCATGCAAGGTTGGCGGGCACGCACCAGGAAAGGCTGTCAAGGGAGCGCCAGGCCGGGCCGGCGGGAGAGTCCCCAGCA
Organism: Lactuca serriola; assembly: GCF_051521515.1. NCBI lineage: Eukaryota > Viridiplantae > Streptophyta > Magnoliopsida > Asterales > Asteraceae > Lactuca > Lactuca serriola. The sequence goes on along the minus strand of NC_136414.1, from coordinate 203,251,401 downwards.
GGGCTGGCAAGGGAGAGCCAGGCCAGGCCGGCGGGAGAGTCCCCATCAAGGATGGCAAGGGAGTCCCCAGCAAGGCTTGGCAAGGGAACGCCAAGCAGGTCTGGTAGGAGCGCGTCAGGCTAGGATGGTGCGCTGGAGCAGTCTAGGCCATGCTAGTGGACCATATATCGTCAAGTCCCCCCAGTCTGGTGTTATTGGTACGCGGCCAATGACATCGGACTGGACTAGTCATAGAAACTATCAAGAGAGTCCCCAGCGAGGCTGGCAAGGGAGTCCCCGACAAGGTTGGCAGGAGCGTGCCAGGCCAGGCTGGCGCGCTAGAGCGGTCTGGGCCATGATAATGGACCATATATCATCAGTGACATTCAAGTAATGAAGTCCGCTTAACGCTAAGCGAATGCTACCTTCCCAAATGAAGATCAACTCAACCCTGACCTTTGTCATCTGTTACTTATAGTTCCATGCAACTTGCGGTACCTACCGTACCCGAGTACTGACCCACACAAGTCTAAGAAATCAGATGACAAACAATACTACTCAACATGGAACCCACCTCAGAATCCAGAACCTCATCTCGCCTATCCAATGCACCACCAGAGCCAAACTCAAACTCGACAGTTTGGTTCGACCCATAGTTGGAACCACTCGTCCCAATGAAGCACTCAACTCAGAACTCATTTCCGCAACCCATGCGTACCTCACTTATCCCATTCTTTTGAATTGCAATGACCACACCTTACTCAGAACATAATGATCCCTTAACATTGAGGAGACCCCAATCTCGCCCCTGGTCCAACCACCAGGTTCCGACAAACTCATAAATTAGGGCCACCCCATGCCTAAAAGACTTCTATGCCATGCTCTGATCAAAGAGTACTTTATCATAACAACTTCTCGATAACTAGTGTGTACTACGTCTTCCCGTAGCACCACATCAACCTCTCACTGACTGGTGAGTACTACAGCTTCCCGCAGTATCACCACAACCTCTAACTGACTGGTGAGTACTACGGATTCCTGCAGTATCACCACAACCTCTCACTAATGAGTACTACGACTTCCCGTAGCATCACAATAACCTCTGACTAGTGAGTACTATGGCTTCCCGTAGCATCACAACAACCTCTGACTAGTGAGTACTATGACTTCCCGTAGCATCACAACAACCTCTGACTAGTGAGTACTACGGCTTCCCGTAGCATCACAACAACCTCTAACTGTCTCACACACTCTACGGACCAATCATATATAGGTGCATGCACTTACCCAAATTATGCATCACTATATTTGGCAGCAATCGCCATAATAAAACATCCTTCTCTGCTGAAATTCCATATTCTTGGACAATCTCACTTTATGTCATTAACCAAAAGGACTCCCAGTGGAATCATAAATGCTTGACCTACCACTTTCCGTCTCCACTAAAGACTCAAAATTATCCTAAATCCAATGCATTAAATTCAGATACCTCAATACACCACCATAGAACCTCACGACATCTCGTCTCATCCACTGATCTTCTTGTTCCACAACCTGAAATTGGGTGTCTCATCTTCTGCCCTTCCCAAGCTGAATAACAACCCCATCATTGAACCAGAATTTCTCAACCATCGAACTCACCCTATGAGCCAACCATCTCGAATTCACCATTTTGACCTCGAAGAATTTCCCTTCACCCCAAGGTCTCCGACCAACGACCAATTGCTGTGGAGACACTCATCCTTTTCAAACATAACACATTCATTATCTCACTCTGCAACTCATCTCAATCACCAATAACCCTGGGCTCATGGGTTCGCACTGCCGATCTCTCCGTATCCAGATCTCTAACCATTCTCAATCGAATCTCTAATCCCCTCAATAAAATACCCGGTTCTCCCCCACTTAGGGTTCGAACCAACCCCAATCGGTGCACCAACAATCTATCTCATAGACTGTTTCCACTAGTAACATCACACCGACTCTTGGAAGGTGCTACACAACGCTCGATGATCTCCTGATAGATATCGAGCAACTCGAATGCCCCGAAACTTAGATGAAATCCTCAGAACTTCCTACCATGATTGCCTTTTGTCATTCAGAATCTCACACCATTCCATCACCGGACCTCCCAACTGTCTAGTATTAACCCTGACTCTTAATCTGGAAGTGATGATCTGTTGTACTCCTCATCATCGATTCCTCAATCCAACGTTCCATCACGTCACTTATCATAAGAGCAGAAACTATATTTCCACTCTTAATACCCATAAAAGACAATAAGGGCCACCGCCCTGATATACTCCTCTTGATCGTCTGACGTTGCAGCTAACACATGCCCTACTATACTTAATTAGGGTGGCTCCTGGTCCTTGACCATCTCAGTCCCCACTGACGACCTGTTCAAGCTATATCTTTACCTCGCGGCAGACCTACTGCCACATACTCTGGTTGAAGATCACTATCCGTGCAATCCCACAGGGTTCACCCCAAACTCAAAACCGAAATCTCAACACCTCTTATGTCTACCACAGGAAACAGATTTAGCACCACTCGAGTCACAGAAAGTGACCTCTCCACTATCGGTCGGTCGCCCAGCCCAGACTGTATTCTCCCATAACGCACCATCCCTACTTATCCCTGAGTCTTGCGACTCCAACTGGCATATCACCCACAATCCCTCGGAGCTCACTCGATTTCCCCTTTCAAGGGATGCTCCACTAAAACTTGTTCATCATGGCCTTCTGGCCCCACACTCATTCACCTTGATCTCTGTAAGTCCCCAATCTTGCTTGTGTATCAATCAAATCCGTTTGATGGTGCGGAATCCCAATCAAACGGATGATGTCAGATCAAATAGAAGAGAAGGAGAAGAAGAAGATGATGAATCTTGTATGTATTGAAATGAATGAAGATCTAGATACAAGATACACACACACTAACACACACTCTCTTTTGTCTCTCTCTAGAACACCTTCAAATGCACACACTTAAGCTCCTCTAGTGTTCATCCCTCTCTTCCTCACACCCCTCACCCCTATATATATACACACGAGAAACATGGGCCGTAAACAGGCTTTACGGCCGTAAACCTGTTTACGGCCGTAAACACCCCCTTAGCCATAAACTTGACCGTAAACACATAAGATATTACATAAAAATACAATTTCCTAGAAAAGTAAAGTATAAATCAAAATATTGACCCAACAATCTCCCCCTTGGTTTATAGCTTTCTTTTCTTTTCTTAAGTGACCCAACAAGCTCCCCCTAAAAAGTAGCTGGCTTTTCTTGTTAATCTTCATTGGGAACTTGGCTTCAGCATTAATCTTCAAATTCTTCACGACTTCAAGATGAACTTGATGAATCTTCAATGAATGACTTCATCTTGAGAGGTTGGGCTTTTTCTTCAGAATTTGGCATGGAACGCACATTGGGTGAGGAGGCTTGATGTACTGATTCTTGAAAATTGGTGCTTTCAGCTTGAGAATCTTCAGAGAGAACATCAGAAAGAGCAAATCTTCTGGATCACTTCTGCAGGTACAACGATAGCAGTAGACTGATTGAGGAGGCTTCAATGCAATCCATCACATAATCTTCAATTTCTGCTTCACCTTGCTTCTGGGGTTGAAGGATTGAATGTTGAAAGAATAATCTTCATTTCTTGCTCCTTCGAATGCGAATTCTTCGATGCTCACAGACGAGGCTTTGGCTCAGAAGTCTTCAACACAAACTCCATGAGTCTTATCTATACTTGAAATCACTTTTTAATACAAAACAAAACTTAAAGAAAACTTAGCACACAATATTTTTGGGTTTTTCATATTTTGTGAACAAGAAATAAAACAGAAATAACACTATTTTTGATTTTGAATTTTCTGATTTTTGTTTTTTTTTTTTGTTTTTTGTTTTTTGTTTTTTTAATTCTTCCCCTTATATTTAAATTAGAAGAACACTATGAACAGACTTAACAAAAATAAAATGATATCTAACTTTAAGAGTGTTTTGGGATCAAAGTTGTTGGACAGCCTTGTTCCACTTGTCGGTACCCTTATCTTCACATCTTCGTCTGATCGATCGCCAGTATTGTTGTCCACTTTAACACGAAAAATTGTGACTTATTTAGGACATACTAATTGATACAAGACAAGGTGAACTTAAGTTCCTAAAAATTATATATGATCCTAATTTCTTAGATACTATATCTTAAGGACCATTCATCTGACGAAGACCAGGGATATTGGTGTCCACCTAAATTGAGCAGCGAGATCTATAGACAATCTGTATGTGTTCAATTTTAAGTGCACTAGAACGTGTTTCCCGCTTCCTAATATGCCTCAGCCATCAAGAACTTCCAGAGTACTCTGTACACCGGGTGAGCAGACAACCATTCAGAGAGAGGATAGATTCAGAATTCTATTACTTATTACTTTAGAGGGGTTAAGAAGTAGAAGGTTGCATATGCTGTGTACCAGGTCAGATTAGAATTCACGCGAAGGAGACATCATATGGCTAACAGATAAGAAGTATTTCACATATATAACATGCAGAGAAATAGAGTTGCATATGTTGTGTACCAGCTCGGATTGGAAGTCACACAAAGGAGACAACAAATGACTAACAGACGGAAAGAAAGAAAATGATATTCTACAGACCTAATTTATCGGAATTTACCAATCGCACCATCCAACCGGAATTAAGGACATAATCCGCACATCGAGGAAAAGTTAAACCACGGTTCCAAGTACAGGTTCAATTAATGTCACGAGTAGATTCCCATATATATCTCCCTGCTCAACCTATCCGAGCGTCGTATTGTCAGGCTGAATGGATCTAACTAGGTCAAGATTTGTCAAGTCTATACATTTCCTAAGTTCAACTCTGCCTAGTCATGTCCATTTAAAATTTTTCGTGCCTACCGACGCATCAAACCAGAGCATAGACCCTTCAACTTTGGGTACGTTACGCAGACTCAGGTTGCCTATTATCACTTGATAATATCACTTCCTAGAACATCTCCCTCAAGCACATTTCATAACCAACATATGTTTTTGATTTTTTTGATTTTCTAATGTGTTTGGATTTTTTTTAAATTTTAAAATTTTTGTTTTGTTTTTATTTCTCCCCCTAAATTTGTGCATAGGAGAGAAATGAAAGTAGATGCGCAAATTTAAACTATCCGAAAACAAAAATTAGTCTTTAAAGCGAATCAGCTTAAGAAAAAAAAACTCAGGAGTATAGAGAAGAAAACTCAAATCGTAAGTCACCGATTGAATTTGCATCTAGAAGGTCTGAGAGCAGCATGCGTAAACTCAGAACAGATCTAAAAATTCTTCATGTCATTAAGCACTAACCCCATTTGTGATCTCTTCCTTTCTTCCTTGCTCGCAAAAGGATACATACTCTCAACAAAGGTCTAAATGTTGTACACTTGAGAGATGTCCCCAATCATATGCTAGGAGCAGCCACTACCAACAAACCGATGTCTGATAATATACCTCCATAGCTGTTCCAGCACAGAGCGGGATCAGTTGGTCTTTAGAACCCAGTCCATTTTGAAACTGGGTCGACCTTTGTCATCAACACACAATACTTTCTCTCATGACATGTCCTGCTTATCACAAACAGAAGATGTAGAAATATTAGAGTCGTTAGTTGATTTGGGAGATTGAACCTTTGGAACCCATTTGTAGTTGGGTTTAATCCATTTATTTTTCGATCTGATGGGTGGCTCAGTACTTTCTTTGGAACTTAATTTCGATCGTTGAGATGACTTTGATTTTGGCTTCACGGTAGCATCTCTTGGATTTGGCTTCTTGGCCGACATTCCCTTCTTGTCCTTGGGATTTTGATTCTTGGCCTTGTGGATTTGATTCTTGGCCTTCTGGGCGTTCCAGTCATCATGGTCTGAACGTGACCTTGAGGGGTTTCTTTTGGAGTATCTCCCTCTTGGCGCGTTCTGCCAGCCTTGTGCATAGTAAGGAACGTATGCGTGATTTGGACAATTTCGGGCAATGTGAACAGGTGTTCCAAAGTGAAAACAAGCCTTTTTCTTCACTGGGAAATTGTTTTTTCCTGCCCCTGGTGGCGTATCTTTGCCTTGTCTCTTGTTGTTCCCACATGCACACTTGCCACAAGAACTCTGTTGTGTTGGAATTGGTGGCCTATATTTCTCAACGGCAGGTTGATCAGAAGCAGTTGAGTTCGAAGAAAAAGATTCAGAGTTCAAGGAGATGTTGGTTTGTTCAATGGTTTTCTCCTTGTTCTCATCCTCTGCTACTTTACCTGCACATGAAGTAGCAACATTAGTATCTTCAACATTAATAACTCCTCCTGACACAAATCCAGCTCGTTTGCCATATCGAAGATGTGCCTCCCTGTCAATTTTGTCCTGTGTCATAGGGATGGATGTGTAGTTATGATTGAAAGGTGGAGGAACACTATCATACCCTAGACCCTTGTTTTGATTTTCTTTGAATTTTAATTGGGTTTCATATAAGGACTCGACTGTATGACTTGACGCAGTATAATTTTTAAAACTAACGTCTGTTTTTCCACACTTAATTTTTAAAGCGTCAAGTTCTTTAGTTAAAGCAGCAAGTTGTCTCTTAATATAGTTATAATTTTCACACTTGTTGCAATACTCTTCCCGAAGTTTCCTAAAGTCTTTGGTTTTTGCTTCTAATTCAGCCTTCAGGGGTTTCTATCCTTTCCTGAGTTGATATCCTTTATATCTCAGGTGCTGAACATCCCTTTTTAATAAATCAATTTGTTCCCGAAGAAATTTAATCGCATCTTCACAAACTCGAGTACATGTAACTTCAGTGACCGGAATGTTTTCAGAACTCATTGTTTTTCTACACTTTAAAGCATCAAGTTCTTGAATTACATCAGCAAGACTAAGATGATTGAGATCTTTTGTCTTCTTGATGATAGCCACGTTCATATCCCACGATTTCGGAAGTGAATTCAGTAGCTTTTTTTAATCTCAGATTTGGACAAGAAGATCCCAGCTATATTCATCTCGGTAGTAAGTGTAGTAAATTGCTGCAACTTAGTTTCAAGGATTTCTCCAGGGATATAATCGAACATGTTGAAGTTTTGTCTTAACATCTCCTGACGACTCTCTTTCATGTTTTCAATTCCCTCGTAAACTTCAAAAACAAAACAATTAAAAAACACAACTAGAAGTTAAAAGCAAACTTAAAAGTCAAACTATAAAAAAATTGTTCTTTAACTATAAACTTCAAAAGTCAACCTTAAAAGTCAAATTTAAAAAGTCAAACTTAAAAGTCAAACCGAAAATCTAAATTTGAAAATTTAAAAGTCAAACGAGAAAGTCAAAGTTTAAAGTCAAAGGTCAAACTTTAAAAGTCAAAGTCAAAATTTTAAGTAAAAAGTTAAAAATAAAAATTTTAAATTTAAAAACTAAAATTTTGGTTGAAAATGAAATTTAAAAAATGAAAGAAATTGATTTTTGGGCTGAATTTGACAAAATTGCGAAAATTGAACCGAGAGGGACACTTTATGAATTAATTTTCGGAGTAATAAAGCAAGTTGTCAGCTAGACGAGGTGGTAAAGCGCTGTGATGTTCAACCAGAGGTTCCGGGTTCGATCCCCGACAACCCCCAAATCTGTTCCCCCGTTTTTTTTATTGAAGCGCGCTGACGATCAAAGATACCCTGCTGAGTCAAGCCATCTTCCAATCCGTGATCCACCGAGTTGTTCTGCCGTGCCGAGGTCGCACACCGCCGCCGTAAACCGCCGCCACAAACCTCCTCCGGCCGTGAACACGTTTCCGGCCGTAAACTCTGGTCGTGAACACGTTTCCGGACGTAAACTCCGGCCCGTAAACCATTCAAAGAACGTAAACTCTCCTTCAAAGACCGTAAACTCTTCAGAAATCGCTGTTTTTGACGAAAAACAGCGTTTTTTCACCCTTTTTGCTCCAAAACTCGAACAAAAACTCGTTTTTAGGAAAAACGCGAAGAACAAACCCCCTTATTTTTGCGAGATCTATCAAAAAAACGCAAAAATCTCTTCAAAATAAGATCAAATAAGCTCCATATCTGAAAAAATTGATTGATACAACCAAGCTTTGATACCAATTGTAAGTCCCCAATCTTGCTTGTGTATCAATCAAATCCGTTTGATGGTGCGGAATCCCAATCAAACGGATGATTTCAGATCAAATAGAAGAGAAGGAGAAGAAGATGATGAATCTTGTATGTATTGATATGAATGAAGATCCGGATACAAGATTCACACACACTAACACACACTCTCTTTTCTCTCTCTCTAGAACACCTTCAAATGCACACACTTAAGCTCCTCAAGTGTTCATCCCCCTCTTCCTCACACCCCTCACCCATATATATATATATATATATATATATATATATATATATATATATATATATATATATATATATATATATATATATGTACACGGGAAACATGGGCCATAAACACCCCCTTGGCCATAAACTTGACCGTAAACACATAAGATATTACATAAAAAATACAATTTCCTAGAAAAGCAAAGTATAAACCAAAATATTGACCCAACAATCTCAGTCTAGACAATCCCCACGGAATAACTAGTAGAACCAGAAACACTAACCGCCACATGTCATGATACTCAAACCGTGTGGTCACCTCTCGATCTACATGGTACGTATACCATGTTATCTCCTCTTAATCTTCTACGAATCATGGTACTCAAACCACATTCCCTCTTCTCAATCCACCTCAAATCATGGCACTCGAATCATGACCTCAACTCTCGACCTGCTACAACTCATGGGACTCGACCCATGACATCATGTAACGACCCAATTTTCATGTCCAAAAATTTCATTTTAATTAACTGACTCATAAAAACATTCACAAGAAAATATTGTGAAATCACATCATCTCATAAAACAATGTATCATGTCTGAAAACCCAAGTCATAAAATTTGTAACATGCCAGAGTACAATCCCAGAATATCCAGAGTGCGGAATACAAAGAGTGTGTGTATGATGTGGCGCTACCACACCAGCTCCTTCCCCTTCGCTGAAGAGGTACCTGAAACCAAAACTATAAACTGTAAGCATGAAGCTTAGTGAGTCCCCCTATCGTACCACATACCATACAATCACATAGCATACATACTATCGGACAATTCTCGAGTGCCCGACCTACCCGGTACGACCATTATTGGGTGCCAACCTACCCGTACGGCCATTCTGGGGTGCCGAACTACCCACGCGGCCATTCTGGGGTGCCGTTCTACCCGTGTCAAGCCATTCTGGGATTCTGACCTACCCATGTCAAGCCATTCTGGGGTTGTAACATCCCGAAATTCAGGTAAAGCTATTTAACCCTTCTCTTTTGTCAAGTTGTCAAGTTTAGCCCTTGAGTGAATTTTGTGGTAAATGTCACACCCCCGAACCAGACGGCGGAAACGTCCGGGGGCTGTCGTGACTCAATTGAATACCATAACATTGTATATATATATGAAACATAACAACATTCGTCACCATTCATTAACATAGTACAACCAGTAGCGTTTACATATCATACATTGTTTAAACATTACATTCCCCAAAAATTAATTTGTTCAATTCATACAAAAATAAACTGCAACCGTCACTGAATATGATTACCCTTGATTCACTGGTTCCCTGAGAATACAAGTATTTTGAAAAACGTCAACATATGAAATGTTGGTGAGTTCATAAGTAGTGTTTGAAATCGAATGTTTGTATTGTTTGAAAAACCACCAGAAAATCCGATATTTTCTGAAAAGAAAAGCTTCTGAAAACGTTTGTGAAGATCCATAGGTATGCTTGTTTGTTTCTATACTTGTAAAAAAAATGTTCATTAAAAATGTATGCATTTCAAATCTGTATGTATTGAAAACCCTAGGAGAACCCGATGTTCTCCTAGTTCCTTGAATTACATGAAGTTACATTGAAACCGTTGCATAGCGTATAGTGTCAGTCCCAGGCGACGTTGGAAGGTTCTCGAGCAGGATTATTTACTACAACCCGCGTTACACAAACGCCCAGTTTATAGTTATACTAACGATCCCGAAGGCGTCGTCAGTACTAATCGCGTTATCCAATCGCCCTGACTAGGTGTAGTCCCACATCCGAAGAGTAAGAGGACACGAAGGCCTCGATGACTCTATTAATCGGTTGGGGATAATATGCGTGCGAGGGGTCCCTGACCCGCCTCGTAAAATATGCAGAATCTTCTAGCAATACCAAGGACCCTTGGGGACCAGTGGTATACAAGCCATTGAAAGTCCCTCTACGTTGTGCCGAGTCGTTGAAACTCAACACTTCGTAGAAAATATGCGTCCTCGGGCCTTAAGATCAGGTCATTGGGCTAGCTAGGCCCAACAAGCAAGATTTTACACTTTTGGGGCCCGAAGATGGTGCGTAGACGTCTGTGCACACTCGTATGTATATGTATTACCAAACGTTACTTGTATGAATCGTAGTGTCGTAGTGTTAGTAGTTGTAGATTTCTATTGGTTCGAGACCGAGCCAATTCGTTTAACAACGACTTTTGGTATTGTAATGTATTGTCTTTCGTCGATAGCCACGGTACCATTATTTGATCAAATTGTACATATTGAATTAGCCTTGAAATATTTATGTTATCAGCCCCTCATTGTTTGTAAAATTTACATTTTCAACCCTTTTATTAAATACTTCCCGGTTTGGTCCTTGAACTAATTTTCTTGACATTTTAACACCAAAAATTATTGAAATTAATATTTTTCAGCATATTTTTCATAGAAAACAGTTTAAGTCCCTGAAAATGCAGTTTTCTCGGTTTTAATCCCTTCTTTTCGCAACTTTGACAATTTTGGCCCAAATTGGAAAATTTTTGCAACTTTGGTCCTTTTTAAATTTAGAAAGCATTTTTAAACCTTTGAAAAGGGTTTGGAACACTTATAGTCCACTGTTTTACCGAAAATCACAGTTTTGGCCCTCCAAAACAGAAAAATTCGCATAATGGGCCTCATTGGGCCGAAATTTTCATTTTTAGCCCATTAAGCTTGAAATTTATGTTTTTAATCCCCTAAATAAATGTATTTCCAGAAATTGATTTATGGAAACTGTTTTAGCACACTTCATCCATCAGAATCTGTGAAATGTCAATTTGGGCCCTTAATTTTGTATTTTTCACATTTTTGGCCCAAAATTTGTGTTTTTAACCCAAAGAAAATTATTACTAAACCACTTAGCCATTTTTCTTGAAACACTTTGTATGTAGAAAGGTATTTGAAGCTAAAATCATAAAACATAAGTTATATCTCGGTTTTGATGGATTTTATGGCTAGATCCAACATTAAAACACATAAAAGCATACATATAAGCATGGAAATCATACAAGGCATACAAACACATATAGATCTACACTTTCACTTGTATTCCCCCCCCCCCCCACAAAACTCATAAAAACAGAAAATAGGGGGTATGAAGCTCACCTTGGGTGTTGATTCGGTTTTTGAAGAAAGATTGGAAGAAATGAAGTGATTTTTGGCCTTTGCACTCCTTGATGAACTTTTTCGAGATTATGGGGTTTCTAGAGTGCAAGATCATGATTTTTGCATGGATTAGGAAGAGATTTTTGATAAATAAGGAATACAAGTCATAGATCCAAGCAAAACCTTACCTTAGATGATGATTTTTGTGGAAGAACCTTCTTGAATGCTTCCTAATTTTCGAGATTTTGGATGGAGAAGAGGAAGAAGTCTTGAGTGAATTTTAGAGAGAGTTTGTGAGTGTTTTGTGTGTGTGTGGTGTTGCTCTCGGCCAAGTTCAAGAAGAGAGAGAGAGAGATGTAGACATGAAGTGATGTGCATGGATACATGGAATGGATTTGCATGGAGATCCACAAGACAATAAGGAGGTGGCACACTAAGGTCAACCCTCTTCTTGGGCTTGAGCTTTTGGGCCGAGAATAATGGAGGAAATGAGGGTGTTTGGGCCTTAAATACTTAAGCCCAATTTTCATGGTTAAGTTGAGTGATTTTTGGTCCAAATAAATTTAAATGTGATTTTTGTAACTTGTTAGGGTCAAATTAGGTTAATTATGGATCAAAGCTTTCAATTCATTTCATTCTAGGCCCAATATGACCCATAATATTGAAATAAATTAGTGTGGGTCCAAATAGAGCCCAATTAGGGTTCTAAGCCCATGATAGTCTAATTGGAAGCTTATTGGTCCATTTGGATCCAATAAGGAAGTTCTAGTCTAAAATAGACTTAACAAGAACTTCTAAGGTTTTCCAATTGTTTGATGACTATTTGTAGTACTTGCATGATGTATTTGATTGAAGTTTTTGATTCACATTAACTTGAATGTATAGATTACATGGCTCAAAATTTTCAGTTGTGACAGTAAATGAGTACGTTGGGCGTACTGGGGAGTACACTGCACGTACTTATGTGCCTAATTTAGACGCGGACTCGCCTAGGTATGCTGGGCGTACCCAGGGTTACGCTGGGCGTAGAAGGCCCAAATGCAAACCCAAATATTTGGCTTGTGCACTATATAAGGAATGCTAAGGCTTCATCCTAAACTACCATATCAGAGAGTGAAACCCTAAGAGAGCCTTTTCTTTGTCCTTAAGCTTGTGTGTGAGTGTTTTGAGCTAAAAGTGCCTTGGTGTTAGTGAAGAAGAAGGAGAGGAGCTTGTTGAGGCTAGGGCTTGAAGTGCAAATTTGGATCCGAGATCTTCAGAGGAAGGAGCTTCATGTAGAGGTATAAAGCTCAAAACTTTCCTCTTTATTTTGGTATGGTGTTGCATGGACCGTTTCTAGGGTTAAAAGTCCCAAAGGTGGAGACTTTATGAGTCTAAGGGACTCCATGGACCTAGATCTGCCCCCATTTCAGTGATATATGTGTTGTAGATCCATAAAAATCCCAACTTGGTCGTTGTTATGGGGTCATGCTTAAGTTAAGAGCTTTTCTAGGGTTGGAAGTGGAATGTTATGGGTGTTGGTGACTATTACAGCCATGCAAATGCTTAAAGTCACCAATTATATGGATTAAGAGGCTTAGGGATGGCCAGATGTGCAAGTTGGACGTTTGTCTTAACTGTTTAAGACCCCAAAGCTTAGGAGTCTGAAACTGGGAGTTACGTGGGGCGTAATCCTAGTACGCGCGGCGTAAGGGGTCGCGTTCCCTGTTTTTGTGAGGTCGCTGGGTACGCCCAGCGTAACCCGGAGGGTTGACTTTTGTTGACTTTTAGGGTTTGGTCAACTTTAGGGTGTTTGAGCCATGAGAGGGGTAAAATGGTCTCTTACCCTTCTGAGAGTGCTAAGAGAGGGAATAGTCTAGCCTTGAGAGTTGTATTGATTAGAGTGCCTATTCCATGTGATTAGGCGGAGGCTAGACCGGATATTTACCGGGATCGAGATTACCGAGTTACCCGAGGTGAGTCTTCTCACTATACTTCACCAAAGATTGATAATTAGAGTTATGTGTGTAACATCCCAAAAATCAAGACCAAAAATTTCATTTTTAATTAGATTGTTACATAAAATCAGAGTGTGAATAATCAAAATATAATATTATGAAACCATATTAGAGTATAATCCCAAGGATCTCGTGTGCGGAAAACATAGTGTGATGCATTGCGACCAAGCCGACTCCTTTCCTTTGAAACAAAGTACCTGAAACCAAAACTATAAACCGTAAGCACGAAGCTTAGTGAGTTCCCCCATCATACCACATACCACATAATACCATCGGTATCTTTCAATCGGTAACTGTCATCGGTATCTTTCAACCGGTAACCGCAGACTATTTCACCCTATCACTATCACATAATAATATGTCGTAAACATACTGATCATGTACTAACATCATAAACATGCTGATCACATACTAACATATCACAAATATATTGATCACATACTTACATGTCATAAACACACAGATAAGCATTGCATGGGTTCTGTATACCCCTTCGGTATCTTTCAACCGGTAACTGCCATTGGTATCTTTCAACCGGTATCTGCCATCGGTATCTTTCAACCGGTATCCACCATCGGTATCTTTCAACCGGTAACCGGGGACTATTTCACCCCCTACTGGAAGGTAACTCACCTCACACTGCTGAAGTCCCGTAGACACACTCCCACACTGCTAAAGTCCTGCAGACTCAACCCCAGTTGCTGGATGACAGATTCCCGAACTGTCAATACCAAAATAACACACAATTAATAATCGGGTTCCACTACATATCCATAACACATACTTGGATAATTACTACATTACCCAAAGCTTGGCGTATTCAAGCCCAAGGCCCAATCCATAGGCCCAAAGTCAACTAGGAATCAAAGCCCAGCATATCGCCCAATTTTCCAAATTGGGCCCAGGCCTATAGATGGTCTTATTCTAAGGCCCAATATCATATAATCATTAAGGCCCAACTATGGCCTAATTTTCCAAATTGGGCCCAACCCCTTACATGGGACTTACCCTAGGCCCATTAAATTATTTTAGTCAATATAATTATTCTTGGATGGCTCGTTAATAATCCAATCATCAAGGCCCAATAGAAAGGCCCAACAGTAAACCCAAGAGAAGTTAGGGTTTCACATAAAATGCCGATTAGGGTTAAGTTTCCTACTTAACCCATTAAGGACTTAATCCACTAAGGGCTTAATCCATTAAGTCAAATATGCATAGATTAATTTCTTCCAATGATTAATAGTTAATATCTCCAGTTATTAAATAATTCTCATATGTCCCGATTAATTCCCCAAATTAGGCTTTTATTGACATAAGGGTTTTCCAATCCAAATACAAGCCCCTTTATCACTTTGTTGGGCTTGCAGGTCAATTGGGGTTTTATTGGGCCTATTAGGCCCACTAGAATATCATTAAGTCCATTAGGGTTTTCACTAAGCCCATTAGGCTTCATTGGGCCCATTAGGGTTTCTAGCACCCCAAACGAATCAATCACAACAAGGCAAAGCACACCGCCACCCGACACGGCGGCCGGTGGCGGCAACCACCACCCTAAGGTGGTGGTTTTCAATTTCTTTTATTCCATTTTTGGTTACAATTTACAACACCAATCCGATTAACACACGCACACACACTAATCTAATTAAACACACCCACACAGCTACCTAATGGTGGCCGGTGGTGGCGCATGGCGGCAGCCACCACCTTACGGTGGTGGTGGTGGCGGTTCTTCAATTTCTAGGCAACCAACTATTACATACAATATTACACTCATCAAAATGCTTATACACACACTAAAACGCACCTACACGACGACATATGGTGGCAGCCACCACCTCACGGTGGTGGCAGTGGTATCTTTTGGCTTCTAATCACGCAACAACACAACACACGAACTTGAAGCTGAAACACACACCGCCCAAACCCGCAATCGTTAATCACGACACCAAAACTCGAAAAGAACGAAGGAATAGGAAAAATAAACGACATATGACCCTACCAGTGGCTTCTCGGCAGTTCGCGACTCGAGCAGCAAAGAAAACAACGTATTCCTCATTCCTCGGTGGTTCTCCGAGTTGTTCCTGACGTCTCCGGCTGACAACAGCGTCGCGGCGGCGCTCTAGTGACGAAATGGTCGCTGGCGGCCTCGACTGATCAGAAAACGCACAAGAAGGAGAAAGAGATGGCGGCTAAACTCGGCTTCACACTTCGTCTCCGGTAGCAGGGGTCGTCGTGGCTCACACAGGCGAGCCAGCATGCGAACGGTGGAGCTCAAATCAACGGGAAGTGGCGGCCTAGGAGCTCTCATGGCTGCGGCTGGAGCGGAGAGGAGATGAGGGTGGCTGCTGGAGGTCTTTCGATGATGGCGGCTGCCTTCATGCTAGGGTTAGGGTTAACATGTGATGGGTTTTATATTCCCATAGCCCATCAAACGTTTCTCCATAAAACCACCTTTGGTCCCTCCCTTTTCTTATTCTTTCAAAAGGAGGCCATATTTTACCCTTTCTACCGTAACCTCGGAAATCCTTTTCAAATTCGACCCAAAAATTACAAAATAGCCCCCAATGTCTTAATTACAACATAATCAACCCCTCCACCTCATTTCCTTTTAAATTAATTCCAAGTAATTACCACGGAGCCCCTGCCTTCATAAATATTGATAAAATGGTTCCCAAACACACACTATTAACCCCCGACATATAGAAATGTGGCAATTAACTCCTCGAACCCAACACCCTGCATATATAATTATTTATTTTAGGGTACCATTCGTTGTTTAATTTATTTATTTAACTAATAAATAAACGGGTGTTACAATGTGACAGAGTACCTTGTATGTTTTGTATGATGTGATTTCTATGTGATTTGTGCTATGTATGATTCAGAGTTTACAGAGTTAGGACCGAAAGGTCCACAGGGTTAGGACCAAAGGGTCCATAGAGTTATGGGAGTGGAGGGTCCCACTGGGAAACATTGACCAGAGGGTCAAACAGAGTTATAGCTTCAAGTGGCTAATATGAGTTGTATGTGGTATTTTGGGGAACTCACTAAGCATTTATGCTTACAATGTTGTGTTATGTGTTTCAGGTACCAATGAGGATCACGGGAAGGCGCCGACATGATCAATACACACATGAGGAGTTTTTTACACATTATGATCTTGGGTTGTGTTTTTATGAATTGAGATGTGATACAATGACATTTTTATAATATTTGCCAATGAAAGTGTGTTTTAAATTGTGAAAAATTATTTGCAAATATGGGTGTTACAAGTTGGTATCAGAGCCTCGGTTTTAAAAAATAAAATCACAAAATTTTAAACTGAGGACTTGAGCGATTTTAAAAAATAAAATCACAAAATTTTTCTCAAGGAGTAAAAAGTTTTTGAAAGAGTAGAGTAGAGCAGTGTGTACGATCAGCCAACGCCCGAACGATGATTTCCCAAAATACCATTACATTATGAGTTATGGGATATGTTATGATATGATATGCATGCTAGAGTAGGCTAGGTATTCTTATTAGGACTAGAGTGGCCTGATTTGTGATGCCTTAGCTTAGGGGTTTTGCTGCTAGGAGATGCTTGAGAGTGAATAGATAGTAGCGAGGAGCTTATGAGGGATCTGCTAAAGAGTAGACTATGCTTAGAGAGAGTAGAGTACTTGGGACTTGGGATCTTAGGAGGAGGACTTGGGGTGAATACTGATGCGGTGTGGACGGTAGTATTGGGCCCGTACTACCAAAACCACCAGATCAGTGCGCAGCCCAAGTAAGAATCCTTAGGGTACCAGGGAGCAAGTAGGGATGGGATATCGAGTGTGTGTACACTCGAGGAAGTCTCTGATATTTTGTGTTGTATTTCAGAGAGACATCATGGCTGCTGCCATCCGATCTGAGATACCAGAGATGTTTGGGTCTATCAAGACCACCCTGATTGAGACTTTTGACGAGCGTTACGCTGCTCTTACCGATGATGCTGTTGTTGCAGCCACCGCAGCCGTTGCTGCTGCGAGGCCATAGGGGGTGACTCGTTGCTGTAACAAGAGTTCAGCAACACGAAGCCACCAGAGTTTGATGGTACGCGGGATCTGATCACTGCGATGAGATGGATTTCTGATATTGAGGGATGCTTCTATACGTGTTCTTGTCCGGAGCATCTGAGAGTTCGGTTCGCGCTGAACTTGCTTCGCTTGGGAGCGAAGGACCGGTGGATGTTTGTGACAGCACACTATTCTTCTACAGAGCTTGCCACGGTGACCTGGGAGAGGTTCACCGCTATGTTTTGTGATGACTACGATCCCCGGTGGAAAGGGAACGTTTGGCCAATGAGTTCTTGACCCTCAAGCAGGGTACTGAGTCTGTTACAATGATCATTAGGATGTTCCATAAGAGGGAGATGTTCTGCCCTGATCACGTGTCTTCCGAGCAGGCACGCATGAGCAGATATTTGAGCATTTTGAGGAGAGACATCCGCGAGTTTGTGGAGAACTCGAAATACCGGACATTTTCTGAGCTTCAGGAAAATGCCCGGAAGAGGGAGATTGAGCTAGAGACTCAGGCCAGGGAGGAAGCAGAGTCTCAGGGGAGGGATTAGTGAACAACACAGTCCCAACTGGCTGCCAAGCGGGCTAAGCCTGCCGATTCGAGATTAGGGAACCAGAAAGGTCGCACTTGTGGCAAATACGGAAAGAGTCATGAGGGAGTGTGTAGGGCAGGGTCTGCTACAAGTGTGGCAAGGAGGGGCACATGGCCAAGGATTGCCCCAAGGGGTTTGCAATTTGTTTTTAGTACAACCAGACCGGACACCGGAAGGCCGAGTGCCGGCAGTTGTGAGGGTCAGCTCAGGGAGCTTCGCAGGGATCTACCCCTGCTGCCGTACGAGCTGCGGAGAGTCGGCCGGTGAAGGCCGAGGCGCCAAAGGCTCGTGGGGGAGCCTTCCAGTTGATAGCGGAGGAGGTCCACGCAGCACCCGATGTTGTGGCTGGTATGTATTCTTTCATCTATTTATTTTGAGTTTGTGGTGTTATGCTTATATTATGATATGCGTAGGTACATTTCTTGTGAGTTTTGTACCTACTTTGGTGTTATTTGACTCGGGTGTGATTCGGTCTTTTGTGTCGTTGGCCTTTAGTCAGCACATCAGTATCTGTCGAGAGGCATTGAGTCGACCTTTGCGAGTTTCCATAGCTGCCGAGAGAGTGGTGTATGCCACTGATGTGATTCGAGGATGTGTACTCGAGATCTTCGGCATTGATTTCCCGATTGATTTGGTCCCGATTGCTATGGGAGATGTCTGTGTCATCGTGAGCATGGATTGGTTGAGCATATTTGGAGCGGTTATCGATTACGAGCGACAAATTGTGACCATACGAGACCCTAGTGGGGGAGTTCATACGATTTATGGCGAGGGTACCGATGTTGGGTCAGCATTTTGTTCGGCTGCTAGGGCGAGGCAGAGTCTACAACAGGGCTGTAGTGGGTTTGTGGCTTATGTGGTGGATACGAGAGTAGGTGCAGAGAGACCGAGGTCGGTCGATGAGGTCCCGATAGTACGTGAGTTCATGAATGTTTTCCCCGCGGAGTTACCGGGTGTGCCTCCCGAGAGGCAGGTGGAGTTCCGTATTGATTTTGTTCTGGGGGTAGCGCCTATCGCCTTGCACCTCCAGAGATGCAGGAGTTATCCTTGCAGCTTCAGGAGCAGCTGGGAAAGGGGTTTATATGGCCGAGAAGCTCGCCGTGGGGAGCACCGATCCTTTTTGTCAAGAAGAAGGATGGTTCACACCGGATGTACATTGATTACCAGGAGTTAAACAAGCTGATGGTCAAGAACCCTTACCCCTTACGGAGGATCGATGATTTGTTCGATCAGTTGCAGGGAGCGTCTTGGTTCTCCAAGATTGATTTGAGGTCTGGATATCATCAGATGAGGGTGCATGATGAGGATATCCAGAAGACAGCGTCCATGACTCGTTACGGGCATTACGAGTTCGTGGTGATGCCTTTCGGGCTCACCAATGCACCGACGACGTTCATGGATCTCATGAACAGGGTGTGTAGGCCGATGTTGGATCGTTCGATGATCGTGTTCATTGATGATATATTGGTGTATTCAGGATCCAGAGAGCAGCATGAGGAGCATTTGAGGGAGATCCTCGAAGTTCTGAGATCGGAGAGGCTTTACGCCAAATTCTCCAAGTGCGATTTCTGGTTATGAGAGGTCCATTTTCTAGGACACCTTGTCAACCAGAATGGGATATTGGTTGATCCGGCCAAGATTGAGGCGGAGATGAGTTGGGAGGTGTCGAAATCCCCTTCAAAGATCAGGAGTTTCCTAGGGTTGGCCGGTTGTTATCGGAGATTCATCCAGGATTTCTCCAGGATTGATGTTCCTCTCACCACACTGACCCGGAAGGGCGTGGCTTTCATTGGGGCCCGGAGCAGCAGGCCTCATTCGAGACACTTCGCCAGAGATTGTGCGAATCCCCAGTGTTAGCCCTTCCGGAGGGAATGGAGGACTTTTTGGTATATTGTGACGCATCGATATCAGGATTGGGTGCGGTACTGATGCAAAGAGGGCATGTGATAGCATACGCATCGAGGCAGCTGAAACCCCATGAGACGAGGCATCCTACTCACGATCTGGAGTTGGGGGTCGTGGTGTTCGCCCTCAAGATCTGGCGTCACTATTTGTATGGGGTTCGTTGTACCATATACACGGACCACAAGAGCTTCAAGTATCTGATGGATCAGCCCAACCTGAACTTGCGCCAGAGAAGATGGTTGGACGTGGTAAAGGATTATGAGTGTGAGATCCTATACCACCCGGGAAAGGCTAACGTGGTAGCCGATGCCTTGAGTCGTAGGGTGGAGAGTGCCCCATTACGAGATGTTTGTTTGACGTTGACAGTGATGACTCCGGTGTTGGACACCATTCGGGAGGCCCAGGTAGAGGCCATGAGACCGGAGAACCGCAAGCGAGAGCAGGTGATCAGACAGATATCTGAGTTCATTACCAATGGCCGGGGGCTTATGACCTTCCAGGGCCGGATTTGGGTGCCATTTGAGGGTGGGGCACGTACCATATTGATGGAGGAGGCGCACAGGTCAAGGTTTTCGACCATCCCGGGCCCACTAAGATGTATTTGGACTTGAAAAGAGACTATTGGTGTCCCTGTATGAAGAGGGGTGTGGCGTGGTTTGTAGAGAGGTGCTTGACCTGTTGCAAGGTTATGGCCGAGCACCAGTGTCCACATGGCAAGTTGCAGCCACTTGAGGTTCCCCAGTAGAAGTGGGAACAGATTTCCATGGATTTTATCACCAAATTGCCAAGGATTGCGAGAGGTGTCGATGCAATTTGGGTGATCGTTGACCGGCTGACAAAGAGCGCTCATTTTCTTGCTATCAGTGAGAGCTCTTCCGCAGAGCGGCTGGCAGAGGTGTATGTGAGAGAGGTGGTATCGCGGCATGGTGTACCGATCTTGATTGTGTCAGATCGAGATGTGCGTTTCACTTCCAGGTTCTGGAATAAGTTCCATGAGGAGTTGGGTACTAGGCTGCATTTCAGTACCGCTTACCACCCACACACGGACGGACAGAGTGAGCGGACGATTCAGACCTCGAGGACATGCTTCAAGCATGTGTGTTGGACTTCGGAGGGGGTTGAGACACGTATCTGCCATTGGCTGAGTTTTCATATAATAACAGCCACCATTCGAGCATTGGTATGCATCCCTTCGAGTTGTTGTATAGGAGGAGGTGTCAGACTCCCATCTATTAAGGAGAGGTAGGGCAGCGAGTGATGGGTAGCACTGAGATGGTGCTTCGTACGACAGAGCAGATACAACAGGTTAGACAGAGGTTGCTGACGGCCCAGAGTCACCAGAAGAGTTACACGGATAGGCGACGAACCGAGCTTGAGTTTTAGGTTGGAGATTTTGTACTCCTGAAGGTGTCTCCTTGGAAAGGAGTGATCCGATTCAAGAAAAGGGGCAAGTTGGGGCCTCGGTACATTGGACCGTTTAGGGTGATCGCAAGGGTGGGAAAGGTAGCATATCGGTTGGAGCTACCTGCGGAGTTGAGCCAGATTCATGATACCTTCCACGTGTCTCAGCTGAGGAAGTGTATAGCCGACGAGTTGGCAGTGGTGCCGTTGGAGGATATCCAGGTGGACGCGAGTCTGAACTATGTTGAGAGACCGAACGCGATCTTGGATCGGAAGGTCAAGGTTTTGAGAAACAAGGAGGTGCCTCTGGTCAAGGTCCAGTGGCAGCATTGGAGGGGGTCCGAGCTGACTTGGGAGCCGGAGTTAGAGATGCGGGAGCAGCTTCCGGAGTTGTTTTCGACATGAGACTTCGACGACGAAGTTTGTTTCTAGTTGGGGATAATTGTAACATCCCGGAATTCAAGTAAAGCTATTTAACCCTTCTCTTTTGTCAAGTTGTCGAGTTTATCCCTTGAGTGAATTTTGTGGCAAATGAGTACGCTGGGTGTACTGGGGAGTACGCTGCATGTACTCATGTGCTTAATTTGGACGCGGACTCGCCTAGGTACGCTGGGCGTACCCAGGGTTACGCTGGGCGTAGAGGGCCCAGATGCAAACCCTAATATTTGGCTTGTGCACTATATAAGGAATGCTAAGGCTTCATCCTCAGCCACCATATCAGAGAGTGAAACCCTAAGAGAGCCTTTTCTTCGTACTTAAGCTTGTGTGTGAGTGTTTTGAGCTAAAAGTGCCTTGGTGTGTTAGTGAAGAAGAAGGAGAGGAGCTTGTGGAGGCTAGGGCTTGAAGTGCAAGTTTGGATCTGAGATCTTCAAAGGAAGGAGCTTCATCTAGAGGTATCAAACTCAAAACTTTCCTCTTTGTTTTGGTATGGTGTTGGATGGACCATTTATAGGGTTAAAAGTCCCAAAGGTGGAGACTTTATGAGTGTAAGGGACTCCATGGACCTAGATATGTCCCATTTCAGTGATATATGTGTTGTAGATCCATAAAAATCCCAACTTGGTCGTTGTTATGGGGTCATGCTTGAGTTAAGAGCTTTTCTAGGGTTGGAAATGGAATGTTATGGGTGTTGGTGACTATTACAGCCATGCAAAGGCTTAAAGTCACCAACTTTATGGATTAAGATGCTTAGGGATGGCCAGATCTGGAAGTTGGACGTTTGTCTTAACTGTGTTAAGACCGCAAAGCTTAGGAGTCTGAAACTGGGAGTTACACGGGGCATAATCCCAGTACGCGCGACGTAAGGGGTCGCGTTCCCTGTTTCTGTAAGATCGCCGGGTACGCCCAGTGTACAGGTTTGGTACGCGCAGCGTAACCCGGAGGGTTGACTTTTTTGTTGACTTTTAGGGTTTGGTCAACTTTAGGGTTTTTGAGCCATGAGAGGGGTAAAATGGTCTTTTACCCTTCCGAGAGTGCTAAGAGAGGGAATAGTCCAGGCTTGAGAGTTGTGTTGATTAGAGTGCTTATGCCATGTGATTAGCGGAGGCTAGACCAGATTTTTATCGGGATTGAGATTACCGAGTTACCCGAGGTGAGTCTTCTCACTATACTTCACCAAAGAGTGATAATTAGAGTTATGTGACAGAGTACCTTGTATGTTTTGTATGATGTGATTTCTATGTGATTTGTGCTATGTATGATTCAGAGTTTACAGAGTTAGGACCGAAAGGTCCACAGGGTTAGAACCAGAGGGTCCATTGAGTTATGGGACTAGAGGGTCCCACTAAGACACATTGACCAGAGGGTCAAATAAAGTTATAGCCTCAAGTGGCTAATATGATTTGTATGTGGTATTTTGGGGAACTTACTAAGCATTTATGCTTACAGTGTTGTGTTATGTGTTTCAGGTACTAGTGAGGATCGCGGGAAGTCGCCGGCATGATCAATACACACATGAGGAGTTTTTTTACACATTATGATATTGGGTTGTGTTTTTATGAATTGAGATGTGATACAATGACATTTTTATAATATTTGTGAATGAAAGTCTGTTTTTAAATTGTGAAAAATTATTTGAAAATATGGGTGTTACAGGGGTGCTAACCTACCCATCAGTCCTAACAACCGATCCTCGGGGACTATTCCACCCCGACTACTATTATCACATATATCATAACATAAACATACTATCAGACATATATGGGGTGTCCGAACTACCCTTCGGTCCTAACAACTGAACTTGGGGACTATTCCCCTCCTACTACCAGTATCACATATAACATATCATGCCAGCATATAAACATATCATCACATACTGTCAGAAATATCTGGGGTGTCTGACCTACCCTTCGGTCCTAAGAACCGAACTCTACTACTATCACATATAACATATCATGCTAGCATATAACATATCAGGTAGTAGCAAACCTAGATGATATCACAAAGACAATCATCTAACATATAACTCCAACTGGTGGGCCGGCATTGTGGCCATAGAACCACTGCTAATGGAAGGTAACTCACATTGTACAAGTAGATGCTGATAATCTGTGCGGGAAAACTTTGTCTGCTGCTTCTCCGGAAATCCTCCGGCTATAATCCCCACAAAACACTCAGTCAGAATCTGATATCTACTCTTAGGGTAAAATGACTAATTTACCCCCAACCAACTCCAAGTCAAAGTCAACTTCCTGTTGGCTTGACTCGCCGAGTTGGGTCGTCAACTCGTCGAGTCCCTAACCCTTTACCCGTCCTTTACCATGAATTTACTCGTCAAGTTTGGCAATGACTTGAAGAGTTCCTCCTCTACATGAACATCGAATGAACCATCATCCGACTCGCCGAGTTGTATGAACAACTCGTTGAGTTCACCTTCATCTGATGAATAAGTCCTGTCCTTGACTCGCCGAGTTGTATGAACAACTCGTCGAGTTCGTCGTCATGTGTTGGAAGATTGCTTTGGACTCGCCAAGTCTGTTCTAGCACTCGTCAAGTGCCATGAACTCCAAGTCTAAGGCTAAGTCCAATACGTGGGGTCACTCCTTCGGACCTTCTACAACCCTTCTAACACCCAACTGAGTTCTTTTGACCCTCAACAGATATGGAATTTTATGCCTTGGACTTGGCGAGTCCTAAGAACGGACTCGCCGAGTCGATAACGTCCATGCCCTATTTCCTCGATTTCTGATGTACAACCTTTGACCAAATGATAGATCCAAGTCCCTAAGCTCGATCTAGAACATAAAGTTACGAACTTTACGTGCATGCATGGGACTTTTGAGCCTAAAAGGCTCTAAAATGGCTATTATGTTGCATGGGACCTTCTTTGAGTACAAAAGCAACCCAAATCTACCTTGTGACCCCTCCTAAGACTTGGATCCGAGGTCTTGACCCCAACCATGTTTGCAATCATGGTTGGCCACCTCATATGGCTTAAAAAGCCCTAAATCTTACCCAAAAGGGGATATAAAAAATGAACAATCAATGTACAGACTTTATACCTTTGAAAGACTGCAAATGATGTACCAAACTCGAATCCTTCAGTCTCCTCTTGATCCTTCTATGCTCTTCCTTCTTCCTTGAGGTCAAAACCCACAAAAGTCACTCAAAAGCCTTAGATCTTGCACCAAAACACTTAGGGTTTGCTATGGATGGTTTCTGGGAGCAATAGGGATGAGTGGTGGCTGAAAGAGATGATTAAATAGGGTGTGAACCCTCACATTAGGGCTTTTGTCCAGTCAGAGGGTACCCGTCGAGTCCGGGAGCCGACTCGACAAGTCTAATACTTAAATCCCGCATCCCATCCCACTTCCACTCGGCGAGTTGGTCCTTCAACTCGCCGAGTCCCAGGCCAAAAATGCAAAACAGTTAAATAATATACATACCAAGAACAAGGTGCTACAAATTTCCCCCACTTATTTTAGACTTTGTCCTTCAAGTCTGTTGCTCGTTCCTGGAACAGCTCTGGGTAATGCTCCATCATCTCTTCCACCAGCTCCCAGGTCCATTCCAAGCCCTTCGGGTGTTTCCATTGTACCTTCACGAGCTCCACCCTCTTGTTCCTCAGTTCCTTCGACTTCCGGTCGAGGATTGCTACAGGTCGCTCGATGTAATTCAGGCTGTCATCGACCTGAATATCCTCTAAGGGTACCACTACTGAGTCGTCCACCAGGCACTTCCATAGCTGGGAGACGTGGAAAGTGTTGTGGATCTAGCTGAGTTCGGCTGGCAGATCCAACCTGTATGCCATCTTGCCCACCAGGGCTAAGACCCTAAACGGTCCAATGTACCTGGGGCTCAACATGCCCCGTTTCCAGAATCGGATGACGCCCTTCCATGGAGACACCTTCAGGAGAACCATATCCCCGACCAGGAACTCCAGGTCTGATCGGTGCTTATCGGCATAACTTTTCTGCCGACTCTGAGCAGTCTGAAGCCTGTTCCAGACCTGCTGAATCCTCTTTGTCATCTTGAGCACTACTTTGGTGCTCCCCATTACCCTCTGGCCAACCTTGCCCCAACATATCGGGGTCATGCACCTCCTCCCATACAACATCTCGAAGGGAGGGCGGTTAATGATCACATGATAACTATTGTTATAGGAGAACTCTACCAATGGAAGGTAGGTATCCCAACAACCTCCGAAGTGTAACATGAATGCTCACAGCATATCCTCCAGAGTCTGGATGGTCCGCTCACTCTGACCATCCGTCTGTGGGTGAAAGGCGGTGCTAAAATGCAGACGAGTACCCAGCTCGTCATGAAACTTCTTCCAAAACCTGGAAGTGAACCGCACATCCCTGTCTGAAATCACCGATACTGGCATCCCGTGTCGCACCACTACCTCCCTGATATAGATATCGTCTAACCTTTCGGCCAAAATACTCTCCTGAATCGGGATAAAATGGGCACTCTTGGTCAATCGATCGACGATGACCCAAATCGAATCCACTTCCCGCGCGGTCCTGGGAAGCTTTGTGATAAAATACATCGTAATGTCTTCCCATTTCCATAGCGGAATATCCAACGACTGCATCTTGCCGTGTGGCCAATGGTGCTCGGCCTTGAAATGCCATTGGGTACGCACCCTGGCTACATATGCCTAGGGTACGCACACAAGGCTAAAATTATGGAAATGCCATTGGGGACCTATATTGCAAACAATCATAATCCAAGGGACAAAAAAGGAATAACTTGAAAAATTAGATGTTACACTTAACTTCAGAGTTCTTATGGAATCTACTGACCTCATGGCTTTAAAACGTGTTGTGATAAGGAAGGTATCTACACTCCTTATAAGGAATGCTTAGTTCTCCTTCCCAACTGATGTGAGATCAGGTGCAAGTAGTATCCCATCTTAACCACCATTATAGGGTTCGATGTCCCTGTCGGGCACATATACTTGTGCTCTAGCTCTAATACCATTTGTAACATATTTTCTGCTTTGGGATCCTAGCAAGAAAACTTCCCAGAGGCTTACCCATCTCTAAATTTCTCATTCAACGACATTCCAGGAAGGAAACGATAACTCTGAAAGTCATCAAGCACCACTCCCTCCTCTAGAAGACTCAGAGATTCGAAGGAATGACGAACCTAAAGGTTACTGCAAGTATAAGGACTTCACTACTTGCAAGTTGTCATCATTTAAAGGGAAAGAGGATCCAATTAGATTGATGGACTAGATCTATAAAATGGAACTAACTTTCATCACATGCGGTTACACTAGAAAATTGCAAACCACCTACGTTGTGAGACAATTCAAGGTGCAACGATCCATTAGTGGAATACGTTGGAAAATACATTAAGTCCTAACAAGTTGCTGCAAATCACGTGGTAAGAGTTCCTGACCCACTTTAAGTGCAAATTCTACTCTGGTGAAGACATGTTGAAGTTGGATAATCAACTCCTAACATTGAAAAAAGGAAGCATGACATTTGACGAGTACACCAGTGCTTCTACTGACAAAATGGAGATCTCACTAGATCTATGGAAGACGTGATCAAGAGAAGAACCACCAAGAAGACTTCAGTTGACGAGAAGAGGAAAAATTAAGGACTCCCAAACTCCTATAAGAAGAGTAAATTCTCAAAGTATGACCCTGATAACAAGTGATATGGGGATAACGTTGAAGCAAAATGGTGTGATAAGTGCAGGAAGAAGCACTTTGGAAAATGAAACCTGGAAATGACCTTTTATAAGTGTGTAAGGGTTGGTCACTATTCCCAAGATTGTATGTTCAAAGGCAAAATATGTTACAAATGTGGAGATAGGGGCATATTTCGAAGGCTTGCTCAAATAAAAACGAAACAGCAAGTCCAAATGTGCCACCAAAAAGAAATGCAAGAGCATTCCATATTATCCTTGATCGAGCAGATGACGCTACAGAAGAACAAGAATATGGAGCTGCTTGTCCGAAGTATAAGATATGAAGAAGATGTCTTATATAGATAGTAATAGGATGTGTAACCTAATATAAGAGGCATAAAGTATAATAGACTTTGAATATGATTGTAATGTTTTACTATCCAACGCTTAAAGTTGCTATGTGATTTTTCTTGGATGGTGACTTGGGGACCGTGAGACAATTTTTAGGATGAGTATGATTAGATGTGAAAGATAGTAGAGGCCTATACTACTAGAAGCACATTACTTTCACTTGTGGTGTTTGTCAATGCCAACAAAATTAAAACCCTAAATCTTTTATATTAAAATAGTGTATAGTGGTAAAAAGGTCGAAATTGAGGAGATTGGTTAAATTTTATAACTCTATGAAAATCTCTTTGTAAAAATACTTGTAAGATGACAATAAAAGTAAGATTTAAATTGACAATTCAAAAAAAACAAGAGTTTGATGTAAAATCAATAAGAGAAAGATGATTAACATAAGTTTTCCTCACTTGAATATTTGATGAACATATCATTAGAATCCAATGGTGCAATATTTGTTTTAAATCTTAAATTTGACCATAGTTATGACATCCCCATTTTCACAATCATTTTAAAAAATTTATTTATGCTTATTTGAAAATCAGAGTATTCATTTTAAAGAATAATATTGCAGAATTTGTTCCCATAAAACATGATAAATATATTATTTCTGAAGAAATGTATTTTGTTTATATGAAAACTATGGGATGTCATTGTATATACAGAAACATAAGCATAAACAGACCTTACATTCATTTACACTAGTGATCTACATCTCTTTTAATCTCTCAGTGTAATGTAGCTTCGTATCGACACTTGTGATACAAACAAGCTGAGTGGGTCAGGTTGGGAAACCTGGTGAGTACATAGGGTTTTCAACCCACAATAATATAATTATTATTTTTAATCATTAAACAATTAACCCAATTCCCCATCCCCATTATCTTCTTTAATCTTAAGGATCTACCCTAAGAATTATCTATCATTCACTCATTCATTGCTAAGGATTCTCCTAAGGAATAGGCATGAAGTTCATCGATGTCAATGGCACAACTGTCAATGTTATCTATTAGGCACAACTGCTAATATTATCATTTAGGCGCAACTGCCAAGATTATGATGTTCTCTATTAGGCGCAGCTGCCAAGATATTTAAAGTACATTTGGTGACCACGTAAATCAAAAACACATACGGGTTATGGCACAACTACCAATATTCATCTATATCATCTTTCATCCCTCATTATTTATCTACCCATGTTCTACTCAACATATTCGTAGATATAAAATACATATACAGTTTAATCATTTAAAACATGTATAAAATGTTCATTCAGCATAGATATCACGTAAAGAGATAACATCCACACACAAAGCATGTAATTTATATAAAATACTTCATATCTATGTGTATGTAACGCCCGTGTTTCTGGGCTTGCCATTTTTAGCAATGTAATAGTCTAGGTTAACCTTTGTAACCCCAATTTGAAATAATAAAATGTATTATTTGTGAATTTGTGAATTATGTGAGTTATGTGTTTATTTGCTTAATTATGTGATATAATTAAATTAAGAATAAAATAAGCGTCAAAATTAAAGTGTGAGATAAGCCCGATATCTTTGCATAAAGTTGTAGTGGTTAAAACAAGGATTCCGGAGATATAAGGAATGCCAAAATCCGAGTTATAACGAAGAAGTTATGACTTGTCGAAGTTTCGCGACAGAACCGACACGACGCCGAGTGACGTAAAAATATGAATTTA
This sequence comes from Lactuca serriola, assembly GCF_051521515.1. Taxonomy (NCBI): domain Eukaryota; kingdom Viridiplantae; phylum Streptophyta; class Magnoliopsida; order Asterales; family Asteraceae; genus Lactuca; species Lactuca serriola. The sequence goes on along the minus strand of NC_136414.1, from coordinate 203,221,811 downwards.
AGATAGAGCAATATTTAGCCTTAGCGAACTAAACGAAAGTCGTAGATTTCATTAAACCGAGAGCGTGCATAAAAGGAACGCCCAAATCTGACATCGTATGAGGAAGTTATGATTTTCTGAAGTTTCGACTGGGCAGTATGCAGCCCGAATACTCGATTTGAGATCGAGCGGTTTTTAGCCGAAACAATCTAAACGAGAATCGAAGATCTCGTTGTTAGTAGCAAAACGATGAAAAGTTAGGCGAGAACGGACGTCAGACGAAGAAGTTATGAATTTATAACGAAGTTTTTCTGTCCCGGCCTTCTAAAAATATATAATAAAAATAAAAGTCAAAATTAGCCGACGGAGTCTAAATGAAAGTTGTAGAGTATGGTCTGACCTTCGCGTGGATATAAAGAACGTCAAAAACGGAGCTCGTATGCGAAAGTTAGGCAATTTAGAAGTTCGACGAGTCAATTACGCCCAGCGTAATTTGAGTACGCCCCGCGTACTCAGGCGGATGCAAGTTGCCTGACCAATACTCGAGTGCCATAGATCGACGCATGCAGTGACGTCAAAGTACGCCCCGCGTAACCAAGTTACGCCCTGCGTAATTTGAGATTACGCCCCGCGTAATCCCAGACCCTCAGCCTATAAATAGAACTCGAAATCAGCCATTTTCTCTTGTTCAAACTCTTCCCTCTCTCTAACTTTTGCCTCGATTTGCATGCCAATCATATCCCGAAGCCCCCGTATCATTCCCGAGCCCCGAAGCAAGATCCGAAGCCCCGAGGATCCCGAAGAGTGTTATTCCCGAGCCGAAGCTCTGCCCGCGAGGAGTTCGATTTTGGTGGAGATCTTCCAGATCTATCGAAGTATACTACTTCTATAAGCCGTAGTGCTGTCGGATCATCTTCTGATCAAGTGAGTGTATAGTCCCTTTTCAATACACGATATTATACAAGTAATTGTTGAATGTATTTGAGAATAGTGGAAGTATTATATATAAAATACTTGCTATGTGTATATATTTGCTGTTATATGTGTGAATGTATATTCATTCTCTTCTATCTCATAGATATGATATATTCTCTATGAAATACGTGTTATGTGTCTATGCCTCATCTGTTATGTGGAATATGTATTGATTAAAGCATGCTATGCAGGTTTTTAAACAATGTATAAAAATGTATATTTTTATCTACTAATATGTTGGGTAGAACATGGGTAGATAATTGGTGTGAAATAAAAAGATGAGAGGCCTCGGTGTTATTGGTGTTATTCTAGTTATTCAGCAGAGTATGGATGACGACCATGGACTATTCTAGATTGTCCTATGGAACACTAGCAGGCTCATTACCTGTAGGTGTTGTGAACGACGTGTTCACCGGTGTACTCTATCCCCCACATGGTTGCCTTTAGGATACTTATTGTTGAGGAATTCCCTCTGCAGTAATGTCCGTCCCGATGAAAATCCTGAATTAGGTTCCTTATAATAGAAGTTATTTTAGGGACGTAAAGTTAGGATAACGGGAATGGGTAATCGGGTTTTATTGTGGATTGGTGAAATTAAATATAATTATTTATTGTGGGTTGAAAACTCTATATGCTCACCAGGCTCCCAAGCCGGACCCACTTAGTTGATTTGTATTACAGGAAGTGGCACAAGAGCTTAAGATGGGCGAATCATCAAGTTGTTTTTGTTTACAAGTCTGTATATATATATATATATATATATATATATATATATATATATATATATATATATATATATATATATATATATTTGTTGAACGACTTGTAATGTTATCGTTTATGCTTTGTAATCTGTATCGGAACATGACATCCCGACTTTTGATTATGAAATGAAATCATATTTCTATATGAAATGTTTTGATAAAATTCTATTTTATCATGTTTTGTTTTTGGGAACAAATTCCGCATCTCTTTTAAAATAAAAAAAGGATTTACTCTGAAAATGTTTAAAAAGCATAAATGAAAACGGTCTTTTCTGGCCGAGATTTTGGGGATGTCACAGTGTAAGATGAAAGTAACTATACACTCACATTAGTAGTGTGATTTGATAGAATTTAACTAGAAACTGTCGGTGGTTCGTGATCGCCAGGTTCGGGACACATAACGTCTTCAGTAAACGAGAGAGAGGAAAGAAGGTCTGGTGTAAGGAGAGAAAGGGTCTCACTTGCTATTTATAGGATGTTTTGGCCCATTCACGTCGTGTACTTGATGTTCACATCATGGCATATGGATGAATCACTTTGTAGGCTTGTCATATGCGTTCTAGGGTCGACAGTTCCACGTCATGGCCTTTATGTCCACGTCGTGGGATCTTAACACATAACTACCATAGACTTAGCACATGTTTTTCTAGCCTCGATTAGTGTTCTTGACTAATTTCACATTGTGGACTTAAAGTTCACGTCGTGGACTTGAGGCGGCTAGGGTTTCTGCCACGTGTCAAGCCCTCAGACAGCTACATCTTCGGAAGGTCATAACTTTTGCATACGAGCTCTGTTTTTGACGTTCTTTATATCCACGCGTAGGTGGAGATGTACTCTAAAACTTTAGTTTATGTCACTAAGGCCAAAAATGTTACACCCCCAAACTAGAGCGGCAGAAACATTCTGTAACACCTAGTATCAGAACGGCCAACAAAGGAAAGGAAAACCCTAAGTTAAAGGGGGGTCAACTCGTCGAGTCTAGGGAAGAACTCGACGATTCGGAGTGGGATCCGTGTGCATGATTAAGTGACCGACTCGATGAGTCGGCAAGTGGACTCGGCGAGTCAAGTCTGGGTTAGGAAGCCCCAATTACGGGAGTTGGTACCCTATTTAAGCATCTTATTCTCTTCCCTAGGGTTCATTTGCAACCTCTCTCGTCCAGAACCTAAAACCCTAGCCACCCAACTCCATTGTTTGAGCTTTTGAGAAGATTAAGGGCCTTTAGAGTGCGTCTTAGAATCTGTGAGAGAAATGAGCAAGGGAGGAAGAGTAGATCCAGCCTCCACATTGACTTGGCAACTGTTAGGAGGTAAAAAGCCTGAACCTTGAGCTTTCAATTGATAGATCCCCTTTCTATCTTGTCTTTTTGTCACAATTGGATCATTTCCAAGTAGAATCCGAGTATTATGCCTTTGAGGATGGATTGGACAACAGATCTGTACACTCTTGAGCTTTTGAAGCTCAAAGTTGTTGGCTTTATCCAGCTATGGTCCCATTTCATGACCTAGGCCTTCTTTGAAGCTTGGATTAAGTGTTTTAGCCTCATGACACCTTGCATGCATGTAAAGTTAGCAACTTTACGTGCAATGCTAGCATTAGAAGTCCAGATGTATGGATTGAAGGTGTTGGAATGGACTGTAATCGACAGAGTAGAGATGTCACAACTTACAAGGTGGACTCGGCAAGTCAGTTCATGGACTCGGCGAGTCAGGTCGCAAACCCAAACCCTTCTGTTGTGATTCGGATCAGTGAGTGGAGTTAATAAAACCAGTCTGGGTCTGTAAGGGACCTGAAGATCATAGTACTTGACGAGTTGGAGAGGAACTCAGCAAGTCCAAGGCAATCTTCTTAGCTATGAAGATGAACTCAGCGAGTCAGTTGAAGATAGTCCCGAAGTGTTAGATGAAGGAAAACTCATCGAGTTCTCGCTAGACTCCACGAGTGGAGTCGGGGTTGTTTGGGATTTGAGGAGAATGGACTCGACGAGTTGGCAGAACAACTCGACGAGTCGAGTTAACCACAAGGTTGACTTTGACCAGAACCTTGACCTTGAGAAGGACTTTGACCAGATTTGACTTAGTTGACTTCTTGAGGACAGTTAGGCTAAATCTTACTATTGGTATTGGTAGCTCGGGGAGCTAGAGGAGCAGCGGTTCGGAGAGTTGTCAGATAGCAGCCAGAGGGTTATCAGTAGAGTTCAGCAATGCAGGTGAGTTTTCCCTTTGTGTGGATGTGTCTATGGCCTCAATGCCGGCTCATGTAGTTATGAGTAGGAAGACCCGGGGTTTAGCCTTAGGCACTATATGCTAGTATGATATTCAGTACCAAGGTCCAATGTTAGCAGGCGGGTGCCCAAGGAACGGTTTACATGATAATCTATACTTGTTGTCTGTGTGATACATGTATGTGACTGATAGGGAGGTGAGTGTGGGCGAGGTCCCGTATCTCACCAATAGCAGAGTGTGGACGGTGTTCCATATCCCATTAGCAGCAGAGAAGGGGCGATGCCCAAGGTAGGAAGGAAGTGAGTGTGGGTTGGGCCCATATCTCACTATCAGTAGGAGCGTGGACGGAGTTCCATGACTCATCAGTAGCAGGACAGGGGCGGGGCCCAGGATAGGCGACGCCTTAGAACATGAATCCAGTAGTATATGTTCAATTTATGTGTTATGATATGATTGTATGTGAGGATAAATTAGCAGGAGGGGCCCAGAGATAGGCAAGGCCTAAGAGAAACAGATATGTACACCGAGCAGGGCTCGAAGCCAGGCGGGCCTGTTGTAGCGGGCGAGGCCCGAAGTAGCGGGAATGGCCCAATGCTTGCAGTATGTGATTATGTATGGTATGTGGTAGATTGGGGAACTCACTAAGCTTCGTGCTTACAGTTTTCAGTTTTGGTTTCAGGTACTTCCGGTAGCGGAGGGAAGAGCTCAGGATGATCGCATAACACACACCATAGTTAGTTAGCATGGGATGTTTTACTCTGATAATAAGAATATTTTTTGAGTTAACACTCTGATTTTATGTTATGATTATGTTATGGTTTGACAAAATGTGATTTAAGTAACGTTTTAAAAATGAAATTTTATGTTATAGTTTTTGGGTCGTTACACATTCCGGGGCGGATGACATCATGTACAATATCATAACAATGGAGTAACAGTAAAGAAAGAAACAAAACCATCATTGATTTAATTTAAAAGGTTACATTGTTTCATGAGTTACACATTTCCAAATAAATTACAATATGATGACAAAATGAGTTTTAACTGACGCCTTAGTGTCCCATCCTCCAATGCTGATGGTTACATATTTTAGTGATTTCCTGAGAATACAAGTAGTTTTGAAAAAGTGTCAACAATTAACTTGGTGATTTCATAAGAGTTTGTATGAATGTAAACCTTTCCATGTAAAGTAATCATGTTTGTTTCCATAAAATGAGTTGTAAGCCGTTTTTTCGAAAAAAATGATAGTATTTGTTACAGAAAATCCAATATCTTCTATAGAAAGGAATTGTAGTATTAAATGTTCCAAGACCGAAATGTATAAGTTTTCTGTATTTAAAGTTTGTAATAATGTAGTTTTAATTTACATAAAACCATTTAAATGTATGTTAGCCCCGTAAACCAAAATGTATTGTTAATACCCCATGTGAGTTATTATAACCATGCTAGTGATTAGTTGGCCTGTGACGACGTTCTTCAGGCGTCGGAATGTTATGACATTTGTCATCCCATACATGCCAGTCTAATTGTAGCTATGTAACGACCCAATTTTCGAGTCCAAAAATTTCATTTTAATTAACTGACTCATGAAAACATTCATAAGAAAATATTGTGAAATCACATCATCTCATAAAACAATGTATCGTGTCTGAAAACCCAAATCATAAAAATAGTAACATGTCAGAGTACAATCCCAGAATATCCATAGTGCGGAAAACAATGAGTGTGTGTATGATGTGCCGCTACCGCGCCAGCTCCTTCCCCTTCACTGAAGAGGTACCTGAAACCAAAATTGTAAACTCTAAGCACGAAGCTTAGTGAGTTCCCCCATCGTACCACATACCATACAATCATATAGCATACCTACTGCCAAGCAATTCTAGGGTGCCCGACCTACCCGTTACGGCCATTTTGGGTTGCCAAACTACCCGTACGGCCATTCTGGGGTGCCGACCTACCCATGTGGCCATTATGGGGTGTCGTCCTACCCGTTTTAAGCCATTCTGGCCTTATGGGGTGTTGACCTACCCATGTCAAACCATTCTGGGGTGTTGACCTACCCGTCGGTCCTAACAATCGACCCTTGGGGACTATTCCACCCCCAACTGCTACTATCACATATATCATAACATAAACATACTATCAGACATATCTGGGGTGTCAGAACTACCCTTCGGTCCTAACAACCGAACTTAGGGACTATTCCCCTCCTACTACCACTATCACATATAACATATCATGCCAGCATATAAACATATCATCACATACTGTCAGACATATCCGGGGTGTCTGACCTACCCTTCGGTCCTAACAACCGAACTCTACTACTATCACATATAATATATCATGCCAGCATATAACATATCAGGTAGTAGCAAACTTAGATGATATCACAAAGACAATCATCTAACATACAACTCCTACTGGTGGGCCGGCATTGTGGTCGTAGACCCACCGCTACTGGAAGGTAACTCACCTCGTACGAGTAGCTGCTGATAATGTGTGCGGGAAACCTCTGTCTGCTGCTGCACCGGAAATCCTCCGGCTATAATCCCCACAAAACACTCAGTCAGAATCTGATATCTACTCTTAGGGTAAAATGACTATTTTACCCCCAACCAAGTCCAATTCAAAGTCAACTTCTAGTTGACCCGACTCGTCGAGTTGGGCCGTCAACTCATCGAGTCCCTAACCCTTTACCCGTCCATATCCACGACTCAACTCGTCAAGTTTGGCAACGACTCGACGAGTTCCTCTTCGATATGAACATCGAATGAACCTTCATCCAACTTGCCGAGTTGAATGAACAACTTGTCTAGTTCACCTTCATCTGATGAACAAGTCCTGTCCTTGACTCACCAATTTGTATGAACAACTCGTCGAGTTCGTCTTCATGTTTTGGGAGATTGCCTTGGACTCGTCGAGTCTGTTCTAGCACTCGTCGAGTCCCATGAGCTCTAGGTCTAAGGCTAAGTCCAGTACGTTGGGTCACTCCTTCGGACCTTTTATAGCCCTTCTAACACCCAACTGAGTTCTTTTGACCCTCAACAGATATGGGACTTTATGCCTTGGACTCGTCGAGTCCCAAGAACGGAATCGCCGAGTCGATAACGTCCACGTCCTAATTCCTCGATTTCTGATGTACAACCTTTGACCAAATCTTAGATCCAAGCCCCTAAGCTCGATCTAGCACGTAAAGTTACGAACTTTACGTGCATGCATGGGACTTTTGAGCCAAAAATGCTCTAAAATGGCTCTTATGTTGCATGAGACCTTCCTTGAGTGCAAAAGCAACCCAAATCTGCCTTGTGACCCCCCCCCCCCCAAGACTTGGATCCGAGGTCTTGACCCCAACCATGTTTGTAATCATGGCTGGCCACCTCATATAACTTAAAAAGCCCTAAATCTTCCCCAAAAAAGGGATCTAACAAATGAACAAGCAAGGTATAGACTTTATACCTTTCAAAGACTGCAAATTATGTACCAAACTCGAATCCTTCAGTCTCCTCTTGATCCTTCTATTCTCTTCCTTCTTCATTGAGCTCAAAACCCACAAAAATCACTCAACAGCCTTAGATCTTGCACCAAAACACTTAAGGTTTGCTATGGAGGGTTTCTGGGAGCAATAGGGACGAGTGGTGGTGGCTGAAAGAGATGATTAAATAGGGTGCGAACCCTCAAATTTGGGTTTTTGTCCAGTTAGAGTCTACTCGTCGATTCCGGGACCCGACTCGACGAGTCTAATACTTAAATCCCGCATCCCATCCCGCTTCTACTCGATGAGTTGGTCCTTCAACTCGCCGAGTCCCAGGACAAAAATTCAAAACACTTAAATAAAATACATACCAAGAACCAGGTGCTACACATCACTTCTCAATCTGCTACATATCATGGTACTCGAACCATGACATCACTTCTCAATGCTCAAATACCAGCTCATGCGTGCCTGCTCAGACGACACGTGCTCAGGGCAAAACAACGCCCTCTTGTAAAACATCCGTGTAATCACAGTCACGGACTCCGTCCCCTGCTTGAGGGACAAGAACTCCTATGCCAACCGTTCCCGCTCCACCGGGGGAACATACTCGTCTCTGGACATGGTGGTAAACCTCTCCCAGGTCACCTCCGAAATATCTGCAAGAGTGAAGTTCTCCTCCACGAACTTCCACTAGTCCTTCGCCCCCAAGAGAAACTGGTTCAGTGCAAACCGAACCCTCAGATGCTCCGGACACGAACATGTGTAGAAGCATCCCTCGATATCAGAAACCCATCTCATCGCAGCAATCGGATCCTGTGTCCCATCAAACTCCGGTGGCTTCGTGTTGCTGAACTCCCGGAATAGCATCGAATCACCCCCGGAGGCCTAGCAGCGGCCACAGCTGCAGAAACTGCAGCAGCCGTAGCCTCAGCAACCGCTGCGTATCTCTCGTCAAACATCTCAATCAAAGTGGTCTTGATAGACCCAAACATCCCTGGTATCTCTACACGGATAGCCGCAACCCCCTCGTCGTGGATCATCTGACGAAGCTCCTCGTCACTCACGCCACTGGTCTCTGGTCTATGGCGTGTCCCAACCATGATTTCTCCGAAACATAAAATATCATAGACTCACTCGAGTGTACTCGCACTCGATTACTCAGCCCTATTTATTCCTTAGTACCCTAAGGATTCTTACTTGGAATGTGCACTGATCCGATGTTTTCAGTAGTATGGGCCCGATACTACTTCCACACCGCATCAACATTCATTCCAAGTCCTCTTCCTAGGATTCCAGATCACAAGTAATCTACATCTCGCTAAGCATAGGCTACCCTTCGGTAGACTTCTCATAAGCTCCTCACTACTACCTACTCACTCTCAAAGCATCTCATAGAAGCAGTAATCTCCTAGGCTAAGGCATCACAAATCAGGCCACTCTAGTCCTAATATGAATACATATCCTACTCTAGCATGCATAACATATCATATCATATCTCATAACACATAATGTAAGGGTATTTTGGGAAATCACTATTCGGGCGCTGGCTGATCGTACACACTGCTCCGTTCTGCCTCTCTCAAAATCTTTTACTCTTTTAGAAAAATTGTTTCCTTTCTGAATTTTTTTTCTCAAATCCTCAGTTTGAGTTCATATACGCCCGAAGATGCATCCGAATCCCTCAAACCAAGGCTCTAATACCAACCTGTAACAACGTGAATTTTCAAAACAAATTTTCATTTTTCAAATAACATAAAACTCATTCAATATTCTCAAATCTCAAATTTAACAAATACCATCATGATAAAACATATCCCAAGATCATAAAATAAATCTTCTGCCAGTGTGTACGGATCCTGCCAACGCCTTACCGCGATCATCGCTAGTACCTGAAACACATAACACATAACACTCTATGCATAAATGCTTAGTGAGTTCCTCAAAATACCACATACAACACATACACCTTTACAGGCCATAACTCTGTGGGATCTTCCGATCCAAGTGTCTCAGGGGACTTCCGTCCCGAATCCTGGTAGACCTTCCGATCCGTAACCTCATGACCTTCCGGTCCATGTCATGTTGACCTTCCGGTCCATACTATCTTGACCTTCCGGTCCTTATCGTACCTAACATGCATATCACATAACAGGATATAGCACATACATCTCATAGCATACAAGACCTTTTGGTCACACATAGGGACCCTTCCAGGTATAGTATAGTGAGAAGACTCGCCTCTCATGATGTCTAGTAAAGCTTCTGGCTTGATAACCTCGATCGAGCCTCCTCCTAACTCAGAAGGCAAACATCTCTAATTAATACTTTCTCTTGTCCTCATCTCTATAGAATGGGTTGAAGACCATTCTACCCCTTCCTGACCTTTCTTGAATCAGTTTGACCAAAACCCTAAGGTCAACTGAAGTCAACTCTAGTCAACGGTCAACTTTGACCATACTCGTCGAGTTCACTCAGGTGGCTCAGCGAGTCCATGCTTGTCCTCTGAATCCTCCTAAGGTCTCACTTGACTCGTCAAGTTAACCTTTCACTCTACGGGTTACCACTGGTCACGAATCGCGGGGAACCCGACTCGACTCATCGAGTCCCCATATGGACTCGGCGAGTTCCCTCCATGGCATCACTCAAATGACCTTCTGAGGTCATATATTTTTCTCTAACTTATAGATCTGACCTTCTTACACCCAAAAATCACATAAAGGTTCAAACTTTAAGCTCATGCAACACTCTTATGCCCTTATATGAGGCGCATCCAAGGTCATAAGTTCCTTTAAATAGGCTCCAACCCCAGAACTTAGGGTTTTCTCAGCCCAGCACCTACTCGGCGAGTCCATACTTGGACTTGTCGAGTCCTTTCATTAAATACCCGCAATCAACTCGACGTGACTCGGAAAGTCAGACTCTCGACTCGTCGAGTCCCTCCTAAATCCTCCAAATTGAAACACAAACTAACATACCCGAAATCCCGGATGTTACACCTAGCAGTACGCTACGTTTGGATATTGTGTGGTAGTGGTAGGGGTGAAATAGTCCCGGTTACCGGTTGAAAGATACCGAAGGGGAGGTCAGCTCCCGGGTACCGGTTGAAAGATACTGAAGGGGTAGGTCGGGTACCCAGATATGCCTGACAGTATATTTATGTATGTTATGCTATGTTATTATGTGGTAGTGGTAGGGGTGAAATAGTCCCCGTTATCTAGTTGAAAGAGGCCGAAGGGGAGGCCAGCACCCATATATGCTAAGCACTTATCCGGTTGAAATAGACCGAAGGGGACGCCGACACCCAGATATGCTTGGCTATGTATGTTACTGTATGGTATGTGGTATGATGGGGGAACTCACTAAGCTTCGTGCTTATGATTTTTAGTTTTGGTTTCAGATACTTTGTTTTCAAAGGAAAGGAGTCGGCGATCGTAGCACATCACACTATGATTTTCCGCACATGACATCTTTGGGATTACACTCTGATATTATTTTATGATAACATGTTTTGATTATGGACACTTTGGTCTTGACATGTGATGTTATTATGAATGTTTTTATACTAGTTTTTTTTATAATAACTTAATTAAAAACGAAATTTTTGGTCTTGAATTTTGGGATGTTACAAAGGGCATGGATTTTTGATGGGGGCCTGAGCAGCAAGCTGCATTCGGGACATTCAGACAGAAGTTATGTGAGGCCCCAGTACTAACCCTTTCTATTGGTGTTGAGGATTTTGTTGTTTGTTATGATGCTTCCATCGTTGGTCTGGGGGCAGTTCTTATGTAGCGAAGAAGGGTTATTGTGTATGCTTCTAGGTAGTTGAAGTCGCATGAGGTTTGGTATCCGATGCATGATTTGGAGTTGGGATCAGCGGTGTTTGCTCAAAAGATTTGGCAACATTATTTGTATGGGGTCCGATGTACCATCAACACGGATCAAAAGAGTTTGAGGTATCTCATGGATTAGTCAAATGTGAACATGAGACAGCATAGGTGGCTTGACGTAGTCAGGGATTATGACCGTGATATTTTGTACCACCCGGGGAAAGAGAAGGTGGTCGCTGATGCTTTGAGCCGCAAGTCGGTTGGTTCTTCTGTTGGTAGCTTATGCATGAAGATTTCGATTGTTTCACCACTATTGGATTTTATTTGCGAGGCTCAGGCCGAGGGAGTTAAGACGGAGAATTGGAAATAGTAGCGAATTAGGGGTGAGGTAGATAGGTTTTTTTCCGATAGTCGTGGACTCTTGTCCTGGTGCGGTTGGGTTTGGGTACCAGATTTTTGTGGGATTAGGAAGACTGCGTTGGAGGATTCACATAAGTCCAAATTTTCGATACACCATGGAGCCACCAAGATGTATCAGGATTTGAGACTCAGTTATTGGTGCCCATGTATAAAGAGGGAGATAGCCTGGTATGTTTAGAGGTGCTTGACATGTTGGATGGTCAAAGTCGAGCACTAGAGGCCTCATGGAAAGCTTCAGCCTTTGGAGGTTCCCATGTGGAAATGGGAACAAATCACCATGGATTTCATCACCAACTTAGCTCTGACGACTAAGGAATTTGATGTGATTTGGGTTATAGTGGATCATATGACCAGGATTGCCCACTTTTTAGCTATTCGGGAGAGCTCTGAAATTGGCCAATGTTTACGTGTGCGAGATCGTCGCCCGAGATGGTGTTCCTATTTCTATTGTATCAGATCGAGATGTTTGATTCACTTCACAATTTTGGTAGAGGTTCCACAAGGAACTGGGTATGAGGTTGAACTTTAGCGCTGCTTATCATCTACAGACCAACGGCTAGAGCGAGAGGGCCATTCATACACTTGAGGATATGTTGAGAGCTTGTATCATAGATTTTGGTGGGAATTGGGACTCCTACCTTCCCCTGGCTGAGTTTTCATACAACAATAGCTATCACTCCAGTATCGATGTATCACCTTTTAATCTTCTTTATGGGAGGAAGTGTCGTACCCCAGTATGTTGGGGAGATGTCAACCATAGGGTCATGGGAAAGACCAAAGTAGTCCTTCAGATAACAAATCTTACTCAACAAATCAGACAGAGATTATAGACAACCCGGAGTTAGAAAAAAGTTTTTGTAACGTCCCAAAATTCAAGACTAAATTTTTTTTAGTAAAACATTACTTTAAGCAAATTCATCATTTCAAAACATAAACAGAGTATTAGTTTCCAAAATACATATTCGTTATCAGAGTAAACATTCCCAGGCTGACTAAACTATGGTGTGTGCCATGCGATCACCCCGAGCTCTTCCCTCCGCTACCGGAAGTACCTGAAACCAAAACTGAAAACCGTAAGCACGAAGCATAGTGAGCTCCCCACCCTACCACATACCATGCACAACCACATACTGCACATACTGGGCCACGCCCGCTATCCTGGGCCTCGCCCCCTACCTCGGGCCTCGCCCGCTACAACGGCCCCGCCGCTCCAGGCCCCGCCTGGCTTCGAGCCTCGGTCGGATACAGATCTGTTTCACTTAGGCCTCGCCTGTCACAGGGCCTCGCCCACTAACATATAATAGCACGTAAACATATCACATCACATCACATAATCTAAACACATACTAACAGATCTTGTCCTAAGGCCTCGCCTATCTCTGGGCCCCGCCCTTGTCCTGCTACTGATGAGTCATGGAACCCCGTCCATACTCCTGTTGAAAGTGAGGTACCGGCCCATCCCACCCTCACTCCTTCCCTAACTTGGGCCTCGCCCCTGCTCTGCTACTACTGAGATGTGGAACACCATCCACACTATGCTATTGGTGAGATACGGGACCTCACCCACACTCACCTCCCTACCAGGCACATACAAGTATCACACAGACAATAAGTATAAACTATCACATAAACCATTCCTTGGGCACCCGCCCTATATCATTGGACCTCGTCCCGAATATCATACTAACATACTGTGCCTAGGGCTAACCCCCGGGTCTTCTACTCATAACTACATGATTCATACAAAGGGAAACTAACCTGCACTGGCTGAACTGGCTGATGAACCCACTAGCTGCTGCCCGACAACTCTCTAAACTCCTGCTCCACTCGCTCCCCGAGCTACCAATATCAATGCAACACTGAGTCTAACTGACCCCCGAAAGACAACCAAGTCAACTCTGGTCAAAGTCAAAGTCTTGGTCAAAGTCAACCTCCCCGGTCAACCCTACTCGCCGAGTCACCCTATTGACTCGCCGAGTTCATATGTTCAGAGTCCTTCTATTCGCGACTCGACTCACCGAGTCAGTCCATGATTCGCCGAGTCTACCGATTAACGAGTCCTGACCTGTCCAACTCACCGAGTCTCCATTCGACTCACTGATTCGAGTCTCAACTCGAAGGGTTTGGGGTTTCGCGACCTGACTCGCCGAGTCCAATATAACCTTCAATAGACTCGCCGAGTTCCTACCCAACTTCATCTGACTCGACGAGTTGTTCATCCCACTCGTCGAGTTCCTCCTCATCTTCATGCTACTCGCCGAGTCCATTCAGATCTCTACACATGCAGAGGACTTTTGAGTCATGCAGGGACTCCAAACCATAGATCCATACTTCCAAAGCTCAATCCCCACGTAAAGTTGCAAACTTTACATATAACTAAAGAGATCTAGGCTCAAAACATACTGGGGTTTGGTTTAAGGACAAAAGGGCTTCACCAACTACTCATCTCCTGATGCTTTATGACATATTGGACCATCCCAACACTAGATCTGAAGTGGCAACAACATCTCTAAGCCCCTAACTTGAATTGGGTCTCAATCAACCATAAAACCCCCAAATCTCATAACAAAAATAGATCTAGATGCAAAGAAGGGAAAATGGCAGCTTAATACCTCCAAGATGAACACAAATTGAAGTAGATCTCGGATATACACCTCTCCTTTGAAGCAACCTTCTTGATCTTCAAGTTCCTTTCCAAAATTTCCTTCCTCCACAGCTATTTCTCTCAAATGATGGAAGCTCACACGAAATCTAGGGTTTACAGGTTCTCTAGGATGATATGGAGGCTGAGGGAGGGACATAACACCCTTTATATAGGATAAAACTCCCGGAATTAGGGTTTTCCTCGCACAGACCAGACTCGCCGAGTCTCCTTGGCCGACTTGCCGAGTCGGTCACTTACACCTCGACCCGGATCCTGCTCGGACTCGTCGAGTTCCTCATTGGACTCGCCGAGTCTCCCCTTGAAATTAGGGTTTTTCTTTCCTTTCTTGGCCTTCAAAACTTTGGGTGTTACAGTTTTGTTGGCAGGCGCCGATCTGATCTGGGGTTCCAATTCGGTGATATGGTTTTACTGAATGTATCACCCTAGAAGGGTGTAATACGCTTCAGGAAGATGGGAAATTTGGGGCCCCAATATATTGGGCCGTTTAGAGTGATTTCCAGGGTTTGTTGGGTAGCTTATTGGTTGGATTTTCCTGAGGAGCTTAGTCAGATTCATAACAACTTCCATGTTTCTTAGCCTTGGAAGTGTGTGGCTGATGATTCATCGGCTGCTTTTTGAATGATATTCAGGTTGATGATTGCCTATAATTTGTTGAGAGACCAGTGGTGATTATGGATAGGAAGATGAAGGCCTTGCGCAACAAGGTGGTATCTTTGGTCAAGGTCTGATGACAACATGCTGAGAGTTCCGGTTGGACTTGAGAACCTGAGGGGGAGATGAAAGAGCACTACCCTGAGTTATTCGTAGTAGCGGACTTGGAGGATGAAGTCTGATTTAAGTGGGGATAGAATTGTAACATTCATCATTAAGGTAATTTACATTTTTGACCCTTAATATGAAATTTTATTGCAAAGTTGGTCCCATGGTTCATTAATAAGAAACGCTTCACTTTGATGTATATGCTGGGCGTATGGGGCAGAGTGAAAAACATAATTTTTAGGGTTTGAGCATTATTTAAGCATCAATAACTCTCCCAGATTCCTTCCCTCATCAGCCTCCAAACCCATTTTGTATCTTGCAAACCCTAATCCATCTTTGTGAGCATTTTAAGCCTTAGAGTGTGTTGTTCGTGCTCTTGAAGGAGTAAGAAGGAAGTGGATTCACCTTAGAAACTCAAGACCATCTTGATCTAGAAGTATCTTTTCGTCAAACAGCCTTTGTAGGTATAAAGTTCATATCTTAATATTTATTTTCTTTGGATCTTGTTAGCTCTTAAGCTTTATTCTTTTTGGTCCCATTGCTTGGTGTTCATGAGTATGGATTACTCCAACCTAAAAGGAATGTCCTTCATTGCATTTTTAGGTGCTTAGAACCATAAAATGTGATCTTGGTTCCATTCGTTTCTTTATGCATGAGATATGAGGTGTTGGTTTATGCAATAAGTTAGGGTTTAGTTATTGGACCCTTTCTAGCCTTGGAAAGTCATAAAGTTGGAAATTTATGACTTAGGCATTATTTGGAATTGGAGATGGGTTTTGGACAAAGTTTCATAACAGATTAAGCACTTATTAGAGAGGAAAGTTGGCATACACATTCGCTGGGTGTACATGATGGTATGCTGCACGTACATGGTCAGGTCCCCGAAATCTGGTCAAGAAGCGGACTACACCAGACGTAGTAGCTGAGTACACCGAGCGTACCCAAGCTAAGTCAAATCGATTGACTTGTGACCTTTAACGTTGACCATGATTTTTACCAAGTTGACCTACGGGTATTTTGGGTATATTGAGCTGTGAATTGAGTCTTGGTTACTCTTTGTTGCATAGGTGACTTGTAGAGTTGGTATTTCGAGCAACGTGTTGTTCAACTATTTGTGAGACTGTCAAGTGAGTTTTCCTCACTGTACTTGTGGAGCAACGTGTTGTTCAACTATTTGACTCCGGAGACATCTCCGAGTCTCTTCTAATGGTTGGATCACGTTATTCGCCAACCATTGATACCTCAGCTAGAACGATAAACATCTTGAGACCATTGCATGAACTTACTTCTGATCTTTGCTAGGACTGCATCAAAGCGGATGTAGGTCAAACCTTCATGAACATACTTCCATTCCATACTAGGACTGTATCATAGGGATGGAGGTCGAACCTTAGAGAACATACTTCTATTCTTTACATGAGCGATCAATCTACGTTTAGATTAACCATTTTCGCTCACAATATCGTTTCCTTCCGTGTAACAGAATCATGTCATCCAAGAAAGACGATCAGCCCATCAACCAAACACCAACTCTTCAGATTGATGCAGCTACCTTTCAAGCTACAGTCTCGGCTGCCGTGCCAGCCATTCTGAACCATCTGAACGCTAACAACGCAAGTGTTAGCGGGATTGTTAACAACTATTCCCATCCAAGTAACAATCCAATACCCCAACGAGCAACAAACTACCACGATACCCCGAGTCCTAAGACCAAGATTATCAAACGAAAGTCTTGGACTAACTCTAAGGACAAGTCGCTTCGAAGGGCGAACATGAAACAACCACCAGTAACAACCTTCACAGCTACGACCTCAGTACCTCATACTACCATCCCTTTGGGCGTCCCAATGGTCCCCAAACCAACCAAACTTTATGGTGGAAGTCTCCCAAAATGCATTAAATGTAGTTTTCACCACCATGGACCTTGTAGGGAGATGCAGTGCTCACACTGCAACAGGAAGGGGCATACAGCCCGTTACTGCAAGATTCCAACAGCTCAGCCTGCTCAAGTGCCAAACACCAGCGTGAACCAAACTTGCTACGGTTGTGGCAAGGTAGGTCATTACAAAAGGAACTGCCCAGAGGCAGCAAATGCTGGCATACACGGCAGTATGCTACCGACCACCGCCGCAGGAGAGTCTACTCTGGACCCCTGTTAATGTGATTTAGGCGTTTCGTTGTAACAGACTTATGAGCCATCCCAAAACTAGTGCAACGGGAGTCTTATCTTTTGTGGGATCCCGTCCGTTTAGGGATGCTCGTGCTGCGTATACTTGTCTTTTGTAGTATACCTTGTTCGCAACAATAGTCTTGTAGTAAATCCTAAGTACGTAACTCTGTAAATGGTTGCACTGTTGTGTTTTGTCTGTAACGCCTTATGTTCAATTCTAATGTCTTTAGTTTCCATATGTTTCCGACTTTATCATACGACTCGAGTAAATCTGATCCTCGCAATACCAACTACATACGTGCATCTCTCCTCAGAAATCGTCTTTTAGCAAAGCCGTTATATCAGAACACCGAAGTACTCATACAAGGAGTACCTTATAGTTCTTTTCCTTTCCGAAGGAATCCCCACAGTATTACTCGTGCAGTACGTCAAGTTCAATTCCAGGATTCATACGGTTGATCTATCACTGAAGAATGTATACATGAGAGTGATATATAATCAATGTTCTACAGGTTTAGAATTGATGATTCCACTTAAATTCTTTTCCCTCGATGTGATGTGAGATTAAGGAAGAATCAGTTATTCGACTATCTTTTCAGTCTTAATTATATACGACTCGTATACACGAAATTGTGATCATTGAATCACGTATGAATTCTAATATGAACTTCAGGATGGAGACTGTCCAGGAGTACGAGTAATTGCATTGGCATAGGAACAAACTTAGAACCCAGTATGACTCTTATAACCAGATCACCTTACGGTCTAAACACCTATGGGAGATACAAGAACAGCCCGGATAACACAGCGAACTACTCAACAATAGAATTAGAAGACCAGGCTTCTCACCCTTGAGAGCTCCGTTCTTATTTTTACTAGAAGTCGACGGAGTGCATTTTATGTACCTCGACGACCGGAGACTTCATTAAGATTTCCTTTTGAAATCGTTGTCTCTGCCTCGCATAGACGAATTGATTGGGCAAACACAGGGAAATAATTTCTTCAGAAATGGACCTGAGATCCGAATATCACCAGTTCGAGTGTTAGGGAAGGATGTCCTACAGACTACCCTCCGAACTCGATGCGGACACTTCGAGTCCATAGTGATACCCCTCGGATAGGACCAATACGCCCATAGTATGCATGAGCTGAATAAGTGGAGTACGCCTTTCTTACTGGGATCAGTTCGTCATTTCTCCGTATAATGACAACTTATCCACCCTCGTAGTAAGAAAGAACCCATAGAAACATTACCCTCGGAGATACTTTCCGCAAAGTTCTCTGAACAAGAGTTTTGGAATTTAGAGTCAAATTTCCTGAGACACACTTTTAGTGTTGTGGGGATTCTTGAGTACTCTGTCAAATTATCCAAAACCGTAGGGAATTTGTCGGCACCATAGTCACCGACGGAAAATTCGCGAAATTCTAGGTCTTACAGACCTACTATCATAGTCCATTTGGAACTCCCCGTAAACTTCAGGAACCCTTTTGAATTTGACCCAGCAAGGGATGGCCCTTGACTGGGAAGTAAGCGTGAGGAAGAACATTTGGAATCCCAAGTGAGAGACCAAATTCTTTAGGAAACCTCACTCTAGGAATGGCTTAATACGCTATGTAAAGTGTGGAAAGCTAAAATCCAATATAGTTAGGACCTCCGGGATTCTTACCAGAATCGGTCCTGCATTTCACAAACTAGACCTACTCCGCGAACTCAGTAACGTACATTTTCCCTTTCGCTTCTCGAACTTGAAACAGTATCCTTCCATTAGGACTTTCGTAATCCTTCTCGACGAGATCGAGATTTACGAGACCCTTGCCTTCGTATTAGAACCGTAGTGAACCTCTACCGAGAGGTCAAGAGGACGAAGCAACACCGTCGCCCGTTAGTGAAGGTTCGTTGGGATACCAACCGAGAGCCCGATTTCACTTAGGAGTGCGAGAACCAATCGATTAGGAAGTTCACATAACGACTCGATCATTCGTACGTACTTACTTGTCTAAATTCTAATTTTGGGACGAAATTCCCTTTAACAGGGGGATGATGTGACAACCCGAAATTTCCATTCTGAACAAACCATATCAAGACAATAGAGCATAGAACAGGTTCAGTGAAATTCCAGACTTCGGGTATAAGTTTGGCAGTTTTTCAGGATTTACACTTTAGGAGATATCAGGAGAGTGGTTGCACTAGGGTTTTTTGCAACACTGTTATTCCGACACTCTGTTATATGAGAAATCATTTCAAGAATAAAAATATTTTCTGCCAAAAATATCTCAGGACTATAAATAGAATTCTGAACCAAATTCATTCATTATTCGCATTTCCAACTAGAGAAAAGTCATTTTCTCTCTCATGGATCTTCGGGTTTCCATCCCAAATCGTGAGTACCTCTTTCTAGTAGTGTTAGAAAGCTTTATATGTAGTTATAACATGATTTAGAAGGCTAAATCACTAGATTTAGGAGTTTACTCCCCAAGGTGTTCTTGGGCGGTAAACTCCCGAAACAAAGCCGAGACCGACCCTTGTGTTATGCTACTGCCTTAGACTCATTTATAAGTGTGTTAGGGACATAAAATCATGCAAAATCCACCCAAGTTTGGGAGTTCAAGGACCAAGAGTTTCTTAGGCCGTAAACTCCAAATTCAAGCTCCAAATGGTGCTTTTAAGGCACCTACAGCATTGGATATTTACTAGGAATTGTTCCCAGTTAATTGTAGGACAAAAACACATCAAAATCACCTCTTAAAGTGAGTTTATGGCCCTGGTAAACTCCTAGGCTGTAAACAATAAACAAGGGAACCAAAGTGTGCCTAGGGTCCTCATTAGCTTTAAACAAATGTTTAGAACCTATCGTTCATATGCAAGAGACTTGAAAACAACGAAAACACCATTCCAAGGGAGCTTACGGCCATAAACTCCAAAGGAAATGGCCTTGGGGCCGTAAACTCCTTTAGGGAGTGTTTCTAGGCCTTAAACCCTTCCAATGACTTAACCACCAAGTTGGAATAATTCTAGGGATTATTTAACACCTTAAAACAACCAAAGACATTGCGTCTTGGAGTTTACAGTCGTAAAATCAAGAGTTTACAATCGTAAACTCCATGTGTGTTGGTATATGAGGAGTAAACTCATATATGGGGTCCTTTGGAACCCTAAACACAAGTGCCTTGTCCCACAATAGCTTAGATGCAATCCTTAGGGCTTAAAATACTTATATAAAGTGTTTATTATGTCTAGGATGTCTTAACTTTATCAATTAGTGATTTGAGACTAATTGAGTGCATATATGTGTGATTATATGTTCATTAGGATCGTAGTGTGTGTACAAGTCCTCACTTGACGCCTAACAATCCTACACCGTCTAGTTCATCTAAACTACCAACAACAGGTGACTTCAGACCCCTTAATCAATGTTTTAAATGATTTTAAATGATTTAATGGGGGGGGGGGGGGGAAATACAAGTAGAAAATAGTATGTTATTAAATCAATCTTATGTATTTTATAATTGTGTTTTCACTCAGTAGATTTCACATATTTCAAAAGGTGACACATGAAATGGTTTTCTATCTTAAAATACCTTGATAACAAAAGTATTAGTTTTGAAATGTTTATTAAAATGACATCAAGTCACTCTTAATTATTGTTCAAAACTCCTAGATGTCTTGCAAAACCATTATTTTTACCTTCTTGAACAAAACTACACTTATACGCATATGTTCTTATATATGTACTGATGTTATAGTTTCCATCCTTCGTTCAGTTTCCCACACCCTGGTGTATCGAGGGTGCATAATCTACTTGAACAACCAATTACTTTCCAGTTAATTATCATAGGGATAGTTAGAAGATATCAAACATTATTCCTATTACAAGGAATCACACAAGAGTCAGTTCATTAATGAGTCTTTACGAGTACATTACCTGATACATGAGTACCTTTACATATGCTTACATGATACATGAATACGCTTACATGAACATATTACATGAATACCTTTACGTAGATACAATTACCTGTGTATACTTATAGGAATACTTGAAACTCGATTCGTGGAGATGATTTATTAACATTTTCAGTAAATCACCCAGCCCAGCCCAGTTCAACAGGAGTCAGTTACGGGATTAACCATTCCTGGAACCTACTGTTCGCTACAGAGGTTAATTGGACAATCTTCGAATGTTCATTAGGTTATCTAGTTCGCTTATCGCGATGTAGAGTCAGTTACGGGATTAACCATTCCTGGAACCTACTGTTCGCTACAGAGGTTAATTGGACAATCTTCAGATATTCATTAGGTTATCTAGTTCGCTTATCGCGATGTAGAGTCAGTTACGGGACTAACCATTCTTGGAACCTACTGTTCCCTACAGAGGTTAATTGGACAATCTTCGGATGTTCATTAGGTTGTTATTACATATATTAGGAGACAGTTACGGGACTAACCATTCCTGGAACCTACCGTTCGCTACAGAGGTTAATTGAACAATCTTCGGATGTTCATTAGGTTATTTACTTTGACTACAGGGATGTAAAATCACTTACGGGACTAACCATTCCTGGAACCTACTGTTCGCCACAGAGGTTAATTGAACAATCTTCGGATGTTCATTAGGTTATACCTTTCGCTTCAGTGATGTCGTGTTTGTCATGGTAACCCAAGATAATAACACTTACATGATTATATTTTTCCTGTTTACTTTATTTTGTGATATATTCACATAAACGATGAGTTAGACTAAGTACTCTTAGTACTAGTCAATAGAAAGGAAAAACTACCATTTTACTTACAGAACATTAGGGTCTTGGTAGAAGACTATCATATCATTTTCCTATTTTACTTGATTTTGTGATATATTCACATAAACGATGAGTTAGACTAAGTACTCTTAGTACTAGTCGATAGAAAGGAAAAACTATCATTTTACTTACAAAACGTTTAGGTCTTGGTAGAAGACTATCATATCATTTTCCTATTTTACTTTATTTTGTGATGTATTCACATAAACGATGAGTTAGACTAAGTACTCTTAGTACTAGTCAATAGAAAGGAAAACCTATCATTTTACTTTGTCATAACAAAACATTCGGGTCTTGGTAGAAGACCACATTTCATACTTATATCAACTATTCTATTTATGGATTTATACGACATTCTTAACAACATTCGAAAACAGGACAATAACACATAAATACTTATGAATTCACCAGCTTTAAAGCTGATACTCGCTTTCAAAATAACTTGTATTCTCAGGTTATCAGTTAGACAGGTGCGATGGCCATGTTTTTGAGAAGATGGAGCACAGATAAGACTCGCCTTATTTTGATTATTCATTTTATTTTCGTACATTATGAAAGAACACACATGTATTAAAACTCTACTTATAATGCAATGGATGATGTTGTTGCTTGTTTATTATATTACACTGTTGTGATACTGTACATGACGTCCTCTACCCCTGAACGTTTCTTCCGTTCATGGTTTTGGGGTGTGATAGATTGGTATCAGAGCATTGTTTATAGTGAATAAAGTATATCAACCCATAAAAGATATACTAACTATAAATACATCGGGATTAAAACGCTCTGTCTAAGAGTTATACTTTTAAATAATAAAATATTTAACAAAGTATACGTGCTTGCATTCATACTAAAATCAGTGTCATAATGACAAGAACAAAAGTATTACGATTGTTGAATATCACAAGTAAGCCTGGGGATGTATGGTCAGTCTTGGGAATGGCATAGCCTGATCAACTATGATGTTCCAAGGAGTGACTAGCACATGCCCAAGAATGGTTGTGATATGGAAACAAGTCTAAAAACTTACCAACATTACCACAATGAGAACATTATAACAGAACCTAAGTCTAAAATACCATAGGGGTGTTTTGTGTTACTATATGTACTTTATACTTGAGAACTAAAATGGAATCTTCATTCCTAAGTTGATAATTGCTAAGTGGGTACGCTAAAGTTATATGTAACTAGGATGTTATAGACTTAGAATCGGTGAAATTTTTGCTTTACCCTTATTCCTTGTGAATTTGGAGTTGAGGTCACTTATTCGAAGGCCTATCCTGTGTCGATTACATATAACTGGTATGCATTTTACAAATAGCGATGGAACTAATGAAGAATTCCTAAATAATTATCTAGATAGTTCGTCTAATAATTATTTTCTTACCCCAAATTCTCGCGTAGATAACATGGCTGGATTCCATCCCCACGACAACCTGTTCCTTCCGAACGCAGTTATTGCTGGATGGTTTGGAGAAGAACCAGATAATGATCATCCAATCCCTCTGAATGATCAACATGCTGAAGACCTTTCAGACGATGCCATCTCCGAGCCCGAGGTGGAGAACCTACCTCAGGCAGCTCCCTTTCCGATTCCTAACCCTCGTCCGGCTTTTCATGGCCCGACGCCGGAGTGGGTGGAATGTTTGGAAACATGGAGCCAAGGAAAAGATCAGTCCATGCCATTTAATGGTGACCAAAGCTTCTATGACCTGAGCAATGGGGGCTCAGCAGACAGAATCATGCCAATTCTGATCCGAAGAGTTGCCCGAAACGAAATTCAGGGCAGGACAGCTCTACAACGTATCGCAGAAGTCGATACAAATGGGGGAATGCATATGCTTCGCATCAGTCGCCTTGAACATGCTCGTGAGAGGTCTGAAAGAGACCATGAAACCCTGCTGCAAGCACTGGCTGAATCACGAGCCGAAGTCATGGAACTTCGGGTACGCCAGAGTGTGTACGAAAGACACCTACTTGATGTGGAATGCCAACTGGCTGAACTGACAGTTCACCAGAGGGATGATCGTCGCCAGTAGTAGATGCGTTACTTTATATTCCTTGTTAGAAAGGAATCGTGTTCCTGTCTATGCCCGATGTGGCATTTTCTATGAAACTACCTTGTACTGTAAGTACTTTAGTTAGGTCTTTTTACTGTAAGGAACCATCTTCTCTGGTTATGATGTAAGACCTTTTACAAGGTCATTTTCCCGAACTTGTACGTCATGAATATCAAAGATATTGACAGTCGGCTAACTTTTGTGTCGTTCTTTATTCGAATACTCTTATCATACTTTCATTAGAGTCTATTTGAAACATGCTCTAGTCAAGTCATTGGACTATAGCAATTTGACTCCGGAGACATCCATGAGTCTCTTCTAATGGTTGGATCACATTATACGCCAACCATTGATACCTCGGCTAGAACGACAAACATCTTGAGACCATTGCATGAACTTACTTCTGATCTTTGCTAGGACTGCATCATAGGGATGTATGTCAAACCTTCGTGAACATACTTCCATTCCATACTAGGACTGCATCATAGGGATGGAGGTCGAACCTTAGAGAACATACTTCTATTCTTTACATGAGCGATCGATCTAAGTTTAGATTCAACCATTTTCGCTCACAAATTCGTTTCCTTCCGTGTAACAGAATCATGTCATCCAAGAAAGACGATCAGCCCATCAACCAAACACCAACTCTTCAGATTGATGCAACTACCTTTCAAGCTGTAGTCTCGGCTGCCGTGCTAGCCATTCTGAACCATCTGAACGCTAACAATGCAAGTGTTAGCGGGATTGTTAACAACTATTCCCATCCAAGTAACAATCCAATACCCCAGCAAGCAACAAACTACCACGATACCCCGAGTCCTAAGACCAAGAGTATCAAACGAAAGTCTTGGACTAACTCTAAGGACAAGTCGCTTCGAAGGGCGAACAGGAAACAACCACCAGTAACAACCTTCACAGCTACGACCTCAGTACCTCCTACTACCATCCCTTCGGGCGTCACAATGGTCCCCAAACCAGCCAAACTTTATGCTGGAAGTCTCCCAAAATGCATTAAATGCAGTTTTCACCACCATGGACCTTGTAGGGAGATGCAGTGCTCACACTGCAACAGGAAGGGGCATACAGCCCGTTACTGCAAGACTCCAACAGCTCAGCCTGCTCAAGTGCCAAACACCAGCGTGAACCAAACTTGCTACGGTTGTGGCAAGGTAGGTCATTACAAAAGGAACTGCCCAGAGGCAGCAAATGCTGGCATACACAGCAGTATGCTACCGACCACCGCCGCAGGAGAGTCTACTCCGGACCCCTGTTAATGTGATTTAGGCGTTTCGTTGTAACAGACTTATGAACCATCCCAAAACTAGTGCAACGAGAGTCTTATCTTTTGCGGGATCCCGTCCGTTTAGGGATGCTCGTGCTGCGTATACTTGTCTTTTGTAGTATACCTTGTTCGCAACAATAGTCTTGTAGTAAATCCTAAGTACGTAACTCTGTAAATGGTTGCACTGTTGTGTTTTGTCTGTAACGCCTTATGTTCAATTCTAATGTCTTTAGTTTCCATATGTTTCCGACTTTATCATACGACTCGAGTAAATTTGATCCTCGCAATACCAGCTCCATACGTGCATCTTTCCTCAGAAATCGTCTTTTAGCAAAGCCGTTATATCAGAACACCGAAGTACTCATACAAGGAGTACCTTATAGTTCTTTTCCTTTCCGAAGGAATCCCCACAATATTACTCGTGCAGTACGTCAAGTTCAATTCCAGGATTCATATGGTTGATCTATCACTGAAGAATGTATACATGAGAGTGATATATAATCAATGTTCTACAGGTTTAGAATTGATGATTCAACTTTAACTTCTTTTCCCTCGATGGGATGTGAGATTAAGGAAGAATCAGTTATTCGACTATCTTTTCAGTCTTAATTATATACGACTCGTATACACGAAATTGTGATCATTGAATCACGTATGAATTCTAATATGAACTTCAGGATGGAGACTGTCCAGGAGTACGAGTAATTGCATTGGCATAGGAACAAACTTAGAACCCAGTATGACTCTTATAACCAGATCACCTTACGGTCTAAACACCTATGGGAGATACAAGAACAGCCCGGATAACACAGCGAACTACTCAACAATAGAATTAGAAGACCAAGCTTCTCACCCTTGAGAGCTCCGTTCTTATTTTTACTAGAAGTCGACGGAGTGCATTTTATGTACCTCGACGACCGGAGACTTCATTAAGATTTCCTTTTGAAATCGTTGTCTCTGCCTCGCATAGACGAATTGATTGGGCAAACACAGGGAAATAATTTCTTCAGAAATGGACCTGAGATCCGAATATCACCAGTTCGAGTGTTAGGGAAGGATGTCCTACAGACTACCCTCCGAACTCGATGCGGACACTTCGAGTCCGTAGTGATACCCCTCGGATAGGACCAATACGCCCATAGTATTCATGAGCTGAATAATTGGAGTATGCCTTTCTTACTAGGATCAGTTCATCATTTCTCCATATAATGACTACTTATCCACCCTCGTAGTAAGAAAGAACCCATAGAAACATTACCCTCGGAGATACTTTCCGCAAAGTTCTCTGAACAAGAGTTTTGGAATTTAGAGTCAAATTTCCTGAGACACACTTTTAGTGTTGTGGGAATTCTTGAGTACTCTGTCAAATTATCCAAAACCGCTGGGAATTTGTTGGCACCATAGTCACCGACGGAAAATTCGCCAAATTCTAGGTCTTACAGACCTACTATCATAGTCCATTCGGAACTCCCCATAAACTTCAGGAACCCTTTAGACTTTGACCCAACAAGGGATGGCCCTTGACTGGGAAGTAAGCGAGAGGAAGAACATTTGGAATTCCATGTGAGAGACCAAATTCTTTAGGAAACCTCACTCTGGGAACGGCTTAATACGCTTCGTAAAGCGTGGAAAGCTAAAATCCAATATAGTTAGGACCTCCGAGATTCTTACCAGAATCGGTCCTGCATTTCACAAACTAGACCTACTCCGCGAACTCAATAACGTACATTTTCCCCTTCGCGTCTCGAACTTGAAACAATATCCTTCCATTAGGACTTTTGTAATCCCTCTCGACGAGATCAAGATTTACGAGACCCTTGCCTTCGTATTAGAACCGTAGTGAACCTCTACCGAGAGGTCAAGAGGACGAAGCAACACCGTCGCCCGTTAGTGAAGGTTCGTTGGGATACCAAACGAGAGCCCGATTTCACTTAGGAGTGCGAGAACCAATCGATTAGAAAGTTCACATAACGACTCGATCATTCGTACGTACTTACTTGTCTAAATTCTAATTTCGGGATGAAATTCCCTTTAACAGGGGGATGATGTGACAACCCGAAATTTCCATTCTGAACAAACCATATCAAGACAATAGAGCATAGAACAGTTTCAGTGAAATTCCAGACTTCGGGTATAAGTTTGGCAGTTTTTCAGGATTTACACTTTAAGAGATATCAGGAGAGTGGTTGCACTAGGGTTTTGTGCAAAACTGTTATTCCGACACTCTGTTATATGAGAAATCATTTCAAGAATAAAAATATTTTCTGCCAAAAATATCTCAGGACTATAAATAGAATTCTGAACCAAATTCATTCATTATTCGCATTTCCAACTAGAGAAAAGTCATTTTCTCTCTCACGGATCTTCGGGTTTTCATCCCAAATCGTGAGTACCTCTTTCTAGTAGTGTTAGAAAGCTTTATATGTAGTTATAACATGATTTAGAAGGCTAAATCACTAGATTTAGGAGTTTACTCGCCAAGGTGTTCTTGGGCGGTAAACTCCCAAAACAAAACCGAGACCGACCCTTGTGTTATGCTACTGCCTTAGACTCATTTATAAGTGTGTTAGGGACATGAAATCAAGCAAAATCCACCCAATTTTGGGAGTTCACGACCCAAGAGTTTCTTAGGCCGTAAACTCCAAATTCATGCTCCAAATGGTGCTTTTAAGGCACCTAAAGCATTGGACATTTACTAGGAATTGTTCCCAATTAATTGAAGGACAAAAACACATCAAAATCACCTCTTGAAGTGAGTTTACGGCCCTGGTAATGCTCCTAGGCCGTAAACACCAAACAAGGGCACCAAAGTGTGCGTAGGGTCCTCATTAGCTTTAAACAAATGTTTAGAACCTATCCTTCATATGCAAGAGACATTGAGTCTTGGAGTTTACGGCTGTAAACCCAAGATTTTACCATCGTAAACTCCATGTGTATTGGTATATGAGGAGTGAACTCACATATGGGGTCCTTTGGAACCCTAAACACAAGTGCCTTGTCCCACAATAGCTTAGATGCAATCCTTAGGGCTTAAAGCACTTGTATAAAGTGTTTATTATGTATAGGATGTCTTAACTTTATCAATTAGTGATTTGAGACTAATTGAGTGCCTATATGTGTGATTATATGTTCATTAGGATCGTAGTGTGTGTACAAGTCCTCACTTGACGCCTAACAATCCTACACCGTCTAGTTCATCTAAACTACCAACAACAGGTGAGTTCATACCCCTTAATCAATGTTTTAAATGATTTTAAATGCTTTAATGGGGGGGGGGGGGGGAATACAAGTAGAAAATAGTATGTTATTAAATCAATCTTATGTATTTTATAACTTTGTTTTCACTCAGTAGATTTCACATATTTCAAAAGGTGACACATGAAATGGTTTTCTATCTTAAAAAACCTTGATAACAAAAGTATTAGTTTTGAAATGTTTATTAAAATGACATCAAGTCACTCTTAATTATTGTTCAAAACTCCTAGATATCTTGCAAAACCATTATTTTTACCTTCTTGAACAAAACTACACTTATACGCATATGTTCTTATATATGTACTGATGTTATAGTTTCCATCCTTCGTTCAGTTTCCCACACCCTGGTGTATCGAGGGTGCATAATCTACTTGAACAACCAATTACTTTCCAGTTAATTATCATAGGGATAGTTAGAAGATATCAAACATTATTCCTATTACAAGGAATCACACAAGAGTCAGTTCATTCATGAGTCTTTACGAGTACATTACCTGATACATGAGTACCTTTACATATGCTTACATGATACATGAATACGCTTACATGAACACATTACATGAATACCTTTACGTAGATACAATTACCTGTGTATACTTATAGGAATACTTGAAACTCGATTCGTGGAGATGATTTATTAGTATTTTCAGTAAATCACCCAGCCCAACCTAGTTCAACAGGAGTCAGTTACGGGATTAACCATTCCTGGAACCTACTGTTCGCTACAGAGGTTAATTGGACAATCTTCGGATGTTCATTAGGTTATCTAGTTCGCTTATCATGATGTAGAGTTAGTTACGGGATTAACCATTCCTGGAACCTACTGTTCGCTACAGAGGTTAATTGGACAATCTTCGGATGTTCATTAGGTTATCTAGTTCGCTTATCGCGATGTAGAGTCAGTTACGGGACTAACCATTCCTGGAACCTACTGTTCGCTACAGAGGTTAATTGGACAATCTTCAGATGTTCATTAGGTTGATATTACATATATTAGGAGACAGTTACGGGACTAACCATTCCTGGAACCTACCGTTCGCTACAGAGGTTAATTGAACAATCTTCGGATGTTCATTAGGTTATTTACTTCAACTACAGCGATGTAAAATCAGTTACGGGACTAACCTTTCCTGGAACCTACTGTTCGCCACAGAGGTTAATTGAACAATCTTCGGATGTTCATTAGGTTATACCTTTCGCTTCAGTGATGTCGTGTTTGTCCTGGTAACCCAAGATAATAACACTTACATGATTATATTTTTCCTGTTTACTTTATTTTGTGATATATTTACATAAACGATGAGTTAGACTAAGTACTCTTAGTACTAGTCAATAGAAAGGAAAAACTACCATTTTACTTACAGAACATTAGGGTCTTGGTAGAAGACTATCATATCATTTTCCTATTTTACTTTATTTTGTGATATATTCACATAAACGATGAGTTAGACTAAGTACTCTTAGTACTAGTCGATAGAAAGGAAAAAAACTATCATTTTACTTACAAAACGTTTAGGTCTTGGTAGAAGACTATCATATCATTTTCCTATTTTACTTTATTTTGTGATATATTCACATAAACGATGAGTTAGACTAAGTACTCTTAGTACTAGTCAATAGAAAGGAAAACCTATCAATTTACTTTGTCATAACAAAACATTCGGGTCTTGGTAGAAGACCACATTTCATACTTATATCAACTGTTCTATTTAAGGATTTATACGACATTCTTAACAACATTCCAAAACAGGACAATAACACATAAATACTTATGAATTCATCAGCTTTAAAGCTGATACTCGCTTTCAAAATAACTTGTATTCTCAGGTCATCAGTTAGACAGGTGCGATGGCCATGTTTTTGAGAAGATGGAGCACAGATAAGACTCACCTTATTTTGATTATTCATTTTATTTTCGTACATTATGAAAGAACACACATGTATTAAAACTCTACTTATAATGCATTGGATGATGTTGTTGCTTGTTTATTATATTACACTGTTGTGATACTGTACATGACGTCCTCCACCCCTAAACGTTTCCGCCGTTCGTGGTTTTGGGGTGTGACAGATTGTGATCTGTAGATATGCCTATTTGCCTATTGACTGGTTATATATTTATCTTTTGCATATGTCGACATAGTACGGTTTTGGGTTGAGGCTTTACTACTATGTGTGTGAGCCAACATACCGGGGGTATTCTAGGCTAATGGGTATGGACTCGAAGGTATACCCATCCGATTACTGATTGGACCCGCTGCATATTGGTATTCCAGTCCAATGACTGATTGGGCTGACGCATTTCGGTCCGATGACATATTGGGCTTGAGGTAATCCGTCCTGATGACTATGGACCCGAGGATATTCCAGTAGGATAGCTGATTGGACCTAGCATGCATGATTGTATATGTTCTATTGTGTGGGGTACTTTGGGAGAATTTACTAAGCTTTGGCTTACAGTTTTAGTTTTATGTTTCAGGTACATCTGATGAACAGGGGAAAGCGAAGGTATGGTCATGCACATCCTTCTGATTTTATGATATTTGATTTTAGGATACTCTGATTCATAATTTTGTACTTTTAGGAACTATGTTTAGTACACAATTATGGTGTTTGGTTGGATTTTAAAAGTAAAATTTTTACCTTGATTTTTGGGATGTTACACCATCGCACTTAGAGTAAAAGATTATTTTACCCTTTCCATACTTGACCCAACTAATCTAGGGCCAAACCCAAAAGAGCCAATGCCCAAAAATGGCCCGCATAGACATTCTGGTGAGTACGCCACGTGTACCACTCTAGTACGCCTGACATACTGCTTGATCGAAGAAAGGGTAATGAGTTGAAACCTGTGACGTGCGACATACCAGGGGTACGCCACTGCTGCCCAAACTCAACTTTAAGCTTCTTAATACCTTAAGACCTAAAGCCTAAAACCCAAATCTAATTCTAAAGGACGTCTTAAGTCATAAAGTTCCTGACGTTATGACTTTGCATGGCTTAATGGAGTCCAAGCCAAAGCCCTAGATTCATAACATCACCCAAAGAGCACTAACTCATGTATGGAAGAGATATACCCACCAAGATTCGATTTTTATGACTTAATGACCTCATAAATGGCTAGAAATCATGTTTAAAGGTTCTAGAGTAACTTTTACTCACAAGATCCAAGCCATGGGACCAAAACATGATCAAATCATAACCCAAAACTCGATCTATACTAAGGAGCCATAAAGTTTGAAGCTTTATACCTCCAGAAGAAAGATCAAGATGAACAAGGTCTAGATCTACAAGCTCCAAGCCATCCAACATTTCTCCAATGAGCTCATTCTTCTCCAGTATGCACCAAGAACACTTGAAATCACTCAAAGGACTCAAGAATCTCACAAATGGGGCTAGGGTTTCGAGGGAACTGCTTTAGAGGATGGAGCTTGAAGATAAGAAGGGTTTCTAACATGTTAAGGCCTTTAAATAGGGTCCAAGACCCAAAAATTATGGTTTGAAGGAGCCACGCGTACGCCCAACATACTCCAGGTATGCCCAACCTACTAGATGGAATCTTCGCGACCAGCTTAAGCCAAGTATGCCTAGCGAACAGGCCAATACTCATTCACATTTTAACTTACAATGGCCATAACTTATTCATCCAAACTCCATTTTTAGAGTTCTTTATATGCTTGGAAAGGTAATGTAAATCCCTAAAATCCTATCTAGTCTCCTTTGACTTAAAATCTTTTGAACTAAACTCTTTAATTCAAGTAAAGGTCTGAAGCATCACTTTTACGATTATACCCTTGGGCTCCAAAACACAAATTGAAAGCTTGGATTACAAAAAATATATAATCCACACACAAATGGGTCTAAAACCCAAGCTCATTGAAGTCTAGGGACCTAACTTGATCCATTTAATGCCCATAATTCCTGAAATAAGAAGCTTCTCGAAACCAGATGTTACAAACATCGTAAAATATAAAGATAATAAGATAGGATCAGTAAAATATCCTTCCAAGATAGTAAGATAGGATAGGTAAAACATCTTATAAAAAGGTATGATATCTTAACAAAGATAGAAAGGTTTTTCTAACAAGAAAATGGATTCTTAAAATACAATCTAGTTATGTTCAAGATGTGTGCTTGGTATATTAAACAATGTAATCCCAATTAAATTATAATAAATAAAAGTATGGTTTGTTTTATATTTTTGTGTAACGTTCAATATATCTGTGTGCCTCAATCCAATATCCCTACGTCGCACAGCCCGACGTTTCCGCAGCCTGCCAGGGGTGGGATAGATTGGTATTAGAGCTACAGGTTATAGCAATCAGTAACTCCTTAGGAACTACGATTATAACTTAGGGAACATACTCCAAATTAGTTAAACCTAATAAAAATATTATTATTAATTACCATAAAAATATACTACTTACAGGAAAGATGACTAGTTTGAACTGTCACTTAGGTTGTTGGATTTCAAAACAACTATATGCTAAAATGGTCCTGCTCTCCGGAACTTCTCACTCAGGAAATCCTTACTTGATAGTTTTGAAGTCCAAAAACATATAAATAATAAAATACCTTATACCTCTAATCAAACACTAATAAGATAAATAGTTATGCAAAATCTTATAAATATACATATATACTATAAAACCATCCATTTAAATGAAAACTTAAGATTTTAGGTCAAAAATGAATCCTAGGCTTAGTCTAGTACTGTGGTCGTACCACAACTAGACCTATAATGCGCAACTAAGTTTTATTATGGTCCGACCAATGCACACCTAAACCTGGATGTCGTAGTTGACAACCTAAATGGATGGGGAATTATGGATCGATAATTTAGTACGATTAGTTAAGAAATTAGGTCAAGACCTATAGCTAGAGGATTTTTGGATCAAAAACCTAGGTTGACTTCCTGAAGACTAGAGCCTTAAATCAAGACCTATTTCAAGAAGCTTCAAAACAAAGTGGAATGGTACGCCTTGAGGATATTCGCATTAGAGACATGTATCCAACATACCCCTCATATAGAGAGTCACCAGAGATACGGTACTATCTACTATATATGTACTTATATTAGGAAATTATATGTATTATATGATTCTCATCTTATCTCTCATAAACATATTTATTTTGATGTATTATGCATGATAATAGAGCAATATGGAGGATGTATTGGGCTGGGTGTTGCGTCCTTACCCGGAAAAAGACCAGGTGGTACTATACACTCCTAAGGAAGAGAGCGATTACGATCTGATGATGCCTGTACCCCTACCCCAATATCAGATGATGATGAGCCATTTGAAGACAAAGAATAGCCCATGAAGGTAGAGGATCAGCATGACGAGGAGTTTGGTGGAGTGCCCACAAATAGTTCAGTTGGATTAGTGTCTAAGCACGTAACTATATTTGGTATGTACTTGACCCGGTTGTGCATGGTCCGTTTGGGTTGCCTTCTCCAAAGCAACTTGACAAGGTAATTTAAGGAGAAAGAGAGAATATTATGGTTTATTAATATATTATAAGAATAATATATTAAAGGAGAAATCGTATTTATTTGATTAGTATTAGTCATAAATTAATTAGGAATTAATTTGGTGACTAAAAGAGACTAACTAAATAAAGGGGTATAAACTGTCAAATGCATGATAGTTGAGTTTTGGGCTGGAGAACCTAATGGACTAAGGGGGAACGAAATCATGATGGGGATCCATCATATTTTCTTCCAAGGGCCCTAATCTAGAAGGTTCTATGGGCTGCTTGGTGATTAAGCTGTCCATTAGGGTTTAGGTTGAAACCCTAGCAGCCAGCAGTATAAATAAGACCCTAGGCTATGAAAATCGGCTACCACTTGATTTTAAGAGAATCCTAGGCCGATTTCTAGCATCTCTCACCCTCTCTCATATTGCCTTCTTGCTTGCGGGGTTTGTGAACCATCAGAGGAGTTACATTTGTGACTCTAAGCTCAAGATCAAGAAGACTACAAGGATTCAAGCCACTTGGAAGAGGTAAACTACTTAGATCTGGTTTTCTTATGGTAATTTCGAATTATATATGATAGATCTAGGTTTGTAAGTTTTGGAATCAAAGCATGTACAATGGAGAAACCTAGATCCAAGCATTAGGGTTTGTATGAGCACATAGGAATGTTTCTTATGCATAAAACTCATCAGTGGTATCAGAGCCATGATTGGTTTCAATTGTATGTGATGCTTAACTGTTTTGTTTGCAAAAAAAATCAAATTTTTTACCTCTGCCCAACTCAACTCGGCGAGTCAGTATCTGGACACGGCGAGTTTGTGCGTCAGACAGAGGGTATTTCAGGATTTATCTGCTGTTTTGACGTGGATTTGATGCCTAAATCGTTTTTTAAAGTTAAAATACAAATTTTATCTTAATTAAATGATTATCCTTGCCAAAACAATAGATAATTTCAAATCTTTTGAATATTAGTTGTTTATATGATAAATATGGATTATTTAAAATTATTTGGTAATTATCTAATGACTAAAATAAGATTAGGTCAAATATAGATAATTATGAAATTAATTTTTTAATACGAATTATTTGTTATTTGATCCCTTGTGTTTTGAAAAGTTCAAAACTTTCCTTCAAGTTATGAAATTTGAATTTTGTGATTAAATGTTTAATTTGGAATAATTTAAATTTCAAACCCTTAGAATTTTACACGTTTAAAATTCAACCCTATACTATTATATATTATTACAAGCTTAATCAATATATACAAATATATATATATATATATATATATATATGTATAACTTAAATTGCTAGTCTTACCTTTATTAGGCCTTATTCACGAAGCCAGTCTATAAGGTGGGTATAAGGTTGTTGCCTATAAAATGGCGCTTAATGGGTGTACACTCACACCTACCGCTTGCTTGACTGGTGGAGGGTCATTAGCCGAACGGGTAGGATAGGGCAACCCTCTCCTCATTAAAAGTATAATGTCAGATACAAAGTAACTACATGTTTTACAAATTCCCAATCT
Source organism: Lactuca serriola (assembly GCF_051521515.1). Taxonomy (NCBI): domain Eukaryota; kingdom Viridiplantae; phylum Streptophyta; class Magnoliopsida; order Asterales; family Asteraceae; genus Lactuca; species Lactuca serriola. Next base: position 203,186,140 of record NC_136414.1, on the reverse strand, counting down.
TAGTTACTTTAGGATAAAATGTGAAAATGATGCTAATCCATGGAATTACACTTCGTACCATTGTCAAACGTTGGTGGAGCGCGTGTGGTTAACTGACACATCAATTTAGGGATGACATTGGTAGAGAAGGTGACTCGATGTTTGTCATAGATCAATGGAGCGTGTGTGGTTTACCGTCACATTGATTTGGTGATAGAGACATTGAGTGCACCATGTTGATTCTCATGGTTATTCACAATTTGTTTGCGATCCTTGGTATCCCAGTCGCAAATTTGAAGTGAAAATTGAGATTTAAACATGCCACTGAAAAGTTCAATGAATCTCAAAGATCTAGGAGTTTTCAATACATTTAAAACCTAAATTGCTTTTTCGTTTTTCATGGTGAGAATTAGTGAATCGTCATTCACTTACCTTCAAATTATTTCCTTTTAGAGTAGGACATCCCTTTCTAAGCTGTAAGTAATGTTGTTGTATCCTAGCCCTAATTTCTCATTTGGCTGTTTAATTAGGGATTCATTTCTAATCAAACTTTGTTTCTTTCTTTTTCAGATGTCTACAAACAACAACAACAACAACGCTTCTGGGTCATTCTCATTGATGAACCTGTGTCAGAAAGTGATATTTGATGGGTCAAACTTCAACAAGTGGATGAGGTATATTCGCATGATCACACGTTACGAGGACAAAGAATATGTCCTCGATGAAAAGCTTGAAAAGATCATCCTAGATGTTGCTACTCCTGAAGAGTTGGCCGCCTTTGAGGCCCACGAGCATGATGCTACGAAAGTTCAATGCATCATGTTGGCCACCATGAACCTCGAACTCCAAAAGTCCTATGAGGACATGTATCCGTATGAAATGCATCAGGATTTGCTGGACAGGTATCACCAGAGCGCGAGGCAAGAGCGCTATGAGATCATTACTAACATGATCACTGCTAAAATGGGGTATGGAGAATCCCTAACCTCTTATTTGCTGAAAATACAGAGATATGTTGATCGTCTTCTCAAACTTAATGTTAAGTTTGATGAGGATTTGGCTATCGAGATAATCCTCCACTCCTTGCCCTCCTGCTACAACCAATTTAGGATGACCTACCACATGAACAAGGAGGAGGTCTCCTTGAGCAAGCTCCAAGGACTCTTGAGGACTGCTGAGAGCAACCTCAAAGACAAATCCGTTGCACCGTCCCCTGTTGTGACCGCTCCTGTGATGGCAATAGGTCAAGGAAAGGGTAAAAAGAGGAAGGCTCCATGTAAGAGCCACCAAAAGGGGAAGCCCCGAGATGGTTAGTCCTCAAGTGGGACCAAAGCCGGCCCTGCTAAACCCTCTTCCGATCCCAAAGAAGCAGAGTGCTTTTATTGCCACCAAAAGGGCGACTGGAAGCGAAGCTTCCCTCAATATCTGCAAGACATAAGAGATGGGAAGATTAAGCCCACCTTTGCAGGTATGTATTCTATTAAATCTAATAACTCATCATTTGCAACTTCATGGGTTCTTGATACAGGGTGTGGTTACCAGATTTGTTCTAATATGCAGGGCCTAAAAAGAAGTAGGGAGGTGGAACATGGAAAGATGAACCTGATTATGGGAAACAGAAGATCGTCGCATGTGACCAAATTCGGTGTTTATTCTTTAGTGTTGAGCAATGGGTTAGGGATAGATTTAAACAATTGATGTTATTCGCCTAATATGGCAAGAAACATTATTTCATTTCATGGGTTGTTTAGACAATGTTTCAGATATTCTTTTGATAATAGTAATGCTTCTATTAACGTTTATTTGAATGGTGTCTTTTATTTCAATGCATTTCCTTGTAATGGGATTTTTGAATCTGTGATGGTTGTTGATAATTTAGGAAATAATGTTTTGAATATTGATTCGTCTACTAGTCTAGACAAAGCATGCTTGTGGCATTGTCGCCTTGACCATCTCAACAAGAAATGCATAGCCCAACTCCAAAAGGATGGAGTGTTGGAGTCATTCGACCTTAGGGACGATGACACGTGTGAATCTTGTTTACTTGGGAAGATGACCAAGTCACCCTTTATTGGCACTTGTGAGAGGGGTGAGGGTTTATTGGATCTCATACACACCGTTGTGTGTGGGCCCTTTAGATCCACCACAAGGGATGTTTGCCGCTTCTATGTGACTTTTACAGATGATTATAGCAGATATGGATATATCTACTTAATCAAGCAAAAGTCGGAAACCTTTGAAAAGTTCAAAGAGTTTAAGAATGAAGTGGAGAATCAGCTGGGCAGGAAAATAAAGATGCTTCGGTCAGACCGAGGAGGAGAGTACCTAAGTCTTGAGTTTCACGACTATCTAAAATAATGCGGAATTGTTTCGCAATTGATGCCTCCGAGGACGCCACAATTGAATGGTGTGGCTGAGAGACGTAATCGAATCTTGTTGGACATGGTTCGTTCTATGATGAGTCGGACTTCGTTACGAATAGCTTTCTGGGGGTATGCCTTAGAGACTGCCGCCCATATCCTTAACTTAGTTCCCACCAAGAAGGTTTCCAAGACTCCTCACAAGATGCGGACAGGGAAGGCTCCCTCGTTGGCACATATTAAGGTTTGGGGTTGCGAGGCTTTCGTAAGACGTGAGACTCACGACAAGCTCGAACCTCGTAGTGAGAAGTGTTATTTCATCGGCTATCCGCAGAAGTCTTTCGGCTATCTTTTCTGTAGACCGAGTGACAATGTTGTCTTCGTTTCTAGAAGAGGAGTTTTCCAAGAAAGGGAATTGATAAGCCAAGAAGACAGTAGGAGGCAAATTGAACTTGAAGAGATTCAAGATCTAAGCAAATAAGGAACCTCTGACACTGGCACTCAACTTGAGGATGAAACTCCTGTTGAACCTGTTGACGAGTCCTTACCTCTTCGACGTTCCACTAGGGCTAGTGTTCCACCCCAATTTTATGGTTTTCATATTACTACTGAAGGGGATACTGATGGGTTTTGGTCATAAGTGATGGGTTTTGGTCCTAAGAACATCCTATGTGCTCATACAAACCCTAATGCCTGGATCTAGGTTTCTCTATTGTACATGCAATCCAAGACTATAAACCCTAGATCTAGGATATGATAACATATAAATTAGGGTTTAGATCATACCTTGATTGTTATGTAGCAATAACAATCCCAATTCCTCCTTGTATTGACTTTAGAAAGCTTAGAGTCACAAATGTCACTCCTCTAATTGTTCACAAACACCAAGAGCAAAAGGATGAAGAGGAGAGAGGAAGGAGGCTGCCCTAAAACATGTGAAACCCTAGAATAAGTCTTAGCCACGTTTTTGGGTCATAAGGGGTCTATATATATAGGAGGCTATTAGGGTTATCTAACAAGGAAACCCTAATTTGGATGCTTAAGCCCTAAGCAACCCATGGATCCCTTTCCTTAAGGCCTTGGACGATTTCCTTATGGGCTTCCCCAAAGAATTCGTCCACTCCTTAATACAAGGCAATCTATGGCCCAAATTGCAATTATCTTATAATTACAATTCCAGTCCCTTAAGTTTAATTAATCTCTTTTAGTCACAAAACTAATTACCAATTAATTATTGACTAATATTAATTAAACAATATGATTTCTCCTTTAATATATTATTCTCATAATATATTAATAAATCATATTTAATCCTTTCTCTCCATAATTCATCATATCAAGTTGCTTAGGTGAAGGCAACCCAAAAGGACCATGCACCATCGGGTTAAGTACATACCAAAATAGTTATGGACTTAGACACTAATCCAACAGTCTCCCACTTGGATAAGTCTAATAACTATTATGCATATGAATTCAGATCCTGATCAGCAATCGTAGCTTTCCAAAGCCGTTCTCAACTCTGATCCTATCAGATATGCGTGTCCTTTAGATAAGGGATCATATATTCCTCCATTCTAGATATCGTATAAGACATGATTTTTAATCATTCTCTCTGTACCATTTCTCGACTTCTGATTTATGACGACTGACTAATTGAACAAATCAAATTAGTCCTAGCCCGTCCTAACATTTACGTTGGTCATCACTAAATCATCGAGGGGCCCAAAGATATCGCTTTTATCCTTCTTTGGATAAAAGGAACAGATAAACTTTGATTCAATGCTCGCTTGCACTCACTCACCGAATCACACACAACAATATGTTTTCTGACACCAACTTACTGGTGCGTTTAAATATTATCAATGTGCAACCGATTTGCAAGATACAACTCACACATCTCGGTTTCAAGAATATAAGATGTTATCGTCTCACCAATCACTCGTGATACCATTCATGGAGTGATCCAAGTGAGCGTGGGTTTGATCCAATGCTTAAATTCATATTCATAAGCACTCATGAACGTTGCAGCAAACATTTGCTTATGTCTAATACTCTTTTAGACATTCCACACACCAATTCACGACAGTCTTCTTTCATATCTACTTCCAACATATGAACGACTGTGGCCCGTTTGAATAATTTGACTATTCTTAACCAATTAAATTATTCTGGAAGTCAAAAAATGCAAAGTGAAACACAAGAATAATACTAATCCCATATGGCCTCAACCTTTGAGCATAAATAAAACACCTTTTATTTATCACCATATTGATTACTCATTATTTTTCGTTTCGGTTAATCAACTTCTTACTTGAATTACAACACTTGTCCCATGCTTCTAGCATGCACACAATGTTTACCTATGGTTCTTACTTTGTGAAATAGATCAAATGAACACATTCCCAATCATACTCAATTCACAACTCCTAATCCTTTTCACAAGTGAAAGAATATCAAATTCTTGCCACTTGTGGAATATGTTAGATTCTAACATTTAATGCAATGACCCCTTTTGTAATGTCATAGCACAAAGTAACAATAACTATTTCTAATGATATTACAAAGTCCTCTATCGAATATTGTTACAATACAATTCCTTAGATATGATGTCTCTCACTCAAAGTACATTCCTTTGAACATCCTTTTGCATAAAATTTCTAATGTAGACATAGATTTTCAATATTCAATTCCCAATATGGAAAACTTTCCATACTTATCATATGACAACTCATTCTCAATAGAATCTTATCTGTTCATAATAATGTCGATATGGTCCATCCAATACTATACTTCCAACTACTCACAAGCGACCAATCCTAGGCGAACTTTGGATTGTCCTTTGATAGTTGTTTAATTATCTTAGTCAAAACCGATTCTTGTCCTTTTTCCCTCTTAATGCACTAGACATTTGGAAAATTTTAGAATGGTCAAATATTATAGCCTATGCAATCGATCCTATACCAGAAGCGTATGGGACACAACGCATAATGTCTTACATAAAGATTTGATACTTCATCAATCTTCTGCCATAATATTTTATTTGCTATGTTCTCAAAATTCGAATTGTGAAGAGGAATGCCGTAATCATAATCGAAATTTTAGGAACACACTATGTACCTTTGACTAAATTTATTAACATTCCATAACCTAAGCCTTTAGATTTGGAATGAAGCATAATAGCATAATATTATCTCCCTTAATTATAGCAAAACAACTTTACAACCCTTACGACTTTGCAAGGTATAACTCTTTTTTTCTATAATTAATATTGCCAACTTGCAATACGTACCTTAATAATCATACAATCATAACATTTATGCTCCCACTATCATGATGATTATTATAAACATAACACTTATGCTCCCACTTGCTTCGACATGTATTCATAAACATCTTATCTTTTAGAAAAAACAATACCTATTGACTTTCTTAAGTCCATGTTTCTAATACTTAATGTTTTGATAACCTTTTATCAAGGCTTTTTGAACTTATACACCATTGCCTTAGATAGTTCATATGTGTGTCTAAACAATTAAGACTAATTGCCAAACCTCACAATTCAAATCATGGAAAGGAATACCGTAACCATGATCGAATTCGAGAATGCAATTTTACAATCACTATCTTCTTAAAATCTTTCTTAGTGAAAGCATTTCCTCACAATCATTTTCATGAAAGAGGAAATCTTATGACACTTAGATTTAAACGGTGTATGTGTTCCTATCCATGTGAATTTGTTAAAACCAAAGTTTATGACAAATTCAAACTCATATGAATCGAACTTTCTTAATCTCGATTTCTTGCCTTATGGTAGCACAGCTGCCCACCATGTCTTCCAAGTAGTTAAGCAGCTCACCTTTTCTTATCAATGTACTTTCCATTGATCAAGGTCCTTGCCCTTTATGCATTCAAATGAGAACTCATAGGACTCACATGCATAATTAACTCGGTTGGATTGGCACAGAAACAAAATAATGTCAACACGATAGGTTGTAAACCTCAACATGTGTGCTAGTGATGATCGATAAGGTTTATTTGATTTGTTCTTTAAACCTTTCAAGACCATTAAGACTCCCACTTACTCCTTGACATATAAGATTCTCTTGTCAATAACCATTTCTTGACAAACAAATATTCAAGAGTTAGCGTAGTTTTTATCAAAACATTTCATAAATTGGTCCTAGTTGGTCTTCGTCTTATCCAAGACATCACAACTTTTCTATATTTGATGAATGATATAAACCTTCTTAATATTTATCACTCAATGTCACAATCTTAACTTTAAGACTTGTTTTGGAACGAAGTATGATTGACCTCTTGATTTAACCATTTCTTCAATTCTTGATTCCTCTTCTTAAACATACAATTGTACTAAGACTCACTTAGAGGATCAATTGAGATATGGTTCTTAATCATTAAGACCTATCATAAAGCATAAAAGCTACTCTCCCTTCTTCTTATAATGGAGAAACTTTTATCTTTCTGCCTACTTGATTCTTCTTATTCGTTTTGCTATTGATTTAAACCTTTTTAATCAATTCCGAATTACACTTAATCTTATAAGTATAATCATATTTACTAAACTTTTAGTAAAACATGACGAATATCTTTGTTACTCTTATGGTGGACTTGATCAACACACAACTTGGTGTACTCGATCTCCTAGTCCTTCACTTGACACTTTGTCAATGAAATAGTCTAATTTCCAAATATTAAATTTCTCATTCATCGTGCAACCAAGTCGCATGATTCCAAGTTTCTGTCCAATTGAAACTTGGGCGATGAGAAACTCTCCCTATTTGGTAACTTCTCGACGTTTCCACAAACAACATAATTAAGAATCAATTCCATTATTGCTAACAATAGAAACGTTTTAACATCAATTTTCATACATGCCATTGTAAGGATAAATAAATAAAATTTAAAATCAAAATTTATTTTATTGCGGAAAAATTTGTCCTTACAATGCAATTCATTGAAAAACTATGCTAATACATCTTTCTTAGCAATCTTATTCTAACTCCAAGTAGTAGCTCAATAATCTAATCTTCGAGAAATGCGATCGAAATCCATTCCTTCACGGTTAGATTCTGCTCACTTCTTCCCTTAAGCTTCCTTTCTTTTCTTCGATCCTACAAAACATCAATTGTAATCTTATCACATTATGTATTAAGAATCTAGAATAGAAGCTTAAAAGAGTTAGTTAATGGATTTTACCTATATTAGAGCCATACGTTTCCACTCTCCCATCTCTTAGATCTCTTAGATAAATGGGGCAGCTTCGTCTCCAATGCCCTTTCTCTTGGCAATAAAAGCAAATTGACTATTTTGGAACATGACATGGAACTAATTCAGACATTGCCTTTCTCTTGTGATCAAACTTTTCGATCATAGCATGTCTTTCGTTGCCATTGTCTATATCCATAGAGGTCTTGAAGGCAGATTCACCAATCAACTTTGTTTTTCTATTGCGCGAAACCATTGCTGATTCAACAGCAATAAGCATATAGGTGAGATCTATAAGGGTCACGTCGCGGTTCATCATATAGTACTCTCTTACGAACTCACTATATGAGTTAGGAAGTGACTGAAGAACCCAATCAACAGCCATTTCCTCACAGACAACGGATCCCAACATTCTTAACCTATCAATGTGTGACTTCATCCCTAGGACGTGTGCACACACCAGCTTTCCTTCTATTGTTTACTTATCAAAAGGGCTTGAGTGATCTTGAACTTTTCAAGCCTTTGAACTTGTGGGTTAGGGAGAATAATTGGAGGAGGTGGAGGAAATGAAGCATGATTTCTTGTTCCTCGATCGAATCGTGGAATATCATCTTCATGTGGAAAGCTTGTTCCACGGGATTTGGGAAGACCATAGTTGTCGAACTTTGACATCTACAAAACGGGAGAAAACGAATTCAAGTTAGTTGATTGATTGAGTCCTTAGTAAATCACCCAAATGAGATACTAAGGCTAGGACCCAACAAAATATTCTACAAGTCGGGAGAGGGATGCCGTAACCCAAATTATAGAACATTTGAAGGTAAGTGAATGATGATTCACTAATTTCCACCATGAAAGGCGAAAAAGAAATTTAAGTTTTAAATCTATGAAAACTCCTAGATCCTATGAGATTCATTGAACATTTCAATGGCATGTTTAAATCTCGATATGCCCCTCTTGTTTGTGACTGGGATGTCAAGGATCACAAAGAGGGTGTGAATAACCATGCAAACTAAATGGTGCCCCCACATGTTACAGTCACCTATTCGATGTACCGGTAAACCACACACGCTCCACCGAACTATGAAAAACATTGAGTCACCCTTTGCTACCTTTGCTTAGAACCATTTAGTGTGCCGGTAAACCACACACGCTCCACTAACGTCTTCGCAAGGGCACAAAGTGTAATTTCATGGAAATGCATCAATTCACTTTTGCCTAAGTAACTAAGATTGGGAATTTGTAAAACATTTCGTTACTTTTGTACTTCATTATACTTATAATGGAAGGTTTTGTCCTATCCTACCCGTTCGGATAACGACCCTCCACTAGTCAAGAGTGTGGTGGGTAAGAGTGGATACCCATTCAATCGCCATTTTATAGGCAATTTCCTTAAACACCCCTTATAGACCAGCTTCGTGAATGAGGCCTACTAACGGTAAGACTGACTTTTACTCATACATATATATAATGTTAGACTTTTAATGTTATATATAGTATAGGGTGTATTTTACACTTTTAAAATATTAGGTGGTCAAATTTAATAATTATACCTTTAATTCAATTAAATTGTAAACCAAAACTTTTATGGATTTATTAAACCTCTTTTAATTATACACCTTAATTAATTAATAAAACCATAAGGGTGTGATTTGAATTTTTTCAAAACAATAATAGGGTTTTAGAATTTAACATTCCTAATTAAGCTTTTAATCAACTTTTAAATTCTAAAACTTGAGGGCAAGTTTTGAAACATTTCAAAACATTAGGGTTTAGAATTTAAATATACATCAAAATTAAACTATTAATTCAAAATTTACATTCCAAAACATGAGGGAAAGTTTTGAAACCTTTTTCAAAACATTAGGGTTTCAACTATTTAAATTTCAAAACAACAAAACCTTTGGGTTCAAATTTAAACTATAAAACCTAAAAGGGAAAATATGAAACATTTCATAACATAAGGATAAAATAACAAATAATCTAAATTAACAATTAATCACATAATTATCCATATTTAATTTATTTAATGATTTCTTGCAAAACAATTTATCAATTTAATCAAAATAATTAATCAATTATCACATAAGGAAACAAATATTTTATTAATTGATAAATATCTTCAATTAGATCAAGAATATAGTCATATATATCAAAAAATCGGATTTATATAGATCTAATATGAAAAGGCAAGTATCCTCAAGCAAAAACAGCAAGAAATCCCGGTTTTCCCTCTTACTGACTAGCCGACTCGTCGAGTCAGGCATGGACTCGTCGAGTTAGCATGAACTCGGCGAGTTCATCTAAAAAATTTGGCTAGTTCAGCCCCCAGAAACCCAAAAATCGAATTTTTCCAACATACAAAGCATCAATACAATAGAAACCAATCTAGGCTCTGATACCACTGATGGGTTTTGGTCCTAAGAACATCCTATGTGCTCATACAAACCCTAATGCTTGGATCTAGGTTTCTCTATTGTACATGCAAGTTATCCAAGACTATAAACCCTAGATCTAGGATATGATAACATATAAATTAGGGTTTAGATCATACCTTGATTGTTATGTAGCAATAACAATCCCAATTCCTCCTTGTATTGACTTTAGAAAGCGTAGAGTCACAAATGTCACTCCTCTAATGGTTCACAAACACCAAGAGCAAAAGGATGAAGAGGATAGAGGAAGGAGGCTGCCCTAAAACGTGTGAAAACCTAGAATAAGTTTTGGCCACGTTTTTGGGTCATAAGGGGTCTATATATATAGGAGGCTATTAGGGTTATCTAACAAGGAAACCCGAATTTGGATGCTTAAGCCCTAAGCAACCCATGGATCCCTTTCCTTAAGGCCTTGGACGATTTCCTTATGGGCTTCCCCATAGAATTCGTCCACTCCTTAATACAAGGCAATCTATGGCCCAAATTGCAATTATCTTATAATTACAATTCCAGTCCCTTAAGTTTAATTAATCTCTTTTAGTCACAAAACTAATTACCAATTAATTATTGACTAATATTAATTAAACAATATGATTTCTCCTTTAATATATTATTCTCATAATATATTAATAAATCATATTTAATCCTTTCTCTCCATAATTCATCCAATCAAGTTGCTTTGGTGAAGGTAACCCAAAAGGACCATGCACCATCGGGTCAAGTACATGCCAAAATAGTTATGGACTTAGACACTAATCCAACAATAAGAACATCCTATGTGCTCATACAAACCCTAATGCTTGGATCTAGGTTTCTCTAGTGTACATGCAATTTATCCAAGACTATAAACCCTAGATCTAGCATATGATAATCAATACAACATATAATTAGGGTTTAGATCATACCTTGATTGTTATGTAGCAATAACAATCTCAAATCCTCCTTGTAATAATGACTTTAGAAAGCTTAGAGTCACAAATGTCACTCCTCTAATGGTTCACAAATACCAAGAGCAAGAGGATGAAGAAGAGAAGAGAAGGAGGCTCTCAAAAACGTGTGGAAACCCTAGATAACAAGATCACCACGTTTTTGGAGCATAAGGGTTCTGTATATAGTGAGGCTATTAGGGTTATCTAACAAGGAAACCCTAATTTGGATGCTTAAGCCCTAAGCAACCCATGGACTCCTTTCCTTAAAGGCCTTGGACGATTTCCAATGGGTTTCCCCATAGAATTCGTCCAACCTTATAATATAAGGCAATCCATAGCCCAATTGCAATTATCTTATAATTACAATTCCAGTCCCTTAAGTTTAATTAATCTCTTTTACTCACAAACTTAATTCTTATTAATTCTTGACTAATATTAATTAAACAATATGACTTCTCCTTTAATATATTATTCCCATAATATATTAATAAATCATATTTAATCCTTTCTCTCCATAATTCATCCTATCAAGTTGCTTTGGTGAAGGCAACCCAAAAGGACCATGCACCATCGGGTCAAGTACATCCCAAAATAATTATGGACTTAGACACTAATCCAACAGTCTCCCACTTGGATAAGTCTAATAACCATTCTGCATATAAATTCAGATCCTGATCTGCAATCGTAGCTTTCCAAATCCATTTTCAACTCTGATCCTATCAGATACGCATGTCCTTTAGATAAGGGATCATATATTCCTCCATTCTAGATATCGTATAAGACATGATTTTTAATCATTCTCTCTGTACCATTTCTCGACTTCCGATTTATGACGACTGACTAATTGAACAAATCAAATTAGTCCTAGCTCATCCTAGCATTTATGTTGGTCATCATTAAATCATTGAGGGGCCCAAAGATATCGCTTTTATCCTTCTTTGGATAAAAGGAACGGATAAACTTTGATTCAATGCTCGCTTGCACTCACTCACCGAATCACACACAACAATATGTTTTTTGACACCAAGTTACTGGTGCGTTTACATATTATCAATGTGCAACCGATTTGCAAGATACAACTCACACATCTCAGTTTCAAGAATATAAGATGTTATCGTCTCACCAATCACTCGTGATACAATTCATGGAGTGATCCAAGTGAGCGTGGGTTTAATCTAATGCTCAAATCATATTCATAAGCACTCATGAACGTTGCAGCAAACATTTACTTTTGTCTAATAATCTTTAGACAATCTACACACCAATTCATGACAGTCTTTATTCATACCTACTTCCAACATATGAACGACTGTGGCCCGTTCGAAAAATTTGACTGTTCTAAACCAATTAAATTATTCAGGAAGTCAAAAAATGCAAAGTGAAAGACAAGAATAATACTAATCCCATATGGCCTCAAACCTTTGAGCATAAATAAAACACCTTTTATTTATCACCATATCGATTACTCATTATTTGTTGTTTCGGGTAATCAACTTCTTACTTGAATTATTACACTTGTCCCATGCTCTTATCATGCACACAATGTTTACCTATGGTTCTTACTTTGTGAAATAGATCAAATGAACACATTTCCAATCATACTCATTTCACAACTCCAAATCCTTTTTCATAAGTGAAAGAATATCAAATTCTTGCCACTTATAGAATATGCTAGATTCTAACATTTTATGCAATGATCCTTTCGTAATGTCATAGCACAAAAGTCACAAAGACTATTGCCAACGATATTAAAAAGTCCTATATCGGAGATTGTTACAATACAATTCCTTAGATATGATGTCTCTTACTCAAAGTACATTCCTTTGAACATCCTTTTGCATAAAAGTTTCTAATCTAGACATAGATTTTCAATATTCAATTCCCAATATGGACACATTTCTATATATGACAACTCATTCTTAATAGAATCTTATCTATTCATAATAATGTCGATATGGTCCATTCAATACTATACTTCCGACTACTCACAAGTGACCAATCCTCGGCGAACTTTGGATTGCCCTTTGATAGTTGTTTAATTATCTTAGTCAAAACCGATTATTGTCCTTCTTCCTTCTAAATGTGCTAGACATTTGGAAAATTTTAGAATGGTCAAATATTATAGCATTTGCAATCGATCCCATACCCGAAGCGTATTGGACACGAAGCATAATGTCTTACATGAAGATTTGATACTTTATCAATCTTCTGTCATAATATTTTATGTGCTACATTCTCAAAATTCGAACTATGAAGAGGAATGTCGTAATCATAATTGAATTTTAAGAACGCACTATGTATCATTGACTAATTTTTTTAACATTCTACAACCTAAACCTTTAAATTTGAAATGAAGCATAATATTCTCTCCCTTAATTATAGCAAAACAACTATTCAACCATTGCGACTTTGCAAAGTATAACTCTTGTTTTCTATAATTAATATTGCTAACTTGCAATGCTTTCCATAATAATCATACAATCATAACATTTATGCTCCCACTATCATGATGATTATTATAAACATAACACTTATGCTCCCACTAGCTTTGACATGTATTCAGAAACCAGCTTAACTTCCAGAAAAACAATTATAATTGAATTTCTTAAGTTCATGTTTCTAATACTTAATGCTTTGATAATCCTTTATCTAAGCTTATACACCTTTCCCTTAGATAGCTCATATGTGTGTCTAAACAATTCAGACTAATTGCCAAATCTCACAATTCGAATCATGGAAAGGGATACCGTAACCATAATCGAATTCGAGAATCCAATTTTCACAGTCACTATCTTTTTAAAATCTCTCTTAGTGAAAGCATTTCCTCACAGCCATTTTCATGAAGGAGGGGATCTTATGACACTTAGATTTTAATGGTGTATGTGTTCCTATCCATGTGAATCTGTCAAAACCAAAGTTTACGACAAATTCAAACTCATATGGACCGAACATTCTTAATCTTGACTTCTTGCCTTATGGTAACACAGCTGCCCACCATGTCTTCCAAGTCGTTAAGCAGCTCACCCTTTCCTATCAATGTACTTTCCATTGATCAAGGTGCCTGCCTTTTATGCGTTCAAATGAGAACTCATAGAACTCACATGCATAATTGACTCAATTGGAGTGGCACGGAAACAAAATAGTGTCAATACGATAGGTTGTAAACCTCAACTCGTGTGCTAGTGATAATCGATAAGGTTTATTTTGATTTGTTCTTGAAACCTTTCATGGCCATTAAGACTCCCACTGACTCATTGACATATAAGATTCTCTTGACAATAAACATTTCTTGACAAACAAATATTCAAGAGTTAGTGTAGTTTAAAACACTTCATAAATTGGTCCTAGTTGGTCTTTGTCTTATCCAAGACATCACAACTTTCCACATTTGATGAATGCTATAAACCTTCTTAATACTTTTCACTCAATGTCACAATCTTAACTCTAAGACATGTTTTGGAACGAAGTATGATTGACTTCTTGATTTAACCATTTCTTCAATTCTCGATTCCTCTTCTTAGACATGCAATTGTACTAAGACTCACTTAGATAATCAATTGAGATATGGTTCTTAATCATTAGGACTCATCATAAAACATAATAAAAGGTACTCTCCCTTCTTCTTAGAATGGAGAAACTTTTATCTTTCTGCCTACTTGATTCTTCTTATTCGTTCTGCTATTGATTTAAAATTTTTCAATCAATTCAGAATTATACTTAATTTTATCATATTTACTAAACCTTTTGTAAATCATGACGAATATCTTTGTTACTCTTATGGTGGACTTGATCAACACGCAACTTTGTGTGCTCGATCTCCTAGTCCTTCACTTGACACTTTGTCAATGAATTAGTCTAATTTCCAAATATGAAATTTCTCATTAATCGTGCAACCAAGTTGCATGATTCCAAATTTCTGTCCAACTGAAACTTGGGCGATGAAAAACTCTCCTTATTTCGTAAATTTTCGACATTTCCATAATTAAGAATCAAATCCATTATTGCTAATAATAGAAACATTCAAACATCAATTTTTTCATACACGCCATTGCAAGGATAAATAAATAATATAAAATCAAAATTTATTTTATTGCGGAAAAATCTTGTTCTTACAATGCAATTCATTGAAAAACTATGCTAATGCATATTTATTAGCAATCTAATTCTAACTCTAAGTAGTAGCTCAAGATTCTGCTCACTTCTTCCCTTAAGCTTCCTCTTTTTTCTTCGATCCTACAAAACATCAATTGTAATCTTATCACATTATGTATTAAGAATCTAGAATAGGAGCTTAAAATAGTTAGTCAATGGATTTTACCTAAAGCAGAGCCATACGTTTTGACTCTCCCATCTCTTAGATCTCTTAGGTAAATAGGGCAGCTTCGTCTCCAATGCCCCTTTTCTTGGCAATAAAAGCAAATTAACTCTTTTGGAACAAGACATGGAACTACTTCAGACATTGCCTTTTTCTTATGATCAAACTTTTCGATCATAGCATGTCTTTCGTTGCTGTTGTCTATAAGCATAGAGGTCTTGAAGGCAGATTCACCAATCAAGTTTGCTTTTCTATTGCGCCAAACCATTGCTGATTCAGCAGCAATAAGCATATAGGTGAGATCTAAAAGGGTCACGTCGCGGTTCATCATATAATACTCTCTTACGAACTCACTATACGAGTTAGGAAGTGACTGAAGAACCCAATCAACAGCCATCTCCTCACAGAAAACGGATCCCAACATTCTTAAACAATCAATGTGTGACTTCATCCCTAGGACGTGTGCACACACCGACTTTCTCTCTTCATGTTTACTTGCCAAAAGGGCTTGAGTGAGATTGAACTTTTCAAGCCTTCGAACTTGTGGGTTAGGGAGAATAATTGGAGGAGGTGGAGGAAGTGAAGCATGATTTCTTGTTCCTCGATCGAATCGTGGAATATCATCTTCATGTGGAAAGCTTGTTCCACGGGATTTGGGAAGACCATAGTTGTCGTACTTTGACATCTACAAAACGGGAGAAAACAAATTCAAGTTAGTTGATTGATTGAGTCCTTAGTAAATTATCCAAATGAGATACTAAGGTTAGGACCCAACACAATACGCTACAACCTAGAAAAGGGATGCCGTAATCTAGTTGCAGAATATTTGAAGGTAAGTGAATGACGATTCACTAATTTCCACCACGAAAAAACGAAAAAGAAATTTAAGTTTTAAATCTATGAAAACTCCTAGATCCTTTGAGATTCATTGAACATTTCAATGGCATGTTTAAATCTCGATATGCCCCTCTTGTTTGTGACTGGGATGCCGAGGATCACAAAGCGGGTGTGAATAACCATGCAAACTTACATGGTGCCCTCACATGTTACAGTCACCTATTCGTTGTGCCGGTAAACCACACACGCTCCACCGGACTATGACAAACATTGAGTCACCCTTTGCTACCTTTGCTTAGAACCATTTAGTGTGCCGGTAAACGACACACGCTCCACTAACGTCTTCACAAGGGCACAAAGTGTAATTTCATGGAATTGCATCAATTCACTTTTGCCTAAGTAACTAAGATGGGGAATTTGTAAAACATTTAGTTACTTTTGTACTTCATTATACTTATAATGGAAGGTTTTGTCCTATCCTACCCGTTCGGCTAACGACCCTCCACTAGTCAAGAGTGCGGTGGGTAAGAGTGGATACCCATTCAATCGCCATTTTATAGGCAATTTCCTTAAACACCCCTTATAGACCAGCTTCGTGAATGAGGCCTACTAACGGTAAGACTGACTTTTACTCATACATATATATATATATATATATATATATATATATAATGTTAGACTTTTAATGTTAGATATAGTATAGTGTGTATTTTACACTTTTAAAATACTAGGTTGTCAAATTTAACAATTATACTTTTAATTCAATTAAATTGTAAACCAAAACTTTTATGGATTTATTAAACCTATTTTAATTATACACCTTAATTAATTAATAAAACCATAAGGGTGTGATATGAACTTTTCAAAACACTACTAGGGTTTTAGAATTTAACATTCCTAGATTAAACTTTTAATCAAAATTTAAATTCCAAAACTTGAGGACAAGTTTTGAGACATTTCAAAAACTTAGGGTTTAGAATTTAAATATATATCAAAATTAAACTTTTAATCAAAATTTAAATTCCAAAACTTGAGGACAAGTTTTGAAACATTTTAAAAACATTAGGGTTTCAACTATTTAAATTTCAAAACTAAACCTTTGAGTTCAAATCTAAACTATAAAACATAAAGGGGAAAATTGAAACTTTTCATAACACAAAGATCAAATAAAAAATAATATAAATTAAACAATTAATTTCATCATTATCAATATTTGACCTAATTTTCAATTTCTTGCAAAATAAGTTGCCCAATTAATACAAATAATCAAATTTTTATCATATAAGGAAGTTATTATCTAATCAATTGGTAATTATCTTGTGTTTTGGCAAGGATATTCTTTAAGAAACAATAAAATTCATATTTTATAGGTTTAAAACGAATATGGTAATTATCCTTAAGCAAAACAGCAACAAAATCTGAAGTTTCCTCTGTTTGACGCTCCGAATCGTCGAGTCACACTCTGGTACTCGCCGAGTAGGGCTGACTCGCCGACTCCAAGTAGTAACTCGCCGAGTGAGGTCGAATAGTGAGCCAGATTTACATTTTCAGCTACATAATGCATCAATACAATAGAAACCAATCTAGGCTCTGATACCACTGATGGGTTTTGGTCATAAGAACATCCTATGTGCTCATACAAACCCTAATGCTTGGATCTAGGTTTCTCTATTGTACATGCAATTTATCCAAGACTATAAACCCTAGATCTAGCATATGATAATCAATACAACATATAATTAGGTTTTAGATCATACCTTGATTGTTATGTAGCAATAACAATCTCAAATCCTCCTTGTAATGACTTTAGAAAGCTTAGAGTCACAAATGTCACTCCTCTAATGGTTCACAAATACCAAGAGCAAGAGGATGAAGAAGAGAAGAGTAGGAGGCTCTCAAAAACGTGTGGAAACCCTAGATAACAAGATCACCACGTTTTTGGAGCATAAGGTTTCTATATATAGTGAGGCTATTAGGGTTATCTAACAAGGAAACCCTAATTTGGATGCTTAAGCCCTAAGCAACCCATGGACTCCTTTCCTTAAAGGCCTTGGACGATTTCCAATGGGTTTCCCCATAGAATTCGTCCAACCTTATAATATAAGGCAATCCATAGCCCAATTGCAATTATCTTATAATTACAATTCCAGTCCCTTAAGTTTAATTAATCTCTTTTACTCACAAACTTAATTCTTATTAATTCTTGACTAATATTAATTAAACAATATGACTTCTCCTTTAATATATCATTCCCATAATAATATTAATAAATCATATTTAATCCTTTCTCTCCATAATTCATCCTATCAAGTTGCTTTGGTGAAGGCAACCCAAAATGACCATGCACCATCGGGTCAAGTACATACCAAAATAGTTATGGACTTAGACACTAATCCAACAGATACGTTTATTAGTGATAGTACACTAGTAAATTTAGACGAACCTAGCAGCTACAAGGAAGCCATGGCAGGCCTGGAGTCTGCGAAATGGAAAGAGGAGATGGACAGCGAGATTCAGTCCATGTACGATAACCAAGTTTGGAATTCGGTTGATAATGTACCTAGTCGTAAGACAGTCGGGTGCAAGTGGATCTTCAAGAAGAAGACGGACATGGATGGGAAAGTGCATACTTATAAAGCGCGATTAGTTGCGAAGGGCTTTACTCAACCTCCCGGAGTTGACTATGATGAGACCTTCTCGCCAGTTGTGAAGATAAAGTCTATTAGGGTAATGCTTGCAATAGCTACGTTTCATGATTATGAAATATGGCATATGGACGCGAAAACCGCTTTCCTTAATGGAACGTTGGCTTAAGATGTTTACATGAATCAGCCAGAGGGTTTTGTCGATGCGAAGCATCCAAATAGAGTATGCAAGCTTGAGAAATCCATTTATGGATTGAAACAAGTGTCTCGCAGATGGAATCTTTGTTTTGACGAGAAGGATAAAGAGTTTGCCTTTCTGCGAAGCGAAGATGAATCTTGTGTGTATGTCAAAGCCAGTGGGAGTATAGTGAGCTTCCTCGTATTGTATGTCGACGACATACTGCTCAAAGGAAACGATATCCCAACCATGCAGGAGGTCAAGTCCTGGCTTGGGAAATGTTTCTCTATGAAGGACCTCGAAGAGGCTGCTTATATTCTGGGAATAAGAATAGTAAGAAACAGAGAAAACAGACTGATAAGACTCAGTCAGGATACATACTTGGATAAGGTACTAAAGCGTTTTAGTATGGAAAATTCCAAGAAATGGGAGTTGCCACTCCAAAGCAATACCAAGCTGATTAAGATTTAGAGCCCGAGTACAGAGGCAGAGATAGCTGATATGAGCCGAGTACCTTATGCTTCCGCAATAGACTCTATCATGTACGCTATGACTTGTACTTGCCCTGATGTGACCTTTGCTTTGAGCATGATCAGCAGATATTAGGGGAACCCAGGTAGAGCTCACTAGATTGCGGTAAAGAATATTCTTAAGTACCTACGAAGGACCAAGGAATGGTTTCTAGTCCTCGGTGGGAGTGATGACTTAAGGGTACGAGGGTACAGTGATGCTAGTTTTCAGACGGATCGGGATAATTTCCGATTGCAGTCGTGCTGGGTCTTTACACTAAATGGAGGAGCAGTGACTTGGAAAAGTTCCAAGCAGAAGACCATAGTTGATTCAACGTGCGAATCATAGTACATTGCGGCGAGCGAAGCATCAAAAGAGGCTATATGGTTAAAGTACTTCATTGGAGACCTTGGAGTTGTGCCATCCATAAAGGAGCCGATGGAAATTTTCTGTGATAATGAAGGACCGGTTGCCTTGACCAAGGAACTGAGAGATCATGGTAGATCTCGACATATTGACAGAAAATACCATTTTATCAGACATCGGGTAGAATAGGGACTCCTCGTTGTGAAGAGGGTATCATCAGAAGAAGACCCAGCGGATCCCCTTACGAAGGGACTAAGAAGGGTCAAACACTTGCAGCACGCTAGGAGCATTGGGCTGAAGGATGATATAAGTTTGGATTAGATAGGAAACGTGTAATAGATAGTTTGTACTTGACATCTGATGAAAAACTAAATTGCGTTATTTATGAGTACAGCTACTATCTTGTGTTTGTTATTTATCTATTGTTTCAATTTTGCATGTTTTGACTTCCTGAATGATAGGATTATTCAAACAGTCCATAGTCGGTCATATTTTGGCGGTAGATATGAATGAAGACTATCATGAATAGTTTGTAGATTGTCTAAAGTGTTTTAGGCATAGCAAAGGTTTGCTGCAAAGTTCATGAGTGCTTATGAATATGATTTGAGCATTGGAATAAACCCGAGTTTGCTGGTATCACTTCGTCGTGTTTTGCCTTAAGTGATCGCAAAGTGATAATATCATATAGTCTTAAAACTTAGAGATATGGTTGTTGTTTACTGGTTGGTTGTGCATTGATGATGTGTAAACGCATCAGCAACTTGATGTTATAAAACACATTGTTGTGCATGATTCAATTAGTGAATAATAGATGCATATGAGTTGAAGTTGATATGTTCCTTTTGTTCTATGAGAATGAAATTGATATCTTCGCCACTTGATGATTTGGTTTGACTTATGTGCCAGGCCCGGTCAGAATGAAGTTGATGTGTTCAACTAAATTCTATGTCAAACAAATCGGAAATCGAGGAACAAGTGCTGGACAATAAGCATTGTCAGCATGATATCCAGAACGGAGGATTATACGATCCCTTATCTAAAGGACAAGTTGATCAGAGTTGACAGCAGAGTATAAGAGCTACGATTGCTAATCAGATTCTGAAGTCATATGTGAGATATAGTTACTAGACTTATCCAAGTGGGAGACTATTGGATTAGTGTCTAAGCCCGTAACTATATTTGGTATGTACTTGACCCGGTTGTCCATGGTCCTTTTGGGTTGCCTTCTCCAAAGCAACTTGACAAGGTAATTTAAAGAGAAAGAGAGAATATTATGGTTTATTAATATATTATAAGAATAATATATTAAAGGATAAATCAAATTTATTTGATTAGTATTAGTCATAAATTAATTAGGAATTAATTTGGTGACTAAAAGAGACTAACTAAATAAAGGGGTATAAACAGTCAAATGCATGATAGTTGAGTTTTGGGCTGGAGAACCTAATGGACTAAGGGGGGACAAAATTATGATGGGGATCCATCATATTTTCGTCCAAGGGCCCTAATCTAGAAGGTTCTATGGGCTTCTTGGTGATTAAGCTGTCCATTAGGGTTTATGCTGAAACCCTAGCAGCCAGCAGTATAAATAAGACCCTAGGCTATGGAAATCGGCTACCACTTGATTTTAAGAGAATCCTAGGCCGATTTCTAGCATCTCTCACCCTCTCTCATATTTCCTTCTTGCTTGTGGGGTTTGTGAACCATTAGAGGAGTTACATTTGTGACTCTAAGCTCAAGATCAAGAAGACTACAAGGATTCAAGCTACTTGGAAGAGGTAAACTACTTAGATCTGGTTTTCTTATGGTAATTTCGAATTATATATGATAGATCTAGGTTTTTAAATCTTGGAATCAAAGCATGTACAATAGAGAAACCTAGATCCAAGCATTAGCGTTTGTATGAGCACATAGGAATGTTTCTTATGCATAAAACCAATCAAGTTCACATTACCCGGATTCATCCTCCCATTAGGACCTTGCGGTGACTCAATAGGAGGACCCTACTGTTGGGTTTTGTGTACTATAACACTCCTATGGTGCACATACAACCCTAATAGTTTTGGATCTAAGTTTTCTCTAGTTATACATGCAACAAAATTTCCAAAGCAAAAAACCTATCTAGCATACAAATTTGGTACATGAATCATAAAACTAGTTAGAATAATACCTCTTTTTATAGCTTGGAGTTGTTGGCCTTTCAAGAGCATTGCACCTCAAGTGTGATGCCTCAAATGGTTCACAAACACCATGAACAAAGTATGACTTTGAGAGGGAGGCTAGACACTCCAAAATTGACTATCTCTCTTCCTATAACTCTTAGGTGTACTGATTTTGGCTAAGGGGTAACATTTATATAGTGTATGATTCCAAGAGTCATGGGACATACACTTAGGTTATGATCCATTTCTCTTGTGGGCTAACTCTTCTTGGATACTTACATAAACTTAGCTCATCATGGATCAATAGCCCAAACAATATATATGTCACTGATTTAATTAATCAGACCTCGTTAATTTAATTAGTCTCTTTGGATCACTAAATTAATTCCAAATTAATTCTTCATCAATACTAATTAAATAATATGATTTCACAATTAATATATTATACTTGTAATATATTAATAAATCATAAATAACCTCTTTCTCAAATATCCATCCTATCATATTGTTTTGGTGAAGGCAACCCATATGGACCATGCTACTCTTGGGTCAAGTACATACCAATTGTAGTTATGGGATTAGACACCTAATCCAACAATTACTAATTCGGAGTCATCCTGAGAGAGTATTGCTCCACTACCCCCATCCTCGAGTCTATCTTTCGGTAGTCATGCTTCGAGACCCAAGCCTATACCCCCCCCCCAGAAAGTCCATTCCCATTCTATCCCGTAAGAGAGTTGCCTCATCTCCATCATCACCAAGATCATCAAAGAAGCCGTACCCCACCCACAAATGGACTCCACAAGTGGACGAGTGGATCAGGGATGAGAGTTTTGGGTTTTATGAGGTCGGAGAGTCCTCTCAGGCACCTAGATGTGATCCCATTCTAGAGGATCCCACAGATAGAGCGATCAGTGTTAGTTCCACGAGTAGCATAGCTGTAACATCCCAAAGATTTCAGACAAAAAATTCATTTTTAATTCTTTTCAAAACATCCAACGGTCATGTCAAAACAACATAAAGGTTATCATAGTGAAATAACATTAGAGTACAAAATCCCAAAATCACATAATGTAGAAAACATGGGCAGATGCGGTGCAATCAAGCCAGACCTTCCCCTTCGAGCTAGAGGTACATAAAACATAAACAGAAAACTATAAGCACAAAGCTTAGTGAGCTTCCCCAAAATACCTCATACTATACATACATAACATTCAAACCATAACTGGTTCTATTTCACCCCATTCGGTATCTATCAAACGATATAGGGTCTATTTCACCCCTGTCGGTATCTTTCAACTGGTACTGGGTCTATTTCACCCTTTTCGGTATCTTTCAATCGATACTAGGTCTATTTCATCCCCCTCGATATCTTTCAACTAGTATCGGGTCTATTTGACCCCTATAGCTAAGCAAGCAATCAAATCAGCAAGAGTCACAAAGACAACAAGCACATGCACGCATAACAGTAAGTGTCACAAAGACAACTATCATTCTACAAACATAATCCATGGTGCCGAAATTAGCATCTTCAACCCATGAGTACCATGAAGGGAAACTCACCTTAGTCTAAAGATAACAAATCACACTCGGGCTATCGAATCGCAAATTCCTCTCACTAAATCACAAATGATAGAACCCTAACTACCAATTAGATCATAAACCCATCCCGAGAGTCCAAATCCTAAATCCCGACTTCAAGGGTAAAAAGGTTGCTTTACCCTTCCCTTATTGGGCATAACATATCATGGTCCAAATCCAACTAGTCTAAAATTCAAAAGACACTTTAAGCCTAACATGGGCCCAAATCCAAAAAGGCCTAAGGCCTAACAATGGACCAAATAAGAAAGATTGCGGCCCGACAAGGCCCAAAACCCTAAAGTCCAAAGTGGCCCGAAATCTAAAGCCCAATAACCCCCTGGTGAGTACGCTAAGCATACCATCAGTACACCCGGTGTACTCGAGCGCTACATATATATTGAGATCACAGGCACGTACGCTCGGTGTATGCCCCAGTTGGACAAAGTCTCATTTTAAGGTCATAACCCGTCAAGACCTAACATCCAACCTTAGATCTAGCTCTCTTGGAACGTCCTAAACAATAAAGTTGGCAAATTTACCCTTTTGCATGTCCTAATGGGACTGACACCCTAGATTTAGGATTCTACTTCCCTTAAGTGGTCATTAACTCATGCATGATTGACCTTTAACTTCCAAGATCTGATTTTTACGATTCCATCCACTCCTACTTGTTCAAAAGGACAACTTAAATGGTTCGAAGTAGTCTATATTCCAAATGACCAAAGTCATGGGACCAAAATCTCCTAAATCTACCCACAAATGAGATCTTAGCAAGGAACCATCAAGGTAAGAACTTTTTACCTCCATAAGCTTGCAATGAAGAAGATAGCTTTGGATTAAGAAGCTCCAACTTCAAAAATGCACCACCACCAAGTCTCTTCTTTTTTAAAAGCAGAAAAGAACACCAAAAATCTCAATAAAAGCCCAAGAACACACTGGACATGGCTAGGGTTTCGAGGTATAGCTCACAAGAGGCAATAGAGGCTAATAATGTGAAAACTTTGGGGACTTAATTTGTTTAAATATGGTGTAAACCCTAAAAATTAGGGTTTTACCCTGAATGATGTACGCCCTGCATACATGGGTATGCCCAGTATACCAGGGGACACCCCGTCTCATGCATGCTTAGGGTACGCCTGACGTACCTTATGTACCCCCAGCATACTCGGGTCCAAGTGTACAAACGAAAGAATTTAATTAATTAACATTTACTTGACATAACAGGCACTACAATTCTCCCCCACTTGAATCAAATTTCATCCTCGAAGTTATCCTCTGTAAACAACTCGGGGTAATGATTTCTCATCTCCTCCTCAGGCTACCATGTCCATTATGAACCCTTTCAGTGTTGCCACCACACCTTTACTAATTCCATAACCTTGTTTCGTAAGGTCTTCGTCTTCCTGTCGAGAATGACCACTGGTCACTCTATATAATTCAGGCGGTCATCCACCTGAATGTCCTCCACTGGTACCACTGCGAAATCATCAACCAAACATTTCTGCTGCTGAGAGACGTGGAAAGTGCTATGGATCTGGTTGAGCTCCTATAGTAGAGCCAAACGGTACGCGACTCTGCCCACCTGGGCTATCACTCTGAAAGGACCAATATATTGGGGACCTAGCTTACCCAGTTTACTAAATCAGATGACACCTTTCCAAGGTGACACCTTTAGGAGTATCATGTACCCAACCTAGAACTCTAAATCCGACCTACATCTATATGGGTAGCTCTTCTGTTGGCTCTTTGTTGTCTAAAGTCTACCATGAACCTGCTGAATCATCTCATTCGTCCAAAGTACTACCTCCGTACTCCCCATAAACCGCTGGCTGAACTCACCCCCAACATATCGGAGTCCTACACTTCCTCCCATATAGTATCATAAAAGGAGGTCGATCAATATTGGCGTGATAGCTGTTGTTTTATGAAAGTTCCGCCAACGGAAGATATGTATCCCAACTGTTGGAATAGTGTCTAAGGCTGCAACTATATTAGGCAAGTATTTGACCCGGTTGTGCATGGTCCTTTTGGATTGCCTTCACCATAGCAACTTGATAGGATGATTTATTAAGAGAGAGTAAATATTATTAATATATTATGGGAATAATATAAAGAATAATATATTGTTATTTGATTAATATAAGTCATGGAATTAATTGGAATTAATTTGGTGACTTAAAGAGGTTAATTAAATAAAGGGGTATAAACTGTCAATTGTTTGATAGTTAAGCTTTAGACTATAAATCCTTATAGATATACTAGAGACGAATTCTAGAAGCTAAAGGATAGCTAAATTCGTCCATGGCTTATCTAAGGAAAGGATTTAGATAGCCTTAAGAGAAGATTATCCAATTAGGGTTTAGGTTGTAACCCTTAAGGAGTCTACAAGTATAAATAGACCCCATGGGCAAGGGAAATCGGCACCTCTCCAAAAGTAAGAGAACCCTGGCCGATTTCCTCCCCTCTCCTCTCTCCTAAATCATCTTTCTTGCTATTGGTGTTTGTAAGCCAGTAGAGGAGTGACATTTGTGACTCTAGAAGCTCCAAGACCATAAGATTAACAAGGAACTCAAAGGTATGGTTCTAGATCTGTTTCAATGTTGTTGTTTAACCTAATTAGTCATTAGAAGTCTTGGATTCAAAGCATGTTTAATTAGAAAGCCTAGATCCAAGCATTAGGGTTTTGCATGCGCACATAGGAAAGTTCTTATGGCTAAAACCCATCAGTGGTATCAGAGCCTTGCTTGGTTTTCTTTAAATTGTTGCTTAATTAACTGAAACAAACCTGCAAAATTCGATTTTTAGGTTTCTGATTCATGGACTCGGCGAGTCTCAAAGTGGACTAGGCGAGTAGGCCTGACTCGGCGAGTCCCTTTGTGCACTCGGCGAGTCCAGGCGTTAGGAATGGCCAGATTCGGGATTTTTTCATAATTATCTTATGGAAACTTACCTTAATCATAATAGATCAACCTAAATCCGATTTTTTTGATATATATGACTATTATCTTGATCTAATTAAAGGTATTTATCAACTAATAAAATATTTAATTTCCTTATATGATAATTAATTAATTATTTTGATTATTTTGGTAATTATCTTGCAAGAAATATTGAATAAATCAAATATAGATAATTAGGATATTAATTGTTAATTGGAATTATTTGTTATTTGATCCTCCATGTTTTTAAATGTTTAAAAACTTGCCCCCAAGTTTTGAAATTTATAATTTGTGATTAAAAGTTTAATTTAGACAACTTAAATTTCAAAACCCTAGATTTTAAAAGGTTTAAAATACAACCCTATACTAATATGATATTACTAGAATAATATATATATGTATAACTAAATGCTAGTCTTACCGTTAGTAGGCCTCATTCACGAAGCCGATCTATAAGGTGGGTATAAGGTTGCGGCCTATAAAATGGCGCTTAATGGGTGTACACTCACACCCACCGCTTGCTTGATTGGTGGAGGGTCGTTAGCCGAACGGGTAGGATAGGGCAACCTCATCCTCTCATTAAAAGTATAATAAGTAATACAAAGTAACTACACATTTTTAAAACTTCCCAATCTTAGTTACTTTAGGAAAAGTGAATTGATGCAATCCCATGAAATTACACTTTGCACCCTTGCTAAGAAGTTAGTGGAGTGTGTGTGGTTTACCGGCACACTAATTGGTTCTAAGCAAAGGTGGCAAAGGGTGATTCATTGTTTATCATAGTTCGATGGAGCGTGTGTGGTTTACCGGCACATCGAATAGGTGATCGTTACAATGAAGGCACCATGTGAATTTGCATGGTAATTCACACCCGCTTTGTGATCCTCGGCATCCCAGTCACAAACAAGAGGGGCATATCGAGATTTAAACATGCCATTGAATAGTTTCAATGAATCTCATCCAAACCTAGGAATTCTCAATACACTTAGGACTAATAGTTTAGGTTTTTGTGATGGAGAATTAGTGAATCGTCATTCACTTACCTTCAATTTATTTGCATGTTAGATTACGGCATCCCTTTTCTAATATGTAAATGTTATTGTTGGATCCTAGCCCTAATTTTCTTATTGGGTGATAATTAGGGATTCTTATTCTAATCTATCTTTGTCCTTTACTTTTGTAGATGTCGAACACAAACAACGCTGCTGCTAGTTCTTTCACGTTGATGAGCCTTTGCCAAAAGGTCACCTTCGATGGAACGAACTTTAGCGAATGGATAAGATACATTCGCACCATTGCTCGCTATGAGGACAAGGAGTATGTCCTTGATGAGAAGCTCGAGAAAATCAACACCGAAATCGCTACTCCGGCCGAAATCACCGCTTTTGAGACTCATGAGCAAGATGTAACGAAGGTACATTGCATCATGATTGCTACCATGAACTCCGAATTCCAAAAGTCCTACGAGGACATGTACCCGTACGAGATGCACCAAGACTTATTGGAGAGATACCACCAAAACGTGAGACAAGAGCGTTATGAGATTTTCACCAACATGATTTCCGCTAAGATGGGTCATGGAGAATCTCTTACCGTGCACTTGCAAAAGATGCAAAGGTATGTCGACCGCCTTCGCAAGTTAAATGTTGACTTTGGAGAATCCTTGGCGATCAACATGGTGCTTCACTCTTTGCCTCCGATGTACAACCAATTTAGGATGACCTACCACATGAACAAAGAAGAGGTCACCCTAAGCAAACTCCAAGGTGTCTTGAGGGTTGCTGAGAGCAACTTAAAAGACAAGTATGTTGCACCGACTCCCAATCCGCCTGCTGCTCCTGTCTTGGCTATTGGTCAAGGAAAGGGAAAGAAGAGGAAGGCTTCATCGAAGAACCATCGCAAGGTCAAAGTCCGAGATGGTGCCTGTTCTAGTGGGACCAAATTTGATCCCACTAAGCCCTGTCCTAACCCGAAGGAGGTAGAGTGCCACCACTGCCACAAGATAGGACATTGGAAGAGAAGCTGCCCAGAGTACCTGCAAGCAATCAAAGAAGGAAAGATCAAGCCATCTTTCGCAGGTATATACACAATTAAATCTAACGATTCTAATCATGCTATTTCTTGGGTTCTTGATACCGGTTGTGGTTATTACATTTGTTCTAATGTGCAGGGACTAAGAAGAAGTAGGGATGTGGAGCAAGGAAGAATCAATCTAATCATGGGGAACAGAAGATCGTCGCCTGTGACCAAGATTGGAGTGTATTCTTTAGTGCTTAGGAATAATTTGTGTTTAGATTTGAACAATTGTTTCTATTCATCAGAAATGGCTAGAAACATCATTTCATTTCATGGTTTATATAGACAAGGATTTAGATTTTCTTTTAATAATGAGAATGGTTCTATTTTGGCTTATCTAAATGGTGTCTTTTACTTTGAAGCTATACCATGTAATGGAATATATGAAACTGTTATGATTGTTGATAACTTAGGAAATGATGTTTTGAATATAGCTTCTTCCACTAGTATGGATAAAGCATCCTTGTGGCATTGTCATCTTGGACATGTCAACAAGAAACGCATAGCCCAACTCCAAAAGGATTGAGTGTTGGAGTCATTCGGCCTTAGGGAAGATGACACATGCGAGTCTTGTTTACTTGGAAAGATGAATAAATCACCCTTCACGAGTACATGTGAAAGGGGTGAAGGTCTATTGGACCTAATACATACCGATGTATGTGGACCGTTTAGATCAACCACGAAGGATGGAAACCGCTTCTACGTGACCTTTACCGATGATTATAGTAGATATGGGTATATCTATTTAATCAAGCAAAAGTCAGAAACCTTTGAAAAGTTCAAAGAGTTCAAGAATGAAGTGGAGAATCAATTGGGTAGGAAAATCAAGATGCTTCGATCCGATCGAGGAGGAGAGTACCTAAGTCTTGAATTCCACGATTATCTCAAGGAGTGTGGAATAGTTTCGCAATTGACGCCTCCTAGGACACCGCAGTTGAATGGTGTGGCAGAAAGGCGTAATCGAACCTTATTGGATATGGTTCACTCTATGATGAGTCGTGCTTCACTACCTATCTCTTTTTGGGGGTATGCCTTAGAGACTACCGCCCATATCCATAACCGAGTCCCTACCAAGAAGGTTGCCAAAACGCCTCACGAGATGTGAACAGGGAAAGTTCCCTCGTTAGCACATATCAAGGCTTGGGGTTGCGAGGCTTTCGTAAGACGAGATACTCACGACAAGCTTGAACCTCGAAGTGAGCGATGTATTTTCATCGGCTACCCGCAGACATCCTTTGGATATCTCTTCTATAGACCGAAGGACAATGTTGTCTTCGTTGCGAGGAGAGGAGTTTTCCGAGAGCAAGAACTCATAAGCCAAGGAGACAGTGGGAGGAAAATTGAGCTTGAAGAGATTCAAGAGTCGATAGATGAAGGAACCTTTACTGCTGGCACTCAACCCGAGGAGGAAACTCCGGTTGAACCGATTGACGAATCCTTACCTCTTAGACGTTCCGATAGAGTTAGAGTTCATCCCCAGTTTTATGGTTTTCATATTACTACCGAAGGGGACACGTATATTAGTGATGGTACACTAATAAATCTTGATGAACCTAATAGCTATAAGGAAGCCATGGCAGGCCCGGAGTCTGCAAAATGGAAAGAGGCAATGGATAGCGAGATCCAATCCATGTATGACAACCAAGTTTGGAATTTGGTTGATTATGTGCCCAGACGTAAGACCGTTAGGTGCAAGTGGATCTTCAAGAAGAAGACCGATGTGGATGGAAAGGTACACACATATAAAGCACGATTGGTTGCGAAGGGCTTTACTCAAACTCCCGGAGTTGACTATGATGAGACCTTCTCGCCAGTTGCGAAGATTAAATCTATTAGAGTGATGCTAGCTATTGCCGCATTTCATGATTATGAGATTTGGCAAATGGATGTCAAGACCGCTTTCCTTAACGGAAAGTTGGCTGAGGATATTTACATGGCTCAGCCCGAGGGGTTTGTCGATCCGAAGCATCCGAATAGAGTGTGTAAGCTTGAGAAGTCCATTTATGGACTTAAGGAAGCGTCTCGCAGATGGAATCTTTGCTTCGATGAGAAAGTCAAAGAGTTTGGATTTGTACGAAGCGAAGACAAATCTTGTGTATATGTCAAGGCCAGTGGGAGTATAGTAAGCTTCCTCGTTCTATATGTCGATGACATATTGCTCATAGGAAACGACATCCCGACTCTGCAGGAAGTTAAGTCCTGGCTTGGGAAGTGCTTCGCTATGAAGGACCTCGGAGAGGCTTCTTACATTTTGGGAATAAGGATAGTAAGAGAAAGAAGTAAGAGACTAATTGGACTTAGTCAGAATACTTACTTAGAGAAGGTACTAAAACGTTTTAGTATGGAAAACTCAAAGAAGGGAGAATTACCGATACAAAGTAATGCCAAGTTGAGTAAGACTCAAAGTCCGAGTACCGAAGCTGAAGTAGCAGAAATGAGCCGAGTACCATACGCTTCCGCAGTTGGCTCAATCATGTACGCTATGACTTGTACTCGCCCTGATGTAGCCTTTGCTTTGAGCATGGTTAGTAGATATCAAGGGAACCCTGGCAGAGCACATTGGATTGCAGTGAAGAATATCCTTAAGTACCTTCGGAGGACAAAGGAATGGTTCTTAGTCCTCGGAGGGAGTGATGACTTGAAGGTGCGAGGGTATAGTGACGTCAGTTTTCAGACCGACAGGGACAACTACCGTTCGCAGTCGGGCTGGGTCTTTACCCTAAATGGAGGAGCAGTGACATGGAAGAGTTCCAAGCAGGAGACCGTAGTTGATTCAACGTGCGAATCAGAGTACATTGCAGCGAGCGAAGCGTCGAAGGAGGCAATATGGCTAAAGAACTTCATCGGTGATCTTGGAGTCGTACCTGTCATAAAGGAGCCCATGGAGATTTTCTGTGATAACGAAGGAGCGGTTGCCTTGACCAAGGAACCGAGGGATCATGGTAGATCAAGAAATATCGACAGAAAATATCACTTCATTAGACATCGTGTAGAAGAAGGACAACTCGTAGTGAAGAGGATATCATCAGAAGATAACCCAGCAGATCCGCTTACGAAGGGATTGAGTAGGGTTAAGCACTTGCAGCATGCTAGGAGTATTGGGCTGAAGTATGATATTAGCATAGATTAGATAGTATTAGAAACGTGTAATAGATAAATGTAATTAACATTTGATGATTAAATAAAGGGGTTTTATTTATGAGTAATGTTACTGTCTTATGTTAATTGTTTAACTATTGTTTCACTTTGCATGTTTTGACTTCCAGAATAATTGAAATTATTAGGAATAAAAGAATTGTTCAAATTGTCCACAATCGTTCATATGTTGGAAGTAGATATGAATGAAGATTGTCATGAATTGGTGTGTAGATTGTCTGAATGGTGTTAGACATAGCAAAGGGTTGCTGCAACGTTCATGAGTGCTTATGAACTAGTTTTGAGCATTGGAACAAACCCGCGCTTGCTGGAATCAGCTTATGGAATATGATATAAAAGGGTGATCGCAAGACGATAATAGCATATAGTCTTAAAACCTAGATATATGGTTTGTTATTTGTTAATTGGTTGTACATTGATAATGCGAAAACGCATCAGTAACTCGGTGTTATAAAACGCATTGTTGTGTATAGTTGGTTAATGAATAAGTAAATGCATATAAGTCGAAGTTTATCTCTAACTTTTATCTAAGAAGGTAAAAGCGATATCTCGGCCGCTCGATGATTTGATTTGACTTATGTGTCGGGCCCGGTCAGAACTGAATTGATGTGTTCGATTAAGTTCTATGTCAAATAAATCAGAGATCGAGAAACCTAAATGCTTGACTAACCATTCCATAGGATTGTCAGCATGATATCTAACAGAGGACTGTACGATCCCTTATCTGAAGGACAAGATTGATTAGATCAGAGTTTGACAGCGTCTTTGAGAGCTACAATTGCAAACCGAATTGTACTTGTGCACATAGTTACTAGACTTATCCAAGTGGGAGACTGTTGGATAGTATCTAAGGCTGCAACTATATTAGGCAAGTATTTGACCCGGTTGTGCATGGTCCTTTTGGATTTCCTTCACCATAGCAACTTGATAGGATGATTTATTAAGAGAGAGTAAATATTATTAATATATTATGGGAATAATATAAAGAATAATATATTGTTATTTGATTAATATAAGTCATGGAATTAATTGGAATTAATTTGGTGACTTAAAGAGGTTAATTAAATAAAGGGGTATAAACTGTCAATTGTTTGATAGTTAAGCTTTAGACTATAAATCCTTATAGATATACTAGGGACGAATTATAGAAGCTAAAGGATAGCTAAATTCGTCCATGGCTTATCTAAGGAAAGGATTTAGATAGCCTTAAGAGAAGATTATCCAATTAGGGTTTAGGTTGTAACCCTTAAGGAGTCTACAAGTATAAATAGACCCCATGGGCAAGGGAAATCGGCACCTCTCCAAAAGTAAGAGAACCCTGGCCGATTTCCTCCCCTCTCCTCTCTCCTAAATCATCTTTCTTGCTATTGGTGTTTGTAAGCCATTAGAGGAGTGACATTTGTGACTCTAGAAGCTCCAAGACCACAAGATCAACAAGGAACTCAAAGGTATGGTTCTAGATCTGTTTCAATGTTGTTGGTTAACCTAATTAGTCATTAGAAGTCTTGGATTCAAAGCATGTTTAATTAGAAAGCCTAGATCCAAGCATTAGGGTTTTGCATGCGCACATAGGAAAGTTCTTATGGCTAAAACCCATCACTAACTCCCGCCAAAATCTAGTACACATGCTCGCAACATGTTCTCCAATGTCTGGATAGTCCCCTCACTCTAACCATCAATCTGTAGGTGGAAAGTCGTGCTAAAGTGCAGACGAGTACCCAACTCCTCATGAAATCTCTTCCAGAATATGGAAGTAAACCGAACATCCCTATCTGAAACGACTGAAACTGGAACCCCATGTTGTGCCATAACGTCTTGAATGTAGATGTCTTCCAACTTCTTTGTAGAGATAGTCTCCTGAATCTAGATAAAATGTGCATTCTTGTTCATTCGATCTGTAACACCCCCCTCTGGCACGTATCACAATATTGTCCGCTTTGGGCCATTCGGCACGAGGACTTCCCAGGGGGTCACCAATCCAGGTACTACTCCCGCCCGAGCATGCTTAACTGTAGAGTTCTTATGGGATCTGCTGCCCTCACGGCTTTAAAACGCGTTGTGATAGGGAAGGTATCCACACCCCTTATAAGGAATGCTTAGTTCTCCTTCCCAGCCGATGTGGGATCAGATCTAACCCACTTTCAACACCCCCAAAACAGAACGGCGGAAACGTTTGGGGGCAGAGGACGTCATATTCAGTATCATAACAGCTCATAGAAAGGAAAGTACACACCACCATAATATAAATATATTTGAAAAGTTTACATGATTGTATATGTTACATGTTTGCAAAAGAAATCAAATACAATATGGTGATCCAAAATATGTTACTAACGCCAGCGCGTTAGTCTTCAAAAGTAGTTGCTACCTGGTCTAGCGGTTTCCTGAGAATACAAGTTATTTCAAAGAAAAAGTGTCAACATTTAAGTTGGTGAGTTCATAAGTGGTGTTTTGAGAAAATGTATGCCATTCGAAAGTGTTTGTATGTTTTCCAGAAAATCCCTTATTTTCTATTAGATGTATGAAATGAGTTTGAAAGATTGTTGTATGTACTATATGTATTTGAACCAGGAAAATCCCTTATTTTCCTAAAAGTGAAATGCAGTCTCAAATGACCAAGACTGTAAGCTATAAGAAACTATGACATGCTCAAAAGTATGATGTTGTAAATCATTATTGTACAAAATGAATGTATTTGAACTAGGAAAATCCCGTATTTTCCTAAAAGTGAGGTGCAGTCTTATTGTTAAGTAAAACTAGTTGTGGAAGTGTTTTAACCTGAGTTTTGATCATGCTGATAATACCCTAGAATATAGTTATTACCCCTCGAGCATGATTGAGTTAAGTATTACTACGTGCATGAGTCATTGTTTCCACGTGTTGTGAGTTCCTCATAACCATACTAGACGTAGTACCTAATGTTGACGTTTGTCACCCCAAATGACGGACTGTAGCTAACAGTCAGGGTGCGGAGTTGTCAGCCCCGTATAGATCTATACACACTTGTCACACTCTCCCTCCAGGAGACTCTGGTTATAGGTGAGGACTTTCGTTTGGTACAAACAAAGCCATATTCCATCACATGATTGGTAACAACAAGTTCACGAGTAATATGATGAAAATCGTTCGTATGAAATGATTTCGTTTTCTACCGTGTTACAAAAACGTGATGATGAGTTGAGTTTTCTTGTAAAAGCATCATGCTATAGTTGAAATGGTTACTCTTGACATGATGTAGTATGCAAACGTATAAATAAAACCTATTTCTATTTATAAAACATATTGTACCCTAAGAGGATAAAGTTGTGTTGTGAGGTGTTTTGCATGATAATAACTTCATAAGATAGTTTAAAACAACAGTATGAAAAGTATATAAAAAGATCGATGTTTCACACGATTTTAGTTGTGTGTTTACTTGTATTCCCCCCCCCCCTAAAAGTGTTTCAAAAGCATTTAAAAAGCATTTAAAGTGTGGTTGTAGGGGTATGAACTCACTTGATTGAAGTGGTTGATTTGAAGTAGTCGAGAGGAGAATCGAGCAGAACTTCGACAGGAAGAGTTGGAAACGCGGGAAAATATCGGGATTCTCGGGAATCTCGGGAATCTCGAGCACACAAAACCTTCCTTCGAGACTTGAAGGTGAAAACCAGGGCTTTGGGAGGGTCTCGGGGGCTTAAACGCAGAGTTTCGGCGCGAGAAAGAAAAGAACTGAACAATGGAACTCGGAGCCCTTGAAATCTACTTATAGGGGCATTTTTGGGGTGTGCCACGTTGTGGAAAGGTATGGCCACGTCGTGGGGAGTCAAACATATCCTCTTCCATTGATTGGACGCCCTCAGTCACTTGCCGGGTCGCGGCAAGCTTGTGCCACGTCGTGGGGCCTGACAGCCTCGGATTTTGGACCCCGAACTTGTAAAATCCATAACTTCCGCATACGAGCTCCGTTTTCGACGTTCTTTATATGCACGTGTAGCTAAAAATATGAT
Source organism: Lactuca serriola (assembly GCF_051521515.1). NCBI lineage: Eukaryota > Viridiplantae > Streptophyta > Magnoliopsida > Asterales > Asteraceae > Lactuca > Lactuca serriola. Next base: position 203,150,460 of record NC_136414.1, on the reverse strand, counting down.
CTAAAACTATCGTTTAGACTTCATCTGCAAATTTTGACTTTATTTTTAATTATTTATTTTTAACGGGCCGGGACATAAAAAAATCCGTTAAAAATCCATAACTTCTTCATCCTATGTCCGTTTTCGTCAGACTTTTCGCCGTTGCGCTACTAATGTTGAGACCTTCGATTCTCATTTAGGTTGTTTTGGTCAAAAGTATTTCGAGCTCTATTTCGAGTTTTTAGCTGTCTACTGCACTACCCGAATCTTAGAAAAATCATAACTTCCTCATACGAAGTCAGATTTGGACGTTCTTTTTATGTACGCTCACGGTTTGATGTTATATATAACTTTCATTTAGATACTTAAGGCTAAAAACTATTTTATTGAAACTTCGCGTTTTTCGTTTAATCGGTGTTGCCGGTTTTGTCGGGAATTTTAGAATGGTTATAACTTCCTCGTTATAACTCGGATTTTTGTGTTCTTTATATGTATGAAAACCTTGTTACGATATTTACCACTTAGTATACTCAATTACGGTTTGATAAAAGTTTAAATTTTGACCTGAATTTTGCTGTTGTTACACGATCCATGATGATCCATATCGAATCCACTCCGCGTGCCGTTCGAGGCAATTTGGTGATAAAATCCATCGTAATATCTTCCTATTTACAAACAGGAATACCCAACGACTACATTTTTCCATGGGGTCGCTGATTCTTGGCCTTGCATTTCCTGTAAGTCAAGTACCTCTTCACACACCAGGCCATATCCCGCTTCATGCATGGCCACCAATAGTCAAGCCGAGGATCTTTATACATATATGTCACTCTGGGATGAATAGAGAACCTCGACTTGTGCACCTCGTCCAACAATATGTGATGCACACCACCTCAATATGGAACCCACACCCTTCGATGAAGGGTCAAAAATCCCCGTCTATCATAATCAAAGGAGGCCACCCGACCGACCATGTGGTCACTCTTCCAGTGCTCTTCCTTAATAGCCTCAACCCGAGCCTCTCGAATATGCTCTAAAAATGGAATAATCACAGTCATCCTCAAACATACATCCTTGATTAGGGTAGAAAATGCCTTGCAGCTGTGAGCATCGGCCACTACGTTGGCCTTCCTCGGGTGATAAAGGATCTCACAATCATATTCCTTTACCACATCCAACCATCTACACCGCCTCATGTTCAGATTCGTCTGATCCATCAGATACCTCATGCTCTTGTGGTTTGTGTATATAGTACAACAAATCCCATAGAGGTAATGTCGCCAAATTTTGAGGGCAAAAACCATAACTCCCAACTCCAAATCATGCGTGGGATAATTTACCTCATGAGGTTTTAGCTGCCTCAAAACGTAAGCGATCACATGACCACACTACATCAAAACCGTACCTAAACCTGTGATCATCCTCAAAACACTCCGAAAGGTTCAAAATCAGTGCCTCACACAATCTCTGTCTCAGAGTCTCAAAAGCTGCCTGTTGCAAAGGCCCCAAACAAAAAGTGGCAGTCTTGTTTGTCAACCTGGTCAAAGGAACCACTATCTTGGAGAAATCCTGAATGAATCTCCGATAGTAGCCTACCAATCAAGGAACTCCAAATCTCAGATGGAGACCTCGAAACGTCCCACCTCATCACCGCCTCAATCTTGGCTGGACCGACTTTAATACTATTCTGGTTGACAAGGTATCCCAAAATCTGCATCTCGTGTAACCAAATCTCACACTTGGAGAACTTTATGTACATCTCCTTCCTCAAAGTCTCCAATACCTCTCTCATATGCTTCTCATGTTGTGCATGAGTCTTGGAATAGACTAGGATATCATCAATAAATACCATCACTGACTGGTCTAGCATGGGCCTGCATACGTGATTCATGAGGTCCATGAATGCGGACGGAGCATTGGTGAGCCTGAAGGACTTCATTAGGAACTCATAATGACCATAACGAGTCTGGAAGGCTGTCTTCTGCATATCTCCTCTCTGACCCAAATCTGGTGATAGTATGAATGCAGTTCAATCTTGGAAAACCAAGATGCGCCCTGAAGTTGATCAAACAAATCGTCGATCCTAGAGAGTGGATAACGGTTCTTTACCATTAGCTTATTCAACTCGCGGTAGTCGATACACATCCGATGCGTCCCATCCTTTTTCTTCACAAATAAGATCGGCGCTCCCTTGGGTGAACTAGTCGGCGGAATAAATCTCTTGCCTAATAACTCCTGCAGCTGTGTAGACAACTCCGGTATCTCTGGTGGTGCTAACCGATAAGGTGCTTTGGCTACTAGAGTCGCACCTGGAACCATATCAATCTGAAACTCCACCTGCCTCTCCCAAGGCAGTCCCAAAAAATCCTCTGGGAACACATTCGGGTATTCTCGAATAATCGGTACATCGTCCACGGTCACCTCACCCTTCCCCGGGTGTCCATCACATATGCCAAAAACCTGGAACATCCCTGCTGAAGATAACGCATGGCCCATGTTGCCAAACAATGAGACGTCCCACACTGAGCACCCTCACCATGGGTCACCAACTCTCCCCCACTTGGGGTCCGAACACGCTCCAACTGAATCCCACAATCAATCATCGCCCCATTGGGTCTCAATCAATCTATCCCCACAATGACCTTTCTCTCGTATAGGAGAATCATAACCAAATCAATCGGATACTTTTCACTGAATAAATCCAAAGTGCATCCCCGGTGAACCCTCGACACTCGCACCGGACGGTCATCAGCAATCTCAACCCAAATTTTCAAATAATTATTCACATTTAAGAAAAACACTTTCATTCATAATTGTTATAAAAATATCATTGTATCACATAATCAGTTCATAACATCACATCCCAAGATCATAAAATGTAAAAGCTCATCATGTGTGTACTGATCAAGCCGACGCCTTCCCGCAATCCTCATCGACCGACCTCGGTCTCTCTGCACCTAGCCTTGTATCCACCACATAAGCCACAAACCCACTACAACCCTGTTGTAGACTCTGCCTCACTCACACGGCTGAACAAAATGCTGACCCAGAACGAGTAGCCTCGCCATAAACCGTAATAACTCCCCCACTAGGGTCTCGTATGGTCACCAGCTGTCGCTCGTAGTCGATAACCGCTCCAAATCTGCTCAACCAGTCCATGCCCACAACGACACAGACATCTCCTATAGCAATTGGGACCAAATCAATCGGAAACTCAACGCCGAAAATCTCGAGTACACATCCTCGAATCACATCAGTGGCATACACTGCTCTCTCGTCAGCTATGGAAACTGGAAAAGTTCGACTCAACGCCTCTCAACGAATACTGATGTGCTGACTAAAGGCTAATGACACAAAAGACCGACTCGCACCCGAGTTAAATAACACCAAAGCAGGTACAGAACACACAAGAAATGTACCTACACACATCACAATATAAGCATAACACCACAAACTCAATATAAACATATGAAAGAATACATACCAGCCACAACATCGGGTGCTGCGCGGACCTCCTCCGTTGTCAACTGGAAGGCTCTCCCGCGAGCCTTCGGCGCCTCGACCTTCACCGGCCGACTCTCCGTAGCTCGAACAGAAGCAGGGACAAATCCCTGAGAAGCTCCTTGAGCTGACCCTCGTAATTGCAGACACTCGGCCTTCCGGTGTCCGGTTTGGTTGCAGTGAAAACAAACTGCAAACCCCTTGGGGCAATCCTTGGCCATGCTCCCCTCCTCGCCACACTTGTAGCAAAACCCTGCTCTGTACACCTCCTCATGACTCTTGCCGCACTTTCCACAAGTGCGGCCCTTCTGGTTCCCTGATCTCGAATCGGCGGGCTTAGCCCGTTTGGCAGCCGGCTGGGACTGTGTCATTCGCTGATCCCTCCCCTGAGACTTCGCCTCCTCCCTGACATGAGTCTCTAGCTCAATCTCCCTCTTCCGGGTATTTTCCTGAAGCTTGGTAAATGTCCGGTACATCGAGTTCGCCATGAACTCGCAGATGTCTCTCCTCAAAATACTCAAATACCAACTCATAGGTGCCTGCTCGGAAGACACGTGCTCAGGGCAGAACATTGCCCTCTCACGAAACATCTTGGTGATCACAGTAACAGACTCAGTACCCTGCTTGAGGGTCAAGAACTCCTGGGCCAAATGCTCCTTTTCCACTAGGGGAATGTACTCATAACGAAACATAGCGGTGAACCCCTCCCAAGTCACCGCAGCAAGCTCTGCAGAAGAATAGTGCGCTATCACAAACTTCCACCAGTCCTTCGCCCCCAAGTGAAGCTGGTTCAGCGTGAACCGAACTCTCAGATGCTCCGGACATGAACATGTGTAGAAGCACCCCTCAGTGTTAGAGATCCACCTCATCCCGACTATCGGATCCTGAGTCCCATCAAACTCTGGTGGCTTCGTGTTGCTGAACTCCCGGTACAGCAACGCGTCACCCCCTGCAACCTGGCAGCAGCAACGGCTGCAATGGCTGCAGCAACATCAGCATCAGTAAGAGCAGCATACCGCTCATCAAAAGTCTCAATCAGTGTGGTCTTGGTAGACCCAAACATCTCTGGAATCTCAGCGCAGATGGCAGCAGCCACATCATCATGAATCATCTGGTGGAGCTCCTCATCGCTCACACCCCCTCGCTAGTCTTTGGCCTGTGGCGTGTCCCAACCATGATGTCTCACTGAAATACAACACAAGATATCAGAGACTCGCTCGAGTGTACACACACTCGATATCCCAATCCTACTTGATCCCTGGTACCCTAAGGATTCTTACTTGGGCTGCGCACGGATCCGGTGTCTTCGGTAGTACGGGCCCAATACTACCATCCACACCCCATCAATATTCACCCAAGTCCTCCTCCTAGGATCCTAAGTCCCAAGTACTTTACTCTCTCTATGCATAGCCTACTCTCTAGCAGGTCTCTCATAAGCTCCTCACTGCTATCTTTTCACTCTCAAGCATCTCCTAGCAGCAAAATCCCTTGGCTAAGGCATCACAAATCAAGCCACTCTAGTCTTAATAAGAATACCTAGCCTACTCTATCATGCATATCATATCATAACATATCTCATAACTCATAATGTAAGGGTATTTTGGGAAATCACCGTTCGGGCGCTGGCTGATCGTACACGCGGCTCTACTCTGCTCTTTCAAAAACTTTTTACTCTTAAGAAAAATTTTGTGAATTTTATTTTGAAAATCCCTCAATTCCTCAGTTTGAGTTCAGATACGCCCGAAGGTGCACCCGAATCCCTCAAACCAAGGCTCTAATACCAACTTGAAACACCCAAATTTTCAAATAATTTTTCACATTAAAAAAAACACTTTCATTCATAATTGTTATAAAAATATCATTGTATCACATAATCAGTTCATAACATCACATCCCAAGATCATAAAATGTAAAAGCTCCTCATGTGTGTACCGATCAAGCCGGCGCCTTCCCGCGATCCTCACTGGTACCTGAAACACATAACACAACACTATAAGCATAAATGCTTAGTGAGTTCCCCAAAATACCACACACAACACATATTAGCCACTCAAGGCTATAGCTCTGTTGACCCTTTGGTCAATGTGTCTCAGTGGGACCCTCCAGTCCCATAACTCTGTGGGCCCTCTGGCCCTAACTCTGTGGACCTTCCGGTCCTAACTCTGAAAACTCTGTAACATACATAGCATAAATCACATAGAAATCACATCATGCAAAAGCATACAAAATACTCTGTCACATAACTCTAATTACAACTCTAGGTAAAGTATAGTGAGAAGACTCACCTCCGGTAACTCGGTAATCTCGAACTCTGTAAAATCGGGTCTAGCCTCCGCCTAATCATATGAAATAAACACTCTAAATCAATACATCTCTCAAGGCTAGACTATTCCTTCTCTTAGTACTCTCAGAAGGGTAAAAGACCATTTTACCCCTCTCATGGCTCAAAGACACTAAAGTTGACCAAACCCTAAAAGTCAACAAAAGTCAACTCTCCGGATTACGCTGCGCGTACCAAACATGTATGCCAGGCGTACTCGGCGTCCTCACAGAAACGGGGTGTGCGACCCCTTACGCCGCGCGTACTGGGATTACACCCCGCGTAACTCCCAGTTTCAGACTCTAAGCTCTTTAGGTCTTAAACAGTTAAGACCCACGTCCAACTTCTAGATCTGACCATTTCTAAACCTCTTAATCCATAAAGTTGGTGACTTTAAGCCTTTGCATGGTTGGACAAGTCACTAACACCCATAACATTCCATTCCCGAACTCTAGAAAGCTCATAACTCAAACATGACCTTATAACAACGACCAAGATGGAAACTTTATGGATTTATAACACAAATATCACTGAAATGGGACAGATCTAGGTCCATGGAGTACATTACACTCATAAAGTCTCCACCTTTAGGACTTTTAACCCTAGAAATGGTCCATGCAACATCAAACCAAATAAAGAGGAAAGTTTTGAACTTTATACCTCTAGATGAAGCTCCTTTCTCTGTAGATCTCTGATCCAAACTTGCACTTCAAGCCCTATCCTCCACAAGCTCTTCTCCTTCTTCTTCACTAACACACCAAGACACTTTTAGCTGCAAAACACACACACTCAAGCTAAGGACGATGGAAGGCTCTATCTTAGGGTTTCACTCTCTGATATGGAGGCTGAGAAAAAAGCCTTAGCATCTTTTAAATAGTGCACAAGACAATCATTTAGGGTTTGCAACTGGACCCGTTACGCCCAGTGATATGGGCATATTTAGTTATAAAATTCATGCATTATCTTAATACTTTATGTTGATTTTATCTCATTTAATGAACAAAAGGTCTTTAATTAGTTTATAATTTCATTTTTCAGCAACAACTACATGCTCTGATGGAAAAGGAAACGAAACTAGCGATTGGAAGCTTGGATCTTGGATTTTGAAGAAAAAAGGATGTTGTTGGACAGCTTGACTCCCTGCCAGTGTTTTGGCCATATCTCATGAACCGTAACTCCGATTGACGAGATTCAAAATGTTCTGAAACTTAGACACAATTTCGGACGACTTTCATGTTTTGAGAAAATGTTGATTCCAAATGGACTCGACGAGTAGGCCATCAACTCGACCAATTGGTCAGAAGTTTCGTGATTTTGGACGCGCTGACTTGCCGTACACGGGTTTTAAGTGACGGACTCGCCGGGTCACCTCTGTTTTGTGAATATATATATATATATATATATATATATATATATATATATATATATATATATATATATATAAAGGGACTTTTAGATCGATAACCTAGCATATAGATGAACCCTTGGAGGCCAATTGTCGACTAAAGGTGCTGCTGGAGCGTGGGAAGCAAGGGAATCAACACTACATTCAATTTTAAGGAGAATCAAGGCAAAATCAAGTTTACTCTTTACCTAATCTCTTGTTTGAACTATGTTTTTACCAATTGATTTCGTTTTTGAGCTTGTTTCTTCTTTAATCATGAGCTAAAACTCATAACTTCTGTTTAGGTAGGTGAATTTGTGAACATGGATTGATTATTTGATTAGGATTAATTTTAATTGGTGATTATGTTATATTAAGCTTGTTAAAGAACCTTATGTGTTAACAATAACTATTCTTCTGTTAATAAATCAGTAATTAAGCTGTATGAACATCTCTTAGTTATTAATTTCACATGATTTATTGTGACCACATAGTTGTATGTCTAGGAATAGCGAATGTGAAACTAGAATTAACTAGAAGATAGGTAAGTTAATGTGTGAGCTTGTTTGATGAACATCAGCAAGAGGTTAATTGAAGGGCCAATTTAATTAACCATTACAAGTCTTACTTAACTCGAATCAATAACTAGGAAATCGGTTAATTTAGACAACTGGCCACTGCTTGAGTTAATTTGTTTCCTAAGGAATAGTAATAGTGAACGTGAAAATAATCATCTTAGTTGGTAGCCAATGAAGAATTAATCCGATACATTGAAATCATCCATGGAACAAATGAGTCGAACCTAAATAGAAGTCCTCTTTCTTATTAAATTTAGTTGATTTTTATTTGCTTTGCTCTTAGTTTCTTTGTTTAAGTTTTAGTTAATTGTTTAAGTTTCTAGTCTTACAAAACTAGAGAAACCCCATTTCTATTACTTGTTTTATTTAGATAATATTATCATTTCTTTTAATTGTCTACCGTTCCCTGTGTTCGATACCCTACTTACCTGAACTAAACTATTAACCGATAGGTACACTGCCTTTCATGTGTTCGTCTTTGTGTTTAAGTTTGTAGGATTAAAACTAGTTGGTTTTACACACATCAAGTTTTTGGCGCCGTTGCCAGGGAATGGTTCTAAATAGTTAATTTTATTTGCTAATTGTTATCATATTTTTTTATTTTATTTGTTGATTAATTTTTTTTATTTAGTTTAATTTTTATTTTTATTTTTATTTATTATGTATTTTCTAAATCTCGATACTCTTGATGCTTTTCTTGAGGAAGTAGTACAGGAAATTGAGCAAGAAGGTGAGGAGTATGACTCAGATGAAGATTTGAAGAAATTTGGAAGATGGTTAGATAACATCTTGCCCAATACACAAGAGCAATCTGAGTTACAAGAGCTAAAGTAACAAGATGAAGAATTTAATCTAGAAAAAAGATTTGGAGGAGCTAGAAAGGTTGTTAGCAGAGAGGTTGGACGAAGAACAAGAACAAGCTGAATTGCAGGAACCAAGTTGTGGTTTGACCATTACCACGACATGGTCCCTTGTTCTTCCGGTTTGTGTTTCGAAGCATGGGGTGACGATTCCAACATTGGAGAAAGTTCTGAAGCGCGATCGATTTCTAATTAGTACCCGACCGGTCCCAACCCTTGTCAGAATTCTTGGCTTTTATGTATTCAAGCTTGTTTGGCCAATTTTCGAAGAAAAGAGCCAAATTTTACAAATTGGTCCAAAGAAAATATTTAATGCAACGGATGGATTGGCATTGAGTTTATTGGAAGTTTATTAAGTTGAGAGTCCAGCTCAAGACTCGCACAAAAAGAAGCGCTTGCGGGAGGCAACCCGTTGTTAGAGTTTGCTTTTCTTTTTCTTTTTAAACTTCTAGTTTATTAGGGTAATTTAGGAATTTAATTTTGATGTTTGTTTTCCTTTTTCTAACCAACCACCATTGAATTAGGGACCTTCAACATCAAAAAGATCAAGAACACATAGAGTTTATGGCCGTAAACTCATAGAGAAATGGTCCATAGGTCGTAAACTCTATAAAGTGGTGCCATTGTGCCACTAATGCTTCCTAAGGCTTAGACTTGAAGTAAGGGTATTTATGACTTATAAGACCTCAAAAGACACAATGGTACCTAATACCATGAGTTTACAGCTGTAAACTCATGGGGAAATGACCATGGGCCGTAAACTCATGAGCTGCTACCATTTGGACGATAAACTCCTTTGAGAGGCCCTACACCCCTTAGATGCAACCCTAATGTACTCCTAGCACTTGAATCAAAGTGTTATCTGTGTTTTAGGGTGTCTTTATTTGATTAATTAGTTGTTAAATGACTTAGTGGATACATATATGTGTTGTTATATGTTAATTAGGATCCGTGTGTGTGCTCAAGTCTTCACTTGACACTTAGCATCCTATAACATCCGTTCATCCAATCCACTCACTACAGGTGAGTTCATACCCCTTAATTAACCTTTTAAATGTTTTTAAATGCTTTTATGGGGGGATACAAGTTAAATCTTACTAGTTATTATATCAATCACATTTGATTACTAACTAGTACACAAATGGATTTACTATGCTTTAAACTGTCTTGTCAACAAAACTACTTCAAAATGATTTCCAAACACTTTTACATGTTAAACTCTTTATACAACTTAATTTCAGTTTCCAAATCTTTACTTTCAAAACTCTTTAAACTCATATATACTGTCAAATCATGTCCAATACATATATAGTTATATAAGTAAGGTTTGAAGGACTTAGGACTAATAATACACTCTATTTCATGTTCCTTGTTTGGTTGTGGACTTAGAGCCCCCTATTGTTTTTCCGAGTGTCGTTTGATCCTTAGTTATATATCATGTGTATATGTATAGACATAAAAGCTTTCTGTCTTATTTCAATACACTCAGTTATACAAACAACCTTGCTAATAAACTATAATAGGTATAGTTTAGTGATATACTACTTACTACTTAGTACTTCCAGTACAATGTAACATACAAAGCGTCAGTTCATGCATGAGTCAATGCATACTGTAAACAATACACTACACTATACAACTGAACATACTATAATGAGAGTCAGAGAGAACATACTATTCACTAGACAGAGGGAACTTACAATAATACATACTATTCATACACACTATATACTATACTAGAGAACCCACTATGATGAGGATATGGAAAGACATACACTACACTATTACATACATTACATACACGCTATATCATTAATGTGAGGCACTACTTCGGGGCACGGCATCTCTGTCATGGCTCATCCTGTATCTAGAGTCTCCTGAACGGAGAGCGTGAATTCGTGTATACATCTATACTGGAGTGACCGTCCTACACCTTGCTGCTAGCTATAGTGGGACCTGCAGGTCTTCGGGAGATGAATGTCATAACATCTCGATGTCTTCGAGTGTAGTATTTTCACTAGGTCGATCAAGTATGGCTACAAATTACATCACATTATACCTTAATCAAAATTTGGATTAAGGTAGTTAGTAGAATAATAGTTATGATATTATTACACTAAAGTACTTCATTATATTCCCATTACATCTACCTTGTGACCTCCTCGAATGAAAGGTAATGTAAAAATATATTTTCACTAATGATAGTCACGTTTGGGAAAAATACTCACTTTTACAATGAACAAACATACAGTACACTTGATGCCTTGGTACAAGGCTGCTTTTAATGGAAAATATAGGATTTTCTAGGAGATTCAAACAATCACTACAAAAGTTTTACGTACTCTTACAGTCAAACACTTACAAACATTTTCATACAAATATGACCACCAAATACTTATGAACTCACCAACTTTAAAGCTAATAAACTCTTTCAAAATAACTTGTATTCTCAGGTCATCAGTAGACAGGTACCTAGGCCAGCTTTTGAGAAGATGGAGCATAGTTCAAGACTCATCTTTTATTTTGATTCATATTTTTGGTGTCTTATAAACTGTACAGAACACACTTGTATTAAAATACATTATTAATGTAATGGATGATGTTGTTTGCTTGTTTACTATATTTATGTGTTGTGATACTATACATGACGTCCTCCGCCCCAGAACGTTTCCTTCGTTCTTGGTTTTGGGGTGTGACAGATTGGTATCAGAGCATTGTTTATAGTGAATTGAGTATATCAACCCATAAAAGATATACTAACTATAAACACAATGGGATTAAAATAATCTGACCAAGAGTTTATACTTTTAAATAATAAAATATTTAACTAAGTATACATACCTGCATTCATACTAAAATCAGTGTCACTAGGACAGAACAAAAGTATTACGATTGTTGAATGTCACAAGTAGGCTTTGGGATGTATGGTCAGTTCTGGGAGTGGCATAGTCTGATCAGCTATGCTGGTCCGAAAAGTGATTAGCATATGCCCAGGAATGGTTGTGATATGGCAACAAGTCTAAAAACTTACCAACACTACTACAATGAGAACATTAGAACAGAACATAAACCTAAAATACTATAGGAGTATTTTGTGTTACTATAATTACTTATCGTAGAACTAAAAAGGTCTTTATTAGTGGGTCAATAGTTGCTAAGTGGATACGCTGAGGTTATGTGTGTCTAGGATGTCATAGACTCAAAATTTGTGATCTTTGCTTTACTCCCTATTCCTTATTTGGTTGTGGGTTTAGAGTTAGGGTCACTTATTCGAAGGTCTACCCTGTTTTAAATACACATAACTGGTATGCACTATGCAAGTATTGAAGTAACTAATAAAGATTATATTATAATTATCTTAAATAGTGCGCCTACATATATAAGATTCTTATACCCCTTTTCTCGCGTAGATATCATGGCTGGATTCCATCCTCCTGGTGACCCGTACTTCCCAAATCAAGGCAATGTTGGATGGGTTGACTATGTGTCGGAAGATGACCATCCAATCCCTTTGGATGATCACCTCGCAGAAGGCTTCTCAGATGGTTCCGACTCTGATCCAGAAGTCAACAACCTACCCCAAGAGGGTCAAGCTCCAAATCTCAACCCCCGACCAGCGTTTCAAGGTCCCATACTCTTGTGGGCAACAAACTTGAATTGCTGGAGCGATGAACAGGGTCAACCTTTACCCTACAACGAGGACCGAAGCTTTTACAACATAAGTGAGGGTGGCTCAACTGGCTGAGTCATGCCTGTCATAGTCCGTAGGATTGCTCAGAATGTCGAGAAAGGTCGAGCAGCCATCGACCGAATCATGGAGATTGATGCCAACTCTAGTGTCAACACGGTCCGCATTCGCCGCCTTGAAGAACATATGGAAAGGACCAGGAGAACCAATGAGACTCTACAGCAACAGCTGGCTATTTCTCGAGCTGTAGTCATAGAACTTCGAGTTCGCCAGAGGGCTCATGAGCGACACCTTCAAGAAGTGGTTCGTCAATTGGCAGATCTGAGGGTTCGCCCGAGGAATTCCCATCGTTGGTAGAAGATGTTTAGTACATCTTTTCTTTTGACTTAAGGAATAGCCTTTCTTAACTATGCTCTATGAAGCTTTTGTTTGTACAATATTCCTACTTTCCAAGTACTCTAACTAGGAATCTAAAAACTGTCAACCTTTTTCCCTTATGGTATGATGTAAGACCTACTGTTAGGTCATTTTTCAATGAACTTGTTACATCAATAATACCAGTAATATTGACAGTTATCTAATCTGTTGGAAAAATATGTAATCTTGTGTTTCTCTACTCTTCTACTGTACTTCTATTTTGAAACATACACTCATTCAACTGTTGGACTATGGCGATTTAGCCCATGGATCACTCTCACTATGCTTACAATTGATTTTAACCATCATGTACATCTTTCCTTTAAAATTATAGTTGAAGGATGCCTCCTCGCAAATCAACAAGGCATAATCCTCCACCTCCACCACCACCTCCTCCGCAATTCGATGCAGCAGCTCTAAATGTTGCAGTAGCTGCAGCTGTGGCAACAACCATGGCTCAATATCACTCCACTAATGCCAGCAGAGGTGGAACCCCTGTTAACTCTACGCAAAATGAACTCCTTGTGCGCTCGAGGGAGTGCTCCTACAAGGACTTCACTAACTGTAAGCCAAAGCCCTTCAAAGGGACTGGTGGAGTCATTGCCCTCTCGCAATGGTTCAAAAAGACGGAGTCGATCTTCGAGATTTGCTCCTGCCCTGCCACGAGTAAGGTCAAGTTTGCTGCTTGTACCTTTGAGGAGAAGCCCTGACATGGTGGAATAGCCATGTCAAGTCACTCACCCTTGTAGTGGCTAACGACATGGGCTTGGAAACTCTGAAAGACCTCATGATAGAGGAATACTACCCGAGGGGCAAGATCCAAAAGTTGAAACAGGAGTTGTGGAGCCTAACCATGAAGGGCTTCGACATAGTTTCTTATACCGCCAGATTCAGCGAGCTGGTGGCCCTCTGTCCCAACACGGTTCCCACAGAGGAAAGAGGATAGAGAGGTATATTTGGGGGTTGTTGCCTCCATTTCAGGGGAATGTTTTAGCTTCAAACCCCACTACCTTCGACAGTGCCAAGCGGTTGGCGCAACGTCTCATTGACCATGGGGTCCGTACCCCGTCTACAAAAACAACCCTAGCCATCCCCGAACCTTCCAAACCCACTGACAACAAGAGGAAGTTCTAGGATGAGAAGAAGAAGCAGATAGCTACGAAAAAGAAACAGGTTGTGGCGGTTCATGCCGCGATAGCACCTGCCGCTGCTGCTCCGGTGAAGCAGTATGCTGGAAACTTGCCTAAGTGCAACAAATGCAGCTTCCACCACAATGGACCCTGCCGAGAATTGTAGTGCTCCAACTACAACAAGAAGGGACACATTGTTCGCTTCTGTAGATCCCCAGAAAGGCCAATCAACCAGGTCCCTGGTGCTGGTGTGATTCAGTCATGCTATGGACGTGGCGAAGTGGACCACTATAAAAGGGACTTCCCCAAGGCAAGAAATGCGGGTGAAGCGGGAAGAGTTCTGGCTATAGGCCACGGAGAAGTAGTTGCTGACCCAACGGTGGTGACTGGTACGTTTCTCCTTGAAAACTCTTATGCATGATTACTATTTGAAAATGGAGCGGAGAGAAGTTTCATAAATCAGAAATTTGCACGCTTACTTAAACAACAACCACGCGCACTTAAGGAACCATTCACTGTAGAAATGGCTAATGGGAAGACTGAGAGCACTAGTAGCATATACATAGGATGTACTCTAACTCTAGATAGCCATTCATTCCCTATCGACCTCATGCGGGTCTCAATTAAAAGTTTCGGCGTCATCATCGGCATAGATTGGTAGAGTCTTCATTGTGCCGACATTATGTGTTACGAAAAGGTTGTACGCCTTAATCTTCCGTCTAACGAAACTCTCATTATCTACGGCAACAAACCCGACACTAGCCTTAGCATCATCTCAAGTATTCAAGCTCAAAAGTACCTACGTAAAGAGTATCGTGCATTCCTTGCACACGTTGTTGATACGAGCCAAGAAACCAAAGACCCGAAGAACATTCCCGTAGTATGTGACTTTCCCGGCATTTTTCCAGAAGAACTACCAGGGTTACCCCCGCAGCGACAAGTCGAGTTCAGAATCAATTTTGTTCCGGGAGCTAACCCAGTAGCCAAATCACCCTATCGTCTAGCACCAGTTGAAATGTAGGAACTATCCGGTCAACTTAACGAACTGCTCAGCAAGGGCTTTATTAGACCAAGCTTCTCACCCTAGGGAGCACCGGTATTATTCATCAAGAAGAAAGACGGATCATTTTGTATGTGCATCGACTACAGGGAGCTCAACAAGCTAACGATTAAAAATCGTTTCCCTTTGGCTCGCATAGATGATTTATTTGACCAACTACAAGGGGCGTCTTACTTTTCAAAGATTGATCTGAGGTCCGGATATCACCAAATGCGAGTGTTAGAGGATGATGTTCCAAAGACAGCCTTCCGAAATCGTTACGGACACTACGATTTCGTAGTGATGCCATTCGGATTGACCAATGCGCCCGCAATATTCATGGATTTAATGAATAGAGTGTGTCTTCCTTACTTGGATCAGTTCGTCATCGTCTTCATCGATGACATACTTATCTACTCTCGAAGTGAGGAGGAACATAGTGATCATCTGCGGCAAGTCCTAGGAACCCTACGAATAGAGAAGCTCTACGCGAAGTTCTCTAAATGTGAATTTTGGATCCGAAGGGTCGAATTCTTACGACACGTGGTTAGCAAAGAAGAAATCCAAATGGACCCTTCCAAAATTAAGGCCATTGAGAATTGGTCAGCACCGAAGACGCCTAACGAAATTCGTCAATTTGTAGGCCTCGTTGGCTACTACTGCAGATTCATACATAACTTCTCCCGAATTGAGAAACCTTTTACAACGTTGACCCAGAAGGGCGTGGCCTTTGACTGGGAAGAGAAACAAGAGAAGGCATTCCAGAAGTTGAAACGAGCCTTGTGCACCGCACCAATACTATCCCTTCCTGAAGGAATAGAAGACTTCGTAGTCTACTGCGATGCGTCAAATCAAGGACTCGGGTGTGTTCTGATGCAATCACGTAAGGTCATCGCCTATGCCTCAAGACAGCTGAAGACACATGAAGTGAACTACACCACACACGATCTTGAGCTGGGAGCAGTCGTGTTTGCTCTAAAGATCTGGAGGCACTACCTGTATAGTACTAAAAGCACGATCTTTATAGACCACAAAATCCTACAACACATATTCAACCAAAAGGAACTCAATATGAGGCAACGACGGTGGGTTGAACTACTCAATGACTACGAATGCGAAATTCATTATCATCCGGGTAAAGCCAATGTAGTAGCAGACGCCCTAAGTCGGAAAGAATATTTTGGTCGAAGAGTCAAATCACTGACTATGACTATCCATTCGCATCGGTCCACACAAATTAAGGAGGCTCAACTCGAAGCTTTGAAACCTGAAAATGTGGCGGGTGAATCCCTGCGAGGGATGGAGAAGAATCTGGATGCCAAGGGTGACGGGGCCTTATTTCTCATGGACCGAATCTAGACACCGAAACACGGTGGCTTCAGAGGAAAAGTTCCTAACAGCACTCTCACAGGTCCGGAGATCCTTCGGGAAACGACAGAGAAGATCGTTCGGATTCATGAACGATTGAAAAGCCTCTAGAGACCGACAGAAAAGCTACGCAGACAAACAAAGGAAACCTTTGGAATTCCAGGTTGGAGACCGCATTCTTTTGAAAATCTCACCCTGGAAGGGCTTGATATGATTCGGAAAGAATGGGAAGCTAAATCCAAGGTACATAGGGCCTTTCGAGATTCTTGCCCGAATCGGCCTTGTAGCTTACAAACTCAACCTACCCCGCGAACTTAGTAACGTACATTCTACATTCCATGTCTCTAACTTGAAAAAGTGTATATCCGACGAGACTCTTGTAATCCCACTCGACGAGATCGAGATCAACGAGAGCCTCAAATTTGTGGAAGAACCAGTAGAGATCATGGACCGTGAGGTCAAGCGAACGAAACAAAGTCGCATCCCGTTAGTGAAGGTTCGCTGGAATGCCAAGCGAGGACCGAAATTCACATGGGAGCGCGAGGATCAAATGAAATTGAAATATCCTCTCCTTTTCGCTTAGTTATTTGTAACTAATTTAATTGCTTAAACTCTAATTTCGGGACGAAATTCCCTCTAACAGGGGGATGATGTGACAGCCCGAAATTTTCATTCGTGCAAACCCTACATTCAAGCACTTCAAATAAAAGTCAAATACATTTCTGCTAATATTTAGCCAGTTTAAAGTTCATTTTGGGTGTTTTATTAATAATTCTTCAAACGAATGAATAAAAGGAAGTACTTTCTAGGGTCTTGGATTAGCAAACACGCACTTAGCACCTTAATAAGGAGTTCACGGCCAAACTTTTGGAGTTTGGGCCGTAAACACCCTTATGGCTGCAAACTCATGCTTAAGGCATTAGTTTACTCTTCATTCTTCATTTTCCAACTTCTAACTCAATAACTTCCAACTTCTCTCTCAAGTATCATCACACTCATTTTCCAATCTTCCAAAAATGTAAGTGCTTCTTCCTTGGAATTGTTGTTATAACCTTACATCTAGATGTTATACATCATTTCATCCATAAATTATTCATTTTTACTTACATCTTCAAGTGTTCTTCAAAACACCAAGAACACACACTAGTGTTCTTGGACATTAAACACCCAATCAAGCTTCTAGATTGTAAGTACACTTATCCTAGCTTGTTATACACTAGAATGAACTTGTTTAGACCTTAGAAACATCAAGATTTGTGGGTTGGAAGAGAGTTTATGGCCAAGGATCTCCCAAGGTCGTAAACTCCCTATAAGTGTGCAATGATGACCTCTTTTCCTTCCTAATGACTAGAACTTAGACTAGAACCAACCACCATTGAACTAGGGACCTTAAACATCAAAAAGATCAAGAACACATAGAGTTTATGGCCATAAACTCATAGAGAAATGGTCCATAGGCCGTAAACTCTATAAAGTGGTGCCATTGTTCCACTAATGCTTCCTAAGGCTTAGACTTGAAGTAAGGATACTTCTTTATGACTTATAAGACCTCAAAAGACAAAATGGTACTTAATACCATGAGTTTACGGCCGTAAACTCATGGGGAAATGACCATGCGCTGTAAACTCATGAGTTGTTACCATTTGGACCATAAACTCCTTTGAGAGGCCCTACACCCCTTAGATGCAACCCTAATGTACTCCGAGCACTTGAATCAAAGTGTTATCTGTGTTTTAGGGGTGTCTTTATTTGATTAATTAGTTTTTAAATGACTTATTGGATACCTATATGTGTTGTTATATGTTAATTAGGATCCGTGTGTGTGCTCAAGTCTTCACTTGACACTTAGCATCTTATAACATCCGTTCATCCAATCCACTCACTACAGGTGAGTTCATACCCCTTAATTAACCTTTTAAATGTTTTTAAATGCTTTTATGGGGGGATACAAGTTAAATCTTACTAGTTATTATATCAATCACATTTGATTAATAACTAGTACACAAATGGATTTACTATGCTTTAAATTGTCTTGTCAACAAAACTACTTCAAAATGATTTCCAAACACTTTTACATGTTAAACTCTTTATACAACTTAGTTTCAGTTTCCAAATCTTTACTTTCAAAACTCTTTAAACTTATATACTGTCAAATCATGTCCAATACATATATAGTTATATAAGTAAGGTTTGAAGGACTTAGGACTAATAATACACTCTATTTCATGTTCCTTGTTTGGTTGTGGACTTAGAGCCCCCTATTGTTTGTCCGAGTGTCGTTTGATCCTTAGTTATATATCATGTGTATATGTATAGACATAAAAGCTTTCTGTCTTATTTCAATACACTCAGTTATACAAACAACCATGCTAGTAAACTATAATAGGTATAGTTTAGTTATATACTACTTACTACTTCCAGTACAATGTAGCATACAAAGCGTCAGTTCATGCATGAGTCAATGCATACTGTAAACAATACACTACACTATACAACTGAACATACTATAATGAGAGTCTGAGAGAACATACTATTCACTAGACAGAGGGAACTTACAATATTACATACTATTCATACACACTATATACTATACTAGAGAACCCACTATGATAAGGATCTGGAAAGACATACACTACACTATTACATACATTACATACACGCTATATCATTAATGTGAGGCACTACTTCGGGGCACGGCATCTCTGTCATGGCTCATCCTGTATCTAAAGTCTCCTGAACGGAGAGCGTGAATTCGTGTATACATCTATACTGGAGTGACCGTCCTACACCTTGCTGCTAGCTACAGTGGGACCTGCAGGTCTTCGGGAGATGAATGTCATAACATCTCGATGTCTTCGAGTGTCGTATTTTCACTAGGTCGATCAAGTATGGCTACAAATTACATCACATTATACCTTAATTAACAATTGGATTAAGGTAGTTAATACAATAACAGTTATAATATTATTACACTACAGTACTTCATTATTTTCCCATTACATCTACCTTGTCACCTCCTCGAATGAAAGGTAATGTAAAAATATATTTTCACTAATGATAGTCACGTTTGGGAAAAATACTCACTTTTACAATGAACAAACATACAGTACACTTGATGCCTTGGTAGAAGGCTGCTTTTAATGGAAAGTATAGGATTTTCTAGGAGATTCAAACAATCACTAAAAACATTTTACGTACTCTTACATTCAAACACTTACAAACATTTTCATACAAATATGACCACTAAATACTTATGAACTCACTAGCTTTAATGCTAATAAACACTTTCAAAATAACTTGTATTCTCAGGTCATCAGTAGACAGGTACTGAGGCCAGCTTTTGAGAAGATGGAGCATAGTTCAACACTCATCTTTTATTTTGATTCATATTTTTGGTGTCTTATAAACTGTATAGAACACACTTGTATTAAAATACATTATTAATGCAATGGATGATGTTGTTTGCTTGTTTACTATATTTATGTGTTGTGATACTATACATGACGTCTTGTGATACTATACATGACGTCCGCCGCCCCAGAACGTTTCCGTCGTTCTTGGTTCTGGGGTGTGACATAATGCATAGATAAACATTTAGGATACATCCAGGGGCAACCATTGTTGTTTACAAGATTCTTTTCTTGATATATATAGAAGAATCATGCCTCCGAAGAAACGTAACCAACCCACAAGTAAGACACCAATCCTCCAGATGGACTCAGCTACGTTCCAAGCTACTGTCACAGCAGCGATGACAGACGCCCTAGCTGTTCTTAACACTAACAACACGAATGTGGGTGGAAGTGTTAACGGCAATCCGAATCTTGGTGTTAACCAATCTCAACAACAAGTGCCTACTAGAAAGGACACACCTAAGATTCTAAAACGAAAGTTCAAAAGAAGTTGTTCAACCCAAAGACCTACTGAGAGGCAAAGATTTGGGACAGTCAGTACCCCAGTCATCCATGTTGTTCCCACACCAACCATAACCTACTGTGGAAATCTCCCGCACTGCAGAAAATGGAACTACCATCGTCATGGAGTCTGCCGGGTGCTACATTGACACACCTCCCGCGGTTGTAGAACCCTAGTCAACTTCATCACTCTGACTACCAATGTTGGGACAAGTCCAATCTGTTACCTCTGTGGATGTTTAGGGCATTTCAAAAGAGACTGCTCAATAGAGAAGAACAATGGGGAAACAGGAGGAGTCTGACCTCAGAGAATGAGGAAGCATCAAAGAACCCTGCTATGTTTTGGTACATTTTCAAAAACCCCTATAATTGCTCATAATCATGATTATTTCCTCGTCCAAATTAAATCACGACATTCTTATAAGATTTAAAGCCCCAATAAGTAAGTTATGACAACTTAGTGAATACGTTAAGTTCAGTTGTAATTATACACGGCTTGTGTACACTAAACGATCATAGAGAGATCTAATAAGAACCATTCCATGAAAGTCATAGTTTTAAGGCATCAGAACCCTCGTGTTAGTAGTACCTGTTAACTTCGAATCAAACACGGCAAACACCAGAGATATTCACCCAGAGGCACCAATGTGCTAACGAAACGATCTTTCTGGACAGACTTAACGCGCGATTCTACGACGTCATCCTATTTAGTTCAACTGAGTCTATGTTATACCAAACCCTTCTGTCTTAAATCTTTCGATCGCAAAACTCCCGTCACTCGTAACGATAATTAGATGCAAACTTCGAAAATTCATCTCTTTTCGAAACCCGAAGGTATTCATGTGAAGAGTATGAATCAGAACCAGTGGATACGACAGTGAAGATCCGTTGAAACGTCCAGCGAGAGCTCGAGTACAAAAAGGAGAGACTCACCTATGTATACCTTCGAGAAGTAATCTGTTTTCATGGGATACCTGTAATAATTGCCTCCGACCGGGTTAGCAAGGTCACCTTGAGAACTTAGCAACATACATCCCGTCTTTCACGTGTCAAACCTAAATAAGTGTCTGTCCAATGAGACACTTGCGATTCCCCTCGACAATATCGAGTTAAACGAGAGTCTACACTTCATGTAGGAATCATTTAAACTCATGGACCAGGAAGTCTAGTACTCGAGACGAACGTCGTATAGAGATAGTGAAGGTTCATTGGGATACCAAACGAGAACTTGACTTCACTTGGGAGCACGAGAATCCAAGGAAACAAAAGTACCCCATCTTTTCCAAGTCCATGAGTTACAACTTTATTCTTGAATTTCGGGACGAAATTCCCACTAACGGGGGGGATTATGTGACAACCCGAAAATTTTATCTTGTACACTTAGCCAATTCTATCAATGCTAAACTCATTTCAGCTATCTTTTAGCATTGTTTTGAGCCTGTTTGGATGATCTAAAGCCTTCTACAACCAAGGTTTGAATTAGGGATGGGTTGGTTTAAGATTTAGGGTTGCAAATAGGCCAAACACTCCATCAAAAGGAATGTGTGGCTGCACACCCGAGTGGATGGTCGCACACATGAGTGTGTGGCCGCACACCCGAGTGTATGGCCGCACACATGAGTGTGTGGCCGCACACCCGAGTGTATGGCCGCACACATGAGTGTGTGGCCGCACACCCATTATCTATATATATATGAGGCTCATTTTCACTTCTTTTCCCCTCTCCTCAACCGTACACACCCCCCCAAGGACCACACACCCATCCTATATAAAGAGTAGACCCGTCCCCTTCATTCCTTTCACTCCTTGGCAGCACACTACTCCTTTTCTCTCAAGAGTCTTCAACCGCAAACCCTCCCAAGGCCTCAAAAATGTGAGTTTTCCATCACCTAGCTCATCATACATGAAGGACCTATTGATCTAAGCCTTGAATCATCATGTTCTTCATTCTTTGAAGGAGTGCGGCTGCACACCTTCATAAGGTGGGCCGCACACTTCTAAAAGACCCCCCAAAGTGAGAGTTGGACTTCCATATTCGAATTAGACATGAAACTAGCCTTGCTACACCCTAGATTTGGCATTTTGGACATCTTTGTGTATGGTGTACGACCACACACTCTAACCACACACTCCGACCACACACTCCGACCACACACTCCAACCACACACTCTAACCACACACTCTGACCACACACTGTTTGAGTGGCCTTACACTCCCTTCATACAATCATATGTCATTGTAACACTTGCCCCAAGTATTTCCTAGTCCCGTAGGGTTTCACTTATCATGATTAGTTGTATTATACACTAATTATGTCCGTACATGTATCGTTATATGTTAAATAGGGTCCATTTGTGCTCGAGGTTGCACTTGACACTCTACATCCCTAACGATCTTATATTCGAATCACATGTCAAACGGTGAGTTCATACCCCTACATTTTTCTGTTTTTTTAATGTTTTCAGGGGGAATACAAGCCAAACTCAAATCATTTTATTATATTTAAAACTTACTAATACAATTAATGATTTCCATATTTAATAATATATTCGGATATTTTATCCCTTTTTGTAATATGCTGAGCATAAGGGAAACTCTTAATTTGGAAATCTAACTTCATTGCTTTGAGAAAGGTTTTTACAAATGAATTTCTATATCAACTCTAATAAACTATATTGGGTATAGTTTGGATAACACTCTAGGCAGTCTCTATCAAATCAGACTTCATAAATGAATATGTATAAGCTATGGCAGATTTAGTTTATTATATATATTTTCCCAGGAGTATAAAGTACAATTATTCAAGAATAATTATTGTTTTCCTGCTAGTGAACTAGATTATACCGAATTGTGAGGTGCTACTTCAATATTGTACCCATATGTGTATAGGGATAAATCCTTTTAGTATAACTAGAGTATCCTGGAAGGAGAGCGTGAGATATGTGAATAGATCTATTCGGTACTGACAATCCCACACCTGAACTGCTTGCTACAGGTAGGCAGGCATGCCTAGGGTGAGCAAATGTCATTTAGCTTAACGCCTGAAGAATTTTATAAAGGTCTCCCGGTGTAACGACCCAATTTTCACGATCGAAAATTTTGTTTTAAAACATTACTTTAGAAAATATTAATAACTAAAAACATTGTTTGATCAAACCATAACACAAAGTGAACCATGTCTAAAAGCCAATTCATACACCCAATCAAAATATCAGAGTACAAATCCCAGTGAAGCTCGTAAATGCGGAAAGCGGAGAGTGTGTGTGTGACATGCTGCTACCGTGCCGGCTCCTTTCCCCTAGCTGAGGAGGTACCTGAAACCAAAACTGAAAACCGTAAGCACAAAGCTTAGTGAGTTCCCCCACCGTACCACATACCATACAAACACATAACATACTTACTGTCAGGCTATTCTGGGGTGCCTGACTACCCGGTACGGCCGTTCTGGGGTGCCGTCCTACCCGTGTCAAGCCATTCTGGGGTGCTGACTACCCATGTCAAGCCATTCTGGGGTGCTGACTACCCATGTCAAGCCATTCTGGGGTGCTGACTACCCATCGGTCCTAACAACCGATCTTCGGGGACTAGTCCCCTCTTACTACCTTTATCTCATATAACATAACAAGCCAGCATGCAATCATATCATCACGTACTGTCAGACATATCTGGGGTGTCCGACCTACCCTTCGGTCCTAACAACCGAACTCTACAACTATCACATATACATATCATGCCAGCATACAACATATCAGGTAGTAGCAAACCTAGATGATATCACAAAGACAATCATCTAACATATAACTCCTACTGGTGGGCCGGCATTGTGGCCGTAGACCCACCGCTACTGGAAGGTAACTCACCTCGAAGTAGCTGCTGACCTGATCGGGAACTGACTGCCTGCTGCTGCTGCTGCTCCGGAAATCCTCCGGCTGTAGTTCCCACAACATACTCAATCAAACACTGCTCACTGACCTTTGGGTAAAATGGCCATTTTACTCCTGACCATGTCCTAAGTCAAAGTCAGAGTCAACTTTCAGTTGACCCGACTCGCCGAGTTGGCTTTCCAACTCGCCGAGTCACCACCCAAAACGATTGTCCTGGATCTCGTTCCTACTCGTCGAGTTAGGCGACGACTCGATGAGTTCTCCTTCTAAACTGATATTCAAGTCCTTCATCCTACTCGCCGAGTTGTATGAACAACTCGTCGAGTTCATCTTCATCCGATGAACACATATGCTGTGACTCGCCGAGTTGTATGAACAACTCGCCGAGTCTGTTCTTGATCTAAGGAGATTGCCTTGAACTCGCAGAGTCAGGGAATTGACTCGCCGAGTACCTCCATAGATGAGTTCAGCTTCCGACTCACTGAGGCACACCCCGTGACTCACTGCTCACTCGACACTACGAAAAGGGGACAAACTCGGAGACTCGCGAACAGACTCGCCGAGTCACATGAACAACTTGCCGAGTCGTTGCCATGCACCCACTAAATACACAGATTTGCTCGATTCCATTCCATGCCATTCACAGATTCGGACTTCTAGGACACAAATCACACGTAAAGTTTCCAACTTTACGTGTGGATATTCACCAATATGGATTTTAGGGCTCAAAATGCCTCAAAAGGGTAGATCTAGGGTGAACCAGAAACATGGGGCCATAAAGCTAACAGATCTGATCTCCTGGAGCTCAATCTTGCCTAGATCCAGAGGCCAAACATCTTATTACGACATATAATGCACATACAAGCTTGGGGATTTGTCCAAGAAGTACCTAAATGAAGTACTAAGCATAGAATCATGGGGAAAACGGGCTATACCTCAAAGGAACTGCTGGAAGAACACAATAATGCCTGGATGGCTTCCCTTCTTCTGGATCTACTTCCTTCCTCCTTCAAAACCTTCAAAAGCACACAACAAAGCTTCAATTCTTCAAAGAACAAGCATAAACGAGGGTTGGGAGCTCTGGGGAGAAAATGGGGGCTGGCCTGGGGTGGATAAGTCGCTTAAATAGGGTGCAAACCCCTGAAACTTAGGGTTTCATCCAACAGCTGTGACTCGCCGAGTCCAGGATATGGACTCGCCGAATCGCCAACTTAAATGTGTCCCGGGTCCCACATCCACTCGGCGAGTCGGACCTATGACTCGCCGAGTCCAAGGCTAAAAGAAAGGAAATACTCAAATAACATTTACGTACCAGGAACCGGGTGCTACAAATCTCCCCCACTTATTTTAGACTTCGTCCTCGAAGTCTGCTACTCGATCCTGAAACAGCTCGGGATAATGCTCCATCATCTCATCCACCGGCTCCCAAGTCCATTCCGAACCCTTGCGGTGCTGCCATTGCACCTTCACTAGCTCCACCCTCTTGTTCCTCAAATCCTTCGACTTCCTGTCGAGGATTGCGACTGGGCGCTCAATGTAATTCAGGCTGTCATCAACCTGAATGTCCTCTAACGGCACAACCGCTGAATCGTCCACTAGGCACTTTCGTAGCTGAGAAACATGGAAAGTGTTGTGGATCTGGCTGAGCTCGGCTGGCAGATCTAATCTATACACTACCTTGCCCACCCGAGCTACGACCCTGAATGGTCCGATGAATCGCGGGCCCAACTTGCCCCGCTTTCTGAATCGAATGATGCCTTTCCAAGGCGACACCTTCAAGAGAACCATATCCCCGACTTGGAACTCCAAATCGGATCGACGCTTGTCGGCATAACTTTTCTGCCAACTCTGAGCAGTCTGAAGCCTGCTCCGGACCTACTGGATCCTCTCGGTCGTCTTGAGCACCACTTCGGTGCTCCCCATGACCCTTTGGCCAACTTCACCCCAGCATATCGGGGTCCTGCACCTCCGTTCGTACAACATCTCGAAGGGAGGGCGGTCGATACTCGCGTGATAGCTGTTGTTGTAGGAGAACTCGGCCAGGGGAAGATAGGTATCCCAGCTACGACCGAAGTTTAGCACGCACGCCCGCAGCATATCCTCCAAAGTCTGGATGGTCCGCTCGCTCTGACCATCCGTCTGCGGGTGAAAGGTAGTGCTAAAATGCAGACGAGTGCCCAACTCGTCATGGAATCTCTTCCAAAATCTGGAAGTAAAGCGCACATCCCTGTCCGAGATCACCAATACTGGCACTCCATGCCGTGCCATAATCTCCCTGATATAGATGTCGGCCAATTTCTCAGCCGATATGCTCTCCTGAATCGGGATAAAGTGAGCACTCTTGGTCAATCTATCCATGATGACCCAAATCGAATCCACTCCACGTGCGGTCCTGGGAAGCTTCGTGATAAAATCCATCGTGATATCTTCCCATTTCCACAGTGGAATATCCAACGGCTGCATCTTGCCATGCGGTCTCTGATGTTTGGCCTTGACCTTCCTGTAGGACAAACATCGCTCGACGTACCATGCCACATCCCGCTTCATGCAGGGCCACCAATAGTCTAGACGAAGATCCCTATACATCTTCGTCGCCCCGGGATGAATAGAGAATCGGGACTTGTGCGCCTCCTCCATCAAAATCTGGCGCACGCCTCCGTGATACGGCACCCACACCCTACGGTGTAGTGTCAATAGTCCTCGGCTATCATAATCAAAGGAGGAAACCTGACCCACCACACGCTCGCTCTTCCGATGCTCCTCCTTGATAGCCTCCTGTTGAGCCTCCCGAATCTGCTCCAACAGGGGAGTCTCCACGGTCATCCTCATGCAAACGTCCCTGACCGGCGCCGCCTTGCGGCTAAGCGCATCAGCCACCACATTGGCCTTTCCCGGGTGGTAAAGGATCTCACAATCATAATCCTTCACCACGTCCAACCATCGACGCTGCCTCATGTTCAGATTCGGCTGATCCATGAGGTACCTCAAACTCTTGTGGTCCGTGTAGATGGTACATCGAACCCCGTAGAGGTAATGCCGCCAAATCTTGAGGGCAAAAACCACCGCCCCCAACTCCAAATCGTGCGTCGGGTAGTTCGCCTCGTGAGGCTTGAGCTGCCTCGAAGCGTAGGCAATGACATGCCCCCTCTGCATCAGTACCGTGCCCAACCTAGAAATGGACGCATCACAGTAAACCACAAAATCCTCTACGCCCTCTGGCAGGGCTAAGATCGGCGCCTCGCACAATTTCTGTCTCAGCGTCTCAAATGCAGACTGCTGCTCGGGTCCCCACCGAAAGACCACGGCTTTCTTCGTTAGCCGCGTCAGGGGCACGGCTATCTTGGAGAAATTCTGGATAAATCTCCGATAGTAGCCTGCCAATCCCAGGAAACTCTGAATCTCAGATGGAGACTTCGGAACCTCCCATCTCATCACGGCCTCGATCTTGGCCGGATCGACCAGAATCCCGTTCTGGTTGACGAGGTGTCCAAGAAATTGCACCTCGCGCAACCAAAACTCACACTTGGAGAACTTGGCATACAAGCTCTCGCTCCTCAGGGTCTCCAACACCTCTCTCAGATGCTCCTCATGTTCCTCCCGAGTCTTGGAATAAACCAAGATATCATCGATAAAGACTATCACAGACCGATCCAGCATCGGTCTGCATACGCGGTTCATGAGGTCCATGAACGCAGCAGGAGCATTGGTGAGCCCAAACGGCATCACCACGAACTCATAATGGCCATAGCGCGTCCGAAACGCGGTCTTCTGCATATCCTCCTCCCTGACCCTCATCTGATGATAACCCGAACGCAAATCAATCTTGGAGAACCAAGATGCTTCCTGAAGCTGGTCAAAGAGGTCATCAATCCTCGGAAGCGGGTAACGGTTCTTCACCGTTACCTTGTTCAACTCCCGATAATCTATACACATCCGATGCGACCCGTCCTTCTTCTTCACAAACAGAATCGGGGCTCCCCAGGGCGAACTGCTCGGACGAATAAATCCCTTGTCTAGCAGCTCCTGCAGCTGCGTAGACAATTCCTGCATCTTGGGAGGAGCCAACCGATACGGTGCCTTGGCTATCGGAGCCGCACCAGGAACAAGGTCAATCCTAAACTCAACCTGTCGCTCCAGAGGTATCCCAGGAAGCTCCTCTAGAAAAACATCTGCGAAATCTCGGACTACTGGAACCCCGCTCACTGTCGCCTTACCCGCCTCCCGGGTATCCATCACATATGCGACATATCCTGCGCATCCCTGCTGAAGGTAGCACCTAGCCCTCGCTGCTGAACATACAGCGGGTCCATACTGAGGCCTCTCACCATGAATCACTAACTCTCCCCCGCTTGGGGTCCTGACCCGCACTAGCTGTTGCGCGTAATCTATCACCGCCCCATTAGGGCTCAGCCAATCCATGCCTATAATCACCTTGTTCCCACGCAACGGAATGGGAACCAAATCTACCAAATAGCGCTCCTCGAACAAATGCAGCACGCAATCTCGAAATACCATCGATGCTCGCACCGATCGATCATCAGCAATCTCCACCTCCAAAGGGCAATCTAACTCGCCTGATGACTCATGAAACTTCTTGCTAAGCACAAGGGAAACGAATGATCGGGATGCACCCGAATCAAATAACACCTGAACTGGGAGGCCGTTCACATGGAACGATCCTAATGCATACATATGCATACAGAGCACATATTAATAACATAACATCATAAAAATAAGATAGAGGGAAAGAATCATACCCGTCACCACATCGGGTGCGGCGCGTGCCTCCTCGGTAGTCAGCTGAAATGCTCGGCTCCTCACCACTGGAGCCTCTGCCTTGCCTTGTCGGCCATCCGTGATCCGCAGGGTCGCTGGAGCTGGCGCCTTCACCGGCGCTGAGACTGTCAACTGGGGGCAATTGGCCTTCTTGTGGCCCCTCTGGTTGCAGTGGAAACACAACAACTCTGATGTCTGAATGACTGCTGCTGGAGCAGTGCAATCCCTGCTGATGTGCCCAGTCTTGCCGCACTTGTAGCAGCCTGATGATCCCATCCTGCACGCCCCCTCGTGCGGCCTGTCGCATTTCCTGCAGCGGCTCGGTCCTGACTGGCCTTTCGGCCTACCATCTGATCCCTTGGGCTTCTTCCCCGAAGCCCCTCCTGCCTGACCCTCTTCTAATTTCCGTTTCTGGATGTGCTCCAAATCTATCTCCCTCTCCCTTGCCCTGGCAATCATAGAATCCAAGGTAGGGCAAGCCGAAAATCTAACATGCTCCCGGATGTCAGCTCGTAGCATATCATGATAACGAGTCCTCCTCATGTCCTCGTCACCAGCATACTAGGGCACCAATAAAGCCCTCTCCCGGAAATTGGCGGTGATCTCCGCCATAGTCTCCGTCGTCTGTCTCATGTCTAGAAACTCCCTGGCCAGCTGTTGAAGCTCGACAGTCGGCGCAAACTCTGCCCTGAACCTGGTCACAAAGTCCGACCAGGTCATCGCCTCAATAGCTGAGGCTCCCAATGAGTTACCCACTGACTTCCACCAATCCCGGGCTCGGTCCCGTAAACATCCTGCTACATACCTCACCTTCGACCCCTCGGGGCAGAAGCTAGTCAATTGGACAGACTCGATGTCTGCAATCCATCGCCTGGCAGCAATGGGGTCTTTCACCCCATGGAAATCCGGCGCACCACTGCCCCTGAAGTCCTTGAAGGACAGTGTGCGAGACCCTGACTGGCTAGATGCCATATCACTCCTGAATGCCCGAAGGCGATCCTCCATCAACTCCATGATCCCTTCCTTGATTGACCCAAATAGAATGGGGGTCGACTCAAGGATGCCTCTGGTGATCTCTGACGCGATGAACTCACGTAGTCCCTCATCAACCAACTCGGAACCTGATCCCGAACCTGACCCCTCTCCTGAACCTCCATCTACCGGCCTCGATCGAACTACCACCATTCTGCAATACATCACAACAATCATTAGTGATACTGATACTTCCTGAGGGATCACAACTACTTACAAGTTCCCTGGTCTTATCTTGGCCTTCCTTGGTTCGGGTACGGATCCTCTTCTTTCAGTAGTACGGGCCCATACTACCTTCCACATCTATCCGTACCTTCTTCAAGGAACGCCTCGACTCCACCAGATCCCTTTCACTACTGCTGATCACTGCTATACTAATCCTAGGCTTGCCCTAGGGAAATCTCTAATTCCACTCTAACCAGTCCTCAGCTGTTGCAGGCCTCCTTGTAATGCCAATTAGCCATTACCCAAATATCATCACATGTGACGAGGCTCAGATAATCCTTCGAGTACCCGACTCGTCCCTACAATGGTTGGACTCAAACAAGAGCTGCGCAGTAGGATCAAATCCGACACTCTAAGATTATTCAACCCTGATTACAGGTGACGTGACGCATTCGCCTAATGGCTAACTCCCATTATTCAGAGTCCTACGTAGCACGAAGCAAGCAGCATTCAGATAAGGGTAACAATCTCAATTAACTATATCTTCTTTCAGGAACTGAGCTAGCATTTAGTGCTAAGCCCATACTACCAGGCATAACCTAATCAGGCTATCCTACTTACTGTCTACTCAATATCTAGCATGCAACTCTCATACAACTGAAAAACATAAAGCAGGCACATAAGGCATCACTCCTAGATCCTTAGTCCTATTCTAGCATGCTCTTCTACAAAAGCTGATAAACATAACATAAACTTGTATGGGTACTTTGGGGAATACTTACTTGAGCTCGGCCGGTCGCGCACATCACACACTTCGTTCTTTCTCAAAACTCTTTTCTCAATTTTAGAAAACATTTTCTTTTAGAAAATCTTTTAATCCCTCGATTTGAGTTCAGACACTTCCGAAGGTGTGTCCGAATCCCTCAAATCAGGGCTCTGATACCAACTTGTAACGACCCAATTTTCACGACCAAAAATTTTGTTTTAAAACACTACTTTAGAAAATATTAATAACTAAAAACATTGTTTGATCAAACCATAACACAAAGTGAACCATGTCTAAAAGCCAATTCATACACCCAATCAAAATATCATAGTACAAATCCCAATGAAGCTCGTAAATGCGGAAACCGGAGAGTGTGTGTGTGACATGCTGCTACCGCGCTGACTCTTTTCCCCTAGCTGAGGAGGTACCTGAAACCAAAACTAAAAACCGTAAGCACAAAGCTTAGTGAGTTCCCCCACCGTACCACATACCATACAAACACATAACATACTTACTGTCAGGCTATTCTGGGGTGCCTGACTACCCGGTACGGCCGTTCTGGGGTGCCGTCCTACCCGTGTCAAGCCATTCTGGGGTGCTGACTACCCATGTCAAGCCATTCTGGGGTGCTGACTACCCATGTCAAGCCATTCTGGGGTGCTGAATACCCATCGGTCCTAACAACCGATCTTCGGGGACCAGTCCCCTCTTACTACCTTTATCTCATATAACATAACAAGCCAGCATGCAATCATATCATCACGTACTGTTAGACATATCTGGGGTGTCCGAACTACCCTTCGTTCCTAACAACCGAACTCTACAACTATCACATATACATATCATGCCAGCATACAACATATCAGGTAGTAGCAAACCTAGATGATATCACAAAGACAATCATCTAACATACAACTCCTACTGGTGGGCCGGCATTGTGGCCGTAGACCCACCGCTACTGGAAGGTAACTCACCTCGAAGTAGTTGTTGATCTGATCGGGAACTGACTGCCTGCTGCTGCTGCTGCTGCTCCGGAAATCCGCCGGCTGCAGTTCCCACAACATACTCAATCAAACACTGCTCAGTGACCTTTGGGTAAAATGACCATTTTACCCCTGACCATGTCCTAAGTCAAAGTTAGAGTCAACTTTCAGTTGACCCGACCCGCCGATTTGGCTTTCCAACTCGCCGAGTCACCACCCAAACGATTGTCCTGGATCCCGTTCCTACTCGTCGAGTTAGGCGACGACTCGACGAGTTCTCCTTCTAAACTGATATTCAAGTCCTTCATCCTACTCGCCGAGTTGTATGAACAACTCGTCGAGTTCATCTTCATCCGATGAACACCTATGCTGCGACTCGCCGAGTTGTATGAACAACTCGCCGAGTCTGTTCTTGATCTAAGGAGATTGCCTTCAACTCGCCGAGTCAGGGCATTGACTCGCCGAGTACCTCCATAGATGAGTTCAGCTTCCGACTCACTGAGTCACACCCCGTGACTCACTGCTCACTCGACACTACGAAAAGGGGACAAACTCGGAGACTCGCGAACAGACTCGCTGAGTCACATGAACAACTCGCCGAGTCGTTGCCATGCACCCACTAAATACATAGATTTGCTCGATTCCAGTCCATGCCATTCACAGATCCGGACTTCTAGGACACGAATCACACGTAAAGTTTCCAACTTTACGAGTGGATATTCACCAATATGGATTTTAGGGCTCAAAATGCCTCAAAAGGGTAGATCTAGGGTGAACCAGCAACATGGGGCCATAAAGCTAACAGATCTGAGCTCCTGGAGCTCAATCTTGCCTAGATCCAGAGGCCAAACATCTTATTACGACATATAATGCACATACAAGCTTGGGGATTTGTCCAAGAAGGACCTAAATGAAGTACTAAGCATAGAATCATGGGGAAAATGGGCTATACCTCAAAGGAACTGCTGGAAGAATACAATAATGCCTGGATGGCTTCCCTTCTTCTGGATCTACTTCCTTCCTCCTTCAAAACCTTCAAAAGCACACAACAAAGCTTCAATTCTTCAAAGAACAATCATAAACGAGGGTTGGGAGCTCTGGGGAGAGAATGGGGGCTGGCCTGGGGCGGATAAGTCGCTTAAATAGGGTGCAAACCCCTGAAACTTAGGGTTTCATCCAACAGCTGTGACTCGCCGAGTCCAGGATATGGACTCGCCGAGTCGCCAACTTAAACGTGTCCCGGGTCCCGCATCCACTTGGCGAGTCGGACCTATGACTCGCCGAGTCCAAGGCTAAAAGAAAGGAAATACTCAAATAACATTTACGTACCAGGAACCGGGTGCTACACTCGGTCAAATCAAGTATGGTTATACGGCTCGCAAATAAGTACAAACTAATTTTGGTTTACGGACTCTACTCTTCATTGTTTTATTTTGAGTAATAAAACTATTCTCATAAATACACTGATAGTAATCAGGGATTTCTAAACTTCCATCTCTACCTCTAGGACGGTTAACCTGTTTTTAGGGAAAATAAAGGATTTTCCCGGGATAACTCGGCTTTTCATTAACTTATTTGTTTTTACATGTAACTAATAGATATTCATATTCATTCCACGACTCCTTGGATTGTATATACCTTGTATGAATCGGGAATTCATGGAAGGAATGGGTTTACAAACACGCTCTTCATAAGAAAATATAGGATTTTCTTGAGGAACACTTTTCAAAAGGATCAAAGAAACATTTTTCACCAAAACTAAACGCTTATGAACTCACCAGATTTATTCTGATATTCTTTCAAAACTGCTTGTATTCTCAGGGGATTAGTAGACATGTACTTTCAGGAGATTGGAGAAGTCGGAGCGTTAGAGTCACGTCTTTCTATTTTACTTTGGATATGAACAAAACTATGTACTAAGACAATGTAAACCTTATTCATATATGTATTCAATGTTTGGTTCTGTTTACTATGCTTGCTATGATACAATTATTGTGATACTACGCATGACGTCCTCCACCCCAGAACGTTTCCGCCGTTCCGATTTTGGGGTCTGACATTATGCAAGAAGGATGTTCAAAGGAATGTACTTTAAATGTGAGACTTCACATCTATGGAATTGTCTTGTAACAATATCCAATAGAGCACTTTGTAATATCATTGGCAAAGTCTTGGTGGCTTTGGTGCTGTGACATTACGAAAAGATCATTGCATAAAATGTTAGAATCTAATATATATTCTAGTAGTGGCGAGAATTTTATGTTCTTACACTAAGGATAAGGATTAGGGATTATGAAATGAGCGTCGTTGGAAATGTTTTCAATTGATCTATTTCACAAAGTTTGGACCATAGGTAAACAGAGTGTGCATGCTTGGTGCATGGGACAACTGTTGTTATAATTCAAGTAATAAGTTGATTATCCGAAACATTATACAATGAATAATGTGTAATAAATATGGTGACTAAATAAAAGGAGTTTTATTTATACTAAAAAGTTTGGGGCCATATTGGGTTCGATTATTCTTGTGTTTCACTTTGCATTTTTTGACTTCCCGAATAATAAGATTATTCAAACCATCCACAGTCACTCATGCTTTGGAGGTAGGTATGAAAGAAGACTGTCATGAATTGGCTTGTAGATTGTTAAAGTGTATTAGACATAGAAAAAGTATGCTACAACGTTCATGAATACTTATGAATTAAGATTTGAGTATTGGATTAAACCTACGCTCACTTGAATCACTTAATGGATTTTATCACCGGTGATTAGTGAAATGATAATATCTTATATTCTTGAAACCGAGACGTGTGAGTTGTATTCTGCAAGTTGGTTGCACATTGATAATATGTAAATGCACTAGTAACTTGGTGTTATAAAACATATTGTTGTGTGTGATTTGATGAGTAGGTACAAGCGAGCATTGAGTCAAAGTTTATCCGTTCCTTTTACCCAAAGTGGGATAAAAGCAATATATGTGGGCCCCTCGATGATTTAGTGATGACACCCTAAGCGCTTAGCCAAGCCGGGACTAAGTTGATGTGTTCAATTGTAGTCTGTTGTCAGTCGTCATAAATCAGAAATCCGGAAACAACACATCAACAGAGAGTATGATTAAAATCCATGTCTCATTTCATACGATATCTAGAATGGAGGAATATATGATCCCTTATCTAAAGGACACGTTTCTGATAAGATCAGAGTTCGATATCGACTTTTGAAAGCGACGATTGCTGATCAGGTTCCGAAGTCATGCGCAATATAGTTATTAGATTTATCCAAGTGGGAGACTGTTGGATTAGGTGTCTAAGCCCATAACTATTTTAGTATGTACTTGACCCGATTGTGAGCATGGTCCTTTTTCGTTGCCTTCACCATAGCAACAGATAGGATGAATTAAGGAGAAAGAAGATTAATTAATATATTATATGAATAATATATTAAAAGAGAAATCATATCGTTTAATTAATATTAGTCAAGAATTAATAAGAATTAATTTTGTGGCTAAAAGAGATTAACTAAATATAGGGGACTGATTGTTTAATTATAAGATAGTTGCATAAATGGACTAATGGACTCTATAGAAGTTGGAGTGGATGAAATCTATAGGGAAACCCATAAGAATTCGTCCAAAGCCTCTAAGGAAGGAGTTCATGGGCTGCTTAGGGCCTAAGCAGTCAAATTAGGGTTTCCTAGTTGAAACCCCTAATAGCCTACCTATATAAGTAACCCTTAAGGCCCCAAAAACGTGTTGAAGTAATCCCTACGGGTTCTTGGACGTTTTTGGTGCTCCTCCTCCTTCTCCTAGGTCATCTTGTTGCTCATGGTGTTTGTGACTCCATTAGAGGTGCAACATTTGAGGCACTAAGCTTTCAAAAGTCAAGATCAAGAGGAATTGAGATTGTTATTACTACATAACAATCAAGGTAATATCTAAACCCTTTTATTATGATAATATTGATTATTATATGCAAGATCTAGGGTTTATGAGCTTTGGATGATTATTGCATGTTCATTAGACAAACTAGATCCAAAGCTTTAGGGTTTGCATGTACACTATAGGATTGATGTAGTGCTCATAACCCATCAAAAACACCTTCCATGTGTCTCAGCTTCGGAAGTGTGTCAATAACGAGTCCGTAATTGTATCATTGGACGACATTCAGGTGGACGGGAGCCTGAACTACATCGAGAGGCCGATAGCCATCTTAGATAGGAAGACGAAGGGTCTTTGGAACAAGGAGTTGAAGCTGGTGAAGGTGCAATGGTAGCACAGAAGGGGATCCGAATGGACTTGGGAGCCGAAGGAGGAGATGCGGGAGCATTATCCCGATCTATTCGCAACTATCGACTTCAAGGACGAAGTCTAGTTCAAGTGGGGGATATTTGTAACACTCCAAATCAGGTATGACCTTATAGCCCTTGAAGTATTTCAAATATAACTTATGAGAACCTTAAGTACGTTGGGCGTACTTACGAGTACGCTTAGAGTACTTGGCAAGGAGGATCGCAAAGGGGCAACATGTACGCTGGGCGTATGTGCCGGATGTTCAAACCCTAAAATCCGGACTTGAGACCTATATAAAAACCCTTAACACTTTTGAGCCTCACCCTTAATAGCCTCCTTCACCTTCAAACACCTCTAAAAACCCTAATATCATTTGTGAGTGCATTTTGAGCTTTAAGAGTGCATTTGTGGTCCTTTTAGTGTTCATCCAAGAAGAAGAAGTTGTCAAGGAAGCTTGGAGTGTCATTTGGCTTCAAGAATCTGCATATAGTCGACCTTGAGGAGCTTCTGGAGGTATAAAGCTTGCATATTTCCACTTAAATCACTAGATCTAGCTAGGGTTTTCTAGTTTTGTCCCTTTGGTTGATTTTGGACTTCATCTTGTGAGTTAAGCAACTCTAGAGGATGGAAAGAACATATCTGAGGTCCCTTGGTCCTTTTGAAACATAAAAATGGAGTCTTGGTGGGTTTTTTGACCTCATGCATGGGTTAAGAACCTTAGAAAGGTCTTAATGGGGGTGCTGGGAACATATGAGTCATGCAAAGGCATAAAGTTGCCAACTTTCTGCCTTAGGCCATCTTAATAAGCTTAGATCTGACTTTTGGACGTAAGGGAATCGAGTATTAAGCACTTAATAAAGAAAGTGCTTAATATGTTAGTACGCTGGGCTTAACCTAGCGTACGTTGCGCGTACGTCCCAGAGCCCTAATACGCTACACGTACCATGGTGGTACGTTAAGCGTACACATCACATATGGGCTTGACTTTTTTCGGGCCTTTGGGCCTCGTTTGGTTATTGAACCTTGCTACATTTTAGGAATAGTGGGCCATCTTATCTGTTTTGGGCCATTGATGTTATGGTAGGTTCTTGGGCCAAGAGGCCCATTAATGATTTTTGGACATGGACTTTGGGCCCATTAACAAAGAAATGATATTTGGGCCTTTTTGGAAAGATTTGGGGTTTGGGTTTCCCTTTGATCATGTGATGTCCTACATGGAGTAACCTTATTGTTTAGCACGGGAGGTTACGAGCAGTTAGAAGAGCAGTTTTTGGATTCCTCGGACAGAGGTGAGTCTCCTCACTATACCAATGGGTCTAAGGCACCAAGGTCAGCCCATTTCTTGATATGTAGTGTCCTAGCTAAAATTGTATTATTTGGCATGGTAGTATGTATGAGCTAGGAAGTATGCTAGTAGTATGTGTGGTATGTTTGTATGGAAGACCATGGGAGAGCCCATGACACTTAGATGTAAGACCATGTGGAGAGCCCATGGTTTTCCTATCAAAGACCATGGGAGAGCCCATGACACTTAGGTGTAAGACCATGTGGGGAGACATCCTGGAGTATGACCCTGGGGACGAGCCCACGACCTTCTTATCTTTTGTATGCATAGCTTATGTGATATTTATAGTTGCTTTAGCTAGTATGATATGTTGTATGTGGTTTGTGTCTGGGTATGCTCTGGGGAACTCACTAGGCTTTCAGCTTACCATTTATGGATTTGTTTCAGGTAAATTTGAGCCCAAGGGCAAGGGCAAGGTGTGATGGCGCGGCGTGCACTCTCTCTCTCTCTCTCTCTCTCACAGATATGTTATGGGACACTCTTATGTTTTTAAATAAAGTTGTAATGAATGTAGATTTGAAAACAATTGTTTTGGATTTCATGGCTTCTGCAAATGTGTTTGATTAATTAAAAATGAAAAATTTCTTTAAAATTCGGGTTGTTACAAAATAATTGTTAACATGATCCCAAGGATATGAGATTTGTAAAAATCTAACTCCAAATGAGAGAGTTATAGATTTTATAAAATTAAAAATCAACCGCATAATTAAAGTTAATTACGTCAAAATAGTACTTACAGATTGGTTAAGTTTTGAATAAAAGTACAAAAAGGAGATTTGTA
This sequence comes from Lactuca serriola, assembly GCF_051521515.1. NCBI lineage: Eukaryota > Viridiplantae > Streptophyta > Magnoliopsida > Asterales > Asteraceae > Lactuca > Lactuca serriola. The sequence continues at coordinate 203,112,262 of NC_136414.1, read as the reverse complement.
GTACTCCTTCAGATATAAACTTTAGGATAAAGAATGTCGAAAATGGGATCCATATGAGAGAGATATGATTTTTGTAAAAATCATTTATTTTTACCCCCGCTAGGCACAAAAATGAAAGTTAAAACTAGCTAAAACAACTGAAAGGAGGGCTGCAGTACTCCCTGAGATTATTACATTGATATAAAGAGGGCATAAATCGAAGCTAGCACGAAAAAGTTATGATTTTTACAAAATTATGTCGTGCGCGCAAGGTGCGCGCCTATGCCCACCACGCACTTGATACCGGATTTGAGTAGATTGAGAGTGACGTGTCCAATTAGGGAGGTTACACATGGCAATATCTAGATGGAGCCTCAATGATCACTCATGAAGCGCAAAGTTTTTTGCGTTGTGCACACCCTAAATCCATGCCTATAATTAGAATGCAGTGCAGGCCCCTTCAATAAAACTTTTTGGCCCCTCTCTCTCTCTTAAGTCTCGAAGTTGTTGCACCCTTGGAGCGGTCCCCGGAGTCCCGAGGCCGATTCAACCCTACATCAACGGTCCCATGCATTGAGGGTGAGTTCACGACCCCGTTTCAATATTGAGGGGTTTTATATGGGGGGAGGGGATACATGCTTGTCAAACTGCTTTATCAAAATATATTTATATCTATAAATATAAATAGTTATATAAAGCATGAAACCTTAGGATAATGTAGCCATAAATATTGTACCTAGCTGTAAGCTATAATATTATGCCTAAGAGTTATGATGTCTAATAGCCTAGGAAGAGATATTACCTAGACTTTATGATGACCAATTCCCTAGGATAACATAGTACCAATAAGTAATGTTGGTCAACTATAGGGATATGCAATGTACCTAATCATTACTCTTCCCAAATATCTTGTTTTAACCATAACTAGGGTATATATATATATATATATATATATATATATATATATATATATATATATATATATGCACACACACAATCTAATTATAAAATTTGTAAGTTCTACTTATCAAATATAAGGTAAAATATTTATATTGCGGTAGTTATAGGAAACCACGAAGAAAGGAAGATAAAAGATGAAATACTTAAGGTTAATGCATTAGTGAGATGTTATTATTCATCCTTAGCCAGATTAAATTTGGCTACCCCGAACCTGTAATCGTTAATTTGGCGAGAGCCAAAAAGATATGTATAGATCTATACGGGGTATGACACCCCCACCTGCAATTGCAAGCTTCAATCCCGTCAGGATAACTTTCCTTATTATTCAAACACTATTAGATGTCCGATAAAGCGCCGTGGGAGAAATTATTAGTCTACAATATCGATTATAGGGGTTCATGGTAATACATTACAACCACCTTAGAGATTCGACTACCTCGAGGTACACCTTTAAGTAGTAAATAAAATATGTTAGGATTAATAGAATCTCCTAAAATATAAAGATACTAAGATATGATCAGTAAAATATCCTACAAAGATAGTAAAATAAGATAGCTAAAACATCCTATAAAGATAATAAGTTAAGGTTGGTATGATATCTTAACAAAGATAGAAAGGTTTTTCTGAAAAGAAAAAGCATTCTTAAAATACAATCAAATAAAGAAGAAACTATAAAAACCTGTGAACTCACAAACATTATATTGACTTTTTTTCAAAATACATGTATTCTTCAGGAGATGAGTGTGGAGGATAGTCTTGTAGAGGAAGATGTCATCAAGGAAGCTTGTTGGAGTTTATATCTATTTTTTTGTCATTTCTAGTTATATTCAGGATGTATGCCTGATCTATTAAACAATGTAATCCCAAATAAATTATGATAAATAAAAGTATAGTTTTTGTTATATTTCTGTGTAATGTTCAATATATATGTGTGTCTCGATCTAATATCCCTACGTTGCACACCCTGACGTTTTCGCCGCCGTCTGGGGGGTGTGACACTGTATGTCGTCTATTTTGTCTTGTCGTGCCCACGACGTGACCAAGAGGTATCTACGTCGTCGTGGATGTTGACTTGGTTGACCGTTGGCTTTATACTTTTTTGACTTAGGGTCAAACTTGGAGGATTTGGGTTATTGATGGAGGATTTATCTATTTTGATGCTATTCGGGTCGCGGGGTTGAGTAGTGCAAGGTGTGAGAGTGTTGTTGTGCTTCTCCGGTTCTTCAGCTCAGGTGAGTTTCTCACTATGACACATATCTCGTTGTATATCCTTTGCATTGTAGGATACGGGTAGTGTTAGAGTACAAGTATGCTAGTTGACTATGATAGCTCCGTGTTATGCATATGCAGTATAGGACACTTAGTTTCATGGTATGTTAGACTAGTAGGGTCTTGCCTAATGATCATATGATACTATTAGGAGTTATGTTTAGGTAGGATAACTAGGGAAGGCTAGTTGGCAAGGGTATGTAATATGATAGAATATATTATGTGTTTATGTTACATGGTTATATGGTAGTCATATCTTGGGTTATAGATAGTCTAAGTTGGATAGCCCGAGAACTCTTGGTCCAATGCCTTATTGCGATATTCTTGTTTAATTGTTCTCCCTCGGGTGGATCATATGTTTGGCTGTCTATTTGATCCCTGACTACATACGAATTTATGAATTGTACGAAATACCAAGATCTGGCTCCTAACATTTGTACGGACGAACATGATGTAGCTCCTGGTAGTGAAGGTTGGGATGGGCCTGTTATGTATGGTTAGGCAGGGCCCGTTATGCATGTTTCGTTGTGGCCTGTTATGAGAGTTAGGCTGAGCCCGTTACGTATGATATATGATTGTGGATAGGAATTTTGTTTGCTCCACGCTAGAGTCAAGGATTGTATGTGGTTGCATTGTATGTATGGTAGAATATGTGGCATATTAGGGAACTCACTAAGCTTTATGCTTATAGTTGTGGATTAAACCTTTTGTAGGTCGTTCGCGAGAAGAGCTCGACAGGACTGTACACATGCATCGAAGATATTCATTTCCGTGGTTTTGTAAATTACTTAAACATGATAATGCATGGTTTCAACCAAATCAAATGTTACTCAATGTTTTCTGAAGCAAAAGGTTTTAATCGATTAACTATTTTATGAACAAAAATATCTTTATAATTTTTGGGACGTTACACTTTATGCCTTAAATGACTCGGAAACTTAAAGAAGATGATGAATCTAAGCTTTCTCTTTGCTTCCCTGCACCAAGATAGAGTTTCTTCCTCCACAAGTTTCACAAGATCAAGAAGATAAGCTCAAAAGCAAGCCACCAAGCTTACAACCATGGAAGGGAGGCTAGGGTTTCGAAAAAGTGAGAATGGAGGTTGAAGAGGATGCCATAAATCTGAAGTTAATGCCTTTAAATATGGGAGAAACCCTAAAATCTTGGTCTTGGGCTGCATCAACAACCATGTTCTGACCATCACCTTACCACATCGTGGTGCTCACCCGGGAACGATGCTTCATTTAAATGATAATGCCTTGTCGTGGTCATCAACGTACCATGTCATGGAAAAAGGTTTTCCAAAAAACTTTATCTTTAACCTCCATAAGTCTTCAACTATTCCAATCGGGAAAACAGGTGTTACATAAAACATCCGAAAACTCCCATAGTTAATCTTCGAATGCACATGTTGGAACTTGGAATAGACCTCAACGATGACGAACCATATGATATTCCGAGGTCGAGTCATCCTATAGGAAAAGATCAAGCGAAGAGAAAGCTTGAGGGTATCGAAGGTTCTTCAAGTGAGGAAAAGAGAGAGGGGCCCATGGAGTTAAATGCACACATGTATCCAAACAATGTTGCAAAGTGTGGAACAAAAAGAGAAAATTGTGAGTATACAAACACTATTACACTCACTCACACACAAATTGTCACATCATGGGGGGGGGGGGGCAGGGAGGGAGGGGTACACAAGACAATTGGGGGGCACGAATAGAATTTCCCTATATATACTAAACATAATTATAGTCTACACCATATATTATAATTGACAATTTATATAATATAAATATGTGACATTTATGATTTCGTGCTTTTGAATCGTACAAAAATAAGATGAGAAATTCTATCTGTACCCCCTCCCCCTTGTGTACCACTATGTGAATATAATAATACTTGCGTATCCCATGATGTGACAATTTATACGAGTGAAATGGATACATATAATAACACCCGAAAAAAGATATGCTTTCACGACTCCATATTCCCGGCTCAATTCAGTAACCCATAGAAGAAATCAATGGGTGTGTATGTAGCACGGATATATTGACCCTTAAATTTAGATTTTTAAAAGTTAAAAGCAGTTTATATGACATTTTGACCCAGGTCCTTTCTAATTTTTAGAGACACATATAACTATATGAGGGAATCAGCTATACGTGCATGGTAGTACGGATATGGACTTTGCAAAGGGTATGTATGTGTTTCAAAAGGACAAAAGTGGATGAGGGTCTTATGAACGATGATCACAAGAACAAGATAGATAAACAAAGAGTCCAAATGCAAAGAACCAAACTGCCATTTGGCATATCGAATCATCACCCATTTCCCCCTCTTATCCCAGCTTGATAACTTTCTTTAGGCTGAAGGGCACAACACTTGTCGATCACTGATTCGATTGAATCTCACTTGGCATATTCCATTCCATTTTTTTAATAAGAAAAATAAATAAAAATCTATAAAGATCGCTCATCCTGCTTTCTTGATTTCTCGTCTTGTACTCAGCATCACCCTCACCATCTCCCTCATTAGTAAGCCATGTCAGCCTTCGTCGGAAAGTACGCCGGTAATATTACCTGAATAACCATAAAAAATTCTTTACATAATTGTATTGTATATATATATTATATAGTATATACTTATCGTTATATACTGTAATACTCGACTTATGGCTTGCAGATGAGTTGATCAAGAATGCCAAGTACATCGCCACACCGGGGAAGGGTATATTGGCTGCAGATGAGAGCACCGGAACCATCGGGAAACGTCTGTCGAGCATCAACGTTGAGAATGTCGAGTCAAACCGTCAAGCCCTCCGTGAACTTCTCTTCACTGCTCCAAACGCAGTGACTTACCTCTCCGGTGTCATTCTCTTCGAGGAAACCCTTTACCAGAAAACCGCCGACGGGAAGCCTTTTGTTGACGTTCTCCTTGAGGCCAATGTCCTTCCGGGGATTAAAGTCGATAAGGGTGTGGTTGACCTCTCCGGCACAAATGGTGAGACCACCACTCAAGGGTTAGATGGGCTTGGTGCTCGTTGTGCCAAGTACTACGAAGCTGGTGCCCGGTTTGCGAAATGGCGTGCAGTGCTTAAGATTGGAGCGACTGAACCCTCGGAGCTGTCTATCCAACAGAACGCCCAAGGGTTGGCTCGCTATGCAATCATTTGTCAAGAGAATGGTCTTGTACCAATTGTTGAGCCGGAGATATTGACCGACGGAAGCCATGATATCAAGAAATGCGCGTATGCAACCGAGATGGTGCTAGCTGCGGTTTACAAGGCTCTCAATGAGCAACACGTGCTTCTTGAAGGAACCCTCTTGAAACCTAACATGGTTACACCCGGCTCTGATAGCCCTAAGGTACGTACATCATACATAAATCAACAGAGCTGAAAATCTATGAAAAGGCATATATTTTATATCTTTCATTGATATAACAGGTGACACCGGAGGTGATTGCTGAATACACCGTCACAGCCCTACGTAGGACGGTGCCGGCAGCCGTGCCAGGAATTGTGTTTCTGTCGGGTGGTCAAAGCGAGGAACAGGCGACAGTGAACTTGAACGCGATGAACAAGTTGGAGGTGTTGAAGCCATGGACGCTGACGTTCTCATTTGGGCGAGCACTGCAATCGAGCACCCTGAAGACATGGGGCGGCAAAAAGGAGAATGTGGCGGCCGCACAGGCGGTGTTCTTGGCACGGTGCAAGGCAAACTCCGACGCCACTCTCGGGAAGTACGAGGGAGAGGGCGCCGGTGGTTTGGCTTCAGAGAGTCTGTACGTGAAGGGATACAAATATTAACCAAAGCTATGCACGAAGTAGTGAAAAGAGTTGGGGGATAATCGTGTTATTTTAATTGTTTTGTGCATCGATATTATGTTCATATCCTTACATTACAGCCCATACTTTGTTACTACCTACTCTCTATACATATGGATTGTGCTTCTTAGTTCATGCGTTCTATTTTCCTTACACTTTCTTCCCCACTTTTTTTTTTTTTTTTAATTCATTAAAGGTAAGGGAAGAAAATTTTTGACCGAAAGAAAGGGTGAGGAATAAAAATATTCATTATACCGTGTTTCCAAGTTCGAAAGAAATGAAAGGAAAATTTTAAGTTTTTGTGTTCACGAGTTAGGAGGAAAAAAAATAAAACTTCAAATCCGCCCACTTTCTTTCCAAATCCGCCCAATTTGGAGGAAAATTAGGAAGGAAAATATGACTCTAAAATCTTTCCCCTCCCTTCACTTTCCTTCCATTAATGAAATTCGGGAAAACGATTTTCCTTCGACACCCCTCATTTTCCCTCCGTATCCTCACATTTCCCTCCTTAAGTAGAACTCGGGAACAAGGCGTTATTATTAATATTTTTTTATAGAAGATATCGAGTGTACCCTCCAATTTTACTCTGAAACCATTTGGACATGGAGACATTTCCAACACAAACTAAAACTAATGGACCAAATTAAGGTCTTACACTTTTTTCTATGGTTATAAAAACTTTTTATAACCATGGCTTTCGGGTATCTATATAAGGCTTATTCGGTTTTCAGGTTATTCGCTCCTAAGCCAGGACTTCACTTCCTGCAGAGTTAGGATGTCATTTCCTATGAGTAGTATGTTGATACGTATCCCGGGCCATACTTGAGGCCACCTCCACGGCCAGACCCAATAACCACCTTTTGTGACACTTTTGTGATGCTTCCTTGATCATCGCCAATACCACTACATGGATTTTAACTCCCCCACTATCCCTGTTATCACACGTAGCATAGTTATTCATTTAGGATCATGGTAAACTACTAGCACCACTACTTCCTTATTTTTAGTATTTCCTCTACTATTTAAATGTTACGTATTTTCATTGTTTGGGAGGAGAAGAATTCAGTAAAAAGTTATATATGGTCTCTTTATTTCCTTAAGAGGTTGACCACCTCGAATCGGTCTTTATGAATGGTGCTTTCCTTCCTATTCATCATGCCTCCCAGTCAAGATCTGTCCACCGATGTCACACCGCCAAGTATCCGCGAGCAACTCTCCACACTCATCGTTATTTCTACCGCTAATGTCTGTCGCCTTGATGCAATTATCACACAAATGGCCATCGTCAACACCCTCATCGACATTCAAACCGGAACCATGGAAAAACTCATCCTGCCTCCACATCCGCTTCCACCACCGAATCAACAATCAAGGCCGCCAACAATGTTATCCCTGCCACTACTGCCTCCACCAAAGTCCATTCCATCAAGTTTGTCACCACAACAACAATTGTCATCCTTACGACCACCAAAATCAAAAACTATATTCGGGAAAATCCAACCTGTCACATTCAACATTCAACCGAGAGACCAACCATTTTCTGGTTTCATTCCTCTACAAACTAACTTTTCGGACCTCGAGGACGAGGTCAATTTTAAGGGTGAGGGAATTGATATGTATCCCAGGCCATACTTGAGGCCACCTCTGTCACACCCCAAAACCAGGAACGGCGGAAACGTTCTAGGGCGGAGGACGTCATGTATAATATCAACAACAATGTAAAGTAGTAAACAAGCAACAACATCATCCATTTCATTAATAATATAATTATTATACAAATGTGTTCTATCAAATTTTGATAAACACTAAAGCATAAATCAAAATGAAAGATAAGTCTTGAACAAGCTCCATCTTCCTTTCTCCTTGCATCGGTACATGTCTATGATGACCTGAGGATACAAGTAATTTTGAAAGCGAGTATCAGCTTTGAAGCTGGTGAGATCGTAAGTATTTAGTGTCTTAATTTGTATGTAAGTATTTGTATGTAAGAATTTGTAAGTATATGTATTGAAAGTGTATATTGTGACATCCCCAATTTCACGGCAAAAAAAGACTGATTTTGTTTATGCTTTGTTTTATAAAATCAGAGTAATCTTTTAAAGATAACGGTTGCGGAATTTGTTCCCAAAACAAGACATGATAATAACTTATCAAAACATTTCTCAAAGGGAATGTATTTTTCATTTAATAATAAAACCTCGGGATGTCATGTTCCGATACAGACATGTAAGCATAAACAGAACTTACATTTAATTACACAATTGATTTATATCTCCTTTAAATCTCTAGTGAAATATGTCTTCGTATTAACACCTGTGATACAAAGAAAACTCAGTGGGTCAGGCTTGGGAGCCTGGTGAGCATATAGGGTTTTCATCCCACAATGTTATATCATATATTTATAAATATTGAACATTCAAACTTGCACAATTTCACCATATAAAGGCAACTCTTAACCCACCCCATCGATCCTCACAATGACACGATCTAAACTCTCGTATCTAAAATTTTCCTCTTTACCTGATCCCTACTCATGGATCTAAAACTATCCTCTTCACCGATCCATACTCACGGATCTAAAACTACTTGATCCATACTCACGGATCTAAAACTAACCTCCTGATCTGATCCATACTCCCGGATCAATAATTGTACCCAATCCATACTCCCGGAATAAAGACAATTATCTATACCCAAATCCTGAGCTAATCCATACTCCTGGATCAATAATTGTACCTAATCCATACTCCCGGACTAAGGACAATTATCTATACCCTAATTCAGATCTGATCCATACTCCCGGATCAATAATTGTACCCAATCCATACTCCCGGACTAAGGATAATTATCTATACCCTAATCCTGATCTGATCCATACTCCCAGATCAATAATTGTACCCAATCCATACTCCCGGACTAAGGACAATTATCTATACCCTAATCCTGATCTGATCCATACTCCCGGATCAATAATTGTACCCAATCCATACTCCCGGACTAAGGACAATTATCTATACCCTAATCCTGATCTGATCCATACTCCCGGATCAATAATTGTACCCAATCCATACTCCCGGACTAAGGACAATTATCTATACCCTAATCCTGATCTGATCCATACTCCCGAATCAATAATTGTACCCAATCCATACTCCCGGACTAAGGACAATTATCTATACCCTAATCCTGATCTGATCCATACTCCCGGATCAATAATTGTACCCAATCCATACTCCCGGACTAAGGACAATTATCTATACCCGAATCCTGATCTGATCCATACTCCCGGATCAATAATTGCACCCAATCCATACTCCCGGATTAAGGACAATTATCTATACCCTAATCCTGATCTGATCCATACTCCCGGATCAATAATTGTACACAATCCATAGTCCCGGACTAAGGACAATTATCTATACCCTAATCCTAATCTGATCCATACTCCCGGATCAATAATTGTACCCAATCCATACTCCCGGACAAAGGACAATTATCTATACCCTAATCCTGATCTGATCCATACTCCCGAATCAATAATTGTACCCAATCCATACTCCCGGACTAAGGACAATTATCTATACCCTAATCCTGATCTGATCCATACTCCCGGATCAATAATTGTACCCAATCCATACTCCCGGACTAAGGACAATTATCTATACCCGAATCCTGATCTGATCCATACTCCCGAATCAATAATTGCACCCAATCCATACTCCCGGATTAAGGACAATTATCTATACCCTAATCCTGATCTGATCCATACTCCCGGATCAATAATTGTACACAATCCATACTCCCGGACTAAGGACAATTATCTATACCCTAATCCTGATCTGATCCATACTCCCGGATCAATAATTGCACCCAATCCATACTCCCGGATTAAGGACAATTATCTATACCCTAATCCTGATCTGATCCATACTCCCGGATCAATAATTGTACCCAATCCATACTCCCGGACTAAGGACAATTATCTATACCCTAATCCTGATCTGATCCATACTCCCGGATCAATAATTGTACCCAATCCATACTCCCGGAATAAGGACAATTATCTATACCCTAATCCTGATCTGATCCATACTCCCGGATCAATAATTGTACCCAATCCATACTCCCGGACTAAGGACAATTATCTATACCCTAATCCTGATCTGATCCATACTCCCGGACTAAGGACAATTATCTATACCCTAATCCTGATCTGATCCATACTCCCGGATCAATAATTGTACCCAATCCATACTCCCGGACTAAGGACGATTATCTATACCCTAATCCTGATCTGATCCATACTCCCGGATCAATAATTGTACCCAATCCATACTCCCGGACTAAGGACAATTATCTATACCCTAATCCTGATCTGATCCATACTCCCGGATCAATAACTATGCCCAATCCATACTCCCGGACTAAGGACAATTATCTATACCCTAATCCTGATCTGATCCATACTCCCGGATCAATAACTGTGCCCAATCCATACTCCCGGACTAAGGACAATTATCTATACCCTAATCCTGATTTGATCCATACTCCCGGATCAATAATTGTACCCAATCCATACTCCCGGAATAAGGACAATTATCTATACCCTAATCCTGAGCTGATCCATACTCCCGGATCAATAATTGTACCCAATCCATACTCCCGGACTAAGGACAATTATCTATACCCTAATCCTGATCTGATCCATACTCCCGGATCAATAATTGTACCCAATCCATACTCCCGGACTAAGGACAATTATCTATACCCTAATCCTGATCTGATCCATACTCCCGGATCAATAATTGTACCCAATCCATACTCCCGGACTAAGGATAATTATCTATACCCTAATCCTGATCTGATCCATACTCCCGGATCAATAATTGTACCCAATCCATACTCCCGGACTAAGGACATTTATCTATACCCTAATCCTGATCTGATCCATACTCCCGGATCAATAATTGTACCCAATCCATACTCCCGGACTAAGGACAATTATCTATACCCTAATCCTGATCTGATCCATACTCCCGGATCAATAATTGTACCCAATCCATACTCCCGGACTAAGGACAATTATCTATACCCTAATCCTGATCTGATCCATACTCCCGGATCAATAATTGCACCCAATCCATACTCCCGGATTAAGGACAATTATCTATACCCTAATCCTGATCTGATCCATACTCTCGGATCAATAATTGTACCCAATCCATACTCCCGGACTAAGGACAATTATCTATACCCTAATCCTGAGCCGATCCATACTCCCGGATCAATAATTGTACCCAATCCATACTCCTGGACTGAGGACAATTATCTATACCCTAATCCTGATCTGATCCATACTCCCGGATCAATAATTGTACCCAATCCATACTCCCGGACTAAGGACAATTATCTATACCCTAATCCTGATCTGATCCATACTCCCGGATCAATAATTGTACCCAATCCATACTCCCGGACTAAGGACAATTATCTATACCCTAATCCTGATCTGATCCATACTCCCGAATCAATAATTGCACCCAATCCATACTCCCGGATTAAGGACAATTATCTATACCCTAATCCTGATCTGATCCATACTCCCGGATCAATAATTGTACACAATCCATACTCCCGGACTAAGGACAATTATCTATACCCTAATCCTGATCTGATCCATACTCCCGGATCAATAACTATGCCCAATCCATACTCCCGGACAAAGGACAATCATCTATACCCTAATCCTGATCTGATCCATACTCCCGGATCAATAACTGTGCCCAATCCATACTCCCGGACTAAGGACAATTATCTATACCCTAATCCTGATCTGATCCATACTCCCGGATCAATAATTGTACCCAATCCATACTCCCGGAATAAGGACAATTATCTATACCCTAATCCTGATCTGATCCATACTCCCGGATCAATAATTGTACCCAATCCATACTCCCGGACTAAGGACAATTATCTATACCCTAATCCTGATCTGATCCATACTCCCGGACTAAGGACAATTATCTATACCCTAATCCTGATCTGATCCATACTCCCGGATCAATAATTGTACCCAATCCATACTCCCGGACTAAGGACGATTATCTATACCCTAATCCTGATCTGATCCATACTCCCGGATCAATAATTGTACCCAATCCATACTCCCGGACTAAGGACAATTATCTATACCCTAATCCTGATCTGATCCATACTCCCGGATCAATAACTGTGCCCAATCCAAACTCCCGGACTAAGGACAATTATCTATACCCTAATCCTGATCTGATCCATACTCCCGGATCAATAACTGTGCCCAATCCATACTCCCGGACTAAGGACAATTATCTATACCCTAATCCTGATCTGATCCATACTCCCGGATCAATAATTGTACCCAATCCATACTCCCGGAATAAAGACAATTATCTATACCCTAATCCTGAGCTGATCCATACTCCCGGATCAATAATTGTACCCAATCCATACTCCCGGACTAAGGACAATTATCTATACCCTAATCCTGATCTGATCCATACTCCCGGATCAATAATTGTACCCAATCCATACTCCCGGACTAAGGACAATTATCTATACCCTAATCCTGATCTGATCCATACTCCCGGATCAATAATTGTACCCAATCCATACTCCCGGACTAAGGATAATTATCTATACCCTAATCCTGATCTGATCCATACTCCCGGATCAATAATTGTACCCAATCCATACTCCCGGACTAAGGACATTTATCTATACCCTAATCCTGATCTGATCCATACTCCCGGATCAATAATTGTACCCAATCCATACTCCCGGACTAAGGACAATTATCTATACCCTAATCCTGATCTGATCCATACTCCCGGATCAATAATTGTACCCAATCCATACTCCCGGACTAAGGACAATTATCTATACCCTAATCCTGATCTGATCCATACTCCCGGATCAATAATTGCACCCAATCCATACTCCCGGATTAAGGACAATTATCTATACCCTAATCCTGATCTGATCCATACTCCCGGATCAATAATTGTACCCAATCCATACTCCCGGACTAAGGACAATTATCTATACCCTAATCCTGAGCCGATCCATACTCCCGGATCAATAATTGTACCCAATCCATACTCCTGGACTGAGGACAATTATCTATACCCTAATCCTGATCTGATCCATACTCCCGGATCAGTAATTGTACCCAATCCATACTCCCGGACTAAGGACAATTATCTATACCCTAATCCTGATCTGATCCATACTCCCGGATCAATAATTGTACCCAATCCAAACTCCCGGACTAAGGACAATTATCTATACCCTAATCCTGATCAGATCCATACTCCCGAATCAATAATTGTACCCAATCCATACTCCCGGACGAAGGACAATTATCTATACCCTAATCCTGATCTGATCCATACTCCCGGATCAAGAATTGTACCCAATCCATACTCCCGGACTAAGGACAATTATCTATACCCGAATCCTGATCTGATCCATACTCCCGGATCAATAATTACACCCAATCCATACTCCCGGACTAAGAACAATTATCTATACCCTAATCCTGATCTGATCCATACTCCCGGATCAATAATTGTACACAATCCATACTCCCGGACTAAGGACAATTATCTATACCCTAATCCTGATATTATCCATACTCCCGGATCAATAACTGTGCCCAATCGATACTCCCGGACAAAGGACAATTATCTATACCCTAATCCTGATCTGATCCATACTCCCGGATCAATAACTGTGCCCAATCCATACTCCCGGACTAAGGACAATTATCTATACCCTAATCCTGATCTGATCCATACTCCCGGATCAATAATTGTACCCAATCCATACTCCCGGAATAAGGACAATTATCTATACCCTAATCCTGATATGATCCATACTCCCGGATCAATAATTGTACCCAATCCATACTCCCGGACTAAGGACAATTATCTATACCCTAATCCTGATCTGATCCATACTCCCGGACTAAGGACAATTATCTATACCCTAATCCTGATCTGATCCATACTCCCGGATCAATAATTGTACCCAATCCATACTCCCGGACTAAGAACAATTATCTATACCCTAATCCTGATCTGATCCATATTCCCGGATCAATAATTATACCCAATCCATACTCCTGGACTAAGGACAATTATCTATACCCTAATCCTGATCTGAACCATACTCCCGGATCAATAATTGTACCCAATCCATACTCCCGGACTAAGGACAATTATCTATACCCTAATCCTGATCTGATCCATACTCCCAGATCAATAATTGAACCAAATCCATACTCCCGGACTAAGGACAATTATCTATACCCTAATCCTGATCTGATCCGTACTCCCGGATCAATAACTGTGCCCAATCCATACTCCCGGACTAAGGACAATAATCTATACCGTAATCCTGATCTGATCCATACTCCCGGATCAATAATTGTACCCAATCCATACTCCCGGACTAAGGACAATTATCTATACCCTAATCCTGATCTGATCCATACTCCCGGATCAATAACTGTGCCCAATCCATACTCCCGGACTAAGGACGATTATCTATACCCTAATCCTGATCTGATCCATACTCCCGGATCAATAATTGTACCCAATCCATACTCCCGGACTAAGGACAATTATCTATACCCTAATCCTGATCTGATCCATACTCCCGGATCAATAACTGTGCCCAATCCATACTCACGGACTAAGGACAATTATCTATACCCTAATCCTGATCTGATCCATACTCCCGGATCAATAACTGTGCCCAATCCATACTCCCGGACTAAGGACAATTATCTATACCCTAATCCTGATCTGAGACATACTCCCGGATCAATAATTGTACCCAATCCATACTCCCGGAATAAGGACAATTATCTATACCCTAATCCTGAGCTGATCCATACTCCCGGATCAATAATTGTACCCAATCCATACTCCCGGACTAAGGATAATTATCTATACCCTAATCCTGATCTGATCCATACTCCCAGATCAATAATTATACCCAATCCATACTCCCGGACTAAGGACAATTATCTATACCCTAATCCTGATCTGATCCATACTCCCGGATCAATAATTGTACCCAATCAATACTCCCGGACTAAGGACAATTATCTATACCCTAATCCTGATCTGATCCATACACCCGGATCAATAATTGTACCCAATCCATACTCCTGGACTAAGGACAATTATCTATACCCTAATCCTGATCTGATCCATACTCCCGGATCAATAATTGTACCCAATCCATACTCCCGGACTAAGGACAATTATCTATACCCTAATCCTGATCTGATCCATACTCCCGTATCAATAATTGTACCCAATCCATACTCCCGGACTAAGGACAATTATCTATACCCTAATCCTGATCTGACCCATACTCCCGGATCAATAATTGTACCCAATCCATACTCCCGAACTAAGGACAATTATCTATACCCTAATCCTGATCTGATCCATACTCCCGGATCAATAACTGTGCCCAATCCATACTCCCGGACTAAGGACAATTATCTATACCCTAATCCTGATCTGATCCATACTCTCGGATCAATAACTGTGCCCAATCCATACTCCCGGACTAAGGACAATTATCTCTACCCTAATCCTGATCTGATCCATACTCTCGGATCAATAACTGTGCCCAATCCATACTCCCGGACTAAGGACAATTATCTATAGCCTAATCCTGATCTGATCCATACTCCCGGATCAATAATTGTACCCAATCCATACTCCCGGACTAAGGACAATTATCTATACCCTAATCCTGATCTGATCCATACTCCCGGATTAATAACTGTGCCCAATCCATACTCCCGGACTAAGGGCAATTATCTATACCCTAATCCTAATCTGATCCATACTCCCGGATCAATAACTGTGCCCAATCCATACTCCCGGACTGAGGACAATTAACTTAGTGTTAATCCATACTCGTGGACTAATAACAAGTTTTTATCTCTTTACCTGATCCATACTCCCGGGTCTAAAATTAACCTCTTGATCTGATCCCTACTCACGGATCCAAAACTAACCTCTTGATCTGATCCCTGCTCACGGATCTAAAACTAACCTCTTGATTTGATCCATACTCATGGATCTAAAACTAACCTCTTGATTTGATCCATACTTATGGATCTAAAACTAACCTCTTGATTTGATCCATACTCACGGATCTCATCTACCCATGTCCTACCCAACATATTTGTAGGTATAAAATACATATATAGTTTAACTCATTAAAAATCTATATAGTTCATCCATTCCACCAATACCTCAAATAAACAACAATATATAAACACATAGCACGTATTTCGTAGCAAATACTTCATACTTATGTGTTAGAAGAAAGTAACCACACACTCACACATATAAACAACAATATACTTAATACACCCAAACCATACTTGTATTATTATCGTTTTTATGAAAGGTAGTATACACTCACTTGATCAGAAGATGATCGGACAGCACTACGACTTGCAGAAGTAGTATTCTTCGGTAGATCTAGAAGATCTTCACAAAAATCGAACTTCTCGCGGGCAGAGCTTTGGCTCGGGAACCGCACTTCTCGGGATCTTCGGGATCTCGGGACTTGCTTCGGGGCTCGAGAATAATATCGGGGCTTCGGGGTATTTCTGGCACGCAAAACGATGCAAAACGGGAGAAAGAAGAGAGAAAATGAACAAAACTCTCGGCTGCCCTCGCAAGCCTTTTATAAAGGCTGAGCCTCGCACGTACGCGGGGCGTACTGCAGTACGCAGCGCGTACTGCTTCCAAAATCGTCACTGCATGCGTCATCCGAAATGTCGACACTCTTCGGAGTACGCGAGGCGTACGTCGGATCGGACCGGTGACTCGTCTTCGGATAATGCCGGATTAAAAGATTAAAAATAAATAAAATTTATTTAATAAACTTCGGAAATTCATATCTTCTTCATACGAACTCTGTTTTCGACGTTCTTTATATCCACGCGAAGGTGAGACTACGCTCTACAATTTTCGTTTAGACTTCGTCGGCTAATTTCGAATTTATTTTTATTATTTATTTTTAATAGGCCGCGACAGAAAAACTTCGTTATAAATTCATAACTTCTTCGTTTGACGTCCGTTCTCGCCTAACTTTTTATCGCTTCGATACCAACAACGAGACCTTCAATCCTCGTTTAGATTGCTAAGGCTAAATACCGCTCTAACGTAAATTCACTTTTTACGTTGCGCTGTGTCGTGTCGGTTCCGTCGCGAAACTTCGACAAGTCATAACTTATTCGTTATAACTCGGATTTCAGCGTTCTTTATATGTACGGAATCCTTGTAACATATACTACAACTTAGTTAAGATTATTCATTCTAAATAATCTTTCATCAAAAAATCATTTTTGACGTCTGTCGTCTCTAAATTGACTAGCCCTGATCTACGGGCGTTACAATTATCTCCCCCTTAGGATGATTACGTCCCGGAATCATCAACGAAAATAGAACTTGCATAATGATTCCACACTTTATTTATTCATCCTTGGTAGTAACCTTAAATTCTATGTTTCCTCGAAAGAGTATTTAACTCTATGGCTTTCTTGACCGCAGACGATGTCCAACCTTGCATCTGCTTATCGTACTATGTTGTACTTTCAATCGTAACCCTCGAGTTACCAAATAAGTCGTTATTATGGACTCCTTCTTCTTCTCAGGATAAATACTTTCCTTTATCTATTGTAACAAACCGATGGGTCGTGCTCTACTGACCTCTCATCGAATGATGCAATGCTTAGACTCAGGTCTCTTAGAGTTAAATTCCAAAATGGAATATACCTTCCTTCATATTCTAATGTGATATAATCACATTTCAGCATGTAGCACTTCTACCTACAAACTTCTTTTAACAACGAGCGCGACACTATCAATCGCATTAACTTTCAACCTTCTGACTTAAGTCAGATGTTACATCTAACTTGGTCCTCTAGACCACGTAACATACTTCTTGTAGTCGAACTCAAATTTAAATATGACCACTAGGGTCGGAACAAGAACCATCTTACTAGTCATTACTGAAACAATGGTAATGACATACCAGAATAAAATGGAATCAATCACTAGCTTCTTGGTAACCTTGTGACTTTCCCTGATCCAAGTGTGAGTCCTGTGCTTCCGGTAGTATATGCATCTACTACCTTTCACACCTACTCATACTCGTCCCAAGTATTGTCCCGCAGTCGACCAAGTCACCATACAAGAAAATCACAAAACAATTTAACACATACGAATGTGTCCAAGTAATCATAAACAATTTCCCTAGACTCTACTAGGACTTCTTCATTGCTCAATCTTCAATCATCAACTCTAATTCAACTCGATTGGTGATTGAAATACCAGACGATGAGACAACTTCAAGAATTTCATCAATCGTTCCATCATCCTGCTAATCGAAGGTGTACTTTAGACGTACCGTACTCCTGTAAACGTACTTTTATTTCATAAGACATACTCTAAAGGCAAGATACCACTCTTACGATATCTTCCGATAGGTGTCATTCACTATCATAAGCCTTCTTTATTTCCTCCATTTACTCAATTCTCTACAAGTCTTCACCATGACCTTTTGTACATCCAAGCAGACATGCGGTGTACCAACGAGAATTTAAGATAAGAAAGCTTCATTTACGATAAACGTATAAATATCCTTATCACCCCCGAAACGTTTACATGCTAGTTCTAATATCGTATCAAACGCTTAGAATCCTAAACACATAAGGTTTCCAGATCCGGTCGGCAACAGACCATAGATCCGAACAAATAATAGCATCAATATAGCTATCACACAAAACATTTAGCACATAAAAGCATTTTAGGCATCACTCCTAAAATAAACTAGTGCTTGTGTCAATTTAGGGTGTACTACCTAAAATATAATGGACACACTCAACTCACAATCATTGCTTAGCATTCTAAGTTTAAGTCTAGAAATAAATCCATATTCCTAGTTCGCTTAAACTAATGCTCTGATACCAACTGTGACATCCCCAATTTCACGGCCAGAAAAGACCGATTTTGTTTATGCTTTGTTTTATAAAATCAAAGTAAACTTTTAAACATAACGGTTGCGGAATTTGTTCCCAAAACAAGACATGATAATAACTTATCAAAACATTTCTCAAAGGGAATGTATTTTTCATTTAATAATAAAACCTCGGGATGTCATGTTCCGATACAGACATGTAATCATAAACAGAACTTACATTTAATTACACAATTGATTTATATCTCCTTTAAATCTCTCTGTGAAATATTTCTTCGTATTAATACCTGTGATACAAAGAAAACTGAGTGGGTCAGGCTTGGGAGCCTGGTGAGCATATAGGGTTTTCATCCCACAATGTTATATCATATATTTATAAATATAGAACATTCAAACTTGCACAATTTCACCATATAAAGGCAACTCTTAACCCACCCCATCGATCCTCACAATGACACGATCTAAACTCTCGTATCTAAAATTTTCCTCTTTACCTCATCCCTACTCATGGATCTAAAACTATCCTCTTCACCGATCCATACTCACGGATCTAAAACTACTTGATCCATACTCACGGATCTAAAACTAACCTCCTAATCTGATCCATACTCCCGGATCAATAATTGTACCCAATCCATACTCCCGGAATAAGGACAATTATCTATACCCTAATCCTGAGCTGATCCATACTCCCGGATCAATAATTGAACCCAATCCATACTCCCGGACTAAGGACAATTATCTATACCCTAATCCTGATCTGATCCATACTCCCGGATCAATAATTGTACCCAATCCATACTCCCGGACTAAGGACAATTATCTATACCCTAATCCTGATCTGATCCATACTCCCAGATCAATAATTGTATCTAATCCATACTCCCGGACTAAGGACAATTATCTATACCCTAAAGCTGATCTGATCCATACTCCCGGATCAATAATTGTACCCAATCCATACTCCCGGACTAAGGACAATTATCTATACCCTAATCCTGATCTGATCCATACTCCCGGATCAATAATTGTACCCAATCCATACTCCCGGACTAAGGACAATTATCTATACCCTAATCCTGATCTGATCCATACTCCCGGATCAATAATTGCACCCAATCCATACTCTTAGACTAAGGACAATTATCTATACCCTAATCCTGATCTGATCCATACTCCCGGATCAATAATTGTACCCAATCCATACTCCCGGACTAAGGACAATTATCTATACCCTAATCCTGATCTGATCCATACTCCCGGATCAATAACTGTGCCCAATCCATACTCCCGGAATAAGGACAATTATCTATACCCTAATCCTGATCTGATCCATACTCCCGGATCAATAACTGTGCCCAATCCATACTCCCGGACTAAGGACAATTATCTATACCCTAATCCTGATCTGATCCATACTCCCGGATCAATAACTGTACCCAATCCATACTCCCGGACTAAGGAAAATTATCTATACCCTAATCCTGATCTGATCCATACTCCCGGATCAATAATTGTACCCAATCCATACTCCCGGACTAAGGACAATTATCTATACCCTAATCCTGATCTGATCCATACTCCCGAATCAATAATTGTACCCAATCCATACTCCCGGACTAAGGACAATTATCTATACCCTAATCCTGATCTGATCCATACTCCCGGATCAATAATTGTACCCAATCCATACTCCCGGACTAAGGACAATTATCTATACCCTAATCCTGATCTGATCCATACTCCCGGATCAATAATTGTACCCAATCCATACTCCCGAACTAAGGACAATTATCTATACCCTAATCCTGAGCTGATCCATACTCCCGGATCAATAATTGTACCCAATCCATTCTCCCGGACTAAGGACAATTATCTATACCCTAATCCTGATCTGACCCATACTCCCGGATCAATAATTGTACCCAATCCATACTCCCGGACTAAGGACAATTATCTATACCCTAATCCTGATCTGATCCATACTCCCGGATCAACAACTGTGCCCAATCCATACTCCCGGACTAAGGACAATTATCTATACCCTAATCCTGATCTGATCCATACTCTCGGATCAATAACTGTGCCCAATCCATACTCCCAGACTAAGGACAATTATCTATACCCTAATCCTGATCTGATCCATACTCCCGGATCAATAATTGTACCCAATCCATACTCCCGGACTAAGGACAATTATCTATACCCTAATCCTGATCTGATCCATACTCCCGGATTAATAACTGTGCCCAATCCATACTCCCGGACTAAGGACAATTATCTATACCCTAATCCTAATCTTATCCATACTCCCGGATCAATAACTGTGCCCAATCCATACTCCCGGACTAAGGACAATTAACTTAGTGTTAATCCATACTCGTGGACTAATAACAAGTTTTTATCTCTTTACCTGATCCATACTCCCGGATCTAAAATTAACCTCTTGATCTGATCCCTACTCACGGATCCAAAACTAACCTCTTGATCTGATCCCTGCTCACGGATCTAAAACTAACCTCTTGATTTGATCCATACTCATGGATCTAAAACTAACCTCTTGATTTGATCCATACTCACGGATCTCATCTACCCATGTCCTACCCAACATATTTGTAGGTATAAAATACATATATAGTTTAACTCATTAAAAATCTATATAGTTCATCCATTCCACCAATACCTCAAATAAACAACAATATTTAAACACATAGCACGTATTTCGTAGCAAATACTTCATACTTATGTGTTAGAAGAAAGTAACCACACACTCACACATATAAACAACTATATACTTAATACACCCAAACCATACTTGTATTATTATCGTTTTTATGAAAGGTAGTATACACTCACTTGATCAGAAGATGATCGGACAGCACTACGACTTGCAGAAGTAGTATTCTTCGGTAGATCTGGAAGATCTTCACAAAAATCGAACTTCTCGCGGGCAGAGTTTCGGCTCGGGAACCGCACTTCTCGGGATCTTCGGGATCTCGGGACTTGCTTCGGGGCTCGAGAATAATATCGGGGCTTCGGGGTATTTCTGGCACGCAAAACGATGCAAAACGGGAGAAAGAAGAGAGAAAATGAACAAAACTCTCGGCTGCCCTCGCAAGCCTTTTATAGAGGCTGAGCCTCGCACGTACGCGGGGCGTACTGCAGTACGCAGCGCGTACTGCTTCCAAAATCATCACTGCATGCGTCATCCGAAATGTCGACACTCTTCGGAGTACGCGGGGCGTACGTCGGATCGGACCGGTGACTCGTCTTCGGATAATGCCGGATTAAAAGATTAAAAATAAATAAAATTTATTTAATAAACTTCGGAAATTCATATCTTCTTCATACGAACTCTGTTTTCGACGTTCTTTATATCCACGCGAAGGTGAGACTACGCTCTACAACTTTCGTTTAGACTTCGTCGGCTAATTTCGAATTTATTTTTATTATTTATTTTTAATAGGCCGCGACAGAAAAACTTCGTTATAAATTCATAACTTCTTCGTTTGACGTCCGTTCTCGCCTAACTTTTTATCGCTTCGATACCAACAACGAGACCTTCAATCCTCGTTTAGATTGCTAAGGCTAAATACCGCTCTAACGTAAATTCACTTTTTACGTTGCGCTGTGTCGTGTCGGTTCCGTCGCGAAACTTCGACAAGTCATAACTTATTCGTTATAACTCGGATTTCAGCGTTCTTTATATGTACGGAATCCTTGTAACATATATTACAACTTAGTTAAGATTATTCATTCTAAATAATCTTTCATCAAAAATTCATTTTAGACGTCTGTCGTCTCTAAATTGACTAGCCCTGATCTACGGGCGTTACATATATGAACTGTAAGTGTTTGAAAAACCCTACAAATCCCTATGATTCCTACTAGTACATGAAGGTGTCTTCTACCAAGACCTAACTGTTCTGAATGTAGCCTTCTACCAAGGCATCTAGTGTCTGGATGTGTGTCTCGTGTAAGAGTATGTATTTTCCCAAGTATAACTATCATTAACAAAAATATAGTCTCTACATTACCGTGCGTCGTGTGACTGTTCATGAAGTGAATGAAATGGGAAAATGAACTAGTACTATGGTGTAGTGATATAAGAACTACAGCCATACTAACTACCTTAAACTGGATTTATATTAAGGCATTATATGATAAATTGCACCATACTATAGACTGGTAACAACGACAACGTATAGTCGAAAATAAGGTATGACGTTTGGCACCTGCAGACCTGCCGGTCCTGCTGTAGCTAGCAGCAAGGTGTAGGATAGTCAATCCAGTATAGATCTATACGCTAACTCATGCTCTCCCTTCAAGAGACTCTGGCTACAACCCAGGGCATGAAAATTAAGGCATGCTTCCATACAGTGGATCACAATTTTATTGGCGTATTAATGTAAGTGTAATGTAACGAACTGTTCTATCTGTAATGTACGTGCTCTCTACCTAGCAAGTATAGTAATGTACTGTAATGTTCTAGAAAGTATTGACTCATGAATGAACTGACTCATTGAATGATATCGTGTTCTAGTAATAGTTCTAGTATCTTCCTAAACTACCCATATGGTAGCTTACTAGTAATCTATGTGGTACGTATGGACAAGGATGTATACCCTTGCTACTCAAGGGCATGGGATAAACTGGAAGGACCTTTTATGGTCATATATGTACACATGATATATAACTAATATTTAAACAACTTTCGGACGAGTACCCGATATCCCACCAGACCACATCTCAAGCGCGAAAATGAAATAGGGTGGATAGCCTTCCTAAGTCTTTTAAACATTTCTTATATAACTATATATATAGAGGCATGCAATTTATAATATAAAAGCATAATAAGTTTTGTAAGACATTTGAAACAGAAATATTATTTTAAGAAAAGATCGACTTGATGTCAATCTATAAAACAATTTGAAGGCATAAGTTTTGGTAAAACAGTTTAGTATAAAGAAACATTTGGTTGAAACACAATTGTAAATAAGTTTGAAATGTAATATACAGAGTAAAATGTACAGTGTAATAAGGAGTTTAAAACATATAAAATGTTTATAAAAATCATTTGAAGGAAACTGTTTGGTAAAACGGCTAATGAGTAGCCAAATCATTTGAATGTTGTATATTAATCACATGTGATTGATGTAATAACTAGCATAATTCCACTTATTAATCACATGTTATTTATATAATAACAAGCATGTTTCTACTTGTATCCCCCCCCCCCCATAAAACATTTAATAATAGTTTAAAACATTAGTTAAGGGGTATGAACTCACCTGTAGTAAGTGACTGGAATTGAACGGACTGTTATCGTAAGGAAGGATCGGGCAAGTGCTTGGTGTCAAGTGAAGACTTAGACACACACAATGATCCTAATTACATATGAAAACATATGTATATAAATAATTAGTGATTAAAACACCAATTATACAAGTATAAACATTTAAGCGCGAGGAAAACACTTTTGGTCAAGTGCTAGGAGGCTAATGGGTTGCAACAAAGGAGTGCAATGCCCATATTTGGAGTTTAAGGTCTAATGACCATATTCTTTGGAGTTTGCAGCCCAGGGGAGTAAACTCCTGGCCGTAAACTCTCAACCAAGTGCCTAAACGGAGCTTAGAATTATTACAACTCTAGTGGTGAATTTTTTCAAGGCTATAACAAGTGTTTGGGTACCATATGAACTCCTTTGGGGAGTTTACGGCCCAGAGACCATATTCCCTTGGAGTTTACGGCCGTAAACTCCCTTGGGAGGGTGATTATGGTGTTTTCTAGTCTCTAAATTAACTAGGAACTAAACTAGGCTTTTGTACTTGTCTTTAGAAGAGTTTATGGCACATTTGGCACCATTTTATGGAGTTTACGGCCCTAGAACTTTTTGGGCCGTAAACTCCCTCACTCTTAGTGTTCTAAGTGTTTTAACTAGTCCATAACTCATTTAGGTACATGCCCAAATTGGTCTCTTGGCTTAAGGAAGGATTTAGGGTCTCATTTAACCCCTTTTTAGGTGTTTACGGCCCAAGAGTTGGTCTTGGCCGTAAACTCCTTTTTCCTTGTTATTTCTTATGTTTGCTAGGCTATAAACACTTTAGGGTACTTGTCCTAATTTAATCTAAGCCTTAGGAAGTGTTTCAAAGCATTTTGGCACTTAAAACTTGGAGTTTACGGCCTAAGAAGCTCCTTGGTCGTAAACTCCCTTCTAGCCATGATTCCTAATTGTTTTGTGGTATAAGGCATGAATTGGAGGCCCCTTGTTCGAGTTCTAAAGCTGTGAGGGTCATTGGAACCCTTTGGGACCTTAAAATGGAGTTTACTCCCCAAGAACGTTCTTGGGCGGTAAACTCCCGGATCTCATATATTTGGCATGTAATCTATGTTATTAAGCTTATAACAAGTATTATAAAACAACTAGAGAAGTATACTCACGATTTGGGATAAAAACCCGAAGATCCGTGAGAGAGAATTTGGCTTTTCTCTAATTGGAATTCAACTAATGAACCAATTTGGTTCAGAATTCTATTTATAGTCCTGGGATTTTTGGCAGAAAATATTTCTATTCTCGGAATGAACTCTAATGTCCTAGAGTATTGGAATTTTAGTGTTGCACAAAACCCTAGTGCATCCACTCTCCTAATATCTCCTTAAGTGTAAAATCCTGAAAACTGCCAAACTTATACTCGAAGTCTGAATTTTCACTGTAACTGCTCTACTTCTATTGGCTTGGTGTGGTTTGTTCAGAATGGAAATTTCGGGTTGTCACATCATCCCCCTGTTGACGGGAATTTCATCCCGAAATTAGAATTTAGTCAAGGAAGTACGCACGAATGATCGAGTCGTGAGGAGGAAACTTCCTAATCGATTTGTTCTAGCGCACCTAATGAAATCAGGTTCTCGGTTGGCATTCCAACGAACATTCACTATCGGGCGATGGCGCTGCTTCGTCCGCTTGACCTCTCGGTCGAGGGTCACTACGGTTCTAGTACGAAGGCGAGGATCTCGATGAGTGGACTTATTATAGTCCTAACGGAAAGGTATGGTCTCACGATCGAGACGCGAAGAGTAGAATGTATGTTACTGAGTTCGCGGAGTAGGTCTAGTTTGTGCGAGGCACAGGACCGATTCTGATAAGAATCTCGGAGGTCCTAGCTATATTGGATTTAGCTTTCCACGCGATACGTAGCGTATTAAGCCATTCTCAGAGTGATTTAACCTAAAGAGTTTGGTCACTCACTTGGAATTCCAAAGGTTCCTTTTCTTGCTTAACCTCCCAGTCAAAGGCCACCCCTTGCTGGGTCAAAGTCGTACGGGTTTCTGTAGCTTGCGAGGAGTTCTGAATGAACTAAGGCGGTAGGTCGGTAAGACCTAGAATTTGGCGAAAGACTGTCGGCGTCTCTGGTGTCGATAAATGCTCAGCGGTTTTGACAAATTGAAAGAGTGCTCATAATTTCTCACATTACTAACAGTGTGTCATAGAAATTTGACTCTTCAATTGCAAAACTCGTGTCTAGAGAACTTCGCTAAAGTTCCTCTGTAGGAAATGTTTCCATGGGTTTTCTTCTTACTACGAGGGTAGATAGGTAAGTCATTACGTGGAGAAATGACGAACTGATCCAAGTAAGAAAGACGTAACCCTATTCATTTGGCTCATGAAAACTATGGGCATATTGGTCCTATCTGAAGGGTATCACTACGGACTCGAAGTGTCCACATCGAGTTCAGGAGATAGCCTTTCGGACATCTTTCCCTAACACTCGAACTGGTGATATTCGGATCTCAGATCCATTCCTGGAAGTAATTCTTTCCTTGCGTTTGCTCAACCATTTCATCTATGTGAGGCAGAGATAACGATTTCTATGAAAATCTTGACGGAGTCCTCGATATCCGAGGCACATACGATGCGATCCATCGATCTCTGGAAGAATATGACCGTGGTTCTCTAGGGTGAGAAACCTAGTCTTCTAATTCTATTTCTGTGTAGTTTGCTAAGTTGTCCGGACTGTTCTTGTATCTCCGTAGGTGTTAAACTATAGGGCGATATGTTTACGGGAGTCGTACTGGGTTCTAAGTTTGTTCACATGACGATGTGATTACTCGTAGGCTTAAGCAGTTCTCCTTCCTAAAGTTCATATTAGAATTCATACATGGTTTCACAATCACAATTTCGGGTATACGAGTCGCATATAATTAAGGTTGAAAAGGTAGTCGAATAATTGATTCTTCTTTAAGCTCACATCCCATCGGGGAGAAAGAAGTTAAAGTGGAATCATCAATTCTAAACCTGTAGAAGCTTGATTATATATCACTCTTATGTATATCATTCCTCAGTGATAGATCAATCGCATGAATCCTTGGATTAAACTTGACGTACTGCACGAGTGGTACTTCGGGGATTTCTTCAGAATGAAAATAACTAAGAGGTACTCCTGGCATGAGTACTTCGGTGTTCTGATATGACAGCTTCGCTGGAAAAGTGATCTAGCAGAAAGAGATGTACGTATAAGGCTATTTTCGTGAGGATCAAATGGAATTGAGTCGTATGATAATGTCGGAATCATACTGAAACTTAAAGACATTAGATTTGAACATAAGACGTTTACAGACAAAACACAATCGTGCAACCATGAACAGAGTTACAGTACTTTAGATTTACCACAAGACTATTGTT
The DNA here is from genome assembly GCF_051521515.1 of Lactuca serriola. NCBI lineage: Eukaryota > Viridiplantae > Streptophyta > Magnoliopsida > Asterales > Asteraceae > Lactuca > Lactuca serriola. The sequence goes on along the minus strand of NC_136414.1, from coordinate 203,084,486 downwards.
GCGAATAAGATATACTACAAAAGACAAGTATACGCAGCACGAGACTCCTTATACAGACAGGATCTCGCAAAAGGTAAGACTCTAGTTGCACTAGTTCTAGATAGTTCATAAGTCTGTTACAACGAAATGCCTTAACTACATTAACGTGGTTCTGGAGCAGGCTCTCCTGCAGCTGTGATCCTGAGAATTTTCCCATCTGCGCCAGAGTTCTGCGTTATCGGGCAATCCTTCTTGAGGTGTCCAATTTCACCGCATTGGTGACATATCTGGACAGCACCCACATCAGTGGAGGAAGTGAAACGTCGAGTAGGAGTTATGGGGACGCGGGTTCTTTCCTTTTTCGGGCAATCTCTTTTATAGTGCCCAAACTCACCACAATGATAGCAAATCTGGTTCCCATCGGTGTTGGGCGAATTGTTGATCGGTCTTGATAGGCTCTTGCAGTAACGTTTGGTGTGCCCCTTTTTGTTGCAGTTTGAGCATTGCATCCCCCGACAAGGTCCATGGTGGTGATAATTACATTTGATGCAATTTGGGAGATCTCCAGCATATTGTCGGGCTGGGTTAGGGACAACTGGTATTTCCGAAGGGATGGTAGTAGGAGGTACAGATGTCGTAGTTGTGAAGGTCGTTACCCGTGGTTGTTTCTTGTTCGTTCCTTTACGCGATTTGTCCTTCTTTCTATCCCAAAACTTCTATTTGTTACTCTTTGTCTCGGAACTCGGGGTGTCGTAGTAGTTTGCTGCTCGTTGCGGTGTTTGATTGTTACTCGGATTGGAATTGTTGTTAACAATCCCGCTAACATTTGCGTTGTTAGCGTTAAGGTGGGTCAGAATAGCTGACACGGCAGCCGAGACTGCAGCTTGAAAGGTAGATGCATCAATCTGAAGAGTTGGTGTTTGGTTGAAGGGTTGATCGTTTTTCTTGGGCGACATGATTATGTAACACGAAAGATAAGGATTTTGTGAGCGATTCTGGTTGACCCTGATGTACTTAGATTGTTCATGTAAAGAGTAGAAGTATGTTCTCGAAAGTTTGACCTACATCCCTATGATGCAGTCCTAGTACAGCATGAAAGTATGTTCGTGAAGGTTTGACCTACATCCCTATGATGCAGTCCTAGTAGTGAGTAGAAGTGAGTTTGTAGAATGGTCTCAAGACGTTTGTTGTGCAAGCCGAGTTATCGTGGGTTGGTGAATAACAAGATCCAACCACTGAAAGAGAGTTGGAAATGTCTCCGGATCTACCTTGCTATAGTCCAATGACTTGACTAAAGCAGGTTTCAGATAGACTCCAATGAGAGTATGATAAGAGTACTTGAATGAATGAAATGACACAGAAGTTAGCCGGCTGTCAATATCTTTGATAATCACGATGTAAAGATTCTAGAAATTGAACTTGTAAAGGTCTTACATCATAACCACAGAAGATAGTTCCTGACAACATAAAGACCTAACTGAAGTACTTACGATACAAGATAATTTCATAGAAAATGCCACATCGGGCATAGACAGAAAACACGATCCCTTTTTAATAAAGAAGTAAAGTAAAGCGTCTACTACTGGCGAAAGTCATCCCTCTGGTGAACTCTTAGTTCAGCCAATTGACATTCCATGTCAAGTAAGTGTCTTTCGCACACCATCTGGCGTACTCGGAGCTCTATGACTTCGGCTCGTGATTCAGCCAGTGCTTGCAGCAGGGTTTCATGGTTTCTCTCTGATCTCTCGTGAGCATATTTTAGGCGAATGGTGCGGAGGGTATGCATTCTCGCATCGGTGACAACTTCTGTAATCTGATGTAGGGCTGTCCTGCCTTGAATCTCATTTCGGGCCACTCTGAGGACCAAGATTAGCAAGACTCTATCTGCTGAGCCCCCATTGCTCATGTCGTAAAAGCTTCGGTCGTCATTAAATGGCATGGGCTGATCTTGTCCTTGGCTCCATGTTTCCAAGCATTCCACTCACTCAGGGTCGGGCCATGAAAAGTCGGACGAGGGTTAGGAATTGGAACGGGAGTTGCTCGGGGTAGGTTCTCATCCTCTGGTTCGGAGTTAACATCATACGAAAGGTCTTCATCATGGTGATCATTCAAGGGGAACAGGATGATCATTCTCTGGTTCTTCTCCAAACCAACCAGCTATGACTTCATTCGGAAGATACTGCTTGCCTAGGGGATGGAGTCCAGCTATGTTTTCTATGCGAGAATTTAGGGTAAGAGAATAATTATTAGACGAACTATCTAGATAATTATTTAGAAAACCTTCATTAGTTACATCGCTATTTGTGAAGTGCATACCAGCTATGTGTAATCTAAACAGGATAGACCTTCGAATAAGTGACCTTTAATTCCAAATTCACACAGAATAGGGGTAAGGCAAAATTATCACAGATTCTAAGTCTATAACATCCTAATTACATATAGCCTTAATGCATCCACTTAGCAACTATCAACTTAGTAATGAAGATCCCGTTTTAGTTCTCAAGTATAAAGTACTTATAGTAACACCAAATACTCCTATAGTATTTTAATTTTAATGTTATGTTCTATTGTTCTCATTGTGGTAGGGTTGGTAAGATTTTAGCATTGTTGCAACCACACAATTAAACTGAGGCACATGCTAGTCAACCCTCGGATAATATAGGTGATCAGGCTATATCTTCCCAGTTTTGACCATATGTCTCTAAGCCCACTTGTGTTGCCCAACAATCGTAATTCTTTTGTACTGTCCTAGTGACACTGATTTTAGTATGAATGCAGCACGTATACTTACTTAAATATTTTACTATTTAAAGTATAAACTCTTGTTCAGAGTATTTTTAATCCCTTATATATTTATAGTTAGTATATCTTTTATGGGTTGATATACTTAATTCACTATAAACAATGCTCTGATACCAATCTGTCACACCCCAAAACCAGGAACAGCGGAAACGTTCTAGGGCGGAGGACGTCATGTATAATATCAACAACAATGTAAAGTAGTAAACAAGAAACAACATCATCCATTTCATTAATAATATAATTATTATACAAATGTGTTCTGTCAAATTTTGATAAACACTAAAGCATAAATCAAAATGAAAGATAAGTCTTGAACAAGCTCCATCTTCCTTTCTCCTTGCATCGGTACCTGTCTATGATGACCTGAAGATACAAGTAATTTTGAAAGCGAGTATCAGCTTTGAAGCTGGTGAGATCATAAGTATTTAGTGTCTTAATTGGTATGTAAGTATTTGTATGTAAGAATTTGTAAGTATATGTATTGAAAGTGTATATGAACTGTAAGTGTTTGAAAAACCCTACAAATCCCTATGATTCCTACTAGTACATGAAGGTGTCTTCTACCAAGACCTAACTGTTCTGAATGTAGCCTTCTACCAAGGCATCTAGTGTCTGGATGTGTGTCTCGTGTAAGAGTATGTATTTTCCCAAGTATAACTATCATTAACAAAAATATAGTCTCTACATTACCGTGCGTCGTGTGACTGTTCATGAAGTGAATGAAATGGGAAAATGAACTAGTACTATGGTGTAGTGATATAAGAACTACAGCCATACTAACTACCTTAAACTGGATTTATATTAAGGCATTATATGATAAATTGCACCATACTATAGACTGGTAACAACGACAACGTATAGTCGAAAATAAGGTATGACGTTTGGCACCTGCAGACCTGCCGGTCCTGCTGTAGCTAGCAGCAAGGTGTAGGATAGTCAATCCAGTATAGATCTATACGCAAACTCATGCTCTCCCTTCAAGAGACTCTGGCTACAACCCGGGGCATGACAATTAAGGCATGCTTCCATACAGTGGATCACAATTTTATTGGCGTATTAATGTAAGTGTAATGTAACGAACTGTTCTATCTGTAATGTACGTGCTCTCTACCTAGCAAGTATAGTAATGTACTGTAATGTTCTAGAAAGTATTGACTCATGAATGAACTGACTCATTGAATGATATCGTGTTCTAGTAATAGTTCTAGTATCTTCCTAAACTACCCATGTGGTAGCTTACTAGTAATCTATGTGGTACGTATGGACAAGGATGTATACCCTTGCTACTCAAGGGCATGGGATAAACTGGAAGGACCTTTTATGGTCATATATGTACACATGATATATAACTAATATTTAAACAACTTTCGGACAAGTACCCGATATCCCACCAGACCACATCTCAAGCGCGAAAAGGAAATAGGGTAGATAGCCTTCCTAAGTCTTTTAAACATTTCTTATATAACTATACATATAGAGGCATGCAATTTATAATATAAAAGCATAATAAGTTTTGTAAGACATTTGAAACAGAACTATTATTTTAAGAAAAGATGTAACAGCCCGGAATTTCAGGTATTGTTATATTTATGATTTTGGGTGTTTTAAGAGGGGACTCGGCGAGTTGGAGCCTAGACTCGCCGAGTAGGATCGCGGATCTGGTCGCGGGTTCGCGAATGGACTCGACGAGTCCGGATGTGGACTCGGCGAGTCTGCGCTGTTTAGCGAAAACCCTAACCGTTCAGGTTTGGGACGTATATGAGGGACTTTATGGCCGCCATTGTTCACCCTAGTCCTCTGAGAGAAACCCTAATTCAATTGTGAGCGTCTGGAGCAAGGTTGAAGACCATTGTTGATTTTGGAAGTGTTGTTTTGCAAGGAAGAAGAGGCTTGGATAAGGGAACAACAAGGGAAGCCACGTTCTGAGGATTGGGGACACAGAGAGCACGTTATTCAGGTAATATTTCAAATTGCATCCTTCTATGATTGATGTGTATATGGATTTAGGGTTTATTGAACCCTTTTGTGGCTAGATTGAGTGTTACTTTAGTCCCCCAAACGATTGGAACCCTGTATTGAGATCTTTGGAAGTCCAGAATGTCCCATGCCTGAGCATTTCGGGAATCAATGGAGGTTTTGGATTGGAATCCTTATGCCTTAGGTCAAAATGTAAATTATGAGTCATGGGGTGTATTATGAGCACTGAAATGAGGACCTTACGTGATGAATCAGTCTAGGAAGGCCAGACCTATGAATGGTCGGAGCAGTTCTGACCTTAGAAAGCAGTTCGAGCGGTTGCATGGCATGGACTCGCCGAGTCCGATGAACAGACTCGGCGAGTAGCTTGAAGATTAACTGGGGCTCGTCGAGTTGTTCTTCAGACTCGGCGAGTTGAGTCGGGGTGGCCCCGCGATTCTTCCAGGAGAAACTCGTCGATTCAAGGAGGATACTCAACGAGTAGAAAGGGAATCTTAGAGAATTGGTGAGGACGTCTAGACTCGCCGAGTCGCCCTAGCACTCGCCGAGTCCGGTCAAGTTGACCGTTGACCGTTGACCGTTGACCAGAGCTGACCTATGTCTGACTTCTTAGGGATAGTCAAACTTAGAAGATAAAAGTGTTAATAAGAGATATATGATGTTATAGGGAGATTGTAGCTTGGCGAATCGAGCACGAGTGATTTCGGGATTTGCTAGCTTTCGATATTCACGAGGTGAGTCTTCTCACTATACTGTACCCGAAAGGGTTTGACTGTGTGACCGGAAGGTCAGATATGATATGCGTGTTTTATGTGCTATGTATAATATATTTGATATGGGCCGGAAGGCATTATGTTATGGGCCGGAAGGCGAATATGTTATGGGCCGGAAGGCGTTGTGTTGTGGACCGGAAGGTCGGCGTGGGTAGGACCGGAAGGTTTACCCAGCAGGGACGGAAGTCCCCTGAGACACATGGACCGGAAGGTCAGGGCCTGGAAAGGCGTATGTGCGTAAGTTGTATATTGGGGAACTCACTAAGTATTTATGCTTACAGTTGTTATGTATGTGTTTCAGGTACTAGCGAGGACCGTGGGAAGGCGCCGGCGTGATCTGTACACACTGAAGGATGTTTTGTGATCTTGGGATTTAGATGACTTGTATTTTTTGGCATGACACTTGAAATGTTTATGCTTTTTTTGAATGAAAATAACTTGAAAAATTTGTTTGAAAATTTACGGTGTTACAAAAGATCGACTTGATGTCAATCTATAAAACAATTTGAAGGCATAAGTTTTGGTAAAACAGTTTAGTATAAAGAAACATTCGGTTGAAACACAATTGTAAATAAGTTTGAAATGTAATATACAGAGTAAAATGTACAGTGTAATAAGGAGTTTAAAACATATAAAATGTTTATAAAAATCATTTGAAGGAAACTGTTTGGTAAAACGGCTAATGAGTAGCCAAATCATTTGAATGCTTTATATTAATCACATGTGATTGATGTAATAACTAGCATAATTGCACTTATTAATCACATGTGATTGATATATAATAACAAGCATGTTTCTACTTGTATCCCCCCCCCATAAAACATTAAATAATAGTTTAAAACATTAGTTAAGGGGTATGAACTCACCTGTAGTAAGTGACTGGAATTGAACGGACTGTTATCGTAAGGAAGGATCGGGCAAGTGCTTGGTGTCAAGTGAAGACTTAGACACACATAATGATCCTAATTACATATGAAAACATATGTATATAAATAATTAGTGATTAAAACACCAATTATACAAGTATAAACATTTAAGCGCGAGGAAAACACTTTTGGTCAAGTGCTAGGAGGCTAATGGGTTGCAACAAAGGAGTGCAATGCCCCTATTTGGAGTTTAAGGTCTAATGACCATATTCTTTGGAGTTTGCAGCCCAGGGGAGTAAACTCCTGGCCGTAAACTCTCAACCAAGTGCCTAAACGGAGCTTAGAATTATTACAACTCTAGTGGTGAATTTTTTCAAGGCTATAACAAGTGTTTGGGTACCATATGAACTCCTTTGGGGAGTTTACGGCCCAGAGACCATATTCCTTTGGAGTTTACGGCCGTAAACTCCCTTGGGAGGGTGATTATGGTGTTTTCTAGTCTCTAAATTAACTAGGAACTAAACTAGGCTTTTGTACTTGTCTTTAGAAGAGTTTATGGCACATTTGGCACCATTTTATGGAGTTTACGGCCCTAGAACCTTTTGGGTCGTAAACTCCCTCACTCTTAGTGTTCTAAGTGTTTTAACTAGTCAATAACTCATTTAGGTACATGCCCAAATTGGTCTCTTGGCTTAAGGAAGGATTTAGGGTCTCATTTGACCCCTTTTTAGGTGTTTACGGCCCAAGAGTTTGTCTTGGCCGTAAACTCCTTTTTCCTTGTGATTTCTTATGCTTGCTAGGCTATAAACACTTTAGGTTACTTGTCCTAATTTAATCTAAGCCTTAGGAAGTGTTTCAAAGCATTTTGGCACTTAAAACTTGGAGTTTACGGCCTAAGAAGCTCCTTGGCCGTAAACTCCCTTCTAGCCATGATTCCTAATTGTTTTGTGGTATAACGCATGAATTGGAGGCCCCTTGTTCGAGTTCTAAAGCTGTGAGGGTCATTGGAACCCTTTGGGACCTTAAAATGGAGTTTACTCCCCAAGAACGTTCTTGGGCGGTAAACTCCCGGATCTCATATATTTGGCATGTAATCTATGTTATTAAGCTTATAACAAGTATTATAAAACAACTAGAGAAGTATACTCACGATTTGGGATAAAAACCCGAAGATTCGTGAGAGAGAATTTGGCTTTTCTCTAATTGGAATTCAACTAATGAACCAATTTGGTTCAGAATTCTATTTATAGTCCTGGGATTTTTGGCAGAAAATATTTCTATTCTCGGAATGAACTCTAATGTCCTAGAGTATTGGAATTTTAGTGTTGCACAAAACCCTAGTGCATCCACTCTCCTAATATCTCCTTAAGTGTAAAATCCTGAAAACCGCCAAACTTATACTCGAAGTCTGAATTTTCACTGTAACTGCTCTACTTCTATTGGCTTGGTGTGGTTTGTTCAGAATGGAAATTTCGGGTTGTCACAACCTCCATGGCCAGACCTAATAACCACCTTTTGTGATGCTTCCTTAATCATCGCCAATACCATTGCATGGAGTTTAACTCCCCCACTATCCCTATTATCACACATAAAATAGTTATTCATTTAGGATCATGGTAAACTACTAGCACCACTACTTCCTTATTTTTAGTATTTCCTCTACTATTTAAATGTTATGTATTTTCATTGTTTGGGAGGAAAAGAATTCAATAAAAAGTTATATTTGGTCTCTTTATTTCCTTAGGCGATTGACCACCTCGAATCGGTCTTTATCATATGTCATCCACATACAATACCAAAAAGCTAACTATACTCCCACTAGCCTTGACATATACACAAGATTCATCTTCGCTCCTCAAAAAGCCAAACTCTTTGACTTTCTCATTGAAACAAAGATTCCATCTGCGAGGTGCTTGTTTCAATCCATAGATGGATTTCTCAAGCTTACACACTCTATTAGGGTACTCTGTACTGACAAAACCCTCTGGCTAACTCATGTAAACATCCTCAACCAACCTTCCATTAAGGAAAGTGGTTTTGACATCCATTTGCCATATTTCATAATCATGAAATGCAACAATGGCTAACATAACCCTAATAGACTTAATCTTTGCTACTTGTAAAAAGGTCTCATCATAATCAACTCCCGGAGCTTGAGAAAATCCCTTTGCAACCAGTCTTGCCTTATAAGTGTGTACATTACCATCCATGCAGGTCTTTTTCTTGAAGATCCATTTTGCACCCGACTGTCTTACGACCTGGTACATTGTCAACCAAGTTCCAAACTTGATTTTCATACATGGACTGTATCTCGCTGTCCATAGCCGCTTTCCATTTAGCATCCTCAAGGCTTACCATGGCTTTCGTGTAGTTGTTAGGTTCATCCAGACTTACCAGTGTGCTATCATTGATAAGTGTATCACCTTCCGCAGTAATATGGAAACCATAGTAATGCTCAGGTACATTCCTAACTCTCGTGGAACGCCTCAGAGGTACGGACTCGTCAATCGGATCAACAAGAGTTTCCTCCTCAGGTTGATTGCTAGGGTTTGAGGTTCCTTCACCACTTGACTCTTGAATTTCTTCAAGGTCAATTTGCCTCCCACTGTTTCCTTGGCTTATGAACTCTCTCTCTCTCTCTCGCGAAAGACCCCTTTTCCTTACTACAAAGACCATATTATCACTGGGTCTGTAGAATAGATAACCAAAGGATGTATGTGGGTAGCCGATGAAAAAACACCTCTCACTTCGAGGTTCGAGCTTATCGTAAGTCTCGTGCTTCACGAAAGCCTCGCAGCCCCAAATCTTGATGTGTTCCAGATTGGGAACTTTTCCAGTCCACATCGCGTGAGGTGTTTTGGCAACCTTCTTTGTAGGGACTAGATTAAGGATATGGGCGGCAATCTCTAAGGCATACCCCCAAAATGAGATTGATAGCAAAGCTCGACTCATCATGGAACGAACCATATCCAACAAGGTTCGATTACGCCTCTCAGCCACACCATTAAGCTGTGGTGTCCTGGGAGGTGTCAATTGTGAGACAATCCCACATTCCTTAAGATAGTCAAGGAACTCTGTACTAAGATACTCACCACCTCGATCGGATCGCAACATCTTAATGTTCTTGCCTAACTGATTCTCCAGTTCTTGTTTAAACTCCTTGAACTTTTCAAAGGTTTCTGACTTATTCTTGATTAAGTAGCCAAATCCATATCTACTATAATCATCAGTAAAAGTCACATAGAAGCGGTTAGCATCCCTTGTGGCAGTTCTGAAGGGTCCACACACATCAGTATGTATGAGGTCCAACAAACCCTCACCCCTAGCACAAGTACCAACGAAGGGTGACTTTGTCATTTCCCAAGTAAACAAGATTCACAACTATCATCCGACTTTAGGTCAAATGACTCCAAGACTCCATCCTTTTGGAGTTGGCCTATGCGTTTCTTGCTTACATGTCCAAGACGACTATGCCATAATGATGCTTTATCCAAGTTAGTGGAAGAATCAATACACAACACATTATTTCCTAGGTTATCAACAACAGACACAGTTTCATACACACCATGACAAGGTAATACTTTAAAATAAAGAACATTATTAAAGAAAGCATTAATACCACCACATTCATTATCAAACGAAAAGGTAAACCCTTGTTTGTACAAACCATGAAAGGAAATATTATTTCTCACCATTTCAGACAAGTAACAACATCTAATATTAACGCACTACTCAGCAATAAAGAATAAACTCCAATCTTGGTGACAGGTGAAGCTTTCCTATTCCCCATGATTAAGTTTATCTTCCCATGCTCCACATTCTCACTTCTTTTGATTCGCTGCAAATCAGAACATATGTGAATACCACAACCAGTATCAAGGACCCAAGAATTAGAATATGGTGAGTTATTAGACAATATAGTGTAAATAGCTGCATGGTTGGGTTTTACTTTCCCATCCTTAACATCTTGCACGTACTTTGGGCAGTTTCGCTTCCAGTGCGACTTTTCATGGCAATAGAAGCATTCAGCCTCTTTAGGGTTGGCAGAAGGAGTGACATAACCTATTTTGGTTCCACTTGAAGATGAGCCGTCAAGGTACTTTCCCTTGGTACCCTTCAAAGGGCTCTTCCTCTTCTGCCCTTTTCCTTGACCGATTTCCAAGACAGGGGTCGTGGTAGGAGTAGGAGTGGTAACAACCGATTTACTTTTGAGACCACTTTCGACAGTCTTCAAAAGTCCTTGAAGTTTGCTGAGTGTAACTTCCTCCTTGTTCATGTGATATATCATTCGGAATTGATCATAACAAGAAGGTAAAGAGTGCAAAATGATGTCAATTTCCAACTCCTCGGGAAAGTTCACATTCAATTCCCTTAAGACTACTTTCGGCGGTCTTCAAGAGTCCTTGAAGTTTGCTGAGTGTAACTTCCTCCTTGTTCATGTGGTATGTCATTCGGAATTGTTCAAAACAAGAAGGTAAGGAGTGCAAAATGATGTCAATTGCCAACTCCTTGGGGAAGTTCACATTCAATTTCAGCAAACAGTCAACATACCTTTGCATTTTCTGTAAGTGGCTTGTGATGGGTTTACCATCCTTCATCCGGGTTGTTATCATGGAGGAGATGATGTCATACCTCTCTTGACGAGCACTTTGATGGTAGCGGTCCATCAATTCCTGGTGCATCTCAAAAGGGTAATAGTCCTCATAGGACTTTTGGAGCTCGGTTATCATCATGGCCAACATGATACATGCCACTTTAGTGGCATCTTTCTCATGAGTTGGAATTCAACAATCTCCTTAGGAGTAGCAGACGACTCGTCAATTTCCTTAAGCTCCTTATCGATGACATATTCTTTGTCCTTGTAACGAGTGACCATCCTGATGTTCCGAATCCAATCCATAAAGTTGGAACCATCGAAGATGACTCTCCCACAAAGGTTCATGAGAGAGAAGGAGCCGGTAGGGTTTGATTCAGAAGCAGTATTGTTGGAAGACATCTGAAAAGAAGGAAAAGTTTAGATTAGATATAAATATAGTCCTTAATAAGACACCCAAATGTAATATTAAGGCTAGGACCCAACAAAATATTATATAACTTAAAAGAGGGATGTCGTAATCCAAGCTATAAAATATTTGAAGGTAGGTGAATGAAGATTCACCAATTTCCACCATGAAAAACTAAATGTATTATTAGGTTTTAATTGGTTTTGAAACTCCTAGATTCTTTAAGATTCATTGAACTTTTCAATGGCATGTTTCAATCTCGAATGTTCCCTTCAGGTTTTGTGACTGGGATGTCGAGGATCATAGAACAAGGTGTGAATTAACCATGCAAATTACTTGGTACTCTTAATGTTTATCACCTAACCGATGTGCCGATTAACCACACACACTCCACCGATCTATTATAAACCTTAAGCCACCCTTTGCCTACCTTGTTAGGTCCAGGTTAGTGTGCCGGTTAACCACACACGCTCCACTAGCGACTTAAGCAAAGTGCAAAGTGTAATTTCATGGGTTAGCACCATATTCACATTTTCCTAAAGTAACTAATATTGGGAATTTATAAAACATTTAGTTACTTTATAACCATCATACTTTTAATGTGGATTAAATTCATTATCCTACCCGTTCGGCTAACGACCCTCCACCAGTCAAGGAAGTGGTGGGTGAGAGTGGACACCCATTAAGCTGCCATTTTAACGGTAAAATGACTTGATCTTATATATATATATATATATATATATATATATATATATATATATATATAACTTATAATATTATAAAGTATAAGGGTTGAATTTTAACTTTTAGAATTCTAAGGGTTGGAACTAAAGTTTTTAAGGTGACTTTATATGTTCCAAAACTTGATGGCAAGTTTTGGAACTTTTAAAACTTTTCAACTTTCAAAACTTTTCAACTTTCATAACTTATGAGTTAATGCCTTACTAAAATGAGAGACTCTTCATTTTATGTAACCTATATGTTCATTAATGGACTTTAAAAGAAAAACTTTTGGTAATCCATCACTTGAGGACAAATTATGGATTCCATTAAAACACATCAAGATCAAGAATTAAACTAACAAAATAATTCTTCTGATCTACTAAACTCATAAGTTCATGTAGGGCTGGCAATTCTCGACACGACATGCGACACGATCCGCGACACGACACGAAATAAATGGGTTTGGGTTGAGTTTTTCAACCCACCAACCCGTTTATTAAATAGGTCATATATGGGTTTCTCAAAAAATAAACGGGTTGACCCGCCAACCCGTTTATATTCTTAATAAAAAATTTATTTTATTTTTAAATGTATTTATGTATCAAGTATTAATATTTAATAAGTATTGTGTAATATATACCATTGATTCATAGACCATTTGACTGTTTTGACATTTTGACTTTTGGTGGATGGTCTAAGGTTGTAAGTCGTAACCTATAAGGCTAAGTCTATAACATGTTTCTATGAATATTTTTAATTTTCATTTGGATATGTAAGACTTAAATGTCTAAAATTCAGACCCACGAACCCAAATCTGACCCATGAACCCGCCAACCTGTGAACTCGTATAAATAAATGGGTTGGCGGGTTATATACGGGTTTATGTTCCAAACCCGTCAACCCGTGACTTGTATATTTAAATGGGTCATGTTTGGGTTGGCATATTTTGACCCGCCAACCCGAACACGACACGATTGCCAGGCCTAAGTTCATGAACATTCATATCAAAATTTTCAAGAATCATAAAAGAACACATAAAACTTGAAATTTTGATAATAGCCATTGTAAATGGATTAGCATTACCATTACACCATCTAAAACAAGTTTTATAAGACCAAACATTTTACGGTAATGTGTCTAGTACATTTCCAGCAACAAAACTCGAAAATCTGCATTCAGGCCCTCCTACTCATCGAGTGCAAGAACCTACTCGATGAGTAGGATGAAATAACACATGGACTCGTCGAGTCCCCCGATGGACTCGGCGACTTCACTCAACAGAATGAAGAAATCTTGAGTTTTTTCAACAATTTGCATCAAGTATCAAGAAAACAAGCCTAGGCTCTGATACCACTGAAGGGTTTTGAGCATTCTAACACTCCTAAGGTGTACATGCAACCCTAGAAACCTTGGATCTATGTTTTACTAAGATACATGAAAATTTTATTTTCCAAGGCTCTTAACCTAACTAGCATGGCATGGGGAACTTTGAAACATAAAAGCTAGTAGGAGAACATACCTTTCTTGTTGCTTGGATTCCTTGAGAACCTTGTGAGCCTAGCACCTAAAGTGTGATGCCTCAAATGTTTCACACAACACCACAACTCTTGGAATAACTTTGAGAGATGTACACTATCACTCAAAATCGGCTAGCCCTCTTGTCCTACACATAGTGCCGATTTTGGTAGCCCATGGGGTCCTTTTATAGTTATATCACAAGTATGGTTACAACATGTAAACCCTAATTGACATGGCTTTTCATATTGCATGATCCATGGGTTTATAACCTCCATGGACTATCCATGGAGCACCTTATGGGTTTTAGCCCAATCCAATAAACCATGGATCATTAGCCCACTATAAAAGAATGGATGATTTACACAATCAACCCCATATATTTAATTAGTCTCCTTTTGATCACCAAATTAATTCTAAATTAATTCTTGATCAATACTAATCAAAAAATATTATTAATATATTAGAAATTATAATATATTAATAAACTTTAAGTTTCCTTTCTCTCATTTAGTCTATCCAAGTGTTGTAATGACATGCAACCCAAATAGACCATGCTAATCGGGTCAAGTACATTCCAGAAATAGTTATGAACTTAGACACCTAATCCAACATGTTTTTAATTGTACTTCCAAGGTAATTCGACATAACAAAGTACTTTCATATAACAGTGTACTTCCACATAACAATGTGGTAGCACATAAAAAATGGGCAAATGTCATAAACAATTAACATAAGAGCAAGCTGATTAATAACGATAGAAAAGCAAAACTTGAACAAAAGGATAACATCAAATTATGGTACATTTCATTACAAAGCATAACATTATATGCAAAGCAAAACAAAGGTTATAATAGGAACTACATTTCATTTCATTCATCCATTACAACTGAGGTTATTGTCTTACCAAAAACCCCCCAAAAATTTGGTTCTAAAAACCAATACATCATCAATGGGAACCACTAGTCAATATAACCAACAACACATAACCTAATACATACATATAATACTAGAAGACGACGAAATTAGACAAAAAGAAACAACCTTCGACAACCATGATAACCCAAAAGAGACAAATCGACATCGTGCTAGCTACAAACTAAACTACACCCACCAAAATCCCCATCCACTGCAGTCGACGCAAACACGAACCCCGATCAATGACATCACTGCAACTCCAACAACACCCATCATACTCATCATCCTTTTCAAGTAGCGTATCTCCTCCCTAAAATCGTCAAGCTATTGTCGCACCTCATCTCTCAATTCCTCCATCTGCACTTGGATTTCCATGGCGGGAAGTTCAAAATCATTTGGTAAGTCTAGTTCCGAAGCTCTGAAACCACCATAAGAGAAGCTTTGTTCTAAGGCCATCTCCTTGACTTATAGGTGGGAAAAAACGAAGTCGGTGGTATTATGTGAAGGTTACAGATTAGGGTAACAAAGTGGTGGGGGAAGACGGATTTAGGGGAAGATGGGTTTATAAGGGGGACCATTAACGATGACTTGGCAAGTCTTGGGGACAAAGATTACAACAATAATATTCCACGGTGGTGCCACATGTCACGAAAATATGGGATAAACCTTTTACAATCGGTAAAAGGATGTAATTAAACGTTCAAATGAAAGTATATTCCTTTAATGTGCAAAAAAATAGTTTAGTGACCTTTTAAAAAACGCGAAAATGCTTGTTTTGACATGGTGCATTGTGACGTATGGGGGAAATATAGAACTCCTTCAACGAGTAAGGCTTTTTATTTTTTGACTGTCGTAGACGATTTTAGTAGAGCGGTTTGGACTTTCTTACTAAAACACAAAAGTGAGGCAAGCACATGTCTCATAGGATTTTACCAAATGATCAAAACCCAATTTGGAAAATGCATAAAACAGATACGATGCGACAATGGAGGTGAATTTGTGTCCAATGACATGCATGATTTTTATGCAAAAGAAGGCATTCTTTTAGAAACTTCTTGTCCGTACACCCCACAACAACACGGGGTGGTAGAGCGCAAACACCGACATTTACTAGAAACGGATAGGGCTCTTCGTTTCCAATCCAACCTTCCTAAAACCTTTTGGGGAGAATGCGTGCTGACTGCAACGTATCTTATAAACCGAATGCCCTCAAAAGTGTTACAATGAGCTTCACCGTATGAAGTTCTTTTTGGAAGAAAGCCTATCTATTAACACTTGCGAGTATTTTGTTGTTTAGGGATAAGAATTCGGCCCGAAAACCCGAACCAAACCGAATTAAACCCAAATAAGCCATTTGATTCGGTTTTCGGGTATCTATATAAGGCTTATTCGGTTTTCAGGTTATTCGGTCCGAGTTACCCGAATAAGGGCTTATTCGGTCCAAAGAACCGAACCGAATATGAAAAATCGCTTTTTTCCCATGCACAATTGCGTATTCGGTCTTCTGTGATGTGCATATGTTCTATCAATCGATGACATCCAAAAAACCCACGTAATACACCAAATCGATCATCCTTATTACACCAAATCCAGTCGACGACATCCATACTTGCAACATTATTTTTTGATCGACAATTGGGGCTTGCGGCTGCTACTCTTTGATCGACATTACTCCTTGCGAATTACGACATTAGTCTTTGATCAACATTACTCCTTGCCACTTGCGATAAGTCGATAACCTGGATTCCATCACTAGTTCAAAGTTCAAACTTCTGTGAATAGTCTCCTCATCTTTATTTCTAGTTTCTATTATGATCAAACTCCATTCAATTCAAAATTGGGTTCCAAATCAAGAAAATCAAGTAAGTATTTGTCTCTTAATCTACTACTCAATATTTCAATGTGTTGTTATGTATGTTACTCATTGAAAATTGGATGTGTTAATCCACTACTCAATCTTTCAATGTGTTATTATGTATGTTATCAATTGAAATTTGAATGTGCTATGTTAATAGTTAACATTTTCTCTATAAGTCCAAGCAATGAGGACTTTGACCTTGAATGAGAACCTTGAATAAGATAATTTAATGAAAACAACTGTGACAACCCGAAAATTTTTCTGATTTTGCCTTGTAAAGCTCAGCCAGTCAACTCAACTGAGTGTCATACTCATTTCTGCTATCTTTTAGCCTTATTTAGAGTCTGTTTGAAGGTTCAAAGCTCCGTACATTCAAGCATTGAGCATAGGAATGGACAGCGTACACTTCTAGCACCAAAATCGGGCCTTACACTCCAACATAAGGAGTGTACGGCCGCACACATGGGAGTGCGGCCACACACCCCTCTCCTGGCAGCACACTCAAGTGTATAAGTATAGAACTCAGCCTTATTTCATCCCTTTTCACCCTCCCAAATCTAGAACTCAATTTCTTTCTCAACTAACATCTGATTTTCAGCCTAGATCTTCAAGAATGTAAGTGTTCTTCCCTAGATTTGTTATTAATCTTTTTAAACTAGTTACATCCTTTGATTTCATCCATTTAAAATCATGTTTTGGCTAGATCTTCAAATCTTCATCCATTTCACCAAGAACACACACTTGTTCTTGGTGATTTTGAGCCTTCTTGAGCCTCCAGATCGTAAGTACTCTTTCCTTTTGCTTGAATGTTGCTTAGAACACTTGATTTAGTCTTAGAAAATGCCCAGAACTCATGATCATATGGTTTGTGCGGCCGCACACACAAGTGTGGCCATACACCCCTCAAAACACCATCAAAACACCCATAAAGGCTTCTATATTGTAAGTACCATCCCCTAAGCTTGTTACTTACTAGATATGAGCCTTAGAAAACATCCAAACCATGTTAATCAAGGAGTGTGCGGACGCACACACTCCATGTAGCCGAACAACCCATTGTTTAGTGCTTAAGGGCCTCCAAAGTGCATTTATAACTTCACCACTTGTTGAACAATCGTTCCACAAGCCTCCCTACCTTTGGAAAACACTTTTGTGAACTCATTACCATGAGTTGGTGGCCGCACACCCCTCAAAGTGGTCGTACACTCCCTTTTAGTGAATCACATGTGATTCCAACACTTATTCAAAGTGTTTCCTAGTCCCGAAAAGCATTTCATTGCATTTGGTTGCTTCCAAACACTATATTTATGTCAGTATATGCCATTATATGTCATTTAGGACTCATAAAGTCTCGGGACTTCATTCGTGGAGCTTCTCATCCTTACACACACATTCGTTTAAATCACCCACATCAGGTGAGTTCATACCCCGTAATGAATCCTTTAACTATTTTAAATGCTTTTAAGGGGGGGGGGGGGGAGGGGGGAATACAAGTTGAACACAATGATAATTGTGTAAATGTTTGTTATATACATCTTTCAAAAGATTGCTTATGTCCTTTATAAGTGATCAAAACATTTCAAAAACTATTTTTAAGTTATGTTGCTTTATAGTTTAACAAAACTCTGTTTTTAAAGTACAACCATAACATAGTAGTAAAATGAGTCTTTTCAATAACAGTTCAAGTAAAACATTAGTAAACTATAATAGGTATAGTTTAGGAAGATACTACTCATTACTTCTAGTACAATGAAGTATACAAAGAGTCAGTTCATACATTAGTCAGAACATAATATATGAGAAACAAAGAGAACATACTACATACTAGACAGAGAGAACATACAATGCATCTAGTACATACAATACATATACAAGTATACAATAACATAAATGTGAACCACTGTTTCGAGGCATGGTATCACCTATCATGGCTCGATTTGTATCCAGAGTCTCCTGGAGGGAGAGCGTGAATTTGTGTATAAATCTATACTGGATTGACTATCCTACACCTTGTTGTTCAGTGGGACTTGCAAGTCTACGGGTGCCAAATGTCATTTCTTCCGACGTCTTTCAAACGTCATGTTATTAGTCGATAGTATGGTGCAATTATTTCACATTATACCTTAAATAACAATTGGTTTAAGGTAGTAAGTACAGTAGTAGTTACTATAATACAACACTACAGTACTTTATTATTTCCCCATTGCATTCACATTGTGATCTTCTCACATAACGGGTAATGTAAAAACTATATTTTTGGTTAATGATAGTCACATTTGGGAAATACACAACTTGTAAGTCAAATTCAAACTATTTTCGAGTTAAGATAGTTATAAACTAGGGAAAGCTTACATTTTTACAAACATACATAACATTTGATGCCTTGGTAGAAGGCTACATTTATGGGTCAAGTCATAGGACACAAAGTCAATGCATAGTTTTCTAGTACAAAACATACTTTTCAAATAAGAAATTTTGGTATACAAAACTAGAAACGTACCAGTAAAGGGTTTAATCCATTTTATTAAACCAGTATAAACTTAAAGGACCTTAGGTGATTAACTCTATAATACCTTAGTTTATACATCTTGGTTATATATCATTAATACCCAACAGGTAGTTGGATGTATGCTTTCCGCCTTACTTCCTGTCCCTTGTTTGGTTGTGGGCTTAGGGCAGATTCATACAATTAACTATCTATTCGAGATTAGATTATATATACCCAGTATAAACTAAGTGATTATAGAAGTAATCACTGTGGTCATCATTTTATTATAATAAATAAGGGTTTTCGTAAAGAATCTTTTCATTAATATAAAGGAACTATAACAATTAACTCCATGAGTAACAAGTGAATACACGAGGGTTATATACCACAATGATCAAACAAACAATGGGATGTGTGTTTTCCGCCTTAGGGCAGATGCACACAATCGATTGTTTGTTTACTCTGAGTCTTATATAACTTGTATCCATTTAGTACTCATAGAAAGGATTGTAGAGTCATTTTTACTTATCTTTCATTAAAGTAGGAATGCGAACTTTTCTAAACAGAACTTACAACTTACTACATTTTACAACTATATTTTTCAACTACATTTTACAACTTTCTACAACTTACTTACATCACTAAAATCTTATGAACTCACCAGCTTAATTACTGATCAACTCTTTCAAAATAACTTGTATTCTCAGGAAACTAGTAGACAGGTACTCGTGCTGGGAATTCAGAAGATGGAGCATAGTAGCTTCAAGTCTTGTTTTTTTATTTGATTATGTATTCTATGTTTTGTGAACACACGCATTCTAAACACTTTCTCTCTAATGAAATGGTTGTTCATTACTTTGCTTACTATGATGCATGTCTTGTGATACTAAACATGACGTCCTCCACCCCGAACGTTTCCGCCGTTCCGGTTTTGGGGTGTGACAGATTGGTATCAGAGCATTGTTTATAGTGAACTAAGTATATCAACCAATAAAAGATATACAACTATAAATACAATGGGGCTTAAGTGCTCTGGATAATGATATATTTTAAGAGTATAACGATAAGTTATAAAAATATACCTACTTGCTTATACATGTAGACCAAGTATCACAAGAAGGACAGAACTAAAGTATTTAAAGGTTGAACACTATCGTCAAACCTGAACAGTTATGTAATCATAGCTAGGATCAATATAGCCTAATCAACTATATTCATTCGAGATGTGACCGACATGTGTTTGGGAGCGATGTGGTGTTGCAACAATCTTAAAACTTACCTAATCACCAGTCAAGAGAATTCTAGATCAAGTACATTACATTAAAGTACTATAGGAGTATTTTAGGCCATGTAAACAACTTATGTGATAACTTAAAAGACCCTTATGGATAGGTTTATAATCTTGCAATGTATACTCCCAAGGTTTTCTATATTTGAGATCTTATAGACTTCGAATTTGTGATCTACGCTTCGCTACCCATTCCTTATTTGGTTGTGGTTTTGGAGTAGGATCACTTATTCGAAGGTCTATTTAATCTTGAATTATATACAACTTGTATAAAATGTACAATTATAGCAGGACTCTATAAGGATCACTCCATAAAGTTACCAATAATCTCATAGATTCTTTAGTCACATCCATTCTCGCACGACAAACCCAGATAGATATAAACACTTCCTCATAGTGGTCAACAGAAGAGTCAAGGAGGAACAAGGGCAAGTTCATGAGAAGTTTTCAAAGAAGGATCAACTGGAGTAACCACAACGTCATATGTGTCACACTAATAAATAATAATCTTGGTTAACTTAATGAGTTAGTGGAAACACTGCTCACATTATGTGTTAGGATTATTCTCTTTACATGCAACTGGTAACAGTTATTCAGGTCACAGATATTCATTCGAGGATAGCCATTTCAAATTCATAAAGTTTATTCAGTATAGACTATTTTATGAATTGTTTCTAGAACCCTGTGGAAGTCAGGACCAAATACACTCAAAACTGGGATAACCTTGTCTTTCAGCTTTTGGCTTATCTCCACTGCTATAGACTTATTCCATCTCATCTTTGTATTCTTTTAGCAAAGATGCCTCCTTGCAGATCAAATAGACACACTGCTTCGATAACTCCAACTCAACCGCCACTATCTCTTCCACAGTTCGATACTGCTGCTCTCCAAGCAGCGATATCCTCTGCTGTGGCAATTGCACTAGCTCATTTGGGCGAAAGTGGTACCTTCGGATTTGGTAGCGGTACCCACTTAGCCAACCCCGATGATTCTCAGGACACCCCAGGGAGTGTTCGTACAAAGACTTCATGAACTGCAAACCCTTTTCCTTTAACGGAAATGGTGGAATCATCGCTCTGATGCGATGGTTTGAGAAAACAGATTCGGTCTTCGAAATCTGTTCGTGCCCAGAAAGGAGCAAAGTGAAGTTTGATGCCTACACCTTCTCCAACAAATCCCTAACATGGTGGAACGGCCATGTTAAGTCACTGACCCTAACGGTGGCTAACTCAATAGGTTGGGAAAACCTAAAAGAGTTAATGCTGGAAGAGTATTGCCCAAAGGGGTGAAGTACAAAAGCTGGAACAAGAACTATGGGAGCTCACAATGGTCGGCTCAGACATAGTGGCCTACACTGACAGGTTTAGTGACCTGCCAGCACTATGCCCCAAGATGGTTACCCCGGAGAGCAAGAAGATAGAAAGATACATCTGGGGTCTAACTGCCCCGACCCAAGGAGATGTGTTATCTTCTAACCCAGCCACATTTGATAGCGCCAAACGCCTAGCCTAGTGACTCATTGACCATGGAGTCCGCCATGGTGTAGAAGTCCTTGTTCCCAAGCCATAAAAGGGAAAGGACTATAATCAGAAGTCGGGGAACAAGAGGAAGAAGAAGTGAACAACACGGGAACCCCCGCAAGAGCAACAAGAGAGTACTATGTACGCGCTACAATGCCTGCTGCTCCAGCACCTGCCAGTCGATATGTTGGAACCCTCCCGAAGTGTGGAAATTGCAGCTATCACCACACTGGAGTATGTAGGGAAATGTAGTGCTGAACTGCCACAGAAAGGGACACACAGTCCGTTTCTGCAGGGGACCGGCTTAACTGATCTCCCAAGTCCCCGGAGCTGAAGAAAATCAAGCCTGTTATGGCTGTGGCGAGACTAGACACTACCAGAGGGAGCCTGATAACAAAGAACTCAGGCGCGGATGGACGCATTCTGATGATCACCGCCGGAGAGTCAACCCCAGAATCGTCAGCGAGCAGTGGTACGTTTTCGAAATAGTAATTACTTTAAAACTTAATTTATATTTATATAAGACTAAAGCTTGGGGTAAACAACTAAAAAGTAATTATAATAACTCACATATTGAAATAGATCATGTGACATCCCCAATTTCACGGTCAAAAAAGACCGATTTGTTTATGCTTTGTTTTTATAAATTAGATAATCGTTTAAAGAAAACGGTTGCGGAATTTGTTCCCAAAACAAGATATGATAATATCTTATCAAAACATTTCTCAAAGAGAATGTATTTTATTTATTAATAAAACCTCGGGATGTCATGTTCTGATATAGACCAAAAAAATAGACTTTACAATGGTTATTTATAACTACTGATCTATAATCCAAAATCTCTCGTCAAGTCCATCAACTTATACCCTTGTGCCATTACCTGTAATGCAAAGAAAGCTGAGTGGGTCAGGCTTGGGAGCCTGGTGAGCATATAGGGTTTTCAACCCATAATAATATAATTATTATATTTAATCATCAAGCAATCAACCCAATTACCCATCCCCATTATCTTCTTTATTTCTTAAGGTTTTACCCTAAGAATCAACTATCATTCATTCATTCATTCCTAAGGATTTACCTAAGGAATCGGCACGAAGTCCATTGCTGCCAAAATTTATCTATCAGGTACTAAATCCATAGTTATCAGGCGCTAACTCCATAGTCACCAAGGTTCACTCAACAAGCGCTAACTCCATAGTCGCCAAGGTTTACTCGACATGCGCTAACTCCATAGTCGCCAAGGTTTATACAATAGGCGCTAACTCCATAGTCACCAAGGTTTATACAATAGGCGCTAACTCCATAGTCGCCAAGGTTTATACAATAGGCACTACGTCTCATAGTTGCCACTATTTCATCCACCCATGTTCTACCCAACATATTTTGTAGATATAAAATATATATATAGTTTGAATCATTTAACACCCGTATAAAAACATCAATTCCAAGCCCATCTCAAATAGACATTTAATATATAACACATAGCACATATTTCATAGCTAATACTTTATATTTATGTGTTGGAAGAAAGTAACTATACACTCACACATATAAACAACAATATATATACACATAGCACGTATTTTATAAAATACTTCATATCTATGTGTAAGATGAAAGTGATTATACACTCACTTGATCAGAAGATGATCGGACAGCACTACGGCTTGTAAAAGTAGTATTCTTCAGTAGATCTGGAAGATCTTCACACATCGGGTTTCTCGCGGACAGAGCTTCGGCTCAGAAACTCTTTTCTTCTCAAGATCTTCGGGCTTCGGGACTCGCTTCGGGTCTCAGGATGATATCGTGGCTTCGGGGGGGGTTAAAATAGGGCTTAGAGGGTGTATCGGGAGTGGGAGAGAAGATATGGAGCAACCCTATACGGCTGGCCCTTCAAATCTATTTATAGGGAAAAAAATTCATTTTCCACGTCGTGGGCTTAATCGTCACTGCATGCGTCATCACAAGTTGCATCTGGGGGACTCTAGGAGGTGTCAGAAGACTTGCCACGTCATGGCACTGCTTTCCACGTCGTGGTATCTGACACAGCTTTGGGTTTCGCGCCCCGAACTTCAGAAATTCATAACTTTCGCATACGAACTCCGTTTTCGACGTTCTTTATATAGACGCGTAGGTAAAAACAAGATCTACAAATTTCATTTAGACTCCATCGGATAATTTTGAATTTATTTTTATTATATTATTTTTATATTATTTATATATGATTTTTAGTAGGCCGGGATAGGAAAACTCCGTTATAAATTCATAACTTCTTCATCCGACATCCGTTTTCACCTATCTTTCTGTCGTTGCACTACTATCGATGAGATCTTCAATTCTAATTTAGATTGTTTTGGCTAAATATCGCTCTAACGTAAATTCACTATTTACGTCGCGCTGTGTCGTGCTAGTTCTTTCGCGAAACTTCGACAGGTCATAACTTCTTCGTTATAACTCGGATTTCAGCGTTCTTTATATGTACGGAATCCTTGTGACATATACTATAACTTAGTTAAGATTAATCCTTCTAAATAATCTTCCATCAAAAAGTCATTTTTGATGCTTATCATCTCTAAACTGACTAGCCCTGATCTACGGGCGTTACAGATCAAAGTATTCAAGAGAACTAAAAGATCTGTTTAGAGAAGCTATGATGGCTTAAGCATATACATCAGGGTTGTGCATAACTAAGATGTTGCGGACTTAGAGTGAGTGATTCCGCCTTAATTCCTGTTCCTTATTTGGTTGTGGATTTGAGGCAGAGTTACTCAGTCGACTGTCTTATTCATCTTAATTATTCATCACTTGTATATGACAGGCGATCATAGTGGTACCGAGGAGGATCATGATATAAAGTATCAACACCAGTTATCAAAGCACTTTCATTGTAAGTACTCGCACATAGCGGTACGATACGTAGTAGTGTTAACCTCAAAGGGAAAACAGAAAGCACCGGAACATTTACAAAGAGTACATTGTCGAACACACTAGGAGTACATTGTCAAACACACTAGGGATACATCATCGTATAACAGACATTTCTTTCGAATTGGCCAAAAACTTTGTTCAGTAAAGAGTCCGTTACTATCATTCGTCATGAATTGGCGTGGTCCTCACCATACTAAGTTCATATGTTTCTATCGCCTCGATCGTCAAGTTCTCAAAACCTTCTTCATTCGTATCGATAGTCCTACCTAAACCTCTGTTTTATCTTTCGTATTCTAAACCCTGAAGTACTTGTGCGAAGGGTACCTTGTCCTCCGAAGCCTTATCGTCAGATGTTCGCAGACCGTCACGAAATACCACTCGTCCAGCAGACCAAGTTCGAGCACAGAGGCTATGGACGAATACAGCCCACCTATCACTATTAAGTGTATATGCAAGAGTGGTACATGATTATGATTACACAGATCTAGTATGTGTGTTTCCGCTCTATCTCTTGTTCCTTGTTTGCTTGTGGACCTAGAGCAGAGTCGCACATCCGACCGTCTTACTAATCCTAATCATGTATGACTTGTATACACGAGGTAATGATAGATGGACCAAGTATGAATCCTATCATGAACACCAGGGCAAAGTTGCCAGGTCTACGAGTGGGTATTTTGCAAATCAGAGGAATGCAACCCTAGTAATACAGCTAAGAAAGCTAATTTTGGGACGAAATTCCATCTAACGGGGGGATGATGTGACGACCCGAAATTTTTTCTTTTTTGCCTTATAAAGCTCATCTAATCAACTCATCTGAGTGTCATACTCATTTATGCTATCTTTTATCCTTATTTAGAGTCCGTTTGAAGGTTCAAAGCTTCGTACATTCAAGCATTGAGCATAGGAATGGATCACGTACACTTCTAGCACCAAAATCGGGCCTTACACTCCAACATAAGGAGTGTACGGCCGCACACATGGGTGTGCGGCCGCACACCCCTCTCCTGGCAGCACACTCAAGTGTATAAGTATAGAACTCAACCTTATTTCATCCCTTTTCACCCTCCCAAATCTAGAACTCAATTTCTTTCTCAACTAACATCCGATTTTCAGCCTAGATCTTCAAGAATGTAAGTGTTCTTCCCTTGATTTGTTGTTAATCTTCTTAAACTAGTTACATCCTTTGATTTCATCCATTTAAAATCATGTTTTGGCTAGATCTTCAAATCTTCATCCATTTCACCAAGAACACACACTTGTTCTTGGTGATTTTGAGCCTTCTTGAGCCTCCAGATCGTAAGTACTCTTTCCTTTTGCTTGAATGCTGCTTAGAACACTTGATTTAGTCTTAGAAAATGCCCAGAACTCATGATCATATGGTGTGTGCGGCCGCATACACAGGTGTGGCTGTACACCCCTCAAAACACCATCAAAACACCCCTAAAGGCTTCTATATTGTAAGTAGCATCCCTTAAGCTTGTTACTTACTAGATATGAGCCTTAGAAAACGTCCAAACCATGTTCATCAAGGAGTGTGTGGACGCACACACTCCATGTGGCCGTACACCCCTTTGTTTAGTGATTAAGGGACTCTAAAGTGCCTTTCTAACTTCACCACTTGTTGAACAATCGTCCCACAAGCCTCCCTACCTTTGGAAAACACTTTTTTGCACTCATTACCATGAGTGTGCGGTCGCACACTCCCTGGCTGCACACCCATGGCTGCACACTCCTCAAATTGGCCTTACACTCACATTTATTGAATCACATGTGATTCCAACACTTGGTCAAAGTGGTTCCTAGTCCCGTAAAGTGTTCCATTGCGTTTAGTTGCTTCCAAACACTATATTTATGTCAGTATATGCCATTATATGTCATTTAGGACTCATTAAGTCTCGGGACTTCATTCGTGGAACTTCTCATCCTTACACACACATTCGTTTAAATCACCCACATCAGGTGAGTTCATACCCCGTAATGAATCCTTTAACTATTTTAAATGCTTTTAGGGGGGAATACAAGTTGAACACAATGATAATTGTGTAAATGTTTGTTATATACATCTTTCAAAAGATTGCTTATGTCCTTAATAAGTGATCAAAACATTTCAAAAACTCTTTTTAAGTTATGTTGCTTTATAGTTTAACAAAACTCTGTTTTTAAAGTATAAGCATAACTTAGTAGTAAAATGAGTCTTTTCAATAACAGTTCAAGTAAAACATTAGTAAACTATAATATGTATAGTTTAGGAAGATACTACTCATTACTTCTAGTACAATGAAGTATACAAAGAGTCAGTTCATACATTAGTCAGAACATAATATATGAGAAACAAAGAGAACATACTACATACTAGACAGAGAGAACATACAATGCATCTAGTACATACAATACATATACAAGTATACAATAACATAAATGTGAACCACTGTTTCGAGGCATGGTATCACCTATCATGGCTCGATTTGTATCCAGAGTCTCCTGGAGGGAGAGCGTGAATTTGTGTATAAATCTATACTGGATTGACTATCCTACACCTTGTTGTTCAGTGGGACTTGCAAGTCTACGGGTGCCAAATGTCATTTCTTCCGACGTCTTTCAAACGTCATGTTATTAGTCGATAGTATGGTGCAATTATTTCACATTATACCTTAAATAACAATTGGTTTAAGGTAGTAAGTACAGTAGTAGTTACTATAATACAACACTACAGTACTTTATTATTTCCCCATTGCATTCACATTGTGATCTTCTCACATAACGGGTAATGTAAAAACTATATTTTTGGTTAATGATAGTCACATTTGGGAAATACACAACTTGTAAGTCAAATTCAAACTATTTTCGAGTTAAGATAGTTATAAACTAGGGAAAGCTTACATTTTTACAAACATACATAACATTTGATGCCTTGGTAGAAGGCTACGTTTAGTAGAAAGGGACCATAATGCTAACCTTATGATTCCTTAATGTATACATCAAAGGATATATATATATATATATATATATATATATATATATATATATATCAATAGGATCCGAAAAATAATAGGATGGGTGTTCTCCGCTTCACTTCTTGTTCCTTGTTTGGTTGTGGGCTTGGAACGGATTCACCTAGTCTATTATCTATTCGATTCTATATATATATATATATATATATATATATATATATGTTTCGTATACATTAAGTCATCATAAGGGTACCATATATGGGTCAAGTCATAGGACACAAAGTCAATGCATAGTTTTCTAGTACAAAACATACTTTTCAAATAAGAACTTTTGGTATACAAAACTAGAAACGTACCAGTAAAGGGTTTAATCCATTTTATTAAACTAGTATAAAGTTAAAGGACCTTAGGTGATTAACTCTATAATACCTTAGTTTATACATCTTGGTTATATATCATTCATACCCAACAGGTAGTTGGATGTATGCTTTCCGCCTTACTTCCTGTTCCTTGTTTGGTTGTGGGCTTAGGACAGATTCATACAATTAACTATCTATTCGAGATTAGATTATATATACCCAGTATAAACTAAGTGATTATAGAAGTAATCATTGTGGTCATCATTTTATTATAATAAATAAGGGTTTTCGTAAAGAATCTTTTCATTAAATATAAAGGAACTATTACAGTTAACTCCATGAGTAACAAGTGAATACACCAGGGTTATATACCACAATGATCAAACAAACAATGGGATGTGTGTTTTCCGCCTTAGGGCAGATGCGCACAATCGATTGTTTGTTTACTCTGAGTCTTATATAACTTGTATCCATTTAGTACTCATAGAAAGGATTGTAGAGTTATTTTTACTTATCTTTCATTAAAGTAGGAAATATAGGATTTTCTAGAGGAACATGCGAACTTTTCTAAACAAAACTTACAACTTACTACATTTTACAATTACATTTTTCAACTACATTTTACAACTTTCTACAACTTACTTACATCACTAAAATCTTATGAACTCACCGGCTTAATTACTGATCAACTCTTTCAAAATAAATTGTATTCTCAGGAAACTAGTAGACAGGTACTCATGCTGGGAATTCAGAAGATGGAGCATAGTAGCTTCAAGTCTTGTTTTTTTATTTGATTATGTATTCTATGTTTTGTGAACACACGCATTCTAAACACTTTCTCTCTAATGAAATGGTTGTTCATTACTTTTCTTACTATGATGCATGTCTTGTGATACTAAACATGACGTCCTCCACCCCAAACGTTTTCGCCGTTCCAGTTTTGGGGTGTGACAACAACCCTATATGTTCTTTTACTTGTTTCATTCCATATTGATCAATCTATTGAAATGTTAAATAACCTATATTGGTATTCTATTATATTTAAATGATTTTGTTATTATGCTTTAGATTGATGATGAATATGTGTTTGTTGATAACACACAAGTTGAAGGAACAAGTCAAGCAACAAAGCCAAAGAAAACGAAATATGCCCAAAGGGCGGCTTGTTAGAGTGATTATGATGTAGTTCATATTGACAAAGTTAGACATAGCAATTGCAAAAAATGTGCAACTTTGCTCAAAACCGAATCCGGTGCAAACGGTACTTCTAGTATGATTAAACATACGGAAAGATGTAAAATGAACCCAAAAAATTTAGAAAAAAAAAAACTAGAAAACCAAACCACTTTAAATTTTAAAAAAAAATGAAAACGGAGAGAATAGTATTGGGACTTGGAAGCATGATGAGAAAAGAATAAAAAAAGCTTTGTTAAACTTATTTGTAATTGGAGAATTACCGTTCAAGTTTGTAAAGAACGAATCATTTATTGAGTATAAAAATGCATTAAATGGGAAAGTAGTTTTGCCATGTAGAACCACAATTTCAAATAGAGTCACCGATTACTTTCTTAAAGAAAAGGCTAATTTGTTTAAGTTATTTAGTAATCCCCTAAGTAATGTTCATTTGACCACCGATTATTGGACAAGCTCATGTCAAAGGTCGAGCTATATGGTGGTCACGGCCCACTTTATTGATGAAGATTGGATCATGCACAAAAGAATTATCAACTTTAAATCTCTAGATAGTCATAAGGGATAAGACATTGGGCGCACGTTGTTGACTTGTCTTCAAGAGTGGGGTATCAATAACGTAATGACCATAACCGTTGACAATGATAGTGCGAATGACAAAACAATCGAAATTCTAATGAAAAAGCTACCAAACTTGTACGATGGGGGAAAACAATTACACGTAAGGTGTATGGCCTACATCCTTAACCTTATTGTTAGGGATGGGTTTGATCAACATCAATCTAGTATCAAGTGCATGCACAAGACCGTTAAATACATTAGGAATTCTACACAACGGATTCGAAGGTTTAAAGAATGCATGAAAGAGCTAAATGTGGAATCCAAAAAGTTTTTGTGCAATGATAGCCCAACTCGATGGAACTCCACATACGAGTTATTGCAGATTGCAGTGGATTTGGAGAAGATTTTTGGCATGTTTGAAGTCAAAGGTAATTTCATATTCCATTCCATTGTTTTTTTTTTTAATTTCAGCATGTTTGCAAATTTTTAGCTAACTTGGAAGTGTCATAACGTCTTCGTTATTTGTCTGATTAGCCTGATTATTTTTCAAGCTTGTAGTTTACAATTTGAACTAAAATTTACACTATTTAAACGCGTTATTTAGTTGTATATTTAGTGAGTTACACGCCTCTAAACATTGGATATTAAATCTGAGTTTTTCTGTTTCAGCATTTTTTCAAATTTTTAGCCAACTTTGAAGTGTCATAACGTCTTTGTTATTTGTCCGATTAACCCGATTTTTTTTCCAGCTTGTAGTTTAGAATTTGAACTACAGTTTACAATATTAAAACGCGTTATTTGGTTGTATATTCAATGAGTTATAGGCCTCTAAACATTGGATATTAAATCTGAGTTTTTCTGTTTCAGCATTTTTCCAAATTCTTAGCCAACTTTGAAGTGTCATAACGTCTTCGATATTTGTCTGATTAGCCCGATTTTTTTTTTCCAGATTGTAGTTTACAATTTGAACTACAGTTTACACTATTTAAACGCATTATTTGGTTGTAAATTCAGTGATTTACAAGCCTCTAAACATTGGATATTAAATCTGAGTTTTTTTTGTTTCAACGTTTTTCCAAAATTTTAGCCAACTTTGAAGTGTCATAACGTCTTTGTTATTTGTCCAATTTGAACTATAGTTTACACTATTTAAATGCGTTATTTGGTTGTATATTCAGTGAGATACAGGCTCCTAAATAAGGGGTATTAAAGCTGTTTTGTTTACAAAAAAATATATACGCTATACTAACATTTACTTTATTATAATAGATCCTACATTTGTTCAGGACGTTTTGACCCCCTCAAAAGAACATTTCAACATTTGTAGAGTTATGGGTGGATTTCTCGAGAAATTCAAGGTGAAAACTGACATAGTATCAACGTCAACAAAACCGATGGCACATCGGTTTTTCGGAGAAATATGTGATGTATACAAACACATTAAGGAATGGGCGGCTAGTCCCCAATTTTGTTTGATCGGGAAGGACATGATTGATAAATACGATAAGTATTGGGGCGATCTTGAAAAATTAAATGATTTTTTGTATTTTGCGGTCATATTAGATCCACGGTTCAAGTTTGATTTTCTTCAACAAGCTTTTGAGAAGTTGATTAAGTTGAAGAATCCACAAAAAGATCATATGCTCAACTCGGAAGTCATTTTGAAGGCTAAGGCCTTAATACGGGGTCTTCAACAAAGATTTGAGAATTTTTTTTATTTCTACAAATCAAAGTTTGACAATACCGACTCTTCTCAAAATCAAGCACATGGTCATGAAGATGTAGTTGTGATTGATGACGAGAACGACTTCATGGGTGATTTAATAGTACAAACTAATTACCCATCGGCATCAATGGAAACGGAGTTGACACGATACTTAAACGAGCAGTCAGTTAAATACAATAAAGATTTTGATATTCTACTTTGGTAGAAACAAAATACATCTCGTTACGCAATTGTATCCCGTATGGCGAAAGGTATAACTTTATTATTTATATACTTTTTTTATAATTATATTTTAACATTTTCTATGTTTATGTTGATAGCTATTTTGAGACTGCAAATCTCTACCGTGGCGTCAGAGGCGGCGTTTAGTACAAGCGGGCGGATATTGGATCCATATCGAACAAATTTGTCTGCAAATATAGTAGAGGCTTTGGTTTGCACTCAAGATTGGGTAAGGAAATCAAGAAAGCCAACTGTGGACAACATTGATGAAATTTTAAAAGACGATGAGATCGCGAAAGCTTTAGAAGAGGCGATAAAGAACGAAGATGGGAAGGGAAAACAACCAATTAATATTCCTGAATAATTAATTCGTGTTTGAAAAATGTTACTTTGGATATGGATAAAAACTTAAGATTCATATTTTAATTTGGGTGTTTAACTTATATACTTATAGATAGATTTTTGGGTGTTTTGGATGTTTAATGTTTAGTGTTTAATTTGTTTCTATAAAAGATTTGTTATGAAATCATAAGCTACAAAAGTTATCTTGTACATGTTATTTGGGTTATTCGGGTCATATACTTATAGATAGATTTTTGGGTGTTTTAGATGTTTAATTTTTCGTGTTTAATTTGTTTCTTTAAAAGATTTGTTATGAAATCATAAGCTACAAAATTCATACAAAATACAATATTTATTTGAGTTATTCGACTCCTTAATCATCTTGTACATGTTATTTGGATTATTCGGGTTATATACTTATAGATAGATTTTTGGGTGTTTTTGATGTTTAATTTATAGTGTTTGATTTTTTTTCATTAAATGATTTGTTATGAAATCATAAGCTACAAAAGTAATACAAAATATTCGGGTTATTCGATTTCTTAATCATCTTGTACATGTTATTTGGGTTATTCGGGTCGGAACCGAACCGAACCGAATAATACCCGAACCGAACCCGTATTCCTTATTTGGTTCGGTTTTCGGTTCATACAATTACCCTTATTCAGTTTTCGGTTTATTCGGGTTCGGGTCGGTTCGGTTCAGTTCCGACCCGAATAACATCCCTATTGTTGTTTAACTTACCATCACAATACTGAGATAGGGGGAGATAAGTTCGAGCCGCGTGGAAGACCAGGGATATTTGTTGGCTACCCGAGTGGTACCAAGGGTTATAAGATTTTTGATCTGGAAAGCAAAAGGATCATAGTCTCAAGGGATGTACAATTTGTTGAAAACCAATTTCCTATGAACGTAGCAAAGGAACATGACAACTCAAAACCAGACGATATTTTTCAGCTAGAGGGTGATGAGGAAGCCATACATCACAACCCTAAAGACGATGAATATTTTAGCAATGACAACCAAACCAATGATCACGAAACACGCCATGATTCCACTATGCACCAAGATCACAACTCAAGCCCAACTAATCATGATTATGTTGTGCAACAGGCCCAATATTCCAGTTCATATTTCAGAATTAATGAGCCTCTTCCCTTGGACAACGCCAGGCCCATTAGATCAAAGGCTCAACCGGTCAGGTATCAAGATTACGAGGTTAATTTACCCCATCGATTGACTATGCATCACCCGCTGCCAATCATGTTGCTTCTACAGTACACCCCCTTTCCAACTATATTTCATATAAAGAATTTTCGACTTCTCATAAAGCTTTCTTGGTTGCTATTGTGACTCACGATGTGCCTAGAAGTTTTAAGCATGCAGCTCATGATCCAAAATGGTGTGATGCCATGAAGAAGGAGATCAAGGCCTTGGAAGATAATGATACTTGGGAACTCGTAATGCTGCTAGAAGGAAAACGAGCCATAGAATCAAAATGGAGTTATAAAATAAAATTTAAGCCCGACGGTGCCATAGAAAGATACAAGGCTCATATTGTCGCTAAAGGATACACTCAAATGGAAGGGGTCGACTTTCACAACACATTCGCTACAGTCGATAAATTGGTCATTGTACGAATTTTATTAACTCTAGCTGTGAAGAACAACTGGATAATTCACCAATTAGATGCGAATAATGCCTTTCTGCATGGCGACCTCGAGGAAGATGTTTATATGAAGATGCCTCAAGGATTTGGTAAGGAAGGTGACTCGCGAGTGTGCAAACTCAAGAAATCGTTGTACGGATTAAAACAAGCAAGCAGATATTGGTACCACAAGTTCATCGCAGCCCTACGTGACATGGGATTCAAATCGTCACATGCAGACCATTCTCTCTTCATTCATAAAAACAAGACTAGTTTCGTTGCCGCTCTCATTTACGTGGACGATTTCATTATCGTTGGAAATGACACCACTAAAACTGAAGATACTAAATCCAATCTTGATGCTAGATTTAGTATCAAAGATCTTGGTAGCTTGAAATATTTTTTGGGTATCGAGGTATCTCGTACGAAAGAAGGTTTAGTTCTGAGCCAACGAAAATATACTATGGATATCTTAGAAGATACGGGCATGCTTGGATGCAAACCGAGCAAATTTCCAATGGAACAGAATCTCACGCTCGATAGAGGGGATAAAGAAGAGAGCATAGATGCCAACATGTACCGGCGTTTCATAGGTCGTCTGCTTTATTTGCAAGCCACTCGTCCTGACATCACTTATTTAGTAAATGTACTTAGCCAATTTGTTTCAGACCCTCGAATAAACCATTGGCGTGTAACAATGTGCGTTTTAAGATACCTTAAAACAAGCTTGGGATAGGGGATCCTCCTACCAAAAGATGGGTCACCAGATTTGGTGGCTTACAGTGATTCTGATTGGCTTAGATGCCCTTATTCGCGTCGTTCTAGAACGGGTTATGTGTTACTTTTGGGTGGGGCTCTTGTCTCTTGGAAGTCCAAAAAGCAATCAGTCGTCTCCCGATCTTCATCAAAGGCAGAATATCGAGCAATGGCTACTACCGTCAGTGAAATCCTATAGGTTCGATGGTTGTTGTCAGAACTTGGTGTGAAAGTCACTACAACTACATCTCTTCTCTGTGACAATCAATCAGCTCGTCACATCGCTCACAATCCTGTTTTTCACGAGAGAACGAAGCACGTGGAGATGGACTGGTTCTTTGTTCGTGAAAGAGTAGATTCTAAAGATATAGCTCCAATCTAGATTCATACTCGTGATCAGCTTGCAGATCTTCTTACAAAGCCACTTGGTTCAGATAAGCTACAATCCTTACATGTCAAGATGAACATTCGGAACCCGCATGCTCATCTTGAGGGGTAGTAAAGGATTTATTTAATCCTTAGCATATCCGATAGTTTAATGGCAGTTGGTTGTTATGCCACTAGTATTGTGATCTTGAAATATGTAGCTTTTGATGGTATGAAATATGTAGCTTTTGATGGTATTTGATACTTTGGTAGGTATATGTAATGTTTAGGATTGTAATTTGTAATGTATGGAAGTTAATTTGCAATGTATGGAGGTTAATTTGTAATGTATGGATGTTAACTGGAGTACAAATTGGTTAATTGCAATGTTGTATATGATTAATTTCAGTAAATGGAATTTGGAGTACAAGTTGGTATTGTAGTAAATGGATGTTAATTGCAATGTTGTATGATTAATTTCAGTAAAAGGAATTTGAAGTACAAAAAATGGTAAGTGGTATGAATTTGGAGTAGAAGCTGTTAAATGGTAACAATTGGTGAATGGTAATAATTGTAATTTCAGTAAATGTAACAAGTGGTATGAATTTGGAGTAAATTGAATTAAAATTGTAATTGTTATGAATTTGTAGTACAAGTTTAATTATATACTACCAATATGTATCCATTACAAGTGTAATTGGTATGAATTTGTAGTACAAGTTTAATTAAAATGGTAATTGGTATGAATTTACAGAAACAATTAGTGAATGGTATAAATTATAAAAGATTGAACATAATATAGAAGGGGGTGTATCCATTACATATAGTACCAATATGTAGCAGCCATCCATTTGTACCAAAATGCCTAAACAATTCACAAAAAAGGCAACCTCCTACCAAAAGATGGGTCACCAGATTTGGTGGCTTACAGTGATTCAGATTGGCTTAGATGCCCTTATTCGCGTCGTTCTAGAACGGGCTATTTGTTACTTTCGGGTGGGGCTCCTGTCTCTTGGAAGTCCAAAAAGCAATCAATCGTCTCCCGATCTTCAGCAGAGGCAGTTAATTGAGCAATGGCTACTACCATCAGTGAAATCCTATAGGTTCGATGGTTGTCAAAACTTCGTGTGAAAGTCACTACAACTACATCTCTTCTCTGTGACAATCAATTAGCTCGTCACATCGCTCACAATCCTGTTTTTCACGAGAGAACGAAGCACATGGAGATGGACTGGTTCTTTGTTCGTGAAAGAGTAGAGTCTAAAGATATAGCTCCAATCTGGATTCATACTCGTGATCAGCTTGCAGATCTTCTTACAAAGCCACTTGGTTCAGATAAGCTACAATCCCTACATGTCAAGATGAACATTCGGAACCTCCATGCTCATCTTGAGGGGGAGTAAAGGATTTATTTAATCCTTAGCCTATCCGATAGTTTATGTTCTTATCTAGAATCCATTTGTTTAGCTAGTTTGTTAGTCTTTCATTCTATTTAATAAACATATTGTAAAACCTACATAGGTGATCATTAATCAGAGAATTACCAAGTTGGCTTTATTAGTTTCTTTAGAAATTGACCTTTTCAGTCGAAGAAGGAGAAAGAAAAAAAAAAACAATTACACTTTTTTAAAACCTCCTCTCCCATGCACAACCATTTACACCTTATGCCGTCATACTGCAAGAAAATAAGACAAGGGACCAATTAAATCAAATCATACAAGTTTTCTTACATTATCCCATATTTATAATTTAGGTAATTGAAATTGTAATTTCCGAAAGTCGAAGGGTCTAACTGGAACCATAACCATAGCTATATCATGGCGACACGGCCTAACGATGACCGGCGGCAATCTAATCATGATAGTATCTCCTAATCATATATTTATCCTTCCGAGTAGTCAAGCCATTAGCCATGCCAATTTGGTTCTTACCCTTTTCAAATGTTAAGTGGCAATTTGGTAATTTTTGGTGCAGTCGTTTGTCCTTTTTGAATTATATAGCTTGCGTTGATAGTTGATACAACCCACGTTCCTGCACCTTTCCGCCCCCGTCTTTCTCCCTGGAGAATTTTTTGTCAGACAAATAATCGGTGACAATGGCGGAAATTGTACGGACGCATGAACGGCGCACGTCGGTGAACGGAAACGATGAACTCGGGGAAGTAAAATGGGCGAAGCATTACTCTTCGAACCACCAAATACTGTTGGTTGGAGAAGGAGATTTCTCTTTTTCTCTGAGTTTGGCGATGTTTTTTGGGTTTGCTTCCAACATCGTAGCATCTTCTCTCGATTCTTATGGTAATGAATCATTGCTCCTTTGATCATCTGTTAAATCTAGGGTTTACATAATCACTTGATGCATTCTATTTCGCAGATATGAGCATATTTTCTCGTTGAGTTTCTCCGGTAGTAAATAATGAAAGGTTTATTTTGCTTTTCTCGAAGCATTTATCTTGCGCTCATTCTATGTTGAAGACATATAAGAAATTAAGAACCCCAATAAACTTCGGTGCTTAAACCCACTGAAAAAAGTTTGAGGGTTAAGAATTCAATAATAAGTTTTGATGACTTATATTGGTTAATCGTAAATATTGTGTTGTACCAAATATGGCATCAAAGTAACTGAGTTCTTAAACCTATTAAAAGACGTCGAATGATGAATGTCGTTGGTAGTACAATTGTTAAACCCCAAATTTTACACTCCTTTAGTTGATTGTATCAAATTTGTGGACATGTTATTGGTTATGATTGAAAGGATAAAACTAAAAACATTAAAATAAGAAAGTAGTCAAAAATAGCATGAATATTCAAAGTATTTACAAACTTTATGCTCTTGATTTGCTTTGTCTAAACTCTAAAGAGTCAATTTTTTTGTTTTAAATGCGTAAGGTATTGGTGTTAATTGTTAAAACTGTTAATTATGATTGTGGCTTAATATATTAATAGATGTTGTTATGAAGAAATACAAGAGAGCAAAAACAAACCTAGAAATGTTGTGTAAGTTTGGAGCTCAAATACTACACGGAGTTGATTCAACCATAATGAAGCTTCACACGGATCTTCGAATGCGGAAGTTTGACCGGATTGTATACAATTTCCCACATGCTGGTTTTTTGGGGAAGGAAAGTGATCACTTGGTCATCATGTAAGCTTCTTTTCTTGTTTCAAACAATCCATCATTCTTTTCGTACATAAGTTCAAAAGAAATTTGTAAATTTTAATTGTAGGAAGCATAGAAATTTGGTACGTGGTTTCTTGAGAAACGCAAGTGGCATGTTGCGTCCAAACGGTGAAATTCATGTGACACACAAGGCTGCTCGCCCGTTTGACTCATGGAATATTGAAGAATTGGCAACTCAAAGTGGTTTAACATTGATTGAATGTGTCGAATTCAAGATTGAAGATTATCCCGGTTACAACAACAAAAGAGGAGCTGGTAGGAATCCCGACGGAGCATTTCCTCTAGGGGAATGCAATACTTTTAAATTCATAGTAACTTCAAAACCCTTGAAACTATTGCGTCAAAAACCTCGAGAAATTCCATTACAAAGAGCGAATGAACAGATTGTTATGAATCCTTTGCAAACTGGTGATTGCTTTTGGATTTTCAAGGAGTATTTCAATCATGCACGATACACCTTTGGGGAACCTGATTATTTTCTCCCGTATAATGTTCCGGACATGCTGAGATTAGGGTTTGAAAGATACAATGCAGATGATTGTGGGAAACCCTTGGATGGTTATTTAAATCATTTGGAAGAGCTTTGGAATTTAAGCAGAAGGAGGCTAGTATTCTTGCGAAACAGATTATGGGAAATTGATCATCAGTATTAATTAAGAGGTCAGCTTGTGCTCTCTTTTTGCTTCATGTGGATCACACTTTTTTGTGTCCAAGTGCTCGTATATAGTACTAGTATATATTTGGGATCTAGAAAAACAACTGTGAAATCTGATTCCTGGCTTTCCTATGTTTTTTGGAATGAATTGTAGATTTGTAGCATTTCACATGTTTTATGTGATTGTTTCTATGTGCTAATATGAGATATCACAAACGTTAATGAAGATAACAATAGGATTTTATACGAAACGTCACAACTACGAACTATATATGGCTAGGTGTATTCGACTTTGCTTTGGAAAACCAATATTTTAATCGGTCAAATTTTGAAGCTAATTTTCATATCTGGTTTTCAAACCACATAAAAAAAAATTAAACATTTTATGTATTAAAAGTGTTTTCAAACCAAATAAAAAAAATTAAACATTTTATGTATTAAAAGTTACACTTTAACGAATTTACTAAAAACAACGTGAAAGAAACAATTTATCCAAAACGCCAACTTAAAATCCAAATCATTTTTATAAAAGTAATGGTCGGCTAATTGATATTGGCATTTGCCATTTGTCACTCTTTGTAGCCCAAAACACCTTATCTGCATTGGGCATCAAAATAACATGTTTGTTTTTGAGTTCATAGCTTCATGTCAAATAGAAATTAAAATTATGTGTATAAGCGATCATTACAGGAAGAATATAAGTTATTTTATATTTTATGCAATCCCAATCACCTTCTTCATATTCCAGTTGGCTGTGAAAATACCAATATCTTTAAATCAAAACGAAATCGAATTTTGTTTTTGGCTTCCGTTTCAGGTCACATTTCAAACTAAATTTCATATTTGCTTTTGGAATTGGATGTTTTCAAACAAACCAACATTACGTATATGTATATAGAATGCGGAACATATAAATTAAATATATAACAAAATGATACATAGGCTAATACTATACAAATTGAATAATGAAATATTGGTGAATATGTTCTATCCTATAGTAAATATAGCAGATATTCACAAGTGACCATATCCTAATATTTTTTTCTCATTACCAAAATGATCACCGAATTCGAAAGAGAAATGGTCTGATTTGGATTTTGAACTCACCGTTTATGGTATATAACAACTAAACCAAGACATGAAACAAAAATCGCTATTGTCAAGGACATCAAAATGCTAATTCACTTGATTTTAAATCCAGAAAACTCTTTTGCAACATCATTTGAACATAGAGGTGCACTTGTTGAACCGTTTATTTTAAAACCGGTTTTATGAGAAATAGCATAAAAATAACCGACCCGCTGGTTTGGAACCGTTTTTCTTTAAACCAAAAACCGTTTTTTCTAAAAAAAAACTGAACTGAACCAGTTTTCTAACCGAAAAAACCATTTCTAAAAACCATTTTTAACACAAATTCTCTTCCAAAAAAACCGAACTAAATATAACTAAAACCGGTTTTCTTATAACCGGTGTTTATGCACCTCTATTTGAGCCATGGATTGTGCATATACTTATTTAAGCCATGAATTAAACTAAAAACTATGTTTTTCGAATTTCGAAAAGCAAATAAAAAATGTGTATATATATTTTTATTGATTATTGAAGTGTCTTTTCATTGTGCCAAATATATATATTTTTTTTTCGGAAAATACACTTTTTTAATATCCCAAAATATACACCAAGGATACCCTGTGCTAATCGTAGGGTTAGCGAAACATAAAAAAGGAACATTTTCTCTCTGTCAACGCAGTGCATAGCCTTCTTGACTTGATCCCATACCAAAACTTAATTTTGAAACTCCAAAATGCTCTAAATTTCTGATTATACATTTTCGATCAGTAAATTTTAATTCTGTTTCAATAAATTTCTGATGTGGTGCCCATGTGATATATTTTCATTAAAAAAAAACAAACATAAAAGCCAGAAATCACAGTTCACATGCTTTTTTTTTTCTCCTGGATTCACAGATTACAACCATGTCCACGAGCGTTTGATACAAAAATCAGAAGGTAAATATCAAATCAGACCTTACAAGCGATAGTGATCCATTTCCATCAACCACCTTTGCAAGAATGTGACCCTCTCTTTACTTAAACTATGAAGCTCTTTTAAAAGATCTACATAACCATCCAAGGGTTTTCCATGATTTTCTGCATTGTATCTTTCAAACCCGATTCTTAGCATGTCCTTAACAGAATTTGGAAGATAGTCATCAGTTTTCCCAGATGTCAATCGCGCATGATTGAAATACTCCCTAAAAATCCAAAAGCATTCCTTGCTCTTCATCATAATTGATGAAGGATTCGAATCCATTCTTGCATTTCCTGTTTGTAATGGAATTTCTTGAGGTTGTTGAGAGTTTCTTCTATGGTGTGAAGTGGTTAGATATTCCATGGCTTGTGAAGATAATATGAATTTGAAAGTACTACACTTGCCTAAAGGAAATGGAAGGTCGGAATCCTTACCATCTCCTCTTTTGTTGTTATAACCAGGATAATCTTCAATCTTGAAATCGATGCATTCAATCAATGTTAAACCACTTTGAGTTGCCAGTTCTTCGATATTCCATGTGTCAAACGGGTGAGCAGTCTTGTGAGTTACATGAACTTCACCCTTTGGAAGCAACATGTCGATTGCATTCATGAAGAAACCACGAACCAAATTTTTGTGCATCCTATGAGTAAAGCAAAAGAAGCTTTAAAATTTTGAGGATAAATATATATTACTATGAGTTTGAAAAGTTTCAAGTAAAAGGAAGCTTACATGATGACCAAGTGATCACTTTCTTTCCCTAGGAAGCCGGCATGTGGGAAATTATATACAATTCGGTCAAACTTTCGGATTCGAAGATCGGTATGAAGTTTCATGTTGATTGAATCAACTCCATGTAATAGTTGAGCTCCAAAATAACGCAGGATACCCAAGTTTGATTTTGCTCTATTGTATTTCTTGATAAGAATATCTAGGAAAAAATCAAATTTTGCTCAAATCACAAAACCATTAAGTTATGCATTTGAAGCAAAAGATTGACTGGTTTGATTTGCTCAAATCATAAAACATTCCCAAAAACCCACGAAAACCATGCTTCCCAAAAGGGATCATTTCAATTAATAACAAATCAATAAATATTAAACTTACAAACATTATTTTAAACAATTAATTTAATAATTTATGTTGCAAAAAAGGTGTTGCACTACAATGAACAGTGTGGATATACGGTGAACATCAAAAGAGTTTTACACTATTCATATCTATACCAAATCATTAAACTTAGTTTTACTCATCCATTATTTATAAACCACTAAAATGTAACGTAAATGAACTTCCAAAATAATCTGATACAAATAACATAATGAACCCATCTTTATACAAATGGGTTGAAAACTTTGAAATCAGAACTTTCAAAGAGCTTGATACAAAGAAATAACTAAATGTTTAACACATATATAAAGGATCAAATTTATCACAGTCAATATACGCTTTCAGCATTAACCATGGAGGAACGGCATCAAAAAAAAAAGTAAAAATAGGCCTACAATCTTAACAAATATAATGCATCAAGCTGATTATGGAAACTTATTGACTTTTTAGGATTGGAAACGGCGATTTAATAGATGATAAAAGCAGTAAGGATTGATTACCATAAGAGTCGAGAGAAGTGGCGACAATGTTTGAGGCAGAGCCAAATGACATCGCCAGACTCAGAGAAAAGGAGAAATCTCCTTCTCCAACTAACAGTATCTGGTGATTCGAAGAGTAATGCTTCGCCCATTTTTCTTTTCCAACTTCATCGCGTCTATTCATCGACATACGATGTCCATGCTTCCGTACAATTTCCGCCATTGTTACAGATGTTTTCTCTCACAGAAAACTAGAGAGAGAGAGAGTAAGCCGAATGTGGAAAGGTGCAGGGACGTGGGTTTTAACTTTTAACAAACGCAATGCAAAAGAGACCAATGGTGGACCAAATATTACGAAAATTGCCACTTGAGTTTTGAAAAAAAATAACCAAACGAGGTGTCGTATTGTGTGTTTGACATTCAGAAAGAGCTACCGGCGCAGCTTACTGCCCGTTTGCCTTCGATTGATATATATTAAACTTTCATATCTCATATTAAAAAAAAAAAAAAAATTAAAGGAACTGCGTTAAGTAATTATTTATGCATCACTGGTTTTTTCAATTATGTAAGTATGTAACAATTTTACAAAATATGCAATATCTTTTCAACTTATAAAGAAATATTTAGCCAATTAATCTGAAATCGTAGGAATTTTTAAGGACATTCATAAAAATGATCAATATGGATGCAGGTATTTTTTTTTCGAAATAACCATAAGTATGAGATGAGGCTATTTCGGATTTTGGATTTCAGAAGTATATCAATGTTAATGGTACAAGATGAGGGTGGCAATCGTGTCAGGTTTGGATCGGTGGGTCAGAAAGCAAAGGCGGACGCAGGATTTCATAGTAGGGGTTGCACGTGAAAGTTAGGGGTTGCACAATAGTAGAAAAAATAATTTTTTTTAAAAAGTTCGAAAATTTTTCCACTACGGCCGGAAAAGTTAGGGGTTGCCGATGTCACCCCAGAACCCCCCTAAATCCGCCCCTGTCAAAAAGCATCAACATGTACACGACCAGTAAAATTGTTCGTGACGCAGGTTGGAAACACTAACCCGGACACGACCCGTCTAACCCGTTTATTTATACAAGTTCACGAGTTCGTGGGTTATATTTGGTTTCGTTCATCAGATTCACGTTGGCGATTGATCCATGAACCCATATATTATTAACGTAATAATGATGACTAGTTGATTTAGGGAACACGATACACATAAGCTGATAAGCAGTCACATAACTTAAATCAAACTAGGTGTATTACCCGGGCTTCGCCCCGAGACATATTTATGTTGCAGTTTCATGCGCCATTTTCCATGTAATGTGAGTAAAAGGGATTTATGTTAGTAGCCTACATCATTTTTTAGATGCATTGTGTATTGGCTTTTGTTTAGCGTTGCTTCGATTTGTGGAATAATGGTTCTATTTTTATTCATGATGTAAATGTGTGGTAGATGATATTATTAGAGATAAATTATGTAGAGGTAGGATTCTGGTTGGTTTATGGTAAGTGGATGTTAAGCATGTAATAAAGATAATTTATATTTTTTATATGTGATGGGTCTTGTGTGTAAAAGCATATGGTGGAAGTGGACGTGAGGGTTATTATAGCTAAGCGAATTATATGACATACATAAGATACAAGTGTTTTAACATAGTTTACCACCATGGTTGTCAGTTATACATAAGATACAATTGTTTTAACATAGTTTAACACCATCCTTATTGTTTGTTTCGTTTATATACATAGATGTTTGAAAAGATAAAATACATGTCCTTGGATGTGTAGATAAGATATTAACAATGTAGTGGGTTGTGCTTGGGTGTTTGAGGGTTACATTTGAGATTATGTTTATCCTTGTTCCTTGTTTTTTTTTTCTGTTTCTGAGGCGAGGTTTTTGGAACATCAACTGCACAGTAAAGAGAGTGTTGTCATATAATGTTTGTATAAATATATAAGTTTTTATAAATCTTACCTGTAGGGCCGAGTGGTAGGCGTTTACCAGTTTTGCGTGATTTTTTAGGTGTCGTCTCGTCTTTGTTGTTGATTCCGGTGTGTTTTGTTGTTGTTGGCGTTACTGTTGTTGTTAGCGGTGATATGGCTGGGTTTTCTAAAATTTCACACGTAGTTAATTTGGTGATTATAGGAAGGATGTTGTTGGAACTGGATGATTTGCTGCACTCTATAAA
This sequence comes from Lactuca serriola, assembly GCF_051521515.1. Classification (NCBI taxonomy): domain Eukaryota; kingdom Viridiplantae; phylum Streptophyta; class Magnoliopsida; order Asterales; family Asteraceae; genus Lactuca; species Lactuca serriola. Next base: position 203,040,085 of record NC_136414.1, on the reverse strand, counting down.
CATATTTCTTGTTGAGCCTTTAAGTTGTTCAATTGTTGAGGGTAGAACTTTTTTGGTGTCATCGGGGTGCTTGTTAAGCATTTCTTGCACGGATGTATTTGTGAGGCTACGTGTGGCATCATCAGACATGAAGATGGTTGTAGAGTTTGTTGCATCTGCGATAACTGCTGCGATTTTGTAGCTGCATGTGCAAATATAGTTACATTGTTGTTTTTAAGAATAGTAAGGAAAATGTAAGTTAATGTAGGTGTATACTGGAAATTTGGTTGATTGGCAGTTCCATGAGTTGTACAGAACCACTCGTCACCTTTCTTGAATATTGATCGTGCACATTTGGGACACCGGACATAATACCAGGTATCGCTAAAAGTGAAGTCAGAAATTGTTGCTTTTACAACATATGTTTTTCCCTACGTATGTATTCATTTTTTGTTAGCATATGTTGATTGTAGCAATTAGTAATATTAGGAAATGTTAAAGTCATGTAGCTTACCACAATATGAGAGTGTTCCAGACTGTTGAATTGTTGTAAAGTTGTTGGTATAGCAGATGGGGTGGATGTTGCAGGTAATTGTCCTTGGAATCTGCTTTTATTTATTGAGTTAGTGGTTGTATATGGTTCTACATATATATTATTTGTGTTGTTATGAATGGATATGACCTGTGGATTAGAGATCGTGTTTCTGCTATCTCAGGGTTTACATACATATGTGTTGCGCTAGTAGATGTTAGTTTCAAACTTGCTGTGGAATAGATAATTATGAGTTGGAAATAGGAAACCGTAAAAATTATAGTGCATGTAGGTAAAATCTAGAACTGACCTGTGTACAATGTGGCTTTCATATTGGTAAGGGCAACGACTACTGGATTGGAGTGTGATGTCAATTCTTTTCCGTTGAACTTGTCTGTAGATTCTATGCACTCCTTCCACAGAATTATTGGCATGTCTTCAGCACTATTATCAATATTAATGAACATATAAGTGCATAATTAGCTAGTGTGATATATGTAATATATCTAGTATTTATAACTTACTTTTCATCTGTTAATGTCATACTTACGAAAGGTTCTCCATCTTTTTTATTACAGTCTTTTATATTAATGAAAGCTCCAATAAAATCTGTGTAGTAATACTCATTAAAATCTTAATGTTAATTAGGTAAATAGATGGCAATATGAAGGTATCTATAAATCTTTATATGAATATATAATGTAGGATTTTATACCTGGATACTCGATATTTTTGTCGGCAATAGTATTTAGGTGTGATCTTGAATAGAAGTGGAAGTTTGTTCTTGGAATGCTATCGTCATCTGGTATTTCCTCAATCGTTGATGCAGCACCAACATTTATTTGGAATGGGTTGGAAATGAATTTTTGATATGGATCAATGTTAGTGCATGTATAGTCTTTAATTTGGTAACATTGGGAGACAAGTAGTGAAGACTCAACATATGATTGATCGGCTCTTTGTCCAAGTACTTGAATTGCATCCCCCTAATGTATGCATAAGATTATAGCTTATATTTTTCAAAGTAATATAGTGTAAAAGAATATATTGACTTTCAGTATTACTTACATTTTTATCTATGATGATGAACCATGTTTCGTTTTTTCTGAAGTTAGGCTTCCATTTCTGCAGCACGCGCACCTGTATCATTTTTCCCATGCATCCGGTGCGTAGGTTTGAAATTCTATCCATTTCGAGTGACATGATTTTGTGACTGTGTAAACATGAAATATAGTTAGTATACTCTACCATATTGTTAATTTAGAGATGTAGTATAGATATATGTGACATGTATGTAATTCAATTTAGTACAATTTAAGATTTTAAAATCATGGATGATATGCAAACCTCGTGCATATCAATTTTTGCTAGCAAATCTTTAAAGATGACATTTCTGGTGGTATTTGCGGGTATATCACATTCAGGATCCAAGAGAATTTTAATTGACTGTGGTGAGGTAGCTCTTGACAATGCTACATATAGTTGCCCATGCGTGAAAACGGATTGTGGTAAATATAACCCAACTTTCTTTAGAGATTGTCCATGGCTTTTGTTAATAGTCATTGCATAACATACTTTGACTAGAAATTGTTTTCGGGTGAAAATGAAAGGCAAATCGGAAGTGTTGTGTACAAATTTGATTCTTGGAATATACACCCGCTTTCCTACAGAAGTTCCTGTTATAATAAAGGCCTCGATAACGAATGGCAATAATTGGGAGACAATTAGTCTTGTCCCGTTACATAAACCTTCTTTTTGGTTGATGTTCCTTAAAAGCATGATGGGAGTATTAATTTTCAAAAGCAATTCATGTGTTGGAACCCCCGAAAATTCTAATTTATTAAGATATTCTTGTGGATATAAGGTGTCTAATTCGATTGTGTCTTGTGTATGCAAGATGACTGAATCACAACTGTTATACACAATTTGATGACCTGTATTCTTCAGTGAGATGAAAGCATTCACCTTATCTGCGGTTTCATTTTTCGGAAAAATAATGGCTCTATCTAATAAATTTTCAGGTGATGGGTTAGCCAATATTTCACTTCCATATACAAAATCTATAAGTAATTGAAGTCCTTTCGTTGTGTCAATGATAAATTTGGGAGGTATATCTATAACTTTTGTGTTTTCTGGATCGGTTGCATCTGGAACGCCAATATTTCCATTTCCAATATCAAGGAGCCAAGAAGCAAATTCAGATAAGGAATAAGAAGGAATAGTTGTATTATCTGCATTAGATAGACGCATATTGTAGTGTAACTTGTAAACGGTAAAATGAGGCCATAAATATGAGTTAGGTAAAGTTAGGGCTATAATTTGTTAATTTGTGTTTTTTGGTTGAACGGGAAGTGTTTGATGGAAATCACCGCCTAACAACATTGACATTCCACCAAAATGACATTTGTTATTTTCGAGTACATCTTTCAACGATCGATCCAAAGATTCAAAGCATCGCCGATCACTCATTGGAGCTTCATCCCATATAATCATTGAAGTCTTTTTCAACAGCTCCGCAAGTTGGGTATTCTTTTTAATATTGCAACATGATCTATCTGTAAGTTCTGTTGGAATTATATCTAGAATATGCAGTGCGTCCTGAAGGTAGCAGTAGGGATGCGATACCTGAGGCTGCGACAGCTAGCACTATTTTTCCTATAGATCTGAAGTATGACAGTATGGTAGTCCATAGATATGTTTTTCCGGTGCCACCGTGTCCATATACAAAAAAAAGTAGTTGTTTTTGGTTTTGTTCAGCATTTACAATATCCTCATATATTCTAATTTGATCTGGATTTAGCTGTAAAACCATAGATGCATGCTGAGAAGCAGTGATTCTTTGTCATAGTTTGTTTCTTCAAGGAGGAGTCGATTTCTAAGTACAGCAAGGAGCGACGGTGAAGGCAAAGGTAAGCCAAAATCTGCAAGGGATCTAGATGGTGTAGACGCAAGTAACAATTTCTGAATTTCCAGAAGTATTTGTTGTTCTACAATGTCATCGTGTAAATTTAACTCGGGAGTAGGAGACTCTAAAGTTAATTCACGATGAATGTCATCCCCCATTTTGGATTTTGCAGATTCCCATAAGAGAAATGGACTACCTACATCACAAAATAGAAGCAAATGACAAAAAAGAGACTGCATTTCACTTGCGGTAGCCCAAGAAGATGCCTCAGTAAAAGCTGCTAACCATTCCCGATCATCACCGGTTAAACCCAAAGCCTCACAAGCCGCACAAAAAGTAGAGTGTGTAATTCTGTGTACAGTACGAATATCATCATATGATATGCACCTTTCTGGTGACATAATAGAATCCTAAGGTAAAACAACTCTCCTGCTGTTGGGTGCACATATGCGAGTCTCCCAATTGATGTACTATTTGCTTTAAATCTGTGGCTCCATCTTTTAGATGAGGCATTCCAACGGAATTTGGTAGGATAATCTAAATATGTTAAATTGACTCCTCGAATATCTATGTGGTTGTTGTTCATCCATTCTGTTAATGTTGTTACAGCAAAAGTAGGATTGTTGACCACCAAGCTTAGTTGTGTATTCCCATTAAAAATAGTTGTCTGCATACCATCCAAATGAATAGCTAAAACTTGCACAGCTGGATCACATTCATGAATTGGGAAGTTTAAAATTCTCCAGGCAGCTTCATGAGGACATATGTAACGACCGTCTAAAAAAGTGTTAATTTCATTGACAAAAGGCAAATTGCTGGAAGAAGCAATTTCAACAGTCGATTCAGATCGTTGTAGGACAAACTGGACACGATCAACACCCTTTGAAACATACTTGAATAGATACTTTATCATCATATTCTATCCACAATGTTCAACGTTTATATGTGCATCAAAACGGGTGCATAATCGCTTATTGTAGGGTACCACGTATCCATTATCAACTTTTATGCCATTTTTGAGTACATGACATACCCCAACATGTCGCCTATAATGAACATATCCGTTATCATCAAATGTTGTAGACGACATGAAGGCTTTTGGAAAACGCTTACTACACTTATTATCTCGCATACATGGAGCACCCATATTTAACAGACCACAAGGACCATGTAACATGCAGGTGGTTACTGTCCGATATAATGCAACCTCGGTTGTAGGATCGGGCAATTCCGCTGTAATATATTTGTCAACATCCGCGGGTTCATATATTTTAAACGGCGATGCAACCCAATGAAGCAAATGACAATGGGGAAGACCCCGCTTCTGAAATTCTATAGTGTAAAGATCTGGAAACAAATAGTAATAATTTGGAAAATATATATATTAAACAATGACATTATTCAAGAGCAAATTATATAAAAATGCCAGTAAAGATGAACAACTTACGTGCATCAACATCACCGAAAGTTTTATCTTCCTTGAGGAAGTCAACTAAAGCATCAACTTTAATTCGGAAAACTCGAGCAATAATGTCAGGTCTATCTTGAATATTACCTTGACCAATAGTACTTGTATATCGCCTATATTCAGGCCACTTTACATTACAGGTAAAAGTAATGAAGTATTGCGGTTTACCATGAACCCTACATATCGCCAACGCATCCTGATAATGCTTATACATGTATCTAGGTCCTCCTACGAATGATGCGGGGAGAAACACACACCTTCCTATGACCGGTGTATCAGTATCACCTCTAGACAAAGCATCATAAATGTCAGTAACATACTCAGAACGAAGTTGTTGTTGATGATGTTCAATGTAATCTAGCCTTGACTGTTCAATAAATGTATAAGCATCAACTAAATACTGCTGAAATAGGCGCCGACCACGTAATAAAAGCGAGTAAACACCTAAACGATCATGAATCTGATAGCTGTAGAACATATTATTTGTCAGGTTCTTATCCTGACCAGAAGATTGATTGTGTATCTGTAATTGCGGAGACCAACCTGGTTCAGCGTACAGAAATAATAGGGGATACATCAAAGGCATGTAACTTGGATGTAATTTACTTATACGTTGAGGTAAACCTGTCTTTGAGTATATGACAACATCATAGGAGGCGCCACCAACATCATCTCCACAAACGATGCAACCCAAAGTACCGGCAACCGGGGGACCATATCTCCTATCAGGAATAGTGTTAAATAGACGAACTGCATACGAATCCAAACTCATAGACTGCGAAATTTCTTTTGCTGTCTTAAAAGTACGTACATATTCGTTGTTTGCAGTTAACATGTCACTTAGATAAGCAACAATATCTGCAGATAAAACCACGTTGTTGTCTTCACGAAAAGCACGAATTCGATTAACAACCTCATTCTCAATATCACACATATATAACTGTAAAAAACGTGGGGGGCCACCATCTTGTGGATAAAGAGACCCAATCCAATGGGAAATCTGACCAGATACCTTAAAGACGTATGGAGCATGACTTTTATTAATTTCTTCATCCACCTTTGCACCAAAAGATGTCATAGAAAACATGGAATTATATGCTTTGACATTGCGCATAAAACTATCATCTTCAAAAAACCAAGACAACACATTTGGCGGAGTAATAGGATTTGGAAGAACAACATCACCCGATCGACAACAATGAGTATAACGTGGGTGATTAACTCGAGAATATCAAAGAACTCTTTCGATAAACCAAAATAAAGCACCACAGAAATCGCATACACAAGAGCAATCACCACAGTCATAATAAACAGGTAGTACATCAACATCAATGGGAAATGAAATCCTCCTTGAGCGGCCTGATGTCGACGCAACAGAGGTAGAACTTCTTTTCCGTTTGTTAGAAGACATTAACGTAAAAGGCAACACTCATGCAGAAGGAGACAGAACAAACAGTGATAGAAAGAAAAAAAAACTATCTTAAGGAAACAACAATAAGTAGAATAATTCAAAACGCGCACAACATAAATTATTGTATACAAAAACAGGGAAAAACACCCAAAAGGAAAAGGGTAAAAACTTACCTTAGTCAACGCTAAATGCCTTCACTCTTTTGTTGAATAATCCAGGAAGATGATTCAATCCTTAGTTATGAAGCTGATTTGCAATCAAATTTCTATTGGATTGTTATAAATAAATTAAAAAAAAAAAATCAGATCCTACTTCTTGACAATATATGCAAGCTAAAAAAAAGATATTCAATTAATTTTAATATCTCATCACCAAAAATCTCAAACAACAAAATTAGGTCTTTGCAAAAAGCCCTTAATATAAAGTGTTATTCAATAACATGCAAAAGGTTTGAATTTGAAAATCAGTGGAAATCTCATCACTTGTGATTCTATTATCTTTCCATTTTGTAAACGATTTGTAATATTTTGATTTTATATAGACTGAAGTTTCAATCAAAACTCTTCATAAATTTCATAAATTCTATTATGAGTAACATCAAAATTCTCTCTTAGGGAATTGACTATTCACTCATGATTTTGACCAAATAAAGTTTGACTAGTCAAACCAAACGATTTTAAAAATTCTTTCAGGTAAGGCCTGGGTCTGGTCGGCATAAGACTCGGTTGTGGTTCCCATTCTACCCTTCAATTGAACGACCAATCTTCTTAGTTTGCTTATGGTGGTGGGGTCCAACATAAGAACAATTTGTTAGCAGGTGTTATTAGTGAAGAGTTGTATGTGCATCTTAAATGGTGGTATGTGGAGAGGATTATACAGTGGCATCATGCAGAATTATTGCTTTTGCCTTTTTTGATTACTTATTGGGTCCTCAACCTATTACATGTTGTGATATTAGTGTTTATTATAATGCAATCAGTGAAGGATGGAATTGTTAATTCCAATGAAATGGACCATTCTATTTATTCTCTGATTCCATTATACCATTGCAAAAGGTTGGAATTGTAGTTCAGTAGAACCCATAATTTGTTTTTGCTGTTTAGGTTAGTAATTGTTGTTTACTTTAATCTGAAATTAAACCATTTCATCGGCTGGTATTACGAAGTTGTAATTGCTAATTGTTCATATACACTGGAAGACGTTGATATCTTATGGGAGTCGTTAAAGAAGAAATTATGATCATTCCTTTTACTGGTTGAGGAAAACAGCAGGAGATGAAGATCAAAAAGATGTTTAATATTTAGAAAAAAGAAGATGAAGATAAAAAAATGCATGATAAAGGTAGATGAAGATCAAAAGGATGCGTAATATCCAGAAGAAAGAAGATGAAGATAAAAAAATGCATTCGAAACAATCTTATTTTTCTATTCAAACAATGCATTCGAGGATCCAGTAGAAGGAATAAAGATTAAAAAAAAGTGCAATATAAATCTGAGATGGAATGATGAAATACAGTAGATATAGGAACATCCTTACCGGTTGTATTTAGACACAGAGTCCGTAAATGCGATCTTCAACGAAGGGGTTACAGATAGCAAGACGAAGAGAATCAAGGATACGATGAGAACGTAGGGTTTATAGATAGGAAGAGAATGAGAATCAATGATACCATGAGATGGAGGGTAGATTTGGCCATTTCTGGATTGCTGGTCGTAATTTTTTGGGGAAGAAACCGGAATTTGGTTGGTTACAGGAAAAGGGAATCAATGGGTGGGTCGGATTCAGTCGGTAGTTGGATTCGAAAGCATTGATGGGTGGTTCTTTCTGGATTGCTGGTCGTAATTAGGGGTGCAAACGAGCCAAGCTACTCGCGAGCTACTCGGGATCGGCTCGTTAAAAGACCGACTTGAAGCCGGTTTTAAACGAGCCCGAGCCGAGCTCGAGCTTAATATTAAGCTCGTTTATTAAACGAGCTCGAGCTCGAGCCTATGTCACTAAGCTCGATTAGGCTCACGAGCCTAAACGAGCCTTTATATAATATAATTTATTATTATTTTCTTATATTAAAATAAAAACATATTTGGGAAATTATCGATTCCGGGTATTAGTAAACGAGCTTGAGGCGAACTTAAGCTTATTTAGGCACACCAAACGACAAACGAGCCGAGCCCGAGCCCAAGCCGAGCTTGTATAATTCTTGACGAGCTCGAGCCGAGCTCAGTAAAAGAAAGCTCGAATCGAGCCGAGCTCGAGCTCGAGCCTCGTATAACTTAAATGAGCCCGAGCCGAGCCTGACCAGGCTCGGGCTCGGCTCAGCTCGTTTGCACCCCTAGTCGTAATTTTTTGGGGAAGAAACCGGAATTTGGTTGGTTACAGGAGCAGGGGATCAATGGGTGGGTCGGATTCAATCGGTAGTCGGATTCAAAAGCATTGATGGGTGGTTCGGATTTAATCTATTTAGATAGCAGAGGCCAGAAGCCACGACTTTTAATATAGTATATAATATATTATACGGTGAACCACCAAATGATGAACCATTTGCGCTAGCTTGCTTTAAAATTGTAATACTCTTTAAAAGATAAAAAACCTTATACGGATTGACCTGCGAATCCAATTACTAAACCAAACACAACCCGTTTATTTTAGCGGGTCAACAGGTCAAAAAATCTCAGCCCGAACCCGTTTATTTTCGTGTCGATTTTGGTGTCGTATCTTGGTTCGTTCAACAAAATTATTTATCACTTTACCACGACCACCCATCATTACTCTTATATTTGTTATGTTTATATAAGATTATAATTCTATTAGCAATCAAATGAGCAGTGGGCGGCCAAGAACTCATTATTAATAAGAGATCAAGTAATACAATCGACTAATTATTGAAAGGATTTTAAGGTTTTTTTTTGGCGAGTTAACGACCTCGATTAACACCCATGATAATCTACTTTTTAGTTTCTCCAGTTACATAACACTTTATTGCATGTTCGTCAAATAAGTCTTCCATTTGTCATGCTTATCCACTACAAGAAAATTTCTATTTAGCTACGGAAAATTTCGTAGCCAAAACTGAAATTCTGTAGCTAAAGCTGAATAATTACGAAATTTGTTACGCAAAATTTCAATTAGACTCCGTAACTTTATTTCTTGTAGCAAATTGTTTAGCTACGGAATTATAATTCCGTAGCAATTTTGCTATGACGGTTTCTACGACATATATTCCATTGTAAATTGAGTTCCATAGCATTTTCGTAGCAAAATCGATAACAATTTTTCCGTAACAAATTCCGTTGCAATGTTTCCGTAGCAACTTTTCCATAGCAAATTCCATAACAATTTTTCCATAACTAATTTCGTAGCAATATTTCCGTAGCAAATTTCGTAGCAACTTTTCCGTAGCAAATTCCATAGCAATTTTTCCGTAACTAATTTCGTAGCAACGTTTCCGTAGCAAATTCCATATCAACTTTTATGTAGCAATTTCCATAGCAATTTTTACATAACTAATTCCGTAGCAAATTCCGTGGCAATTTTTCCATACCATTATTCAATAAATTTTGATTATTCAATTAGACTATTATATCAATTTATAAAAATGCAATTAATATAAAACCACAAGTAAAAGAGTATTTCTATAGAAACTAAAAAAAATATCCAATATATCAAAAGATACATATTTCAAAATCAAAAGTGGCTACTAATTAAATATAAAATATTATTCGATACATAATATTCTATCATTAATTAATAAAAGTTTTAACCTACTCATTCAAAGCTTGTGCAAGTTGTTCAAACTTTGCTTGAACATCCATATTTTTCTGTTGAAACTCCACGTTCTCTTGTTGACCATCCTTATATTTTTCTGTTGAATATCCTCATATTGTCCGTGTTGCATCTCAACTAAGGTAATTTGGTTTGAGACATAAGTCTTTCTTTTTATGATCCTACAATATTTCAATATAACCAGTAAACACAAGAACGAATGATTAAACAAGAAATTTGACCGTTAAATATTATAAATGATGTAAAGCACAAAAAAATTACCTCAAAAGCCTTTTTCAAAAACATATGAATTTTTTTTCGTATTTTTGTCTAGCAGAACCAAATCCCACTGAAATGGCGTTATAAATGGACATCGCCTTTTGCACAACCTCTTCATGTGCTTCTCTCATTGCAACCTATAGTGATTTGAGAGACGATTTTATAAAGGCTTGTACATTGGTTTATATAAAAATCAAAGAAAATAATGAATCATACTTACTCAGGTGGCCTTTGTACGATCAAAGATTGACACATAGAGATCACTAGCCAACCCATATGCCCTTTCACACTCTGCTTCTTCAACACTTTGTAAAATGGAAATAGTTTAGTAAAACACAATAAGAATTAAAAAGAAAATTATATAAAACTAACATGCCATGAGAAGGTTATTGTAGGCATTGGTACATTTTACTTGTGCAAAATTTCTTCGAAACCAAGAAACATTAGAAACATCCGTACACATGTAGGAATGGAAAGATTCGTTATGTTTGGTTGGTTTATAGAAATAGAATAAATTTTCTTATGAATTTACAAAAATCTTCCCTTCGTTTTGGATTTTTATCGTGTTTAGTCCAGAATTGAAACCTTTTCCACAAAGGGACCACTTTTGTAGTTAATTGTTTTTGTGTTATATGTGAATATGATGTAGGGTAAAAATTATTGAATTACAAAACATGATAAAAGATTATTAAAACACAAATAAGATTATAATAAAGCATATATAACTCTTTGAAAAAGATGGGACTTGTCTAGATTTTGAAATTCAAATTCTTACGGATAATGATGTATTTGAATCTTGCACATCCAATTTGTAAACAACACCATATTCGAATATGAATAACCGTAGGCTCAAAATCGTCTCCATAACCCTTCTTCGAATATGAGACTACAAAAGAATCACATTTTATCATAATTAAGAATTATATATAAATACATGGTAATGGAAAAACAAGGATATTTTTTAAAAATTGTAATACCAATTCTTCATCTCACCAAGCTTCCCAACTTTCTTCTCCTTTAACACTAATTTCACCTCTATAGAAGAGCTAATTTGTCCGGTCTCTGAAGTCCTCTACCGTCCTAAAAATGGAAAACAAAAAAAAGTATAAAATATAAAGATGATGTCATAAATTATAAAAAGAAAAAATAAACTCACTTTTGCCACTTGAAACCGGATGGATTGAACAAATAAGGAGCAAAACGCCATGAAATGGCCATAAACCAAGTGCTAACACTTAGAAGAATGTAGCCTACTAAACTACCTGCATTGTATACATATGCAATGTACACCACTAACAATAAAACCATTTCCATTCTGTTTCAATAAATAAATAAATAAAATATTAAAACCATGAGAGAGAGTGTGATTATTCTAGAGAGAGAAAAAAGAGTACCCTTTGACCAAATGACTTCACGAACATGTACACAGTGATCACTGTTAAGTGTTAATTGCATATTAAACCAAAAAAGTTGTTAGCCGTTTAAAAAAAATAATACTATAAATTAATAAAAAAGAGTGTGTAGTCTACCATGGTGCAGAAGTAGAATCTAACGGTTATAAACTAGAACAAAAGCATCCGGAAAAAGTCAAAGAGTTCCCAAAACTTGAACCTTTTCCTTCATAATCCATCTTCATTCCCTGCTACCTTCTAGTTTTTGATGAAGAAGGTGATGGTGATGGTCATGTTGATGGTGATTGGATCAGTTGTTGCATAATGATCTTAATAATTTAAGAAATTAAGAATCCATTGATAGGTCTGGTTTATTTGTTCCACCAAAGTTGTATAGTCTTTTTTCAAAGAACTTGCAGTGAATCATTCCAGTACTATGAGCACCTGTAATGAAACTATATAGATTAAGAACTGAAGCAACTAGAGTAGAGAACTGAAGAATAGATGATTGAATTGTGTACCTAAAAGAGTGACTGTTTCTTTATCAGTGAAAACCCCTGTTGCAAATCTTGCAATATTTGTAGAAAGATCATATAAGGGACTAGGAAGCTCATAGGAGAGTTGAGAGAAAGATCGATTGCTGTCTTTTCTACCTATTGAGCTAGATAAAATGGTCCACCAGCCTGTAAAAGAAATTAGATATTAATAACCTAAAGTTTCATGTGTTCTTGAATGATATGAAGAGGAAAAAGGTGAAAAGGGAAATGATTGGGAGATGAATGTGGTTACTTACTAGAATCACACTCTCATAAGCCGCCACCACAAGAAGATCAACACAAGAAACTACAGCAGGGCATGCATTTTCTAATTCGGCTTTGATGATGTCAAGATGTTCAAAACATTTCAAACAATATATGGAAAAATCATATTTAGACAAAACTAAAAACAATAAAACTGCTACAGCATCATAGCCATAACTCTGAATCACTATGTTAAGAAGATAGAATTTTTGTTCTTCTGTGGTGGGTGAGGAAACGAGTTTGTTGATTATACCAAGCACAACGTGTCTTAATCTCCCAGTCATGAAAAGCGTAAGGTTTGATTTTGTAGGTAAACAAAACTTCCAAATCAAAATGAAAATTCAATCCAGAAATCAAAGTGGAAGTTAATTGTTGATGGATACATTGTTCAAATATTCACAATTCTAATTTTAATTACCGTTAACCAATACGAATTATCAAATTAAACCTAAAACTCAATCGATGTAATAGAAAAAATAAGTTAGGGTTTTTTTTACCAAAACTTGGAAAAAAAAGCTGAAATCGGATCGTCCACCAGCTGCAGCAGCGACTTCGACGGTGGTGGCGGCGGCAAGAGAGAGAGAGAGAGAGAGAGAGAGAGAGGCGATGTTGATCTTAGTTCACACTGTGAGAAAGAGGAGCAACTTTACTTGTTTAAGGGGTGGTGGGTTTCATGTCGTACCGACAGTGGAAGGGAGAAGGTATGTTGCGTCGACGGCTTTGAAGGAGCTGGAGGGATTTGCTGCCGGCGGTGATGGCGGAGGTGATGTCGTTGGCGGAGGCAATGGTCGGCTGGAGGCGGAAGGGATGGCCGACTGATTGCAGATCGGGGATGATGCAACCTGAGGTATCGTGTGATTAGATAGAGAAGAGGGAAAGTGAGAGTAGGGCAAAATCAAACCCACAACAATTCGGTGAAGCTCACCCTGCAACATTCTCATATTTACCAAATTGTCCCTACTACTTAAAAAATAAAAAATAAAATCAAATATTACCAACGCGCATTTCCGACCGAACGGAAAATTGTTAATTTGTGTTGGTAAAGGGTCGGCAGTTGTTCAGTGGATAATGACGTAAACGGAGACTGAGGGAAAATTGAAGAATGAGGAAACCGAGGAATGAGGATGGTATGTTCAGTGGTTTATATTATGGGTCCTCGTCCTCCTATTTGCCCTTAAAGTTTGAAAACATCACAATCTGTCACAACGCATTACCAATATCGACCATAGATCCTAAAAAGATGGAGGGTGAAATATCACTTGATATCAAACTTGAGGACCTTCTTGCAATTTATGACCAAGAAAAACTCAAATATTTGTCTTCGTTTGTTAGTTAGGTTTGAATTATTCATCTTGTAAACAAACATCACTTTTAATGTTTAGAAACGATTTGAAGATGTTTGACTTATGCAGAAAGTCAAAGTCAACGTGGTTTTGGCTGATAGAGGATCGAATAAGCTAATATTTTCTGCAAAACCAAAAGAGAAAGATGAATCGGTTGACTTTTTTTTGTTGTGTTTTACATCTTTTTTATTTTTTTTAATTTAATATTTTTATTTTGGTGTAATTGGATGAAGATATTAGGCAAGACAAGCGTTTGAGAATTGTTTTATATTTTTCTCTAAACTTAAAGCTGAGGGTATAATCAGAAGTACAATGAATTCCTCTTCTCTTCTTCTATAGCAAGATCTTGCTCTTCTTTTGTAAACTCATGATACTTCACCTATGTCTAAAATTTTTGTTAAGTTGACTATTTGACCATTTGATAGTTTGACTATTTTTATTTTTGTTGTTGAGTTTTCAAAGATAATTGTGTATTTTTAATATATATATTTTTAATAATTTTCTATATTTTTGCTACGGAAACATATTTCGTAACTACTTAACTACGGAATTTTCCGTAGTCAAATACCTATGGATTTGGATTTCGTAGCTATTTTGCAAATTCACCTCTTTGTAACAAGTTTCATAATAGATTAGCTACAAAATTTTATTTTGTAGCAAATTTTCCTAGCAAAATAATTACGGATCTTAATTCCATAGCTAACTAGCTACGTATTTTTATTTCGTAGCCAATTATATAGTCAACTAGCTACAATCATGGATTTTGTAACAAGTTTTATAGAGAACTAGCTACAACCAAAAAACTTGTAGCATTATTTGAAGTAAACTAGCTACGAAATTTAATTCCGTAGCAACTATTCAAGATTTAGCTACGACATGCAATTCCGTAGTCATTTCTGTAGCAAATTAGTTACAACCAACCATTTTGTAACATATTCCGTAATAAATTAACTATGAATTTAGATTCCGTAACAACTTTACGTAGCTATTTAAGATTTAGCTACATAATGCAATTCCGTAACCATTTATGTAGCAAAATAGCTACGACAAGTCGTTGCGTAGCATATTCCGTAATAAAATAGTAACGGATTTTGATTCCATAGTAACTTTCCGTAGCTATTTAGGATTTTTCTTGTAGTGATCAACTGGGAAGACATTGTCATTTACCTATATCAATCATCTATTACTAAATCTTGCAGTGTCTATAAATTAATTTATTCTTATTTATGAACTTCCCCGATTATAGTTCTTGATGGTTATGTATATAACCTGCTTTTTTGGATGATTTTTCCTTTTTTTATGGGTTTTATCTTCCGAAAAACATACGATATATTTATGGTTTTCTTTATGTATGTAAGTGTTTAACCATTTAAAAGTGACATTTAAGTCTTTTATAATGATAATGGACGTGAATTTAATAATTAATATTTTCTTGATTATTTTATCGCTCATGGTATCAAAATTTGTTTTTTCTTGTTCGTATGCATCACACCAAAATGGTAATATAGAACGTATTATTCGTATTACTAACATTATCATACAAACATTTTCTTCAAACCTTTCCCCCTCCCAAGTTATAGGTCAAATCTCTTCAATGTGCCTTACGCACTTTCAATATTCATCCTACCTCTACTCTCTCTTTCAAAACCCCATTTGAGATGTTGTTCATGTTTTCTCCATATGATATGTATCTTCATGTTTTTAGATGACTATTGTATCTAAAAAAATCTTCCACAACCATTTACCAACTGTCACCTTAACCATATGCATGTACCAACCTAGGCCCGTCATCTGACCATCGTTGATATCATTGTCTAGATCTCATCACTTAAAAAGTAACTATATCTCATCACGTCATTATTTAAGAAGACCATTTTCCTTATTCCGACTTTCATACTCCTCCTACATATGTTAAGTATGATTCATTTAACCTATACGAGTCTCCACCCTTTATGCCCACTCCATGTTCTCATACTAACTCTCGATGCCTACAACATATTCTTAATCTCTTTGTCACCTTGAATTTTCTCCTATTCCACGGTCAATTACTCAAACAACATGTGATCGAAGCTGGAAATCAGCCATGGACGCTGAAATGCTTGCCTTTATCTCCAATCACATGTGGGATTTGGTCCCCCGCACTCCGAATGCCAACATCGTTAGCTGTATCTACAAGTTTGATAACCACGGTAACCTTTGAACATTCCATAGGTTGATTGGTCGCTCAAGGCTTTCACAAAAAAACTTGGAATTGATTTTTGGTGACACCTTTAGTCCTGTCGCCAAACCAACCACCATTTACATTGTCTTGAGCATTGTGTGTGTCTTGTACATGTCATATGCGCATAAATTTGCAAATATTTTTACGAAGGGACTACCTAAACAAATTTTTCTAGATTTTCAAAACAGTTTGGGCATTCGAGAACCTCCACACCTGA
Organism: Lactuca serriola; assembly: GCF_051521515.1. Taxonomy (NCBI): domain Eukaryota; kingdom Viridiplantae; phylum Streptophyta; class Magnoliopsida; order Asterales; family Asteraceae; genus Lactuca; species Lactuca serriola. Next base: position 203,023,780 of record NC_136414.1, on the reverse strand, counting down.
GTGGGCGCGTTAAAATATTGTTGTTAAAATATTGTTGTATAAATTTGCAAACTCTAACGGATTTTCCACATATCAAAGAAGAATGAAATTTGCCCTCACTGCATAATCATTTCAGTTTGGTGATAAGCATTCTATCATTTTCAATATCATCTTTTTTCATTCAAGAAACAATAATCTTAACAAGGGAAAATAATCCTCTACATGCATGCCTTTGAAGGATTTTTTATTGTTATCTACTTACCTTGACAAATGTTTTGATTTCTCATAATTTATACATATAACAAATTAGAAATGAGATGCTACGTAAAATCATGCCCCTTCACTATAAAAAGAATACAAAAGAAATCACATTTTACATGGGATTTTTTCTAGATCCCAGTTTACAGCCATGTCTACGAACATAATACAAAAAAGATAATCCATCTGATGCATAAGAAGACAAATGTCAACCCATTAAAAATTCAACCATAAGTTTGTGCAGCTCTTCGTCTAAAAGATTTAAGCAACTATCCAAAGGATTGTATCTTTTAAACTCGTATTTAAGCTCTTTTAAATAATTTATATAATAATCCCAGGGTTTCTTATGATTTTTAGCATTGTATCTTTCAAAGGCTTTTTATGCTTCAAACCTGATTTTTAGCATGTCCAAGACAAAATAGGTGTGTTTCTTGCACTTCATCATAACTGGAATTGGATTCATTATTTGTAACAGAATTTCTTGAGGTTTTTAAGGGGTTCTATGGTGTGAAGCAGTTGATTTTGTAGCCACTATGAATTTAAAGGTACTACATTGATAAAAATATGATCAATATGGGCTCCAAAAGTGATGAATTGATGCTTGCTAACTGGGATGGTGATGTGGCAAGTGGTGTCATTGCTAAATTCATTGTGTGGTAACTTGGATGAATTAAGGCTACATTTTTAATACTTCATAAGTGCTCCAACCGTTACTTTTGGCTTCATAACACATTCTAGCCGTTTTTGGTGACCTTGTTGGATTAGGGTTACATATTTATGGCTCTTGATGGAGTATGGATGTTTTTTTAGCATTCTAACCGTTACTTTTTGGTTCTTTAAGTATTTTAGATATTTTTGTTGTTTTTAGGAGTTACTTTGAGCTTCATTTACTAGCTTTGATTAGTGGTTGGTTGGTTTGCTTGTAACCACTAAAATTGTAATAAGGCTTCATATAAGCCACGCTTTTGCATGTGTAAGGCATATACATGAATTTTAATCAAAGAACTCTCTTGTTCACCTTTAATTAATTTTATAGTTCACTACTTATCATTGTTGAGACATGTTCTTGACTTGATAGGAATTCAATTCAATAGGTCTTCGATTGTTTTCACTAGTATACAACTTAATAGGTATTGGGTTGTTACTAACCTATCTATTTCTTTTTCTTACACGTATCATTTGTGGTATCAGAGCCATGGATTATGATGATCCAAATTTCCTGAACAACTTACGTGAGGCTCTACATGACTTGCAAGAAGGGGAAAGGTGGCAACCTAGATGTGGGTAGCCAAGAGTGGTTGAAGAATTCAAAGTGTCCGAATTTCCTGAATTTGTTGGTGGAACAGATATTGAACGGTACTTGAAATGGGAAAGAAAGATTGAGAGAATGTTCAAGTTCAAGGAGGTGGATGACGAAAAATGTTGTAAGTATGCCATTCTAAAGCTAAGTGGTAGTGCTTCATTGTGGTTTGAAGGGCTTAAAGCCAAGAGAACCCGTGAAGGCAAGGAGAAAATCTCTTCTTGGGATTCTTTGAAACGCAAACTAAAGAAGATATATGTTCCCGCAACTCATCAAATTGCCACTTACAAGAAGATTGCTAATTTAAGGTAATGAAAAATGAGTGTTAGAGAATACATTGATGAATTTGAAAAGTTGTCCTTGATGGGGGATATTGAAGAAGTTGAAAAGCAAAAAATGGCTCGTTTTCTCAAAGGGTTGAACTACAACATTGCCAATGTTGTGGAGTTGTATCCTTAGGGTCAATTTGGAACTCATTGTGGTTTGTGTTTGAAGTTGGAGCGACAATCCAAAGCACGTTATGGTGGAAGTTCTAGTCTCGAAAATTCCAAGTTCAAGTCATGGTCCAAACCCGAGTCTAGCAATAGACAAAATTTGGTTTCTACTCTTTCTAGTTTTAGTAATGCTCTCGTTGCTCCTAAACTAACTAGTGGTACCAAAGAAACTAATTTAGCTAAAGTTAGATGTTTTAAGTGTCAGGGTTTGATCATTACCAAAATGTTTGTCCAAACAAAATGGTGGTGAAATTGAGGGAGTCCATTAGATGTCGTGAAGTGTTGGATGAAGAAGAGTGGTTGGCTGGCCTTTTTCATAATGAACCACAACCAAAAGATGAAGAGGAGGAGGTGGAGTATGAGGCACCAACCTATGACATAGTTTTGCTGCTTAGAAACCTTAAAACTCAAGGGGTTCAAACTGTGGCTGATGTGGATCAATGAGACCAATTGTTTCACACTAAATGTTTGGTTATATACAGGTGGTGTAGTTTGATTATTGGTGGAAGTTGTACTAATGTTGCTTCTAATGAAATGGGGACTAAATTGGGTTTGTCTACTATAAACCATCCAAAACCGTATGCTCTTCCTTATTTGGATGATGGAAGAAAAATAAAGGTGGCAAAACAGGTTAGGGTTGGTCTAACTATGGGGCCTTATGAAGATGAAGTGTCTTGTGATGTTATTATTATGGATGCATGTCATATCTTGTTGGGGAGTCATTGGCAATTTGATAGGGATGTGTTACATAGGGAGGAGTAATGAATATGAATTGAGACACAATAATAAAAAAAATTGTGTTAAAACCCATGTCCCCAACGATAATAAGGTCCTTGAATTCTAACAAGTTAAAAACCTAATGTGACATCCCAAAAATCATAGTAAATTTTAACTTTTCATAAACAACGCAATACCATAATTGCTTACAAAACAATTGTTTGAAAAGTGTTATTCAATAATCAGAGTATCCCAAAATCCAAATAACATAAATATGAAGATGTGCACTATAACATCTCAAAAATTACAACAAATTTAAACTTTTTAAAAGAACCCATTTATTAATGAAAGTGTTTACAAAACCATTGTTTCCAAAATATTATTTAAATTCATAGTCTCCCAAGATCAACAATATAAAATCATGATGTGTACGGTCACGCTTTCGCCCTGTCACGGTCCTATGAAGTACCTGAAACCATAACCAAAAACTGTAAACCAATGCTTAGCGAGTTTCCCCCAAAGTACCACCACATAAACATAACAAACATCAGCATGCATACAAAGCCTTCAACCTGACTGGAACGTCGCACCGGCCTACAAACTATCTGGACCGCTCACAAAACCTTCAACATGATTGGACCGCCTCACCGGGTGTAACAACCGGAATCTTGAGGAGCAATTGTAAGGAATGAATTCCAATTTGGAGGATTGTACACGGCGTGTTGGTGGAACCAACACGACATGTCTAGTTGAGGAAAAATGTGGTTCTCGTTAAGGTCAACACGGCGTGTTGGTGCCTAAACACGGCGTGTTAGAAGTTACTAAGGAACCCTAATTTTTAAGATGTTGCTCCCTATATAATCTCTTTATGCCCCAAGGGCTGGTCTCCCTACCAGCCTCCATTGATACTAAAACCCTAAAATCGATCTTTAAGTCACTTGTTGGTGTTCTTGAGCTAGTATGAAGTTCTTGGTGCTGATTGTTGCTCTTTGTGGAGAAAGAGGAGATCTTGAAGTTGCTTTGTTTGGGGAAAAGGCTTTAGATCCAGAATCATCATCTTGTGAGGAAGCTTTCTGAGGTATCAAGTTTGCATCTTGTATTTTATATGTTTAGATTTCTTCTTTGGTGATTTGTTGTGCTTTTGGTCCCTTTTTGTGTTGAGGCAAGAGTGAAGACGTTTTAAGGGCTTATTATTCCAGATCTGAGCTTTTTTTGGTCCCTTTGAGCATAAAGGTGCAAGCTTTATGAGATTTTAGGTGTCATGCATGCATTAAGTCAATTATTAAGTCCCTTTTAAGCTTAAGAGCTTCATTTATGCATGCATAAACGTAAAGTTGGCAACTTTATGTGGTTTTCCAGCTCAAGGAAGTCAGATCTATGTTTTGGGGTTATGACTTCAAGGACCAAGTGCTTATTGGTTAAGCCCTTGCATAATCAAGCTTTATTGGTTGGGTTTTTGGACCTTTTGGTAGTCCCTATGGGTAAATATGGAAACGTTACCCTTCTAAGTCTCATTTTGGTCTAGATCTGAGCATTGGAGCTTTTGGAATAGGAGATAGTAGCTTAATGTATTAAGCTGTGGAAACTCGGGCAAACAGGGCGTGTTTGCAAGTCAACACGGTGTGTTGGCTGGGGTTTTCCCGATTATCTGGATGATGGAAGAACACGACGTGTTTGCAAGTCAACACGACGTGTTTGGTCAAAATGGACTGTTGACTTTGACTTTGATCAAAAGTTTGACCAGGGTTGACCACGAGATATTTTGGGCCTTGGATGTTTATTTGGAATTGGGCTTTTGGATTGTTGAATAAGGCCTTAGTTTTGGGCCAAGTTATTAAAAGGATAAAAAAAGTCTTTTACCCTGGTTTGGACACTTAGTGTGGGTCGGATCCGATTATTGATGGATGTTTAACTTCTGATTAATAGCGCGGGGATTCTTGTGGGCCAACAGCTAGAGATTCTTTCTGTGAGATTCGCCAGTGCGAGGTTAGTCTCCTCATTATGCGTAGCGGGTCGAAGGCACCAATGTCGGCCCATGGCTTGCTATGTAGAGTGCTAGATGTCTGCGTGACTCTTGCATGTGTATGTGTTTTGTATGCTTACTGGGTAGGGCCCGATGGTTATTATGTATGCTAGTATCATGTTATACATATATGATTTGTATGTGGGCGGGGCCCGATAATTGTTCAGTATGCTATTATCTTTGTGATTTTCGCTTGTGTTTGAATGTTTATATGGTTATATGGCCATGTGAGTGTGGGCGGTGCCCGATATGCGAGTGTGGGAGGGGCCTGTATCTCAGTGGGTGGGGTCCGTTATGCAAGTGTAGGCAGGGCGCGATATGCGATTGTGGGCGGGGCCCGTATCTCAGTGGACGGGCCCCGTTATGTTTCAGGTACTTCGATTTTCAAATGGAATAACTCGGGATTATGGCAGAGCACACACCACATGTTTCTGCATTTTGTGAATTACTCTGATTTGACGATGTTTTGTTGAATCTTGATTACCTTGGTGTTATGGAATGATATGTATTAACGTTTTATTTATTTAAAAATGAAAATTTTATGCCATTATTTTGGGACGTTACATTGGGCGTTCAACCTATCTGGACTGTTCTCTGGGCCTTCGGCCTGACTGGTACGCCTCTCAGGCCTTCAGTCTATCCGAGTCGCCCTGGTCTTTTGGCCTTCAGTCTATACTTGTCTGCCTCAAACCAACCACTCATAACATGTCGACATATACATAAAAAATAAACATATAACCAGTTAGCAGACATCAAACAAATCTAACAAATCACTACAACATAGCAACATCCTATATAATAGGATACAAATCTAACAGATCACTACAGCATAGCATCATATGTAAACCGGGATATCAATCCAATGAGCCAACCTTGGTGCCTTCAACCCATAATTACAGTGAGGAAAACTCACCTCTCAATCTGAACATTAGCTGATGAGGTCTCAACTTTGAATCTCAGCTTTAACCGCACCTATCAATCCAAATGATCAATTCTCAAACACAATTCAAAATACCCAAAATACCCCTAGGTTAACTTGGTCAAAGTCAAAGTCAACACCCATCCGAGCCAACCCGACCGAGTAGACTCAGCCGGGTACATTGGGCGTACTCTTTTGTACGCGGGGCGGATTCGGTGTTCGACCATCTTACGGGGCGCTGACTGCGTACATGCAACGTACCTCCACATACGCCCAACGTACGCTACCCATTCCCAAAACTTCATTAAGATCTTATTTCATTAAGCCCTTCCATCCAAAACTCAGATCCAAGCCCAAAATGATGTCCAAAGTTATAAAGTTTCCAACTTTATGACTTTGCATGGATATTAAGTGCTTAATGTCTAAAACCCTATGTTCTTAATCCAGTAAGACCATCTAACACATGCATGGGTTACATACAGCACTCAAGATCGTATTTTTATGGTTCATAATAGCTCCATAATGGATAAAGTTTCCAATTTTATCCATTAGACTGGTCCCAACAAACAAGATCTAATATTTAAGTCTCAAAGGGACCCAAAAAGTGCATATTTCAACTTAATCCATTAAGCCCAAGTCCCTAACCTTCATATCTAAATCAAAATGATGTTTAGATGGATAGAGTTTGCAACTTTATCCATAACAAGGTCACAAACTTTCAAAATCTAAACTTTATGCACTTAAAGTGACCAAAAGCTCATAACACCCAAAACTAGCTAGATCTAATGATATCATCATCAAGATTCAAACTTTATACCTCTAGAAGAAAGATCAAGGTGAATAAAGTCTGGATTTACAAGCTCCAATGCAACCAACACTTCTTCAATAAGTTCTTTCTTCTCCAAGGTGCACCAAGAACACTCCAAAGCACTAAAAACATCTTCTTTTTTCTCACAAGGCTCAATCTAGGGTTAGGTTTTCGAGAGAGGGTGTTGGAGAGGTGGAGGATGAGAATGGAATGGGTTTAGGGGAGTTAATGAGCTTAAATAGGGCTCAAACCATGAAAATAGGGTTTGGGCACTGATCGTGTATGCCCTGTGTACTCAATTTACGCAAGAACCCGACCTATGACTTTTCCCTTTCTACCCTTTGGCCCAAAACACAATTCAAGGGTAAAATCTCTTAACTAACATTACCTCCTTCCACAAAGACTAAACTTTGCTTCCTCAAGGCCCAAAGCCTTACACAATTGACTTCTAGCCCACGACCCATAAATGGTAGGAAATAGGATGTTACAATTCTCCCACACTCAAATTAGATTTCGACCTCGAAATCCGTCTCGGTTACGATTTATAAAAAAACACCAACATGTTCTATAAATTCTCTTTAACCATTTCGAAATCAAGGCATCTTATAAATAAAACTCAAGAGACCACTCGGAAACCCCCAATTGTCAACAAGCAACCCAATAACTTGAAAATGCTCCAACGCAACATTTTTCTTTCTCTCCCTAACTACATGGCCCAACTTCCAGAGAAAACCACACAAGTCGGGGACTCTCAGTACTATAATCACAAACCATCCTTGTCACTATACTTCCCGAAACTGGGAACCCATCGGTCTGTTCTCAGAAACCTTACCCGAAGACTGATGATCATCCATTCGTCGAACCTACCCATAGTCCCTGATTAGGGACATCACCAAAACATGATGAAGAGATACTCAAAACATTCTGATCACGAATTCCGCCTAAAAACTTTAAATATACTCTTGACTCCCTGACAACTCATCACCAACGAACTGTCCCCATAGGCATAAGAATGGTCGATCCAAGAATCAACGCATTGCATCGAAATCCTCATCAGCTCAGGTGTACCTCCACCTGACAAATCACTCGATATTTTAGAACCAACTCCTCATACTGGAAACCAACTCTAAATAGACAACTCACAAGAAGATAGGGTCCACCATAGCAACCATTCATTAAGAGACTTCTGATGCATAAATAATATACCATTCTAAATAACTTTTCCTGACCACATGATCCAAAACAGGTGGTCACTGTGTCTCCCGACTCCCAAGAACAACGCACTGCATCTAACCATGCCAATAAGGCTAACAATCTGAGACCTAAGAGTTTCAATCGGATGACTACTGGGTGTAAAGATATTCAACCATCATACCATTATCTTACATAAAACCCATTCAACATTCCTTTCGACACTAACCAAACACGAACCAACCAATGAATAGGATATACGGTTATATTCTTGCTCCAACTCAAGGGTTACAAACCAATTATGAATCGTACCAATAAATTCAGACCAAGTGTTCTCATGTTATCTTACTCAGTTCATATACACCACCTCGTGACCATATTTTATGAGCTACCACAATATACATCCCCAAAGGAAAGCACATAACCATCTCTAGATCTACTACATTCCTTCTTCCTCACAACCTTACCCAAAGGGTGAAGTGTCATTAGATCTAATGAAATGACGATCCTTAACCGTTATCAGAAACATCCTTATGAACGACCAAAACCAGATGCCACACCTTGATTGAAACCGAACAGATTCCACCAATACGTAACTAGCTCGAGAAGACTCCCAAGGTGATCTAGAAATGCTGCCAAAACTTTAGTTGGATCAACCCCACTATAAATCCTATCGACACAACATGCCAAAATTAGATTCTTTGTAGATCAAAGTCACACCTGACAAACTGAACAATGCTACCCCAACATCTGAACTTCCAATAACCAAGGACGACTGCCAAACTTGAGCTTGCTATGAACCAAAATTCCACACCACAGTTGAGGGTAAACATACCCAGAGAACAAATAAAATATAAAACATACGGAACTTGACCAATGATGATGAACAACATGACCAAAATTCCACACCACAACTGGCACAACACAAACTTTCAAAGAACCTTCGCCTTATAGATGATGAACAACATGACCAATGATCGAAGATGCATAAGAGATGAATCTCATGACACGATATACTAATGAATAAACCCATGTGGAACTAAATATACCAAACTCTGAAACTAATAGACCGATCAACAATTGCCCATCCTAGACTGTAGATATCAAGCTATACAACAAGCTAACAAATCTCTCAATAAACGATACTCAAACCGAGTGACACAAATGAATCTTGATTAATTCATTGATGCTTCTAAGGAGCCACTGCCTACAATGAGCCCCTTGTCTAATAACTTATTGCCAAGAAGACGACTCTTGGATTCTTGTCTACATACATCTGATGGCAACTTGCTCTGCACTCCTGCCTAGCCTAAATTATGAACCAAAGTTTCACATATCCGAACCACAATTCCCTATGACTCATTCTTCTGAAACCAAAACTCGAACAGGTTGCTGCTCCTCTAAACAAAATATCCAACTCTCCCCCACTTAGGTTCTAACTACCACCAAATGACCTTGCAAACAACCAAAAATCCTAATCGGCTCACCCATATACATAGCATCCCTAATCCTTGGGATATATCTCAACGTAATATAATCATCTTGATAGAGACCAAGGAAACTCAAAAGATTTTGAATCTTAGATGGGGACCTCAAAAATTTCTAAAAATAACCACCTTTAACATTAAGGAATTCATGCAATTGCATAAGCAAAACACCAACTTGCTATCCAGAAAGAAGCATACACTCCCCGTCTGCAATCCCAACCATCAATCTGGTACCTGACCTGCCTACATCAAAAGAAAACAACCTTTGATCGCAAACCAGACTTCCGTACCACATCAATCCTCTTACGTATTCCCACACTGAAGATCACATGTATGCACCATTCAAACCCAACTGACATGACCACTAAGGCTCCAATAAGCATCAGTCCCATTCTCATGCCCGGACAACCAAAACCAAGAGACCGATGAATATAGAAATATTGCCATGAATCCTGGTATCAAAACATGCTATCTTCTCCAATAGTTATCCCAACTATCTCCCATCCACATAGTCTTCAAGGTTGCAGTTCACTTCTCGAACTTGGTAATTAGCTTGCCAGCGGTCCGATCCATAATACTCGACCGTCCTTCCTGCAATATATGTGAAACTTCAAGGGTAATTATTTCCCATATCTGATTAACAATCCATTCCGGCCTATCCTACCCATCAGGTCCAGATCCTAAATCAGATCCCCTCGTGAGCTCTTTATCGAATCGAACCAAAATGCACCAAAATGGCATTGGACACACTGTTACAACTACATGATAAGACTACCCGTCGGGGTTTGTGACTTCCTTGTGACACATACGGGTCTTCCTTATGATGCATACGGGTCTTGTGCTTTCAGTAGTACGGACCCATACTACCTTCTACACCTACCTGTATTTTCCCTAAGAAGCATCACAACCACTCAAAACCTATACAACAACCAGGATACACATACATCATATCCTCATTCCCTAGAGAGTGGCTAAACATTCCTTAACCGACCTTCTAGCCCCACATAAATCATCCATGAAACTTCCACTAACCCTTCAACGCTCATCTATGCTAATCATACATAACAATGGACCTTATAGACAGTCGAATACATGATTCTACCCTAAGCACTTCATCTGACAAGAACAGGAAATAAGGCTAAACCAAACATTCTCAGGCTATAGAATCTTAGTTATTTACAACTATGATGCATACACCAAGCAACTATAGTAATGATTTCAATTTCATATAAGAAGGAACCCTAGGCTATCAGGCATCCATAACATAATATCAAATAACAGTGTGGTAACTTGGGGTCTACTTACTGGCTCTGGATGATCGTACACATCACATCCTTTCCTGATTATTTTTTAAACCAATTTTTGAAAATTATTTTTAAAACCTTTGCAGTTCCTTAGTTTTAGACTAGATTCCCAAGGGTGTTCCTTCAATTCACTCAAACCAAGGCTCTGATACCAACTTGTAACGTCTCAAAAATCACAACAAATTTAAAACTTTTTAAAACAAACCATTTACTAATGAAAGTGTTTACAAAACCATTGTTTCCAAAATATTATTTAAAATCAGAGTCTCCCAAGATCAACAATATAAAATCAGGATGTGTACGGTTATGCCTTCGCCTGCCATAGACCTCTGAAGTACCCGAAACCATAACCAAACACTGTCAACCAACTTAGTGAGTTTCCCCCAAAGTACCACCATATAAACATAACAAACAACAACATGCATACATACACAAGAATGAATAATTTACATAATCAATCCCCATTTATTTAATTAGTCTCTTTTGATCACAAAATTAATTTCAAATTAATTCTTGATCAATACTAATTAAATAATATGATTTCATATTAATAAATTAGAACTTATAATATATTAATATAAATCATAAATAACCTTTTCTCACCTGTCTATCCAATTGTTCCGATGTCATGCAACCCAAATGGACCATGCTACTCTCGGGTCGAGTACATACCAATAATAGTTATGGGCTTAGACATCTAATCCAACAGATCCATGGTTTTGTTTTCTGGTAGGAGCCTTAGGTTCTAGGGTTGTGTAGTCCGCTTAGGGAATAAAGGGAATGAAATTAGTGATGGTTAGTATGAGCGGTCTGTTGGGGAGTCAGACTAAATTCAAGTTCCCAAATTGCAGATTTTCAGGTGAAGTAGGGTTGTTTTGTTGCATGGGCTTATGGATTCGTCTTCCTCGGATTGAAAAGATTTCTTATGGGTTTAGTCTCCTTCAAAGGACGTCGAGTGTCATGGTTGTGGATGTGCCCCTCAGGATGTCGGGCATGCCAAGGATGGTAAGGGATGATTTTGAGGACGAAATTGAATTTAAGTGGGGGAGAGTTGTAACATCCCAATTTTCAAGAATGAATTTTAAGCTTTATATGTATTTTCCCAGGGAAACTCGACGAGTTGGGAGCCGCCAACTCATAGTGCTGAGTTTTAATGACCACGTACTTTTCAAGACCTACTCAACGAGTTGGAAGGTCCCAACTCGATGAGTTGAAGACTGAACATGAAAACCCTAATTTTTAGGGTTTGCACCCTTTTTAAGACTTTAACTCTCATTGTTGGCCTCCTTCATTGCCTCCTTTTCCAGAGAAAACCCTAGTTCATGCTTTTGCCTTTATTGTGTATGTGTGTAAGCTTAAAGAGTGGTTTTTGGTGCTCTTTTGGAAGGAACAAGAAGCTTGAAGAAGTTGGCTGAAGGGAGAGGCTGTAGATCCGGTGTTTGCTCTGTTGTGGCAACCATTTTGAGGTATAAAGTCGATACCCATTTCTCTTATTTCTTAGATCTACTTTTATGGAAAGATATTGTTATTCTTGGTCCATATTAGAGTTAGTCTTGGAAAGATGCATTGTTTGAAGTTGCCACTTCAGATCTGGATGTTTTGTGGCTCTTTAAGCCTAAAGTTCCAAGCTTTATCAAGTATTGGCCCTCCTTCATGCCCTAAAGCCCTTGATAAGCCTTATCTGAGTGTTTTATCCCCTTTGATGCCATGCATGGACATAGAGTTGACAACTTTACGTGGTATCTTAGTCCTAGGGGGCCATATCTAAAGTATGGGGCTTTGGTTTCGCTTGGAAGTATCTGAATGCATTAAGGAAGGAAAACTCGATGAGTTGCTCTGCCAACTCGATGCGTTGGTTTTCCCGCTTTCTGGATGCTGCAGAACTCGACGAGTTGCTCCGGTAACTCGGTGAGTTTCCTCGAGCTTTTTCATAATTTTCTAAACACTGAAGGAACTCGACGAGTTACCAGATGCACTTGACGAGTTGGGTCGACATGGACTGTTGACCTTGACTGTTGAATTAGAATTTAACCTTGGTTAACTAAGTTTGACTTTAAGGGTATTTTAGTAATTCGGGATTTTAATGAAGTGAGTCACATGGTGGTTGTAGGCAGTCGAGATCAGAGCTGAGAGTTAGGATTTAATCTTCTTGATTCAGCACTACTTGTGAGGTGAATTTTCCTCACTATACTCAAGGGTTGAAGGCACCAAGTCCGACCCTTTGGATTGTTATCCTTCTTTATTACCGTTGTGATCTGTTAGATCAGTATCCTGGTAGAAAGGATGTCTCTATGTGGTTATGATCTGTTAGATCGGGATCCTGGTAGATAGGATATTGCTATGCTTAGTAACCTGTAGATTGGTTTGACTGTTTGTAGACTGTTATTTGATTATCTGATATATGTGCATATGTGTGACATCCCCATTTTCACGGCCAAAAAAGACCGATTTTTGTTTATGCTTGTTTGAAAATCAGAGTAATATTTTTTCACAAAAGTGTTGTGGAATTTGTTCCCAGTAAAACATGATAAAAACGTTATCAAAGCGTTTCCCAAGAAATGTATTTTTATTCATTTAAAAACATTTGGGATGTCATCGTCAATATAGAAACATAAGCATAAACAGAACTTACATTCATTATCACTAGTGATCTATATCTCCTTAATCTCTCAGTGTAATGTGACTTCATATCAACACCTGTGATATAAATAAACTGAGTGGGTCAGGTTGGGAAACCTGGTGAGTACATAGGGTATTCAACCCATAATAATATAATTATTATGTTTAAACAATCAAACAGTCAACCCAATTACCCATCCCTATTATCTTCTTTACTCTTAAGGATCTATCCTAAGAGTCATCTATCATGCATTCGTTTATTCCGAAGTCCTTTGCTTCCAGGTTTATAGGACTGGCACTAAGTCCATAGCTGCCAATGCTCATTCGTAAAGCACTAATTACATAGATGCTAAAGTTCATTCATCAGGTACTAAATCCATAGCTACCGGTGTCTAGGTACTAAGTCCATAGCTACCAACGTTTATCTATCAGGTACTTAGTCCATAGCTACCAACATTTATTCAAGAGGCACTAAGTCCATAGCTACCAGTGTTTATCTAGTAGGTACTAAGTCCATAGCTACAAATTCCTAGCAGGTACTAAGTCCATAGCTACCAGTGTTTGTCCAATAGGCACTAAGTCCACAGCTGCCAGTGTTATTTATTAGGCACTAAGTCTATAGCTGCTATGTTTACTCACATCATCTTTTCTCTCTCATCATTCATCTACCCATGTCATCCCCAACATATTTTTATATATAAAATACGTATACAGTTTAAATCATTTTAAAACATGTATAAAAACGTTCATCCAGCATAGACAACAAGTACTCAGATAATATGCACACATAACACGTACTTTATATAAAATACTTCATATCTATGTGTAAGATGAAAGTAACTATTCACTAACTTGATTAGGTGGTGATTCCGAACTCACACAACGCTTCGTTATCTCAAAACAATTTTTCTCGACAAAACAACTGGTTTTTATTAAAAACCGGGCTTCGCTGGAGCAGCGTTTCCGAGCCGAAAGCTTTTCTTCTCGAAGCTGTCGGGTGCTCTGGGGCTTTCTTCTCGTGCTAGGGAGGTTCCCTAGACTTGGGAGGGGTTTAGGGAGGCTAGAGAGAAGTTAGAGAGAGAAAGAAATGCTTATGGTGTGAAGAAATAATGAAGGGTTCACCCTTTATTTATAGAGATTTTATAGTAAAGTAGCCGCTAAGTTTCGTCTGTATCTTCCGCGTACGAGCTCCGTTTTCTATGTTCTTTATATCCACGCGTTGGTATTTATGAGGACTACAACTTTCATTTAGACCTCATCGGCTAATTCTCTTTCTATCTCATATTTACAAAAACTGTATCGTATTTATCGTGCTCGAAGAGTAGCGACTAAGCTTCGTCCATATCTTTCGCATACGAGCTCCGTTTCTGACTTTATTTATATCCACACGTTGGTATTTACGAGTACTATAACTTTCATTTAAACCCCGTTGGCTAATTCTCAATCTATCTCGGATTTACAAAACTGTATCAAATTTGTCGCGCTCGAAAAGTAGAAACTAAGCTTCGTCCATAACTTTAGCATACAAGCTCCGTTTTTTACTGTATTTTTATCGTTTAACTCCTATTAACGATATCTTCATTTCTCGTTTAGATTATTTTAGCTGAAAACCGACCGATCTAAAATTCGAATTTTCGGGCTGTGCACTGCTATGCTAAATTTTAGAAAATCATAACTTCCTCATACGAAGTCAGATTTGGGCGTTCTTTTTATGGACACTCTCGGTTTAACATTTTCTACGACTTTTGTTTAGATCACTAAGGCTAAAATTCACTCTATCGTAAATTCACTATTTACACTTCCCGGTGCCGTGCCGGTTTCGTCGCGAAACTTCGACGAGTCATAACTTCTTCGTTATAACTCGGATTTCGGTGCTCTTTATATGTACGGAAACCTTGTAATATATACTAAAACTTGTTTAAGATTATTTATTCTAAATAATCTTTTGCCGAAAAGTCATTTTCAACCCCTATTATCTCTAAATTTACTAGCTCGGATCTATGGGAGTTACAATATGTTTGATTGGTGGTTGAGGCTTTTCTGCTTTGTGCATGAGCCAACAGACTGGGGCATTCCAACCCGACGGTTGTGGGCCGAGAGATTTCCATCTCGTGGATGATTGGACTCATAGTATGTGGGCATTCCAACCCGATGGTTGTGGGCCGAGAGTATTCCATCCCGAGGATGATTGGACTCATAGTATGTGGGCATTCCAACCCGATGGTTGTGTGCTGAGAGTATTCCATCCCGAGGATGATTGGACTCATAGTGTGTGGGCATTCCAACCCGATGGTTGAGGGCCGAGGGTATACCATCCCAAGGATGAGTGGACCCATAGTATGTTGGCATTCCAACCCGATGGTTGAGGGCCTGGGGCATTCCAACCTGATGGTTGATTAGGCCCATAGTATGCTATTATTATATGTGTGTTATTATTGTGCGGTATTTTGAGGGAAGTCACTAAGCTTCGTGCTTAAAGTTGTGGATTTTGTTTCAGGTACTTCAGATGATCGCGACAAGGTGAAGGCTTGATCGTATACCTCCTCATTTTTCATGTTGTGATTTCTGGGAAAACTCTAATATTGGATTATTTTGAAAATAATTTGTACACAATAGATGGTTTTGGAATGTTTGAAAAAGTATAAATTTTTTATGAAATTTATGGATGTTACACTATATACCTTCTGAAGATGTAGTAAGGTGCAAAACTTCCAGATCCAAGATTGCTCCAAGCTTCTAATTTGATCTTTCTTCCTTATTCATCCTCTATGAACACCAAAACACCCACAAATGGCTCAAGAATGCTAAAATACGAATTAAGGTTTGCAAGGGTCGAAGTTGGGGCTGGAAGCTGATGAAAGAAAAAGGACTTGGGACTTAAGGATGCTTAAATAGGATCCAAACCCTAAATATTAGGGTTTGTGTTTTCAGCACGTATACCCAACGTACCTAGGGTTACGCCCAGCGTACGCACCCTACTTCAAAAAATTACGAAAATGCCACTAAGGGCCAAAATGCAATAAACTCTCATTTCAAGGGTTAAAAGTAGAATTACCTCAATATCTAGATGTTACACCTAATCTTTCTATGTTTGCTAGTGAAAGGGAGGTAGAGCAAAATCTTGACCAAGGTGATGTGATTTACATGCTTGTGGCCAAAGAGCATGTAAAGGTGGAGAAGATGTTGCATGGAGAAAACACTATTATTGATTTTCTTTTGGAGTTTCAAGATGTGTTTCCAAACGAATTACCACCGGGGTTTTCGTCCAATCCGTTGTATCGAACACCAAACTGACCTTATTTTGGGTGCTCCTTTGCCTAATAAAGTTGCCTATAGATGTAATCTGAAGTGACAAAGGAGTTGCAAAAACAAATTGATGAACTCATGAAAATGAGTTATATTCATGAAAGCCTAAGTCCTTGTGTTGTTCCGGTGTTGTTGGTTCCAAAAAAAAGATGGTTCTTGGAGGATGTGTGTTGATAGTTGGGTTGTTAATAACATCACTATAAAATATAGATTTTCACTAGTATACAAGTTATACATGCATGCCTTTGAAGGATTTTTAATTTGTTAGGAACCATTCGTGTAATTAGATAGGGAAAAATGGTGGGGTAGGAAAAGTAAGGTGATGGGGTGGGGTTGAGGGTGTATTTATTTAAATAAAGACAAAATTGCAAAAATGGTCTTTGTAGTATGCATTTTTTTGGGGGCTTTAGTCCAAACCACGATTTTTTTTTGGATTGGTGGTCCTTTTGAGCTAGTTTCTTTGCATTTTTGGTTCCTCAATAAACTGAAAAGACTATTGTACCCTTATGATATATTTTTTTATACTTTTTCTATTTAATTAAATGAAAAATAAAATAATTAACTAATTTGGGGCCCACATCTCTCTCTCTCTCTCTCTCTCTCTTTCACTCTCATACACACACACACACACTCTCTCTCTCACTCTCTCTCTCTCTCTAGGCTTGCCGGAAAAACAAAGCCAAAGAGTGGATGCAGCCACCACACCACCTGCTAGCCTCCCGTCGGCCACTAAATACCATCGTAAATACCACAGCTCCGCCACCTTCCATTGTTGTGCCAGAAAACGAGCAGGAAGAAGCTACACCACCCCACTGCCACCACCTTCTCCCCATCGTAAACAACCATCCCAACTCCACTCAACTTCCGGAGCAACCTCCAACCACCAAACCACCTGCTTTCCCTCCCCCTTCTCCTTCTCGTTTCGTTACCGACAGAAGAGAAACATGGCAGCAAGGTCACCACCTCATTGCCACCATGAGACTTTCTGACCCACCACTACCGAGCTGCCGTTGTCGAGTTACTTCATCCACCACCTGCCACCCCTCGTCGACGCAACCCACCACAGTTGTTATTGCTGTCATAATCTTCCCCTCATATCAATTTCCACCTTCCTCGTCCCTCTCCCTGAGTTTATTCTAGAAAAAAAACAAACGAACAACACAACATAACTGCCACTGTGCGCCATCCATCACCACCACTGCCATTTTTTTCTTTTTTGAGTTGCTTCCACTGTGAAGACTCCGATCAGCCATCACATCCCCCCACTGTGAGAGCTACATCTGGTTCTTCATTTTCTGGGTTTGGAAGCATAAAAGATTTCTTAATTGAATTTATATAAAAGTTGTACAATGTGTATGAATCTGGGGATACGGGGTGTTAGAGAGAGAGAGAGAGAGAGAGAGAGAGAGAGAAAGACCCACTTTTATATTTAATATTAATAACAATTTTAAAAAGTGAAAGAATATGAAAACTAAATTCATTAAGGGTATAATAGTCTTTTTAGTTTGGACAGGGACCAAAACTGAAAACAAACTAGCTCAAAAGGACCACCAATCCAAAAAAGTCGTGGTTTGGACTAAAACTCCAAAAAAATGTATACCACATGGACCATTTTTGCAATTTTGTCTTAAATAAACTAAAAGATCAAAAGGAAAATGGTATTTTTAGATAAGACAGGGACCAAGCGCTTTACAAAAGCAAACAGTAAGGATCTTCCTAGTTAAAAAAATAAGTTAGGGACCAAACACATTTCTTAAAGACCTTCCTAATCAGTAATTTGATGGTCTTCCGTAAAGACTTTCATGTGCACCTTCCTTCATAAGGACAGGTAACTAGGCGGGTGACTCACTCGTAGGTAGCACTCTTCGATGCTTTGACTCCTTCTTTTAGTAGTTCCTTTGAAGCTAGTAACTAGAATATAGGACCCGGAAGGCGGGCGCTTATTGCTCAAACCGCGGCTCTGTCCTACCTTACTTCTCAACCAAACCAGATTAAGCAAAGCACGCAAAGACGTACAAAAGCAAACAGTAAGGACCTTCCTAGTTAAAAAAATAAGTTAGAGACCAAACACACAAATCACCTTAAACCATAGGGACCATTCATATAATTTACTCTTATACATATAACAAATTAGAATGAGATATTACGTAAAATCATGCCCTTTCACTATAAAAAGCATACAAAAGCAATCACATTTTATATGGATTTTGTTCCAGAGCCCACTTTACAGCCATATCTATGAACATAATATAAAAATATAATCTATCTTAGGCAAAATGAGAAGACAAGTGTCAACCCATCAAAAATTCTACCATAAGTTTGTGCAGCTCTTCGTCTAAAAGATTTAAGGAACTATCCAAATGATTGTATCTTCCAAACTCGTATTTAAGCTCTTTTAAAACATTTATGTAACAATCCCAGGGTTTCTTATGATTTTCAACATTGTATCTTTCAAAGGCTTTGTATGCTTCAAACCTGATTTTTAGCATGTCCAAGACAAAATATGTGTGTTTCTTGCTCTTCTTCATAACTGGAATTGGATTCATTATTTGTAACATAATTTCTTGAGGTTGTGAGGGGTTCTATGGTGTGAAGCAATTGATTTCGCGGCCACTAGGAATTTAAAGGTACTACACTCCCCTAGATGAAATGGCTGGTCGGAATTCCTACCAGCTCCTATTTTGTTGTTATAACCAGGATAATCTTCAATCTTGAACTCCATACATTCAATCAATGTTAAACCACTTTGAATTGCCAATTCTTTGATATTCCAACGGTAGAATGTGTGTGCATTTATTACATGAACTTCACCGTTTGGATGCAACATGCCACACGCGTTCCGTTTTAACTTAATTTTTAACTTCTAATATATATTTGTTTTAACACTATAATAATAATTAATTTTATTTGTAATTTTGTTATCAAATACCAAATTTAATTTAATTTTTAGCTTCTATTTATCGGGACCTTAAATTTATGAGCTCCATTGATAATAGTCTAAACTTGAAGGGGACCAATTAAGTAGAACTACAGCGAGATCTTTATCGCCGCAAACGCTCTATGATGGAAATGTCAAATCACGTACCCTTCGGATAATTTAATCGATATTTTAGATTGTATTTTTGCTTTTCAAAATTCCAGTGGCACTTTGGTAATTCTTCACCCAACGTTTGTTTGTTTATTTATTTATTTTTTTTGGATTATATCACTTGCGTTCATACACCGTTACAGTTTCCACTTCCGCCTTTCTCTCTCTAGTCTCTTTGTGGTCGAAAACATCGTTAACAGTGGTGGAAATTGCAGGGGAGCATGTACTACGGAAAATGTCGATGAAGAGAATTAGCGATGAAGATGGCGAAGAGAAATGGGCGAAGCATTACTCTTCGAATCATCAGATACTGTTAGTTGGAGAAGGAGATTTCTCTTTCTCTGTGAGTCTGGCGATGTCTTTTGGGTCTGCTTCCAACATTGTAGCCTCTTCTCTCGATTCTTATGGTAATGAATCAGTGCTTTCATCACCTGTTAATCTCCATTTCTGAACTGTAATTAGTCGCTAATTAAGGTTTCCATAATCAGTTTGCTATTTTAGTTCTCAAACCTGATTTTATGTGCACTCTTTGGTAATGAAGTCTTTTTTTTTTTTGTTATTTTATTAGCTAAATTCAGGAAGCTTTAATTAATGTTTTTTTTTTTCTTGTAACAAAATGTTTTCTACAAACATGCTACAACTTTTTATTTTAGTATGAAATATGCATGTAACATTTTTTTTGTTGCATTTAATGATAAATCAGTAGATTATTGTTGAGGAATATCATTTCTTTTAAGACCGTTTTCTGTGATAAGTGAAGAAAATATGACACTTGATTTTATAAACAAATAATTAATAATATCAATTTTCTTGAAATATTTTTTGTTAAGGTTGAAATAGATAAAAATAATAAAACTAGAAATTTTAACTAAAGGAAAAAGTAAAACAGTTGAAGATATACTAGTCTTGTATAGTACGTCACAACTTATCAACCAACTCGGTTCATCTTTAGGTTTCCATATTATAAAAGCTTTCATACTCTTTGCTGTTTAAAGTGTGAACTTTTTGTTTCAAATAAACACATGATCAATGACATACTGGTCTTGTGATTTGGGCATACTTTGATTCTGCAAGATGTTCTTATCAAGAAATACAAGAGAGCAAAAAGAAACTTGGAAATTTTGGATAGTTTTGGAGCTCAACTATTACATGGGGTTGATTCCACCAAAATGAAACTTGATGCTTATCTTCGAATGCGAAAGTTTGACCGGATAGTATATAATTTCCCACATGCCGGCTTTCTAGGGAAAGAAAGTGATCACTTGGTCATCATGTAAGCTTCCTTTAATTAATTACTCCAAATCTTATAAGTTAACTATTCAAACATATACATTAGGGCCTAAATTCTAGAGGGATATGTAAAAATCACCCATTTGGTGGTGTTGCTTGTAGGATGCATAGAAGTTTGGTTCGTGGGTTTTTCAGGAACGCAAGTGGCATGTTGCGTCCGAATGGTGAAGTTCATGTAACCCACAAGACTGCATGCCCGTACTACTGTTGGAACATCAAAGAATTAGCAACCCAATATTGCTTAACATTGCTTGAATGTGTCAAGTTCAAGATTAAGGATTATCCAGGTTACAAAAACAAAAGAGGAGATGGTAGGAATGCCGACCACCCATTTCCTCTAGGGAAGTGCAGTACTTTCAAGTTTATATTGTCTTCAAAAGCCAACAAATTAAACACCTCAAACCCTCAACAACCTCAAGAAATTCCATTACAAAGAGCAAATGAAAGGATTGCGATGAATCATCCTTTCCCAGTTATGATGAACAAGGAATGCTTTCGAGTTTTCAAGGAGTATTTTAACCATTCATGTTCCAGCTCTGGGGAGTCTCATGACAATCTTCCCTATCGTGATCAGGACATGCTAAAAATTGGGTATGAAAGATACAATGCCGAAAATAATGGAAAACCCTTGGATGGTTATGTATGTCTTGTAGAAGAACTCCGAAAGTTTAGTAGACAGAGGGTAGCATTCTTGCGAAACTGGTTGCTCGAAATTGATCACCAGTACTTGTCGGTTCAGGTTCTAACCGAGAAAAGGTTAGCCTGACTTCTTATTTGATATGCAAGCAAAGTAAATACAATTAATCTTTTGCTGGAAATTCATCACCATGTCTAATTTATTTTGTTGACTTGATATGCAAGAAAAAGTAAATACAGTATCAATCGTATTCTGAGCAAAAAAACAAACATAGGCACTAAGTATTTTCGCTTGATTTTCGAAAAGCTTTAAAAAAAAGGTCTCGATTGATTACTACGAAGGGTAATAATGTAGTATAGTAGGAAAAGCAAATATTTTTCATGATTTGATGTGCAGCCATCCGGCCGGCGTCAGGCGATGTAACGCTCTGGCTATAGTACTATGGTAGTATAGTTCCACCTAGACCCCTTCAATTTTTAGAATTACCCTTTGAATTATATACTTTTAAGGTTTAAATCATAAACACGCTTCATTATTTTGTTATAAAGTAATTAATAAAGTTTATTATTAATTATCATTATAAAAATAAAGTAAAAGAAAGTTATAAAACAGAAAATAAATTAAAAACCAATAACTAACTATCCGTCGCACTTTTATTCGACAATGTGATAAACGGTGGTATAATCAATAATCATAAAGGGGGTCGATATGCCTTACGGTATGAACTGGCGATTTTTTTGGTATGGTACTAACATAGGAAGAAACAATGGTGTTTCCGCTCTCCCCGTCCCAATCTTCCTCCTTCACCTTTCTCTTTAATCAGCAAAAGGTTCCGTTGATGTCTTCCTGTTTCCTCACATGTAATCTTCTTTCCCTCACATGTATCATTAGGGATGCAAACAGATCGGGATTCCCTACTATCCACGAGGACCGGAACCGAACTGATCGAGGATTCCCTGTCCTAACGGGTAATGGATCGGGGATGGGGAGGGGACGGGTATATATATAGGGAAAAGTGAATATACCCTTAAGGGTATATAAGCTTAGGTACCCAAACTCATCATATTACGTCGTTTTGTATCATATATACACATTATAATTGTCCACTGTTATTCTAATTCAACTTCTAACTTGATTTAATTTCAAGATTTTTATAAATTTTACGTTTATCTTCCTTTTATATAATTTTCATTTTCAAGTATAATATATATAGCCTAATATGCGTTCGGCATAAAAATGTGATGTAAGAGGAAGATAATAGTGAAATTTCGAAAATCTTGAAAGTAAATCAAGTTAGGGGTTGAAATTTAAGAACATTATAATGAATATATAAAACCAAACGACGTATTATAGTGGGTTTGGGTATCTAAACTTATATACCCTTAAGTGTATATTCACTTTAAGTTATTTTAAGAAAGTAATTAATGCATATTAAATGTTTAAGATATAATAGGTATTAATTACATATTCAACATTTAATAAGCATTAATTACTTTTTTAAAATAACTAAAATGATTGGTCCAGAATCAATTATACAGGCACACAATAGATAGTGAAAACATTTGAACATATATATATATATATATATATATATATATATATATATATATATATATATATATATATATATATATATATATATATATGTTCAAATGTTTTCACTATCTATTGTGTGCCTGTATAATTGATTCTGGACCAATCATTTTAGTTATTTTAAAAAAGTAATTAATGCATATTACATGTTGAAGATATAATGAGTATTAATTACATCTTCAGCATTTAATATGCATTAATTAGTTTCTTAAAATAACTAAAATGATTGGTCCAGCACACAATAGATAGTGAAAACATTTGAACCTAACTCTCTCTCTCTCTCTCTCTCTATATATATATATATATATATATATATATATATATATATATATATATATATATATATATATATATATATATATAGGTTATTTTGTTAAATTAATTATTGTGTTATTGTATTCATAAATATGGGCCAATCAAATTTACTTATTTTAAGAAAAGTAATTAATATATATTATTGAATTAAATATAATTGAAAAAATCTTCTTAATTAATTACAAGGTGATTTAGTCAATTAATATATATTTAATAAAGGAAAATTGCATTTTTTAAGGGATCATAGATTCTATTAATTTTAAAAATCCGATTTTACGAATTATAATTCTTTTAATTCAGACATTCTGACAGAATATGTTTATGAGTATATTCAAAAATTGTTGAACAATCATGAATTTAAAAATTTCTTGTAGAATAACAAATTCTTGAACAATCAATTGAAGAATAAAAACAACAAATACATTATTTCTTATATAATACGGGTAACAATTGTTAATAATTACATCAAAATCTAACAACGATTAATACATTCTAAAAGAATAATGAGGTCCGTTTCAATTTTGCGGTCCGTTCTTCAAGCATCAACTTCTGTGATTCCAATAGAAATGAAATTCGTCATTCCATTCCAACAGAATTGAAATTCTTAATTCCATTCCAATAGATATTAGCCAAAAAACTGCTCATTCTGATATGTATATTAGCCAAAAAATTGTTTTTCATTTCCTTTCCTTCCCTGTCAAACACCCATTGTTTTCTCTCCAATGACCATTTTGACTCTGTTTCAGAAATCATAATAGAAATCAAAAGCATAATCTATTTGAAAAGAAATAAGAGCCAACGCCACATCAAAAATTAAATCACAATAATATAAGGCAGGAAGCATACTGTTGGATATTATTCCTTTTATATCAGCTCAGATACCGATTGTAGGAAATATAAAAATCTGATCACCACAACAAAAGGCTCGGTTACCAGTTACCGTGTGACAGATATATGAGTTAAAGGTATAAGATATAGATATATATAAAGAATAATAATTGCGGAATAAGTATAAATATGAAAGCTATAAATGACTGAAAGCTATAATAATATAAATGACTGTATTTAAATGACGTAAAGCTATAAATAATATAAATGATTGTATTTAAATGACATAAAGCTATAAATAATATAAATGACTATATTTAAATGACATAAAGCTATAATAAAGTATATAAGTATATAAATATATATCAAGTAGGTTCGTCAATAAATTGACTGAACTGGACTCATGGAACGACTGGTCGATATTTGTTCTTTGAATGGACTGGTCGATATTGGGACTCTTGGAGCAACTGGTCGATATTTGTTCAAAGATCAATTCGGCATTGGATAAGTAACAAAAAGTTCATTTAAAGCTCGGTTTTATGTAAAACAAGTGTTTACAAAAGGGTACAAAATACATGGGTTTATGTATTTGTATTTGAGGTACTTTTGGGTAAAACATGCACACGGGTCATGTAAGATAAGGCACAAGTGACACAGGTTGTGTAGGAGGGTTTTGGAGGGTTTTCTTGATGAATGATGCTGACACGGGGCGTGTTGATTTAGCCTTGCTGAACACGTGGCGTGTTCATGATGCTGATGTTGACACGGGGCGTGTCAGATTTAGCCTTGGATTTAACACGGGGCGTGTTGAGGTACAGAAGCATGAAGAAGGCAATCAGAGGGCAACACGGGGCGTGTTGATTTTTCCTTGGTTTTAACACGGGGCGTGTTCGTGTCTGAGTCAATTTCGGGATTTTTGTGATTTGAAGGTAAGTTTTGTTTGTGATGTTTTTGGCTAGGGTAATGGAGTTATGGTGTTTTGAGGATGTTTTCAAGTTTGTTTAGAGGTTGGAAGGAGTTTAAATAAGGTGGTAAAGGTGGTGGAATTTCTATGAAGATGATGATGAATAGTGATGGGTTTTGTGGTTGATCTTGATGCAGAAGGTTTTGGGTTGTTTCATGGTTGTGTTTTGGTGTTTTGATGTAAGGAAAGTATTTGGTGGTGTATGATGTGATGAACAAAGGTGGTGAAGATGAAAAACCTTTAGTTTTAATGAAGAAGATGAAGATGGTTGATGGTGTTCTTCATTTGATTGTTGATGATCTTGGTGTTCTTCACTTAGCTTCTTGTTTGATCTTGGTGTTCTTCATTTAGCTCTAAGGATGAAGATTGAGAGGGTGTAGTTTTACAAAGGAAAACTCACTATATCATATCTATCTCTCTTACTCTCTTCTATTATCTCCAACACAAACACACACTACATACACATGTATATATATGAGAAACAAATATCTTGTAGTACACTTGAGTGTTTGGAGGGTTGGCTGCAAGTTGATGTAGAGTAGGAGCAAAAAAAAAACGTGTGAATGGGTTTAGCTTCTTCATCTTTGACTTTTGTTGACTTCTTCTTTGTTTGACTATTCAACCAATATACAACATATATATATATATATATATATATATATATATATATGTATATAATACATATATCCATATATAATACATACATATGTATATAATACATACATACATATATATATATATATATATATATATATATATATATATATATATATATTGTTGAAACTGTTTAGTCACACATATGTGTTTTCATCATTTGCGTGTTTTTGTATTTTCCGTTTTATCACACATTCATGCAACCTGAAATAACTGATAATATTTGTTAGATTGTATAAAAACAGTTCATCTTATTTCAGTGATGGTCACATACAAGGTTACATAAGAACATTTTTCAACAATTTCCCCCTATGTGATCATTGCTGAAATAAGGACAGGTATGATATAATCATATGGACAGTTTAACTTTTGAAGATTCGAGATAAAAGATTTGTCAATAGATAAGATATATATAAAACCATAGCAATTGATTTGAAAGTTTGTGACTTGGTTTAACATATCTTATGTAAAAGATTTTCAGAAATTAGTTTCCGAATCAAAGTCTCGGGTTCGGTTATCAAAGGGTAGCCATATATGTATCTAAAAAAATTTCTTAAGATTTTATAGCATTATTAATGAAGACAAGTGGTCTAATAGGTCGATTCAGATGAACGCTCATAGGTATAGCTCACATTTCACTTGGGTGTTTGGTTGTTCTGGCAGCAGAACAAGTTAATGATCACTAAAAATGAGTGATATCTCTCTCTGATGACTCACACTCATATTGGAGGTGTTTAGCTATGCTTTTCCTGAAAGGTCACTTAGTCTCATTATTAGATAATCAATCACATAAGACTGGTTTCGGCATTACTCAGCGGGTTTCTTCATTCATGCCATTAAAGTTCACTCTCTCTCCGTCAGGAAATACATGTAGAGGTGTTTAGCAATTTTCGTAGTGCAGTTTGCAACTAAGAATCTTCAGTGATGAAGGCTACAATATCCCGGGAAATCCATTATTGTTGCAGCTTGTTCTTTGATGGTATCCTTTTTGTTGATCAATATCTATTTGTTGTAAAAGGATATTTTGTTTTAGCATCGAGAATTTGCTACATTTGAGAAAATTGGGATTTTTGAGAGTATCTATCTTGCGGGATTAAGATATCCCTTTTTGTGAAAAATGGTTTAAAAAACAGATCAAGGGATCTTTTGATGTTTGTTTTGAAATAACCATTTGGTTAAACTTTGTTTGAAAATACCAAATGTAGAGTTTTTGTTTTGTTTGGTATTTCTTTGGTGAATGATTTTGCTTTCTTGTTGATTCGTCTTTATCTTGTTTCGTCTTTGACGATTGGATTTGGATAGATCTTTGGTTTTCTTTAATAAGTGATGGTTGAAATCCTTTTCGTTTCGTCTTTTCCTGTTGATGGATCACGGGATCTCAAGACTTCATTTTTGGTTGGCTTATATCTAGGTAGGGATTGGTGGCATAAAAAACAGTTTGTCTAGTATGTAAGAAATGAATGTATCGTCCCTGGTCATTTTGATATCTAAGCAAAAATGAGACCGTGACAAGGTATAATCGGATATACCTTATAAGCAATAGCGACACACCTAAGCTCACAAGAAATGAATTCCACAATGATTCAGATTGACGAGGCACAAATTCTCACATGGGTTTTTGTTTTCATCTGAACCTCCTAACCTTATGTCCCTTGAGTGTTTAAAATCGTCAATAATGAAATAAATTCGAAGGAAATAAAGTTATATACATTATGAAAAGTAGGAGATTTGAACCTTCACTCCAATTGAGAATCAATATGACTTAAAATCTTCATCGAGCATAAGCATCTGAAAATTAAGTCAAGAGACGATTAATCACAAGGTTCTGTAAAATCTTATTACGGCAAGTCTTTTATTATATTTTTGAAGATTCATTTTTCTGAATGTTTTTGGAAATATTGGTTTTTTCAATGTTTTTGGTATTTTTGAAAAGAAAACAATTTTCAAATGTTTTTGAATTTTCTTTTTGAATGAAAGTAAAAACACTTTTGTACAAACAAAAAGTAAAAGTTTAAGGATGGATGTTATCTGGATTTAACATTCCTAGACGGCCTAGGAAGTATTGAAACTTCGTTTCATCGAGAGCCTTAGTGAAGACATCGACAATTTGATCTTCGAAGTTGATGAAGTGTAGTTCGATATGACCCTTTTGAATGTTGTCTTTGATAAAGTGATATCGAATGTCGATGTGCTTTGTCATGGAATGGTGAACGGGATTGTGAGAAATGGCAATTGCACTGGTTGAGTCACAAAATATGGGAATTTGTGAGATTTTGAAGCCATAGTCATGCAATTGAGTTTGCATCCATATGACTTGTGAGCAACAGCTGGCGGTAGCGACATATTCAGCTTCTGCTGTTGATGTGGATACACAAGTCTGTTTCTTTGAAGTCCAACTCACTAGTCTACCTCCTAGGAATTGACAGCTACCAGATGTACTCTTCCTATCTAGCTTGCATCCTCCGTAGTCTAAGTCGGTGAAAGCGTTCAGCTGAAAATCGGAGTTAGCTGGATACCAAAGGCCAAGTTTGGGAGTGCCTTTAAGGTATTTGAAGATGCGTTTCACAGCAACTACATGGGATTCCATAGGATTTTCTTGGTATCTAGCACAGACACATGTAGAAAACATGATGTCAGGTCTGCTGGCAATGAGGTATAAGAGTGATCCAATCATTCCACGATATCTTTTCTGGTCAACGGGTTTGCCATTTAAGTATGCATCAATTTTGTATCCAAAAGCCATTGGGGTTTTTGCGGTATTGGATTTTTCCATTGAAAAACGAGTGAGTAGGTTTTTGACATAATTCTCTTGGTTGATGAAAATGCCATCAGTTGACTGTTTAATTTGAAGTCCGAGAAAAGTAGTCATCTCCCCAATCATGCTCATTTCAAATTTGCTCTTCATTAAATCTGCAAACTTAACACTTAAAGATTCATCAGTAGAACCGGAAATAATGTCATCAACATATATTTGTACAATTAAAAGATGTTTATTAAAGATTTTACGAAAAAGGGTTGGATCGATTGAACCTCTTTTAAAACCTGATTCTTCGAGAAAGGTTGACAACGTGGCATACCAGGCTCGGGGTGCTTGTTTCAAGCCATAGACAGCTTTTTGCAATTTAAAGCTGTGATCGGGAAATTTGGGATCTTCGAAACCTGGTGGTTGTTGGATGTATACTTCGCGATCTATCTCTCTGTGTAGGAATGCACATTTAACGTCCATTTGGAATACTTTGAAGTTCTTATGTGCAGCATATGCAAGAAAGATGCGAATTGCTTCAATTCTGGCAACTGGAGCATATGTTTCATCGTAGTCGATTCCTTCTTGTTGTGAATATCCTTTGACTACAAGACGTGCCTTGTTTCGACAAATGATTCCTTGATCGTCAGTCTTGTTTCTGTATACCCATCTTGAACCTATAACAGTAACATCGGGTGGAGTAGGAACAAGATTCCATACGTCGTTTCTTTCAAATTCTGCTAGCTCTTCTTGCATAGCTTTTACCCAGTCTGGATCTTTTATAGCAGAATGTATGGTTTTGGGTTCAGTCGTGGATAAAAAGGCTCCAAATAAACATTCATTTGTGGATGCGGCTCTAGTCTGAATGCCTAAGTTGGGATCTCCGATGATTTGGTCTGTTGGATGATTTCTGGTCCACTTTATTAAGCGATTCTCTTCCGCTATAATAATTGGAGTTTCAGTATCCCATTGTTCTTCTCCAGGAGTTTCATCTTGGAATAGGTTTGAAGGTTCCCCCATAAATGATGCATCGGGGTTGTTTTGGCTATTTGGGGATTAGGTATTTAAAGGAGGATTTGGTGTTTGTTCCAAAGAGGAAGTATGTGTTGGTGGTTCCCCCTCGAATTGATCTGCATCATTTTGGTTTGTTTGTGGAATAACTTCATTGGGTGTTCCTGTAGGATCAATTAAAGTAGTTAAAAGTTCAGAATTGTAAGCAGTTTTTGGTTGTTCAAAAAGTAAATCAAGATCGATTTCAATGTCTATGTCAGGAGAAGGTGTTTGTTGAATTGGATTTTGAAAAATATTTTCAATCATTTTTGAACCAAAATGTTCACGAGCCAATTTCCTGACATAAACTTCATCGAAATGAACATCGGTACTTTCTTCAATTACTCTGGTACGTTTGTTTAGTACTCCATAAGCAGCTGAAGAAAATGAGTAACCAAGGAAAATTCTTTCGTCCGACCTTGATTCAAATTTTGAAAGGTGATCTTTATTGTTCTTTACGAAGCATCGACAACCAAAAATATGGAAAAACTTGATGTTTGGTTTTCGGTTGTTAATGACTTCATATGGTGTTTTATGAAGATGTTTATGGATTAAGGAACGATTTTGAGTGTAGCAAGCTGTGGCTATTGCTTCTGCCCAGAAGTATTGTGGCAGATCAACGAAGATAAGCATTGATCTTGCAGCTTCACATAGAATTCGGTTCCTTCTTTCGACAACACCGTTCTGTTGTGGAGTGTATGGGGCTGAGAAGTTATGTTCAATTCCTTTGTCTTTGAGAAATGAATCTAGAGTATTGTTTTTGAACTCTAAACCATTATCACTTCGGATTCTTCGAACATGTCGTTTCAGCTTCAGCTCGATTTGTTTGATGAAGTTGATCATCTCTTCAGGTGCTTCTGATTTTAGTCTTAAGAAAAAGACCCAAGTAAAGCGTGAGAAACCATCAACGACAACAAGAATGTACTTCTTCCCTTGTATGGTTTCGGTTTTGGCAGGGCCACAAAGGTCTATGTGCAACAACTCTAGTGGTTCGAATACACTAGATTCTGAGATGCTTTTGTGAGTGGATTTGGAAAGTTTTCCTTTTTCACATGCGGCACAAAGAGTTTCGTTATCAAGCTTCAGAAGTGGTAGCCCTCGAACAAGATCATTGCCGATTAATTTGTTGATGTACCCAAAGTTTAGATGGGAAAGGCGACGGTGCCATAACCAACTAATATCTGTTGGGGCTTTAGATAGCAGACATATATCGGGTTTACCATAGATAAGATCCATGTCAAGTGGATACATATTTCCGGCACGGTCAAAATCAACTATAACATCTTTTGTTTTGGCGTCCATGATCAAACTTCGTTGTTTAGTGAAAAGAACTTCAAGATTGTTATCACACAGTTGAAAAACACTGATGACGTTGTGTTTCAGGTCATCGACGAAGGCAACTTTCTTTATGGTAAAATTACCATTTGTTATGTTTCCATAACCTTTGATTTTTGCTTTCATGTTGTTGCCGAAGGTAACATCTTGATTGGTTTGTATAGGTTTGAAGTCATGTAAGTAGTTCCGGTTTCCTGTCATATGCTTAGAGCAGCCACTATCAATATACCATGTATCATCATTGGGTTCTCCAGCATTAAGTACCTGCAATCAGACAGAAAGTTTAGGTACCCAAATCTGAATGGGTCCTGGTTTGTCAGTTTTTATTTTGGGTGCTTTGCTTAATGAATTTCTTTTATCATTTGACTTCACATTATTGTAATGGTTTAGTTTATAACGATGGAATGGTTGAGGTTTGATTTGATCTATCAATTTTACCCAAAATGTGATTTATTTTTGAAAGCCTGTGGGTTGATAAGATCTGTGATTTGGTGAAAGATATCCTAGATGTGAAGGTTTGTTTGAAAAGTTTTCTTCATATCTGGGATGTGATGGGCGGTTTTGAAAAGCTTTTTGATGATGATGGTTTGAAACTTTCTGATGTGATGGTTTTTTAAAGTTCCTTGAATGATTAAAAGTGATATCTTGAAAGCGGTTTTCAAAAGGTTTTGGAAAAGGTTTTGGTTTTTGTTTGGAAACCTGTTGATGAGGTATGACGTAGGGTTTAACTGGTTTCTTTGGTTGGTTTTCAAAAATGTTTGGCATGATAAGTGGGGTTTTGGTGACTTGAATGGATTTTTTGCTTGTTTGTTGTTTCTTGGAGTATTTTTGTCCCAGACTAGTTTTTCCAACAATTGATGAAGTCATTGTAGGAAAAACAGTTGGTATAGAAGTACTACCATCCTCATAAGAGGAATTTTCTCCATTCAAAAAGTTTTTGAGTTTAGTGGTTCCATCGGTATGTTTGATTTGGTGAGTTAAAGAACTTGCAGAGTTTGTTTCAGAATTTACAACTCTTTTGAAAGACTTTTTGGAAACACTGAAAGCAGTATCATCTGGACTACAGTTGATAACTGTTTCGTCATCTGGATCTTCCTCATTAACAGATGTGAAAAGATCTGGTAGAGTAGATTCAGAGTTTTCACAATTCGTCATGTTTTCCTGTTTTGCTTGTTCAATTTCAAAGGATTCTCTTCCAATTCCTGGTCTATAATTCGTATCAATTTTGCCAGTTCCTAAGGTGTTTGCCTTGGTGAAAATATCATCACTTAGCTGTAACGACCCGTCTCCGGTATGATAATTCCTTGGTATTTATTTTGAAGTTTTGCAAGAGGGACTCGGCAAGTTCATAGCCTGACTCGCCGAGTAGGGTCGGGATTTCGAGCACGTGATTAGCTGGAGACTCGGCGAGTCCATATTCTGGACTCGGCGAGTCTGTCCGTCTGGGAGAAACCCTAAATCCCCGAGTTGCCCACTATTTAAGCCACCTTATAGCCCCCAATCTCGCCTCCTTCACCCTCTAAAGCTGTGAGAAAACACTAATTCGATCTTGAGTGTTTGTTTTAGTGATCTTGTGTGCATTTGTGAAGGCTTGAAGAAGGAGAAGAAGAAAGGAGCAAGGAGAAGGATTCCAGAGCAGAGATTCAAGGGAAAACAAGAGCTCTTTGAGGTATTCTTCAGTTTCCCCTCTCTTTTATGCCTTAAAACCCTTTCTAGATCTTGTTAATGCCTTTCTCAAAGCTTTATGTTGTTATGAAAGCTCTCTTATGCCGAGATAACCTTAGATCTGTTCCTTTAGGAGTTGTAGAGCCCAGATCTATTGCCTTTATGGGTCTATTTTGCATATTAACCCTAGATCTACCCCTTTTAAGCATCTTTTAGCCTTTATTCCCTTGTTCATGTATTTGTACACGTAAAGTTGGAAACTTTACGTGGTAAATCAGCTTATTGGACTCAGATCTATCATTTGTATGTTTTGGATTCGAGCAGAATCGAGTGTAGAATAGTTGCATGGCTGTGACTCGGCGAGTCGGAAGAGCGACTCGGCGAGTCGAGTCGCGAGTCCCCGATTTCTTCCCTTTTGAGCGGTGTCGAGTGGGACCAGTGAGTAGTGGAGTGGACTCAGCGAGTTTGAGGGTAGACTCAGTAATCGGGGGACTCGGCGAGTTGTTCATACAACTCGGAGAGTCCAAGGCAATCTTCTTAAGCTCAAGAACAACTCGTCGAGTTGTTCATAGGACTCGGCGAGTCGGATGAAGATTGTCTGAGTTCTTGGATCGGGAGAGTACTCGTCGAGTCGATGCCATACTCGACGAGTAGCAGCGAGTTGAGTCGAGGAGTGAGAATAGGGACTCGGCGAGTTGGCGGCCCAACTCGGCGAGTCAGGTCAACTGTGGGTTGACTTTGACCGAGAGTTGACTTTGTCTGAGAGTTGACCTTGTCCAAGGGTAAAAGAGTCATTTTACCCAGTGCAGTGTTTAGTATTTGATTGAGTGTGTTTATGGACTTGTAGCCGGGGAGATACCGGAGCAGCAACAGTTAGCTTCCAGAGCCATACACTCAGCAGCCAGTTCACGAGGTGAGTTTCCTTTCAGTAGGAACGGGTCTAAGGCCACAATGTCGGCCCGTTTAGCTAGCAGTAAAATCCGGATTTCGATCCGATGCAGTAGTTAGTGTGTCTGTCGTCTTCGTGGCTCAGACAGGATTATGTGTGTTTATGTCAGTGATATGTTTATGCTATGATCAGTCAGCTTCGGACTTCGGTCCGATGACAGCTTCGGACTTCGGTTCGATGTAGGGGACAAGGTCCCAGTTAGCTTCGGACTTCGGTCTGATGTGAGCTTCGGACTTCGGTACGATGTAGGGGGCAAGGTCCCAGTCAGCTTCGGACTTCGGTCCGATGTCAGCTTTGGACTTCAGTCCGATGGAGGGGGGGGGCAAGGCCCCAGTCAGTCTGCTTCGGACTTCGTCCGATGGAGGGGGCAAGGCCCCAGTATGTGCTTGATATGTTATTTTTTGGTATGTGGTAGTTTGGGGGAGCTCACTAAGCTTCGTGCTTACAGTTTCAGTTTTGGTTTCAGGTACTTCCGCAACTAGAGGGAAGAGCTCGGGATGATGGCATCGCACACACCACAGCTTCAGCTTTTATCCTGGGAGTTGATTTAGTCCTTGATTTTTATATGACATGGATATGATACAGTTTTCCGCACATTGTTTCATTATTATTTTGAGATACATCATGTATGGTTTTATGATATGACACTCAGATTATGGTTTTTGGTTATGTTGAAAAACGAAATTTTTGGGTCGTTTCAAGTTGGTATCAGAGCCCTGGTTTGAGGGATTCGGATACACTTCCGGGTGTATCTGAACTCAAACTAAGGGGGAAATAAAAAGATTTTTAAAAGAAAAATGTTTCTAAAAGAATTTTGAAAGCACTTAGAAAGAAAGAAAATTTTTAAAACGAGATAAGGGTGTGGTGCATGCGATCAGCCGAGCTCAAGTAAGTACTCCCAAATTACCAATACAAGTTTTATTATTATGATTAATTGTTCCAGCTTCAGTAGAACAACATGCTAGTATAGGGCTAAGGATCTAGGAGGATGCCTTATGTGCCTGCTTTATGTGTTACAGATTTATGAAAATTGCATGCTAGTATTAAGTAAACAGCAGTAGGATAGCCTGTTTAGGTTATGCCTGGTAGCGCGAGCTTAGCATTGTATGCTAGAGTAGCTTCTCGTTATGAGAATAGCTTTGCCTAAGTATATTTCCCTTATCCGAATGTTGCTTGATTTGTGCTTTGTGGGACTCTGAGTGATGGGAGTTAGCCATTAGGTGAATACGCCACATCACATGTGATCAGGGTTGAATAATCTCAGAGTGCTGGATTTGGCCCTATTGCGCAGCTCTTGTTTGAGTCCAACCGTTATAGGGACGAGTCTTTTACTTGAAGGATTATCTGATCCTCGTCACATGTGATGGTGTTCAGGTGGTGGCTAATTAGCATTATAAGGAGACCTTCAGCAGCTGAGGACTAGTTGAGTTGAGTCTGAGATTCCCCTAGGGCAAGCCTAGGATGAGAGTAGCAGAGATCAGTAGTAGTAAAAGTGACTTGGTGGAGTCAAGGCAGTTCTTGAAGAAAGTACGGATAGATGTGGAAGGTAGTATGGGCCCGTACTACTGAAAGCAGAGGATCCGTACTCGAATCAAGAAAGGCTGAGACAAGACCAGGAAGCTAGTTGTAGTAATTAATGATCCCTTGAGATATTTCAGTTTTCTGATGTAGTTGTGATATGTTTCAGAATGGTGGTTTTACGTTCGAGGCCAGAAGCCGGCAGTGGAGGTGCCGGGGAGGGATCAGGTTCAGGCTCGAGGGGTGAGCGCATTGATGAGCAGACCCGAGAGTTTCTTTCTTCAGAGATCATAGACCATACCTATTCTATGACGTTCGGAGCTCTTGAAGGTATTTCAACACCAGCAACGAAGCAAAAGTTTGATTGCGCTTGTTCATTGTCAACTTCGTCATCAGAAGTTGGCCAGTATTCCACGCTTGGTTCATGGATTGCCATCAATGCTCTTTGGTTTTCTTGGTTTTCTTCCCTTTTTTTTTGTAAAATTTTTGAAAGGATTCTTGAACAAGTGATATTAAAATGAAATTTTTAAAGAAAAGCTTATGGAAGGTTGATAAACGCTATAACCAAAAGTTTTTCGACAAAAATTTCAAGGTAAATAACACAGGCTCTGATACCAATTGTTGGATATTATTCCTTTTATATCAGCTTAGATACCGATTGTTGGAAATATAAAAATCTGATCACCACAACAAAAGGCTCGGTTACCAGTTACCGTGTGACAGATATATGAGTTAAAGGTATAAGATATAGATATATATAAAGAATAATAATTGCGGAATAAGTATAAATATGAAAGCTATAAATGACTGAAAGCTATAATAATATAAATGACTGTATTTAAATGACGTAAAGCTATAAATAATATAAATGACTGTATTTAAATGACATAAAGCTATAAATAATATAAATGACTATATTTAAATGACATAAAGCTATAATAAAGTATATAAGTATATAAATATATATCAAGTAGGTTCATCAATAAATTGACTAAACTGGACTCATGGAACGACTGGTCGATATTTGTTCTTTGAATGGACTGGTCGATATTGGGACTCTTGGAGCGACTGATCGATATTTGTTCAAAGATCAATCCGGCATTAGATAAGTAACAAAAAGTTCATATAAAGCTCGGTTTTATGTAAAACAAGTGTTTACAAAAGGGTACAAAATACATGGGTTTATGTATTTGTATTTGAGCTACTTTTGCGTAAAAACATGCACACGGGTCATGTAATATAAGGCACAAGTGACACGGGTTGTGTAGGAGGGTTTTGGAGGGTTTTCCTGATGAATGATGCTGACACGGGGCGTGTTGATTTAGCCTTGCTGAACACGGGGCATGTTCATGATGCTGATGATGACACGGGGCGTGTTGATTTAGCCTTGCTGAACACGGGGCGTGTTCATGATGTTGATGCTGACACGAGGCGTGTCAGATTTAGCCTTGGATTTAACACGGGGCGTGTTGAGGTACAGAAGCATGAAGAAGGCAATCAGAGGGCAACACGGGGCGTGTTGATTTTGCCTTGGTTTTAACATGGGGCGTGTTCGTGTCTAAGTCAATTTCGGGATTTTTGTGATTTGAAGGTAAGTTTTGTTTGTGATGTTTTTGGCTAGGGTAATGAAGTTATGGTGTTTTGAGGATGTTTTCAAGTTTGTTTAGAGGTTGGAAGGAGTTTAAAATAAGGTGGTAAAGGTGGTGGAATTTCTATGAAGATGATGATGAATAGTGATGGGTTTTGTGGTTGATCTTGATGCAGAAGGTTTTGGGTTGTTTCATGGTTGTGTTTTGGTGTTTTGATGTAAGGAAAGTGTTTGGTGGTGTATGATGTGATGAACAAAGGTGGTGAAGATGAAAAACCTTTAGTTTCATTGAAGAAGATGAAGATGGTTGATGGTGTTCTTCATTTGATTGTTGATGATCTTGGTGTTCTTCACTTAGCTTCTTGTTTGATCTTGGTGTTCTTCATTTAGCTCCAGGGATAAAGATTGAGAGGGTGTAGTTTTACAAAGGAAAACTCACTATATCATATCTATCTCTCTTACTCTCTTCTATTATCTCCAACACAAACACACACTACATACACATGTATATATATATGAGAAACAAATATCTTGTAGTACACTTGAGTGTTTGGAGGGTTGGCTGCAAGTTGATGTAGAGTAGGAGCAAAAAAACGTATGAATGGGTTTAGCTTCTTCATCTTTGACTTTTGTTGACTTCTTCTTTGTTTGACTATTCAACCAATATACAACATATATATAATACATATATACATATATAATACATACATATGTATATAATACACACACACACACATATATATATATACGTATATATATGTATATATATATATATATTGTTGAAACTGTTTAGTGACACATATGTGTTTTCGTCATTCGTGCGTTTTCGTATTTTCCGTTTTATCACACATTCATGCAACCTGAAATAACTGATAATATTTGTTAGATTGTATAAAAACAGTTCATCTTATTTCAGTGATGGTCACATACAAGGTTACATAAGAACATTTTTCAACACATACTAAAACCACGTTTTTGAAACAACATTACACACAAGCAGTGACAGAGCTTGAACATATAAGTAAGGGGCCGAAAGTAAAAAAATCTAAAATAAACGTTATTACACAAAAAAATCAATTTTTTTCAGCATTTAAACACCAAATTACCTAAATTTACCGTTCTTACTGTTGGAATAGTGTGTAAGGCTGCAACTATATTAGGCAAGTATTTGACCCGATTGTGCATGGTCATTTTGGGTTGCCTTCACCATAACAACTTGATAAGATGATTTATTATGAGAGAATAGATATTATTAATATATTATGATAATAATATAAGGAATAATAATATTGTTATTTGATTAATATAAGTCATAGATTAATTAGTATTAATTTGGTGACTTAAAGAGATTAATTAAATAAGAGGGTATAAACTGTCAATTGTTTGATAGTTGCACTTTGGGCTGTAAATCCTTAAGGGATAGAGGTTGGACGAATTCTAGGGCTTGGGATAGCCTCAAATTCGTCCAAGGCTTATCTTTGGTAAGGATTAGGATTACTTAGAGCTTAAGTTATCCAATTAGGGTTTAAAGGTGAAAACCCTAGGAGCCTTACAAGTATAAATAGATCCCTAGAGCAAGGGAAATCGGCACCTCTGCAAAAGCAAAGAAACACTGGCCGATTTCATCCCTAACCTCTCTCTCAAATCATCCTCCTTGCTAGTTGGTGTTTGTAAGCCATTAGAGGAGTGACAATTGTGACTCTAGAGCTCCAAGACAACAAGATCAAACAAGAGATTCAAAGGTAAACTTCTAGATCTGATTTTGTATTGTTCTTATACCTAATTAGTGATTAGAAGTCTTGGATTCAAAGCATGTTTAATTAGAGAAACCTTGATCCAAGCATTAAGGTTTGCATGTGCACATAGGAATGTTCATATGGCCAAAACCCATCAGTGGTATCAGAGCCTAGATTCGTTTCTATTAAATTGATGCATGATTGTTTGTCTCTTGCTTGAAAAAATTCGAATTTTGTGTTTCTGTGTCATGGACTCGGCGAGTCCAGTTGGGCACTCGGCGAGTCCGAGCGTCAGGAAGGCCCAAATTCGGGATTTTTTGATATTTATCTTATGGAAACTTGCCTTTATCATATTAGATCAACCCTAATCCGATTTTTTGATATATATAACTATAATCTTGATCTAATTAAAGATATTTATCAATTAATAAAATATTTAATTTCCTTATGTGATAATTAATTAATTATTTTGATTAAATTGGTAAATTATTTTGCAAGAAATCTTTAAATAAATCAAATATGGATAATTATGGAATTAATTGTTAATTAAGATTATTTGTTATTTGATCCTCCATGTTTTTTAAATGTTTAAAATTTGCCCTCAAGTTTTGAAATTTATGTTTTGTGATTAAAAGTTTAATTTAGACAATCTAAATTTCAAACCCTAGAATTTTACAAGTTTAAAATACAACCCTATACTAATATAATATTACAAGATTAATATATATATATATATATATATATATATATATATGTATGTATGTATAACTAAAATGCTAGTCTTACTGTTAGTAGGCCTCATTCACGAAGCCAATCTATAAGGTGGGTATAAGGTTGCGGCCTATAAAATGACGCTTAATGGGTGTACACTCACACTTACCGCTTGCTTGATCGGTGGAGCGTCGTTAGCCGAATGGGTAGGATAGGGCAACCTCATCCTCTCATTAAAAGTATAATATGAAATACAAGGTAACTACATGTTTTTTAAGATTTCCCGATCTTAGTTACTTTAGGAAAAGTGAATTGATGCAATCCCATGAAATTACACTTTGCACCCTTGCTAAGAAGTTAGTGGAGCGTGTGTGGTTTACCGGCACACTAATTGGTTCTAAGCAAAGGTGGCAAAGGGTGATTCATTGTTTATCATACTTCGATGGAGCGTGTGTGGTTTATCGGCACATCGAATAGGTGATCGTTACAATGAATGCACCATGTGAATTTGCATGGTAATTCACACCCGCTTTGTGATCCTCGGTATCCCAGTCACAAACAAGAGGGACATATCGAGATTTAAACATGTCATTGAAAAGTTTCAATGAATCTCATCTAAACCTAGGAATTATCGAATACATTTAGAACATAAAGTTATGTTTAGTGGTGGAGAATTAGTGAATCGTCATTCACGTACCTTCAAATTGTTTGCATGTTAGATGCCGGAATCCCTTTTCTAAATTGTAAATATTGTTGTTGGATCCTAGCCCTAATTTTTCTTATTGGGTGATAATTAGGGATTCATATTCTAATCTATTTTTGTCCTTTCTAATTGTAGATGTCGAACGCAAACAACGCTGCTGCTAGTTCATTCACATTGATGAGCCTTTGTCAAAAGGACACCTTCGATGGGACGAACTTTAGCGAATGGATAAGATACATTCGCACTATTGCTCGCTATGAGGATAAGGATTATGTCCTCGATGAGAAGCTCGAGAAAATCAACCCTGAAATCGCTACTCCGGCTGAAATGACCGCTTTTGAAACTCACGAGCGTGATGCAACGAAGGTTCATTGCATCATGATAGCCACTATGAACTCCGAATTCCAAAAGTCCTATGAGGACATGTACCCGTACGAGATGTACCAAGACTTATTGGAGAGATACCACCAAAACGCGAGACAAGAGCGTTATGAGATTTTCACTAACATGATTTCGCAAGTTGAATGTTGACTTTGGGGAAGACTTGGCGATCGACATGGTGCTTCATTCTTTACCTCCAAGTTACAATCAATGTAGGATGACCTATCACATGAACAAAGAAGAGGTCATCCTAAGCAAACTCCAAGGTCTCTTGAGGGTCGCTGAGAGCAACTTCAAGGATAAGTCTGTTGCGCCAACTCCCAATCCACCTGCTGCTCCTGTGTTGGCTATTGGACAAGGAAGGGGAAAGAAGAGGAAGGCTTCGTCTAAGAACCATCGCAAGGTTAAGCCCCGAGATGGTGCCTCTTCTAGTGGGACCAAAGTTGATCCTCCTAAACCCTACCCTAACCCAAAGGAGGCAGAGTGCCACCACTGCCACAAGATAGGACATTGGAAGAGAAGCTGCCCAGAGTACCTGCAAGCCATCAAGGAAGGAAAGATCAAGCCGTCTTTCACAGGTATATACACAATTAAATCTAACGATTCATCTCATGCTATTTCTTGGGTTCTTGATACCAGTTGTGGTTACCACATTTATTCTAATGTGTAGGGACTAAGAAGAAATAGAGACGTGGAGCATGGAAGAATAAATGTAATCATGGGGAACAGAAGATCGTCGTCTGTGACCAAGATTGGAGTGTATTCTTTAGTGCTTAGGAATGGTTTATCTTATATTTGAACAATTGTTGCTATTTGCCAGAAATGGCTAGAAACATCATTTCATTTCATGGTTTGTTTAGACAAGGTTTTAAATTTTCTTTTAATAATGAGAATGGTTCTATTTTGGCTTATCTAAATGGTGTCTTTTATTTTGAAGCTATACCATGTAATGGAATTTATGAAACCGTTATGATTGTAGATAACTTAGGAAATGATGTTTTATGCATGGATTCTTCCAATAGTATGGATAGAGCATCCTTGTGGCATTGTCGTCTTGGACATGTCAACAAGAAACGCATAGCCCAACTCCAAAAGGATGGAGTGTTGGAGTCATTTGACCTTAGGGAAGATGACACATGCGAGTCTTGTTTGCTTGGAAAGATGACTAAGTCACCCTTCGCTGGTTCTTGCGAAAGGGGTGAGGGTCTATTGGACCTAATACATACCGATGTATGTGGACCGTTTAGATCAACCACGAAGGATGGGAACCGTTTCTACGTGACTTTTACCGATGACTATAGTAGATATGGGTATATCTATTTAATCAAGCAAAAGTTAGAAACTTTTGAAAAGTTCAAAGAGTTTAAGAATGAAGTGGAGAATCAATTGGGCAAGAAAATCAAGATGCTTCGATCCGATCGAGGAGGAGAGTACCTAAGTCTTGAATTCCACGATTATCTTAAGGAGTGTGGAATAGTTTCACAATTGACGCCTCCTAGGACACCGCAGTTGAATGGTGTGGCAGAAAGGCGTAATCGAACCTTGTTAGACATGGTTCGCTCCATGATGAGTCGTGCTTCACTACCTATCTCTTTTTGGGGGTATGCCTTAGAGACTGCCGCCCATATCCTTAACCGAGTCCCTACTAAGAAGGTTGCCAAAACACCTCACGAGATGTGGACAGGGAAAGCTCCCTCGTTGGCACATGTCAAGGTTTGGGGTTGCGAGGCTTTCGTAAGACGAGATACTCATGACAAGCTCGAACCTCATAGTGAGTGATGTATTTTCATCGGCTACCCGCAGAAATCCTTTGGATATCTCTTCTATAGACCGAAGGACAATGTTGTCTTCGTTGCGAGGAGAGGAGTTTTCCGAGAGCGAGAAATCATAAGCCAAGGAGACAGTGGGAGGCAAATTGAGCTTGAAGAGATTCAAGAGTCGATAGATGAAGGAACCTCTACCGCTGGCACTCAACCCGAGGAGGAAACTCCAGTTGAACCGATTGACGAATCCTTACCTCTTAAACGTTCCAAAAGAGTTAGAGTTCAACCCCAGTTTTATGGTTTTCATATTACTACCGAATGGGACACGTATATTAGTGATGGTACACTAATAAACCTTGACGAACCTAATAGCTATGAGGAAGCCATTGCAGGCTCGGAGTCTGCAAAATGGAAAGAGGCAATGGATAGCGAGATCCAATCCATGTATGATAACCAAGTATGGAATTTGGTTGATAATGTGGCCAGACGTAAGACCGTTGGGTGCAAATGGATCTTCAAGAATAAGTGGATGGAAACGTACACACATATAAAGCGCGATTGGTCGCGAAGGGCTTTACTCAAACTCCCGGAGTTGACTATGACGAGACCTTCTCACCAGTTGCGAAGATAAAATCTATTAGAGTGATGCTAGCTATTGCCGCATTTCATGATTATGAGATTTGGCAAATGGATGTCAAGATCGCTTTCCTTAACGGAAAGTTGGCTGAGGATGTTTACGTGGCTCAGCCAGAGGGGTTTGTGGATCCGAAGCATCCGAATAGGGTGTGTAAGCTTGAGAAGTCCATTTATGGACTGAAGCAAGCGTCTCGAGATGGAATCTTTGCTTTGATGAGAAAGTCAAAGAGTTTGGATTTGTACGAAGTGAAGATGAATCGTGTGTATATGTCAAAGCCAGTGGGAGCATAGTTAGCTTTCTCGTTTTGTATGTCGATGACGTACTACTCATAGGAAACGACGTCCCGACTCTGCAGGAAGTTAAGTCCTGGCTCGGGAAATGCTTCGCTATGAAGGACCTCGGAGAGGCTTCCTATATTTTGGGAATAAGGATAGTAAGAGACTAATAGGACTTAGTCAGAACACTTACTTAGAGAAGGTACTAAAACGTTTTAGTATGTAAAACTCAAAGAAGGGAGAATTACCGATACAAAGTAATGCCAAGTTGAGTAAGACTTAAAGTCCGAGTACCGAAGCTGAAATAGCAAAACTGAGCCGAGTACCATACGCTTCCGCAGTTGGCTCAATCATGTATGCTATGACTTGTACTCGCCCTGATGTAGCATTTTCCTTGAGCATGGTTAGTAGATATCAAGGGAATCCTGGCAGAGCTCATTGGGTTGTGGTTAAGAATATCCTTAAGTACCTTCGGAGGACGAAGGAATGGTTCTTAGTCCTCGGAGGGAGTGATGACTTGAAGGTGCGAGGGTATAGTGACGCCAGCTTTCAGACCGACCGGGACAACTACCGTTCGCAGTCGGGCTGGGTCTTTACCCTGAATGGAGGAGCAGTTACTTCGAAAAGTTCCAAGCAGGAAACCGTAGCTGATTCAACGTGTGAATCAAAGTACATTGCAGCGAGCGAAGCGTCAAAGGAGGCGATATGGTTGAAGACCTTCATTGATGATCTTGGAGTTGTACCTGCCATAAAGGAGCCCATGGGGATTTTCTGTGATAATAAAGGAGCGGTTGCCTTGACCAAGGAACCAAGGGATCATGGTAGATCTC
The DNA here is from genome assembly GCF_051521515.1 of Lactuca serriola. Taxonomy (NCBI): domain Eukaryota; kingdom Viridiplantae; phylum Streptophyta; class Magnoliopsida; order Asterales; family Asteraceae; genus Lactuca; species Lactuca serriola. The sequence continues at coordinate 202,980,122 of NC_136414.1, read as the reverse complement.
GACACATCGACAGAAAATATCACTTTATTAGACATCGTGTAGAAGAAGGACAACTCGTAGTGAAGAGGATATCATCAGAAGATAACCCAGCAGATCCGCTTACGAAGGGACTAAGTAGGGTTAAGCACTTGCAGCATGCTAGGAGTATTGGGCTGAAGGATGATATTAGCATAGATTAGATAGTAGTAGAAACGTGTAATAGATAAATGTGATTGACATTTGATGATTAAATAAAAGAGTATTATTTATGAGTAATGTTACTGTCTTATGTTAATTGTTTAACTATTGTTTCTCTTTGCATGTTTTGACTTCCAGAATAATTGAGTTTATTAAGAATAATCGAATTATTCAAATTGTCCACAATCGTTCATATGTTGGAAGTAGATATGAATGAAGATTGTCGTGAATTGGTGCGTAGATTGTCTAAATGGTATTAGACATAGCAAAAGATTGTTGCGACGTTCATGAGTGCTTATGAACTGGTTTTGAGCATTGGAACAAACCCGCGCTTGCTGGAATCACCTTATGGAATACGACAAAAAAGGGTGATCGCAAGACGATAATATCATATAGTCTTAAAACCTAGATATATGGTTTGTTATTTGTTAATTGATTGTACATTGATAATGCGAAAACGCATTGGTAACTCGATGTTATAAAATGCATTGTTGTGTATAGTTGATTAATGAATAAGTAAATGCATATAAGTCGAAGTTTATCTGTAACTTTTATCCTAAGAGGGTAAAAGCGATATCTCGGCCGCTCGATGATTTGATTTGACTTATGTGTCGAGCCCGGACAGAACTGAATTGATGTGTTCGATTAAGTTCTATGTCAAATAAATCAGAGATCGAGAAACCTAAATGCTTGACTAATCATTCCATAGAAATTGTCAGCATGATATCTAAGATAGGACTATACGATCGCTTATCTAAAGGACAAGATTGATTAGATTAGAGTTTGACAGCGTCTTTGAGAGGTACGATTGCGAAACGGATTGTACTTGTGCATATAGTTACTAGACTTATCCAAGTGGGAGACTGTTGGAATAGTGTCTAAGGCTGCAACTATATTAGGCAAGTATTTGACCCGATTGTGCATGGTCCTTTTGGGTTCCCTTCACCGTAGCAACTTGATAGGATGATTTATTATGAGAGAATAGATATTATTAATATATTATGAGAATAATATAAGGAATAATAATATTGTTATTTGATTAATATAAGTCATAGATGAATTAGTATTAATTTGGTGACTTAAAGAGATTGATTAAATAAGAGGGTATAAACTGTCAATTGTTTGATAGTTGCACTTTGGGCTGTAAATCCTTAAGGGATAGAGGTTGGACGAATTCTAGGGCTTGGGATAGTCTCAAATTCGTCCAAGGCTTATCTTTGGTAAGGATTAGGATTACTTAGAGCTTAAGTTATCCAATTAGGGTTTAAAGGTGAAACCCTAGGAGCCTTACAAGTATAAATAGACCCCTAGGGCAAGGGAAATCGGCACCTCTGCAAAAGCAAAGAAACCCTGGCCGATTTCTTCCCTAACCTCTCTCTCAAATCATCCTCCTTGCTAGTTGGTGTTTGTAAGCCATTAGAGGAGTGACAATTGTGACTCTAGAGCTCCAAGACAACAAGATCAAATAAGAGATTCAAAGCTAAACTTCTAGATCTGATTTTGTATTATTCTTATACCTAATTAGTGATTAGAAGTCTTGGATTCAAAGCATGTTTAATTAGAGAAAGCCTAGATCCAAGCATTAGGGTTTGCATGTGCACATAGGAATGTTCATATGGCCAAAACCCATCACTTACATATACAAAAACCAAATTTTTTAACAATTAAACACCAAAATCTACCAATTAACTTTAATTTCTGCAAAAGAAAACATATAACATTGTTTGAGATTCTAATTTCTTGATTCCTAAATTCCAACAACAATAAAATGGAGGAACAATTCAAATCAATTAACAATCTCAGCTCATTTAAGACAAACAACAAGCAATTAGAGGAACAAATCAACAATCTTAGCTTATTTGGAGTTTTGGACAAATAAGAAGCAATTGGAGGAACAACAGTGTGTGAAATCATTTAACTGTGTGAACTGTGAAATTCCCACAAGGCCACAACAATCAATTAACCAAATTTGCAAATGGAGGCTGAACAGTGAACAACAGAACAAAATTACACGAAGGAACATATAAGGTTGTTTCATTTGTTTGAGATTCTAAGTTCTTGACTAGTTGACTATCTGATTTTTCCTCCAGATTACACGAAGGAAGAATAGAACTTACATAAGAGATTAAGAGAAGACTGAAAAATGGAATTTGAAAGTCTGCTAGCTGCTATCACCTACTGTGCTGGCGTGCTGCGTCTGCGGACTACGGTGGTCGGTGGAGGCCGGAGGCAGAGCGGACAGTGAGGCGTGATGCACTGAGGCTGTGAGGCGTCCGACAACTAGAACATCGACCGATGAAGAACCGATTCAACGGATTGACTGAACATGAGGATTGGGATTTGCCGATTTGGGGTTCGATACTTCAATTCACGTCATTCCAATTGGGCAGGAGGGGCCAAAGCCTAATTTTCATAGGAGGCAAACCATCCGGCGACCCTTTTGGGTTCCTTTCCTGTCGTTGGTCAGCAGCAAACCAACAGAGCAACAATAGCTAAAGTCGATGGTGGAGTGGTGGTGCTACACGATATGTAGGAGGCAAAGAGGGCTACAATCGCCGACAAAAAGTCGTCGTCCATAGGCTTCTTCTTCGTTAATTTCATACACGAGAGAGAAAAAGAAAGCAGTGAGGGAGTGATAGTTCATCGATGTACAAGGTCGATAAGGTTGCCCTTCTTTTTGTTTCAGGTCATCGACGACTGTATATAAGAAAATAAATTAGGTTAAGAGTGAAGGCTAGCAAGATTATAGGGATTATTTTTGGAAGTTATTAAAAAATGACTAAATTACCCTTATTTATTTATTTAATTATTTAATTTTGATTGGCCCACATTTATGCATACGATAACACAATACTTAGTTTAAACAAATGAACCTAGCTCTCTCTCTCTCTCTCTATATATATATATATATATATATATATATATATATATATATATATATATATGTATGTATATATATATATATGTATGTATGTATATATATATATATATATATATATATATATATATATATATATATATATATTGCTATCCACGAGGACCGAAACCGAACGGATCGAGGATTCCCTATCCTAACGGGTAATGAATCGGGGATGGGGACGGGACGGGCATATCACTATGTGCCCCGTCTAAAACCTGATATATATATATATATATATATATATATATATATATATACACATGAAAAAACATCACAAATGGTCCTTGTGGTTTCCCAAAATTTGAAGTTTAGTCCCCGTGGTTTAAAAACATCATAGGTGGTCCCTGTGTTTTCAAAACTTTTGACGATTGGTCCTTATTGGTAACTCCGGTAAGTTTTGTCCGTTAACTGAGAGACATTTTTGTCATTTCACTACCACATGGACCATTTATGATGTTTCCTCGTATTTTTTTTAAAAAGAAAAAATTAAATATAATGAAATATATAAAATGTCTCACCTCTCTCTCTCTCTCTCTCTCTCTCTCTCTCTTTAGACACATACATGCACACAAAGAAACTTACATACTCTGTTCATCGTCTTCACATCCTCGCCAATCAGTCTAACACTATCATCGATTTCTTTTGTTCACAACATTGTCTGGAAGTTAGACCCAAATTACAAAACACAAACAGACCATACACAAACTCAGATACACATTGACCTAGGGAGTTCAAATGTTTAGAATGTAACCCATATGAAAAATTGTATTTACAACACCCAAATAGATCATACAAAAACCCAGGTTTAGCACCTCTATTTTCGCTCTCCTTTATTCCTTGTTTGCCCCCGGTTTGAATTTCAACAATAATCACCATTAATCTAATCAAAAACTCAAAAAAAAACAAAAACCACAAAACCGGAAGAAAAAAAATCAGGTTCTCATGTGTTTAAAAGATTAATCAGAACAACAATAATAAAATATTCAGGCTTAGTATCAGTGTACTTGATCCCAATTTTCAGATCGATCCCCTCCGATATTAACTAAAACTTTTCAATAGATTTAAAGTAGTATCAAATCGATTCAGATTGATCCCAACTTTTAGATCGATCCCTTCCTCCTCAACCTCCTGATTCTCTTCTTATTCAACCTCCTGATTCTCTTCTTCTTCCATTGCAAAATACAAACGCATAATAAATGAATATCAGATCATAATTACCAAAATCTGTTGACAATCGCGAATCTTGAAAGAGATTATTGATACATGATGTGGAATTGGTCGAACATCTTAGCTCTAATTTTGACACATGTTGAATTTCAGAGATCTAAAGACAACAAGTAAAGTAATGGGGGTGCTGTTGGGAGCGTCTTATGTTCAGGTAGTGAATTGAGGTTTATAGTGAAACCCCTTTCGTCTTATTTAACTGGGTTTACAAATACAGATCTTGAAACCCTTTGAACCCAAGAACAAAACCCCTTGAAACACCCTTTCGTCTAAAGATGACGTTGATGTCAAAAGGTTACCGACGATCTTTCCTTTAAGCTGAGAGAGGAAGATTTTTAAGGAGAGGGAGAAGACTGGGATGAGGTTGGGCGTTTTTTATTTTCAGGAAGTGTATGTGTGTGTGTTTTAGAAAGAGAGAGGTGAGACCTTTTATATATTTAATTTTTTCTTTTATTAAAAAAATACGAAAAAACATCATAAACGGTCCTTGTGGTAGTGAAAATACCCTTCAGTTAACAGACAAAATTTAACGGAGTTAGCAATAAGGACCAATCGTCAGTAGTTTTGAAAACACCAGGACCATCTATGACGTTTTTAAACCACGAGGACTAAACTTCAGATTTGGGGAAACCACAAGGACCATTTATGATGTTTTATATATATACACACACACACATAGGAGCAGGATTAAATGAGAACACCAAAAAGGTTGAGAACGCGAGAACAAAGTATATTCAATTGTGATTTCATGTATTCATTTGTGGAGAAATGATAAATTTTTACGCCTTTAATTTCAATTGAAGAGAAAAATCATATTCATGTTGATTGTGCGTAAAAAATTATCATTTCTCCACAAATGAATACATGGAATCACAAATAAATATACTTGTTCTCGCGTTCTCAACCTTTTAGGTGTTCTCATTTGATCATTTCCCTATATATATATATATGTATATATATATATATATATATGTGTGTGTGTGTGTGTCTATATATATATATATATATATATATATATATATATATATATATGTATATATATATATATATATACTATTCAATGGAGATTTAGGTGTTGTTTGTTTTTTCTGAGGTAAAATGTATGCAGTCTGCGGACCACTTCTGTAAACCTCTACAGTAGAAGAAGTGGATCAAACGTCTGCAGTCTGAAAAAAGAAGAGTGTTTTTTTAACATCTACAAACTATTCAAATAAACTAAAATCTAAATAAACTTATTTTTAAAACTACAAAGTGATTATTTAATATATTTATCACTTTTATTAATAATTAACAAATCTAAATCAACTTTTATGTATTTTTTATATAAAAAGTGAAAATAAAATGATACAAATTAACGTATATATTTGATAAGGACCAACAATTTTGGTTGCAAAGTTATGTCTAAACTTTGTAATTAGGAATCAAAGAATTTGATATATAAATGAATGGAAATAAACTTCAACATTTACAATTAAATCAATTAAAAATGTGTCATAAATATGTGTTCTAAGAAATTGACGATGCTTTATTAAATAATGTTTTATAAATTTTGGCAAAAAAAAATATAAGAATATACATACATATATATATATATATATATATATATATATATATATATATATATATAAACAATTTCAACGACTATTATTGTAATAAACATTTATTTATAAATTTGTCAAAAATATCATGTTTGTATCTTCGAATTTTTTTGAAGTATTGTAACTTTTTTTTTCAAATTGTTTATCACTAATAAAGTTTGAATAAATATAAATTAAAAAAAAAACTAAAAAAATATATGTGTTTTTGTAGGCTAGAAGATGTCTGAAAATGTTAGAAGACTCTGGTCCACATTTGCGCCAAAAAAAGGGCGCACAGACATTTTTAGGTATGCACTTTTCAAAAAAAACAAACAATCTTCGAAGGGTAATGTCTGCACGTGGTCTACGCCGTGCAGACAGAAGAGGCCAAAAAGATCTGCGGACAAAAAACAAACTCTACTCTTAAATTTACAAAATTTTGGTACACTAAACCGTCGAAGTATGCCACTTTGTATAAGAAAATTGTAATCAAATTATTATTTATGACTTTTAAAATAAAGAGAGACATCTTTAGTTATCCAATGTAAGATTCAAACACTTCAACTTCTAACTTTCAGACTCATGACCATCGAAAACTGTAAAGAAACACGAAATCTCAATGAACAATTTCCTTGTTGTTCAAGAACCAGTTAAAAAAAACTTTTACAAGAACCTCTCGGCTCTCACTACCTATACATTAATCTAAACCTAGGTATGAACTCTCACACACAAGATTAAAGTAGTCTATCTGATCTATATCAATAAACAAAAACAAGAAGGTAATCTGTGATGGGTTTTCGCCATATGAACATTCCTATGTGCACATGCAAACCCTAATGCTTGGATCTAGGTTTCTCTAATTAAACATGCATTGTATCCAAGACTTCTAATGGCTACTAAAGTATAAGAACAATACAAAATCAGAGTTAGAAGCTTACCTTGAAACACTTATTTGATCTTCTTGTTCTTGGAGCTCTAGAGTCACAAATGTCACTCCTCCAATGGCTTACAAACACCAACTAGCAAGAGGATGATTTGAGAGAGAGGAGAGGGATTATAAATCAGCCAGGGTTTCTTTGCTTTAGCAGAGGTTCTGATTTTCCCTTGCCCTAGGGGTCTATTTATACTTGTAAGGCTCCTAGGGTTTCACCCTTAAACCCTAGTTGGATAATCTTTACCCAAAGCAATCCAAATCCTTTCCATGATAAGCCCTTGGATGATTTGTGGCTTATCCTAAGCCCTAGAAATCGTCCAACCCTATCCATGAAGGATTTGCAGCCCAAAGTGTAACTATCAAACAATTGACAGTTTATACCCTCTTATTTAATTAATCTCTTTAAGTCACCAAATTAATTCTAATTAATTTATGACTTATATTAATCAAATAACAATATTATTATTCCTTATATTATTCTCATAATATATTAATAATATTTATTCTCTCATAATAAATCATCCTGTCAAGTTGCTATGGTGAAGGCAACTCAAAAGGACCATGCATAATCGGGTCAAATACTTGCCTAATATAGTTGCAGCCTTAGACACTATTCCAACAGTCTCCCACTTGGATAAGTCTAGTAACCATATGCACAAGTACAATTCAATTTGCAATCGTAGCTCTCAAAGACGCTGTCAAAACCTGATCTAATCAATCTTGTCCTTTAGATAATGGATCGTACAGTCCTCTGTTAGATATCATGCTGACAATTCTATGGAATAATTAGTCTAGCATTTTGGTTTCTCGATCTCCGATTTATTTGACATAGAACTTAATCGAACACATCAATTCAGTTCTGACCGGGCCCGGCACATAAGTCAAATCAAATCATCGAGCGGCCGAGATATCGCTTTTATCCTCTTGGGATAAAAGTTACAGATAAACTTCGACTTATATGCATTTACTTATTCATTAATCAACTATACACAACAATGTGTTTTATAACACCGAGTTACTGATGCGTTTTCGCATTATCAATGTATAACCAATTAACAAATAACAAACCATATATCTAGGTTTTAAGACTATATGATATTATCGTCTTGCGATCACCCTTTTATATCATATTCCATAAGGTGATTCCAACAAGTGCAGGTTTGTTCCAATGCTCAAAACTAGTTCATAAGCACTCATGAACGTTGCAGCAACCTTTTGCTATGTCTAAAACCATTTAGACAATCTACACACCGATTCATAACAATCTTCATTCATATCTACTTCCAACATATGAACGATTGTGGACAATTTGAATAATTCGATTATTCTTAATAAACTCAATTATTCTGGAAGTCAAAACATGCAAAATGAAACAATAGTTAAATAATTAACATAAGATAGTAATATTACTCATAAATAATACTCTTTTATTTAATCATCAAATGTCAATCACATTTATCTATTACACGTTTCTACTACTATCTAATCTATGCTAATATCATCCTTCAGCCCAATACTCCTAGCATGCTGCAAGTGCTTAACCCTACTTAGTCCCTTCGTAAGCGGATCTGCTGGGTTATCTTCTGATGATATCCTCTTCACTACGAGTTGTCCTTCTTCTACACGATGTCTAATAAAGTGATATTTTCTGTCGATGTGTCGTGATCTACCATGATCTCTCGGTTCCTTGGTCAAGGCAACTGCTCCTTCATTATCACAGAAAATCTCCATGGGCTCCTTTATGGCAGGTACAACTCCAAGATCACCGATGAAGTTCTTCAACCATATTGCCTCCTTCTACGCTACGCTCACTGCAACGTACTCTGATTCGCACGTTGAATCAGCTACGGTTTCCTGCTTGGAATTTTTCCAAGTTACTGCTCCTCCATTTAGGGTAAAGACCCAGCCCGACTGCGAACGGTAATTGTCCCTGTCGGTCTGATAGCTGGCGTCACTATACCCTCGCACCTTCAAGTCATCACTCCCTCCGAGGACTAAGAACCATTCCTTCGTCCTCCGAAGGTACTTAAGGATATTCTTCACCTCAATCCTATGGGCTCTGCCAGGGTTCCCTTGATATCTACTAACCATGCTCAAAGCAAAGGCTACATCAGGGCGAGTACAAGTCATAGCATACATGATTGAACCAACTGCGGAAGCGTATGGTACTCGGCTCATTTCTGCTATTTCAGCTTCGGTACTCGGACTTTGAGTCTTACTCAACTTGGCATTACTTTGTATCGGTAATTCTCCCTTCTTTGAGTTTTCCATACTAAAACATTTTAGTACCTTCTCTAAGTAAGTGTTCTGACTAAGTCCTATTAGTCTCATACTTCTCTCTCTTACTATCCTTATTCCCAAAATATAGGAAGCCTCTTCGAGGTCCTTCATAGCGAAGCACTTCCCGAGCCAGGACTTAACCTCCTGCAGAGTCGGGATGTCGTTTCCTATGAGTAGTATGTCATCGACATACAAAACGAGAAAGCTAACTATGCTCCCACTAGCTTTGACATATACACACGATTCATCTTTGCTTCGTACAAATCCAAACTCTTTGACTTTCTCATCGAAGCAAAGATTCAATCTGTGTGACGCTTGCTTAAGTCCATAAATGGACTTCTCAAGCTTACACACTCTATTCGGATGCTTCGTATCCACAAACCCCTCTGGCTGAGCCATGTAAACATCCTCAGTCAACTTCCCATTTAGGAAAGCGGTCTTGACATCCATTTGCCAAATCTCATAATCATGAAATGCGGCAATCGCTAGCATCACTCTAATAGATTTTATCTTCGCAACTGGTGAGAAGGTCTCGTCATAGTCAACTCCGGGAGTTTGAGTGAAGCCCTTCGCGACCAATCGCGCTTTATATGTGTGTACGGTTCCATCCATGTCGGTCTTCTTCTTGAAGATCCATTTGCACCCAACGGTATTACGTCCGGCCACATTATCAACCAAATTCCAAACTTGGTTATCATACATGGATTGGATCTCGCTATCCATTGCCTCTTTCCATTTTGCAGACTTCGGACCTGCCATGGCTTCCTCTTAGCTATTAGGTTCATCAAGGTTTATTAGTGTACCATCACTAATATACGTGTCCCATTCGGTAGTAATATGAAAACCATAAAACTGGGGTTGAACTCTAACTCTTTCAGAATGTTTAAGAGGTAAGGATTCGTCAATCGGTTCAACCGGAGTTTCCTCCTCGGGTTGAGTGCCAGCGGTAGAGGTTCCTTCATCTATCGACTCTTGAATCTCTTCAAGCTCAATTTGCCTCCCACTGTCTCCTTGGCTTATGATTTCTCGCTCTCGGAAAACTCCTCTCCTCGCAACGAAGACAACATTGTCCTTCGGTCTATAGAAGAGATATCCAAAGGATTTCTGCGGGTAGCCGATGAAAATACATCACTCACTATGAGGTTCGAGCTTGTCATGAGTATCTCGTCTTACGAAAGCCTCGCAACCCCAAACCTTGACATGTGCCAACGAGGGAGCTTTCCCTGTCCACATCTCGTGAGGTGTTTTGGCAACCTTCTTAGTAGGGACTCGGTTAAGGATATGGGCGGCAGTCTCTAAGGCATACCCCCAAAAAGAGATAGGTAGTGAAGCACGACTCATCATGGAGCGAACCATGTCTAACAAGGTTCGATTACGCCTTTCTGCCACACCATTCAACTGCGGTGTCCTAGGAGGCGTCAATTGTGAAACTATTCCACACTCCTTAAGATAATCGTGGAATTCAAGACTTAGGTACTCTCCTCCTCGATCGGATCGAAGCATCTTGATTTTCCTGCCCAATTGATTCTCCACGTCATTCTTAAACTCTTTGAACTTTTCAAAAGTTTCTGACTTTTGCTTGATTAAGTAGATATGCCCATATCTACTATAGTCATCGGTAAAAGTCACATAGAAGCGGTTCCCATCCTTCGTGGTTGATCTAAACGGTCCACATACATCGGTATGTATTAGTTCCAATAGACCCTCACCCCTTTCACATGTACTTGTGAAGGGTGACTTAGTCATCTTTCCAAGTAAACAAGATTCGCATGTGTCATCTTCCCTAAGGTCGAATGACTCCAACACTCCATCCTTTTGGAGTTGGGCTATGCGTTTCTTGTTAACATGTCCAAGACGACAATGCCACAAGGATGCTCTATCCATACTATTGGAAGAATCCATGCATAAAACATCATTTCCTAAGTTATCTACAATCATAACGGTTTCATAAATTCCATTACATGGTATAGCTTCAAAATAAAAGACACCATTTAGATAAGCCAAAATAGAACCATTCTCATTATTAAAAGAAAATCTAAAACCTTGTCTAAACAAACCATGAAATGAAATGATGTTTCTAGCCATTTCTGGCGAATAGCAACAATTGTTCAAATCTAAAGATAAACCATTCCTTAGCACTAAAGAATACACTCCAATCTTGGTCAAAAGCGACGATCTTCTGTTCCCCATGATTAGATTTATTCTACCATGCTCCACGTCTCTATTTCTTCTTAGTCCCTGCACATTAGAACAAATGTGGTAACCACAACCGGTATCAAGAACCCAAGAAATATCATGAGATGAATCGTTAGATTTAATTGTGTATATACCTGCGAAAGACAGCTTGATCCTTCCTTCCTTGATGGCTTGCAGGTACTCTAGGCAGCTTCTCTTCCAATGTCCTATCTTGTGGCAGTGGTGGCACTCTGCCTCCTTTGGGTTAGGGCAGGGTTTAGCAGGATCAACTTTAGTCCCACTAGAAGAGGCACCATCTCGGGGCTTAACCTTGCGATGGTTCTTAGACGAAGCCTTCCTCTTCTTTCCCCTTCCTTGTCCAATAGCCAACATAGGAGCAGCGGGTGGATTGGGAGTTGGTGCAACAGACTTATCCTTGAAGTTGCTCTCAGCGACCCTCAAGAGACCTTGGAGTTTGCTTAGGGTGACCTCTTCTTTGTTCATATGATAGGTCATCCCAAATTGATTGTAACTTGGAGGTAAAGAGTGAAGCACCATGTCGATCGCCAAGTCTTCTCCAAAGTCAACATTCAACTTGCGAAGACGGTCGACATACCTTTGCATCTTTTGCAGGTGCATGGTAAGAGACTCTCCATGACCCATTTTAGCGGAAATCATGTTAGTGAAAATCTCATAACGCTCTCGTCTCGCGTTTTGGTGGTATCTCTCCAATAAGTCTTGGTGCATCTCGTATGGGTACATGTCCTCATAGGACTTTTGGAATTCGGAATTCATAGTGGCTATCATGATGCAATGAACCTTCGTTGCATCATGCTCGTGAGTTTCAAAAGCGGTCATTTCAGCCGGGGTAGCGATTTCAGGGTTTATTTTCTCGAGCTTCTCATCGAGGACATACTCCTTATCCTCATAGCGAGCAATAGTGCGAATGTATCTTATCCATTCGCTAAAGTTCGTCCCATCGAAGGTGACCTTTTGATAAAGGCTCATCAATGTGAATGAACTAGCAGCATCGTTGTTTGCGTTTGACATCTACAAATAGAAAGGACAAAGATAGATTAGAATATGAATCCCTAATTATCACCCAATAAGAAAAATTAGGGCTAGGATCCAACAACAATATTTACATATTAGAAAAGGGATGCCGTAATCTAATATGAAAACAATTTGAAGGTAAGTGAATGACGATTCACTAATTCTCCACCACAAAACATAACTTTAAGTTCTAAATGTATTCGAGAATTCCTAGGTTTAGATGAGATTCATTGAAACTTTTCAATGGCATGTTTAAATCTCGATATGCCCCTCTTGTTTGTGACTGGGATACCGAGGATCACAAAGCGGGTGTGAATTACCATGCAAATTCACATGGTGCCTTCATTGTAACGATCACCTATTCGATGTGCCGGTAAACCACACACGCTCCATCGAACTATGATAAACAATGAATCACCCTTTGCCACCTTTGCTTAGAACCAATTAGTGTGCCGGTAAACCACACACGCTCCACTAACTTCATAGCAAGGGTGCAAAGTATAATTTCATGGGATTGCATCAATTCACTTTTCCTAAAGTAACTAAAATTGGGAAATTTTTGAAAAACATGTAGTTACTTTGTATTTCATATTATACTTTTAATGGGAGGATGAGGTTGCCCTATCCTACCCGTTCGGCTAACGACCCTCCACCGATCAAGCAAGCGGTGGGTGTGAGTGTACACCCATTAAGCGCCATTTTATAGGCCGCAACCTTATACCCACCTTATAGATCGGCTTCGTGAATGAGGCCTACTAACGGTAAGACTAGCATTTTAGTTATACATACATATATATATATATATATATATATATATATATATATATTAATCTTGTAATATTATATTAGTATAGGGTTGTATTTTAAACTTGTAAAATTCTAGGGTTTGAAATTTAAATTGTCTAAATTAAACTTTTAATCACAAAACATAAATTTCAAAACTTGAGGGCAAATTTTAAACATTTAAAAAACATGGAGGATCAAATAACAAATAATCTTAATTAACAATTAATTCCATAATTATCCATATTTGATTTATTTAAAGATTTCTTGCAAAATAATTTACCAATTTAATCAAAATAATTAATTAATTATCACATAAGGAAATTAAATATTTTATTAATTGATAAATATCTTTAATTAGATCAAGATTATAGTCATATATATCAAAAAATCGGATTAGGGTTGATCTAATATGATAAAGGCAAGTTTCCATAAGATAAATATCAAAAAATCCCGAATTTGGCCCTTCCTGACGCTCGGACTCGCCGAGTGCCCAACTGGACTCGCCGAGTCCATGACTCAGAAACACAAAATTCGAATTTTTTCAAGCAAGAAACAAACAATCATGCATCAATTTAATAGAAACGAATCTAGGCTCTGATACCACGGATGGGTTTTGGCCATATGAACATTCCTATGTGCACATGCAAACCCTAATGCTTGGATCTAGGTTTCTCTAATTAAACATGCTTTGAATCCAAGACTTCTAATGGCTAATTAGGTATAAGAACAATACAAAATCAGAGTTAGAAGCTTACCTTGAAACACTTGTTTGATCTTCTTGTTCTTGGAGCTCTAGAGTCACAAATGTCACTCCTCTAATGGCTTACAAACACCAACTAGCAGGAGGATGATTTGAGAGAGAGGAGAGGGATTAGAAATCGGCCAGGGTTTCTTTGCTTTAGCAGAGGTGCTGATTTTCCCTTGCCTTAGGGGTCTATTTATACTTGTAAGGCTCTTATGGTTTCACCCTTAAACCCTAGTTGGATAATCTTTACCCAAAGCAATCCAAATCCTTTCCATGATAAGCCCTTGGATGATTTGTGGCTTATCCTAAGCCCTAGAAATCGTCCAACCCTATCCATGAAGGATTTACAGCCCAAAGTGTAACTATCAAACAATTGACAGTTTATACCCTCTTATTTAATTAATCTCTTTAAGTCACCAAATTAATTCTAATTAATTTATGACTTATATTAATCAAATAACAATATTATTATTCCTTATATTATTCTCATAATATATTAATAATATTTATTCTCTCATAATAAATCATCTGTCAAGTTGCTATGGTGAAGGCAACCCAAAAGGACCATGCACAATCGAGTCAAATACTTGCCTAATATAGTTGCAGCCTTAGACACTATTCCAACAATCTGATCTATATCAATAAACAAAAACAAGAAGTTAATCTGTATATCATAAGGATACAACAAATGATAAATATAGTAAGACTGACTAGAACGGAGGTTGAAGTTGAGAGAAATATGGTTTTTTCTCACAATCTGAAACAAGATTAATTATTAATATTGTTGACGACGGTGAGTTTAACTACCGTCGTCTAAATCTCAGCTGTCTAAACTCCAAGTACTTTTTGTTGGAAAATTTAGTATAAATATTTATATTTTTACTAACTTTGGACATATATAAATATATACATATGTTGTATATATAACTAACTCTAAGTGGGTTTGTGTTCTCCTCCGCGAGGACTTCAAAACGATATATTATATGTCCAAAAATAGAGTATATGTGAATGAGATATCGATACTCAAAGATGGGTATTTGAGAATAAATTTAGCAAAAAGAGAGGAATGTGGGAATGATTCCCACATTGGTAGAAAGACCAAACCAAATAAGGTTTATAATCTTGAATGCATGAAAGGCTCGCAAGCCCACGCATGGCAGGGCTTTTGTGGCGAAGGAAGATAACTCTGAGTTTGCTGGAAGATGATTAATGGTGACTGCTGAAGTGTCACAAATGAGAGGCTACACAATCGATGGAGGATGTGAGGAGGCGAAGGAAATAGAAGACAGGTGCTTCGCTGCCAAACCAATGGGTGAGTAGATCAACGAATGCGATCAGTTGATCAAGAAGGTACAATCCATTCTCGAATCACTAAAAATACCAGTCATGAACTATAAAAAGGAATTAAAAGAATTAAAATTCAAGTTTTCTTGTTTAAGTGGTAGTCTAAAACAAAATCGCCTAGCAAATTCTAACCTAACTGATCAACTTAGCAGGGTGTCTTCCAAGAGTAAAGAAAGAAGGATGTGGATAGAGAAGAAGGAAATGGAGTTAGTTAGGGTGAAAGATGAAGTAATTTATTTGCAACATGATAATTTAAAGCTTTTGAAACAAAGAATTTTTTTTTGGTTGATTGCTAAACGTTTATATACTAATATCACTCAATTGCATTTAGATTGTGAGATCGGTAAAAAGATTCATAAAATGATTTTGCTCTTCTTGGAATTAAAGGAGGACGAAGTTGATGTTGATGGTTATAACTGTGAATCTATTGTTTCTTCAGATGAAATTTTTGACGCCTACAAGATCGGTCTGGACAAAATCGAGTCCTTTATTAAGTCCAAAGACCATAAGGACATGCTTAAAAACCTATTGGACGAAAACAATAAATTAAAAATCAAGACCGAAACCATGTAGAAATTTGACTTATTGAATGCCAAGTTGAGTTCAGAAAACAAGATAAATGTGGAAAACACTTCTGAATTTGACAAGGACAATGATATGAGTGAAATATCTGTAGAGGATGAAGTTGACTATTCAGAATTTGTCAAAAGCGAAACCGAACCTACCAAAGGTCTTATATTTGAAAATTTAGTTGAGTTCGCTCAGATGTCCCAAGATAAATCCAAAGTTCCGAAAACAGAAGGATGTGGTATATCAAAAGATACAAACTGTACAAAATCAGGTATACACCACAACAAGAGTTACTCATAAACACACAGCCGAACTTACAGCCTTGGTAAACGAAGACAACGTTGGTGGCTGTGATGCTCATTTCTGGTCTGCTCCAATTGACAATGTAGATGAAAGTGTTGTTTTATCAGAGAGAACTCATGGAGAGTTAAAGGCAGATACATGGCAGAACCACTCAATAATCCTATAATCTTTGATGTACCAAGCACAAGTGGTACTAAAGAGATTCCAGGCGAACCTGCGAAGGCGACAAGCTAAGCCTCTTCATTGAAAAGTGAAACTCATCTGGAAGACCGAAGCTGAGAGTAAACATTCACAAGTCTCAAAAGCAACTGTCAGGACAGAAATGCCAACGAAACAGGAGATATCAAAAGAATCTCAATGAAAGGAAGCAGTTTTGGTGATCCCAAAACTCCAATTATGTTCGCAAAGAAAAGGCGTCCAATCTCAAGGCGAAAGAAAGATCAAAGGCTAACTCTGGTCCATGAACTCACTGCCAATCTTGCAGGCAGACGAACCAAAGAAGCAGTTTCGGTCCCAAATCCAGCAGTGACGAGAACCGAAAGACAAGTTTCGGTCCTAAATCCCATCCTCTTCATTCTCAACCAAAGCAAAATCCTAACAAGGATGTCAAGGGAAAAGGAAAGCTCGTCTCAAAATATGAAACGCAAATGAAGAAGACGACAACTAACACTAGGAAACAAGAGAACAAGTTTGTTAAGAATCAAAATAAAATTCCACAACATGATTCATACAAAACGAAAGCTAGCAAAATTAAGGTTTTCATCATCAAAGGGAAAGATGAAACCACTTTAATAAAATGAACATATTTGGTTGATCTTTCTATTGCTATTTCTTGTTCTATAAAAGGCTCACGTGGACCCAAGAAACTTTGGGTTCCTAAATCTGCTTGATTTTTGCAGGTTATCAGTGACGAGCAGTTTGACGACGAATGGTATATCGATAGTGGCTGCTTGCGTCACAGGACAGAGAAACGGGAAGAGCTGAGGGAGTTTCGGGCTCTAAAAAATGGTGGATGTGTCAAGTACTGAAACAACTCATTTGGCACAATAAAAGGCTATGGAATGATCACGAACGAAGATTTTTCGATTCGAAAGGTGGCTTAAGTGGAAGGATTGCAACACAATCTCATAAGTGTCTCGCAATTGGTTGTAGGGACTAGCCTGAAGGTTTCATTTGAAGATAACGGATCCAAGATCATTGAAAAGAAAACTAAGACAGCTATGTTGAAGTCCCAGCGCAAAGGCGAAATGTATCCATTAAATCTAAACCCGATACGAGGGAAGCCTGTTGTATGTCTTCTAACGAAAGCTTATTCTGATGAAAGGTGGCTATGGCATCGAAGACTCTCGCACCTTAACTTCAAAGACATCAACAAGCTAGTTCTTGGTGATCATGTGCGAGGACTGCCATTTCTAAAGTTTGACAAGGAACATTTATGTGTTGCATGCGAAATGGGAAAGGAAAGCCGGAAGAGTCATCCCACACATTTTAACACAAAGATCATCGAACCTCTTGAGCTTCTGCACATCGATTTATGCGGTCCATCGGCCATAGAAAGTATTGGTGGTAGTAAGTACATTCTTGTAATAATTGATGATTTTTCACCTTTCACCTGGGTTTTCTTTCTTAAATAGAAATCGGAGGCGACTCCAAAGCTCAAAAACTTTATAAAGCAAGTGGAGCTTCAACTGCAAAAGGTGGTTAGAAATGTCCAAAGTGACAACGGGCTAGAATTCAAAAACCAAGAGTTTGAAGAATTTCTTGCTGAAAAGGGAGTGTCTCAAAACTTCTCTACTCCCTATACTCCACAACAAAATGGTGTAGTTGAATGGTGAAACCGTTTGTTGTGTGAAGCCACCCGAACCATGCTCAGCTTCGCTTTTCTAGCTCTGTACTTCTGGGCTGATGCTATTGCAGCTGCCTGCTATACCCAGAACTGATCCTTCCTTAATAAGCTATTTTCCATCACTCCGTATGAAATTTTAAATAATCACAAGCCTAATGTTAAGTTTTTTCATGTTTTCGGTTCCAGGTGCTTCATTTTTAACTCTAAAGAGAATCGAAACAAGTTTGATGTAAAGGCAGACGAAGGGATTTTTCTTGGTTACTCGCTCACTTCAAAGGTATATAGGGTTTTGAATAAACGCTCAAAGAAATCGAGGAAACCTATTATGTCACATTTGATGATAATTACATGAAGAAACTCACATCAAGCGAAGGACCAATGGAAGAAATCTTTCCCAAAACAGGTCAAGTAACGGTTCCAATATCCAATATGTTTGAAGAGTACATGTTGCTCTTTGATGAACCGGAGAATGCCAATCTCTCTGAAGCGAAAGCACCTGATAATAAGGTTGAAAATTTGAAAAAGATAATCGACGAAGCTGCAAAATCCATGGAAAACGAACCTCAAGGTCAAAGCGAACCTCAAAGCTCAAGCGAACCTACACATAGACGCTCCACTTTCCAGGGGGAGGGCTCATCTACATCAAAGCAATCTAATTTTCCTTTCCAGGGGGAGAACCCCTCTCCAAAAATGAACCATGAAAGTCCAATCAAGAGGGAGAATTCTGAACCAGATGTTGAAAGTGTTTCGTCATTCGAGGGGGAGAATTATAATATAAATGACGAAGATACTCAATCAGTATTTGAAGAAGAAATAAATGTTGAATTAGATCCTGCTTACGATCCGAATTATCCTCCACTTACAAAATGGACTCGAGATCATCCGAAAACTCAAGTAATTGGTGAATCACATGAGGGAGTTCTTACATGCTCTCAACTGAAAGTGAAGAAAACTGATTTATTCTCTCAAGTAGAATTCTGCAATGCAAGACGAGCTAAATGAGTTCGAGCGAAACCGAGTATGGAGACTGATTCCCACACCAAAGGATGCATCTGTGGTTGGTTTAAAATGGGTGTTCCGCAACAAGATGGACAAAGAAGGAAATGTAATACACAACAAAGCAAGGCTAGTGGTAAAGGGATATTGTCAGGAATAAGGGATAGACTATGAAGAAACCTTCGCTCCTGTAGCAAGGTTAGAAACTTAGAATCAGTTCGGATCTTTTTGGCATACGCTGCTCACAAGAATTTCGAAGTTTTTCAAATGGATGTCAAGTGTGCGTTCTTGAATGGAGAACTAGAAGAGACTATGTAAGTTGAGCAACCACCTAGATTTGTGAACGAGAAGTATCCTGATCATTGCTATATTCTGGACAAGGCGGTTTACGGACTGAAGCAATCCCCAAGATCCTGGTATGAAACTCTAACTCGCTTCCTAAAAACGTCTAAATTCAAACAAGGTTCGGTTGACCCAACATTCTTTCGCAAGAAAGTGGGTGAACACCTAATGATCTTCCAAATTTATGTCGATGACATCATCTTCAGCTCTACGAATCCAAGCTTAACAGCTGAATTCCGAACATTGATGGAGACTAAGTTTGAGATGAGCTCAATTGGTCCGATTAACTTTTTTCTTGGATTGAACTTAAGACAGGGACCAGAAGGCATATTCATTAATCAGGAGGCTTACACGAAGACTCTACTGGCAAATTTCAGTATGATGGGAGATTCTAAAGTAAGGGTTCCAATGGCATTCGAAACGAAGCTAACACCATCTCTGGAGAAACCAACTATTGATATAACCCTCTATCGTCAAATGAAAGGGTCTCTAATGTATCTAACATCTAGTAGACCAGATTTTATGTTTTCTGTATGTTATTGTGCCAGGTTCCAAGCTAATCCACGAGAACCTCACATCCAAGCTGTGAAAAATATATTCATGTATTTGAAACGAACCTTGTCTCTCGGCCTTTGGTACCCAGCGAAATCTGGGTTTTTTGTTCAAGCATTCTCAGATGCCGATCTTGGAGGATGCGGTCTAGACCGAAAGAGCACAACTGGCGGGTGTCAATTCCTTGATGGAAAACTCATTAGCTAGCAATCCAAGAAACAAATGTGTGTGTCTCTTTCTACGGCCGAAGTTGAATACATCGCTGCAGTGTCTTGCACTTCACAAGTCATATGGATACAAAGTCAACTTAGAGACTATAGCCTAAACATGAAGAAAATTCCCCTCTATTGTAACTCAGAAAGCGCTATTAGGATATGTCACAACCTAGTGCAACACTCCAAAACGAAACATATAGCACTGAGATACAACTTCATCAAGGATCACGTAGAAGATAGTAACGTTGAAATCCACGTTGTTCGATCCACTAATCAATTAGCTGACATTTTCACGAAAGCCTTAGCAGAAGCAAGTTTCAATAAAATACTCCAAGGATTGGGAATGATGGAAGCTGAATCAGTACCAAAAACCACTTTCGCCTCATTAAAATTAGACAAGTGAAATAGAGCGAACGTTCAGTCTATTTTGGTTCCAGATTTTTTGGGAACCGAAATGAACCGAACGCTCGGTCCATTTCTCTTCATCACTTCTAAGGTGAAATTTCGGTTGTATATTTTGTACATCATGTATATCTTTTCTCAATTAATTTTATGTTTTTCATTTCTTTTCATAAAATCCAAAAATATTTTCTTTTCTGTTTTATTTCTTTTCAGAAAAATTCATAAAATCCAAAAATATTTTCTTTTCTGTTTTTATTTCTTTTCATAAAATTCAGAAAATCCAAAAATATTTTTTTGTGTGCTTAGTTTTATTTTTAACTTCTCTGCACTAAAAGGCTCATAGACAACTTCACATGATGGAGTTGGAGTCGGTATAACTCTCTTTCTTTGCACTAGCTACGTGTCCCTAGAAGCATGTTGCAGTATTTCGTCCAAAGCCTAGAAGACTTCAAGTGAAGCCTTACTGATTCGATATATACAAATCGATTCTTCCTAATCAGGCTGATAAAATCACTTAAGTCACGAGCTACCTTACTCTTCTCACATTGAGTCAAGAGTTATGTGTTTGGTCTTTTCGAATAACAAAGGTACTTTCGGTTCTTTAACCACCTCAACACCTTTCTCCATCATATTTCATTTCATGCTTGTAACCCTTGAGACTCTTAGAATTTACCACTGAGGGTTACAGTTACACAACATTTGCGTTAATGATCTTAGTTTCGTTTCACCACGTGCTATGTGAAACCCAAAATCCAACACCTACAATGAATTGATGGTGAACAATCAAACATTCTAGTTTTCACCCAAGTATTAACAAAACCACTTTAGTGGGAGGTACCAAGAAATCTCTTTTTATTTTTTGTGCGATCTTTATGAAATTGTCTTACACCAAGACTTTTCTACCCAAAAGATCCACTTTATTTTTGTTTTTGAGATTTCTACAATATCACCAAGTCACTGAAAAATGTTAAAACCTACTTGTTTTATAGGCTACATTGGTCTCACAAGTACTTCATCCCACTTTCGGTCTTATATCAAGCTCTGTAGTGTGGTTCAAGCGAAAGCCACCCTAATAGCCTTATACTAAAAAGATGCATTTCAATGCTTCTTAATAAGCATGTGATTGTATTTTAATGGGTAACCACACAAACACTTCTAAGTCTCTCTTGACTTTGAAGGAAGAGATTCGTGCCCGGGATCCATTGTTTCGTGTCTTAATTGACATCACTTATTTCCCACAAATAATTTGTATTATTTCTTTTTCTTTGGCACACTCTTGCACGAAGATCTTTATGATTTTCCACAAGTCTTGATCGTGGTATTAATGGCTATTTCTCAGATATACAGTTCGGTTCAATATGTTGTGCTGGTACATTATGTTGGGAGTGAAGGCTATTTAATATGTATGAAGCGAAAGGGTGAGTCAACATTTCAACGGGAATTTAAACCGTTTCAAAATTAAAGAGAAGGTGAAAGGATAAGGTTGAAAAAGGGCGCGCGAATTCGAAATGGCTACCTAAGATCACGCCGCCTGACACACTATTGGGGGAAACAGTTGTCAAATCGCGCTTTTTCAGACATCGCTTCAGAGGATCGAGCAATCATCACTCCGGATTTTTCTCTCTCATGGAAATCGTATAAAAGGATCTTTCACATCGCTTTTACTTCTTTACCACTTCCAAAATCCGCTTGAGCATTCACTGGCGATCACTCTTCTTATTGTTCATCTTCTTCTACAAGCTTCATCAATGGCAGACTCATCATCCATTCAAGATTAAAGCGCACAGTCGTCGCTACTCACTATAAAGCCCAATCGAAACCTCATCATCGAACTCTCTCCTTTTTAGTACGATCATTACATGCTACAGATGGTTGAATGCCTCAAATATTCACCACCTGTGATCGCTTTAACCAAGGTGGAGTCTGTCCCGATGTCTCTTCTTTCTCAAGTCTATTCAACGACGATATACTATAAAGTCAAGGTTAGGATTTTCTTTGAGATTTTCAATCTGAAGTCTTCGATTTCAAAGGCTAGGTTTTGTTCGTTGCTAGGGATTGTCGTCAACGACTCCATGACGAACTCCGATTCGATCACCACGACTCAGCTTTTCACCATGTTTTATGATATGGGGTACAATGACCTTCTTTCTACTGTGACCAAATTCAAGAAGTCATGTCTTCCTCCATAAAGGAATGGTTTATTTACCCTTCTCTTCAAGGGCTTATCAGAAAGGGTTGCAGGGTCAGATAGGGCAAGCAAGTCATTTATGACCATTCTCAATGGTCTTTACTATGGAATCAACATGGACTATGGGTCTATTCTTTGGATTCAACTGGTACAAAGCCTAAATTCGGCTTCTCGACATTACAAAATTTCATGTGGCAGGTTTTGGACCATTATTACTCAATGGGCAATGGAGAAGTTTCACATTCTGATAATGACAGACTCTTCACTGTCCTCAATTGCCATATTTCACACGACGAAAATCATCGTAGCCGACCCAACCAAGTATTCATTTATTAGTTCAATCCCTGAGTCGATGTATCAATGTGTTTCTTGGGAAAGCAAGGTTACCCAAGAATACAAGAAGATCCCTCCTACGGGACCGAGATAGCTAACCCTTGAAATGTACAGATCGTTGGATGCTGCTGATAAGCCAGCGAAACGAGGGAAGAAGGTTGATCAACGAAAGGGCGAGAAGGAAGGACCATCATCTAAAGTTGCTATACCTAAAAAGCGAAAGTCAGAACAAGAAGCTCCTTCCGCTCCTAAGAAGCGAAAGCTTAAGAAGAAGGCGCACAAGCCAAAGGTTCAGTCTTCAAGTGATTCAGAATATGTTCCCTCTGATCATATACCCGAACAAGAGTCAAGTAATAGTGAAGATTCTCAAGATGAGGGTTCGCTCCGAGGAGCTTCACCTCCACCTTCACCGGCTCATCAGGGTAACCGAACCTCACCTCCTTCCTCTCCTACTCACTCTGTTCCTATCACAATTGCTCCATGCCCTCCTACAATCTCCACTCCAACTCCAACTTCTATACCAATACCAACCCCCTTATTCACCGAAATTACCACCACCACCACAACTCCAACTGAACCTCAAGTTCGTGTCAACGAATCTGATACGGGGGTACCTACTTCAGGAACCGAAACCCCCATTACCTCTAAACTGCTTTCTCCACCTAACTCAAACGAATTTGACACCGTTCTCAGCAGAGCGGATGTTGAGTTTGATTCTTTCTTCTATAGCCCCTATAGAGTTCAGAGCGATGATGATGATGATGCCCCTGTAACGAAATGACATTTAAAGGCTCATAAAGAGAAGCTTGAAAAGTTTCTTTCCTCTTCCTCTTCCACTCCAAGCGAGACTTACTCAGAGACTGCTATCAAAGCTATGTTGGCAACTTTTGTCAAGGAACATGACTCCTCTATTTCTAAAGCTGCCAAAGCCGTTGAAGATTCCACCTACTCTTGCCATAAAGCAACCATCGTTGTTGAAGAATCAAAAAAATATTGCAAGAAAGAGACCGAAAACATCGAAAAACTAATTTCTGATGCTAATGTCTTTCTAGATTCTCTTCAGGCGGCTGCTCGAAACAACGTCGAAACTGTTAATGCCTCTGTTGACAATCCCACCAAATCGCTTCAAGCTGAGAAGAAGCACTTTAAAGAAGCACGCCAAAGCATCAAGTCGGACCACACCAAGCTTCAAACATCGATCCATGCCCGTCTTACCAAACTCCAGGTTGATCTTGCCTTGGAAAACAAAGTCATGGATGATCTCGTCTTAAAAACCACAAAGCTTAAGACTTAGGCCTTGAAGCTCAATCAGGGGAACAAGGAAATTGATGACCTCAAGTTTGAGATATCCGTTATCAAAAGTTGTGTTGGTGATGTGCACTCTCTTCTCTCCAATCTCCTGGAAGCACATGATTTGATTCTTACTCTCACCGTTCGAAGGCACTTGTGTAACACCCAAATTTTCAAATAATTTTTCACAGTTTTAAAACATACTTTCATTCATAAAATAATAATAAACATAGTGTATCCACTGTCATCATAGAAAAACATATGTTATAATCATATAAAACAAAAGCTCCATGAGTGTGTACAGATCATGCCGACACCTTTCCGCGATCATCACTATTACCTGAAACACATACACAAAACTCTGTAAGCATAATTGCTTAGTGAGTTCCCCAAAATACTACATAAACACATATCAGCCACTCAAGGTTGTAACTCTGATGACCCTCTAGTCGAATATCTCTGTGGGACCCTCTTAGTCCCATAACTTTGTGGACCCACTGGTCCTAACTCTGTAAACTCTGAATCATGCATATCACATATCACATAGAATCACAACACATAAACAGCATACAAGATACACTGTCACATAGCTTTGATTACCACTCTAGGTAAAGTATAGTGAGAAGACTCACCTCGGGAATCTCAGTAAAATCTCGATATCAGAATACTGCCCTAGTCTCCGCCTAGTCACAATAATAAATTTCATTAAATAAATGTCTCTTCATATTTTGGATATTCTCTCATGCAAATCCCTGGAAGGGTAAAAGACCATTCCACCCCTCTACAGGCCCGAGGCCCATTTATTGACAAACCCTAAAAGTCAACCCAAAATTCAACTGTCCATTTTGACCAGACTCGTCGAGTGCATACGACGACTCGACGAGTCCCATCATCCACACAGACTCTTCCCTTTCTACGCCTCACTCGACTCACTGAGTCACCCCTCAACTCTCCGGGTCACCACTGGAGTCAGACCCCAGGGCAACCCGGTCCAACTCATCGAGTCTAGATATGGACTCGGCGAGTTTCCTCCAAGTACTTGCTCATACAACCTCCTGAGGTCATATCTGCTTAGCCAAATCATAGATCTAACCCTTAAACACTCAAAAGTCACATAAAGGTGCAACCTTTACGTGCATGCAACCCAAAACAAGCCTCAAATGGAGAAATAACACTAGAAATGGCAACCTAGTCTCCAATTGCTTATTTTCTTGCAAAAAGCTAGAAGGTAATGACTCTAGGGACCTCTCATGGTCCAGATCTGATGTCATAATCCCAAAGAGGACCTCATACTCACTAGATCTTTCATAAAATGAGGGTAAAAACCCTAAAATGAAGAAGTCCAAGAAATATAACACAAAACGGAAAGGATTATACCTCCAAAGATGATATCACGAGATGATTAGCTCAGATCCAGTCCCCTTCACACTCTAGATTTGTGCTCCTATCTTCCTTCAAGCAAAACCACACAAAAGATGAAGAAATAGCCTCCTCTTGCCCTCAAACTCACTATCTCGGCTCTCTAGGGTTTCTCTGGAACAAGGTGGCTGCAAATGAAGGCCATAAAGGTCTTTAAATAGGCTCCCAAACCCGAGGATTAGGGTTTTCCTAATCAGCACCGACTCGGCAAGTCGGGTTCCAACTCGTCGAGTCCGTTCACGAAAATGCGCCAATAGATCATACTCTACTCGACGAGTTGAGGCATCAACTCATCGAGTTCCTCAATAAAACAATAAATAAATAATTAAATTAACATACCCGAATTCAGGATGTTACAACTTGGCTAAGAAGCTGAGACCAGCTCTTGACATGTTGAGCCGTATTGAAGGTGTTCTTATGACATCCCCATTTTCACGGCCAGAAAAGACCGATTTAATTTATGCTTTTAAAATAAAATCAAAGAAATCCTTTGATTTAAAAGAGTTGCGTAATTTGTTCCCAAAACAAAATGTGATAAGAATTTATCAAAGCATTTCTTAAAGAAATGTATTTTTCACTATAAAACCTTAGGATGTCATGTTCGATACAGATCAAAAGCATAAACATAATATTATAAGCCTTACAACATCTATTTACATATACTGGCCTATAATTTAAAATCTCTCGTCATTTCAACCAACTTATGCTCTTGCGCCACTACCTATGATACAAAGAAAACTGAGTGGGTCAGGCTTGGGAGCCTAGTAAGCATATAGGGTTTTCAACCCACAATAAGTAAATTTATAATGTTTAAACATCAAACAACTAACCAAATTTTCCCATCCCATTATCTTCTTTATTTTTAAAGATCTTAATAATCATCTATCCTCCATTCATTCATTCCTAAGGATTCTCCTAAGGTGATTACCCGTTCCCATATTCCTCACTTTACGTCCCTAAAGTATCTATTTATAAGGGACCTAGTCTAAGGATTTTTCAATCGGGGGACAACATTGCTTCGGGTTTCCCTAGCAGTTTATGTCAAATATGGCAACCATCGGAGTGACAACATTGCTTCCCTCTGTAATTTATGTCAAATAGGTACGAAGTACATCGCCACCAGGGTTTAAACAACAGGCACTAGTTCCATAGCTACCAATATTCATCTATACAATACTAAATCCATACTCTCAACATACATCAATAAGGCACTAAATCCATAGCTTCCAACGTACATCTATAAGGCACTAAATCTATAGCTGCTAATATAATCCTTTAGGCGCAGTTGCCAGGATATTTAGATTACAACTATTGAACACTTAAATCAAAATACTTGGTAAACACTCCGTTTGAAAATACTTAATGAACACCTAGCTCAAACAATGTGATAACAATGTATATCTAAATCTTGCAAGACCCCTATTATTATTCACATATATATATATATATATATATATATATATATATATATATATATATATAATATTTCTAAAACAATCTATCCCATCCCATCGATCCCCACATATTGACCCTATACAATGATCTTACGAGATCTAGCCTAAGGAATCGATATGCATAACTAACTGACGAAGCTGCTTCGGAAATTCCCTGACAGCAAACGAGGATCAATAAAGACATCAAATGAGTGGAATGGAATAAGTTTCACCATGAACTTTCGTTTGTAAAAGAAAGAACCACAAGACAATTAAGTCAGGGGTAGTTATCTAGATAACAATGCCTAGCCATGGTCCGAATATTGTGAGGTATTTCACCCCCAGACTCACCCTATCCAACATCGAACTTTTCCTAGCAGTGGTCTGAATATCGTGAGGTATTTTACCCCCCGACTCACATATGAGCAATATAACACCAGACATACCTAGTAGTGGTCTATTACTGACACACTTTATTAGGCAGTCTACGAAGTTCCCTCAATTACTTCGTGAAAGAAAACGCTGGCATATGAAGCTCGTCCGATCACTTCATAAAAGAAACGATGACTCCTAAGCTCTTTCAAAATAAAAATTATGGGGAAATACTAATAGAGTACTCCCGTACGCTCCCATAACCGACACACAATAGTGTCAAAAAGACTTGGTACATGATAGTACTTCTGGCACATTATAGTACCCTGGTATGCATAGGACTCGTACCCGAGAACATAATAATACCCCGACACAAGCAACACCTAAGACACAGGGCTTTGAAAAGGACTTCGTACATAAAATGTACTTTTGTACGTAGGAACACCTAAAACAATAAACATCCCTTTTTAAGTCTTAACCCATCACTAGGCAAACCTACAATGCTTATAATCAATTTTCGATATTATCTTTGTTTAGGCAACGCTAACTAGTGTATACTTAACACGGAGTCTTAAGTAATAATATCATATATACACATCTTAACACATATTGAACCATAATTGATTCGCACGTTATATATCATCAAATATATATCTAACACATATTTCGGGCAATAACAAATATTTCACATTCATAGATATTTAATACTTTAATCAATATTTGTATTAAAATCTTGTCCATGAAAGGGAGTATGCACATGATACCTTATCGGATGAACACATAGTGTGACAACCTGAAATTTATTTCGTCATTTTAACCCCTCCTTCCGTTAATAAGCATCGTCTTATTAAACTGTCAGTTAACCTTTTGGATTGGTTAATTAATTTGGGACTTTTATAATGACTTATTAAGGGTTGAAACAAATTAGAAACACCCTCAATATTCCCTTGAAAAGTTTTAGTTTCAACCAAGTCAAAATACGACCATTTAATCGGGTGCGACCAAAAGCCCCGTTTAACGTCAGTATTGGGTAGATTTCCACTGAGCCACAAGCTCAACCCCTATATAAAGGGGAGTGGACTCCATAGAAACCTTTTCACCCTCTCTCTACACTCTCTCTCTACAACTTGTTTTCGAGCCAAAAACGCCCATTCCGAGCCCCAAACTAGTAAGTAATCTATCCTAACTTGTTGTGTAGCTTAGTTAACATGCAAATTCGTGTTTAAGACATCAAATAGGGGCAAATTCATGTGTTTACAGCCCAAGAACACTCTTGGACCGTGAACACCCATAAGTGGGGTTTTGAAGCCCCAAAACCCCTCTAAACTACCCCTAGGGCTTAGATATGACTTGTGGACTTACACCTTCAAGCTTAGAACACCAAAAACTTGCATTTTGGAGAGTAAACATGAGTTTACATCCCAAGAACACTCTTGGACCGTAAACCCCTCTTCATAGGTCGTGAACACCCTTTAAGGTGTTAGAATTGCCCTTAAACACCTCCTATGGCCTAGGAAAATGTCTAGAATCAACCACAATTGAAGTAGGGGCTTTAAACATTAAAGAAACTATGGACATAGGAGTTTACGGCCGTAAACCCCCCAAGAATTGGTCCATGGGCCGTAAACTCCCCTAAATAGGCCAAATGATGCCCTAACTCCCCTATATGGCTTGGAAAAATGCATAGAAATTTATTCTCTACCATTTAAGACCTTAATACACCATAGGAATGAACCTATAAGAGCTTACGGCTGTAAACTCCTTGTTTAGGGCCATAAACTCCTCAAATGGTCCATTTAGAGCCTTAAACCCCTTCATATGCCTTATATTTGGACCTAGCCTAATTCTATGAGAGATATAAGACCTTGAAGCATCCTAGAACACACCACCCATGAGTTTACAGCTGTAAAATCATGGGGATATGGTCTTAGGGCCGTAAACTCTATAAAGAGTTTACTCTTGAAGAGTAAACTCCCTAACTAGGCCATACACTCCCTTAGATGTTACCCGGGACACCCCTAGCACTTAACCAAAGTGTTTTCCGCACTTTAGGATGCGTATACATGTTTAATTAGTATTATATTTATTAATTGTATGTAAACATATGTCATCAAATGTTAATAGGTCACTAAGTGTGTTCAAGTCTTTACTTGACACCGAGCACCCAACCGGCACTTTCGTTCGATCCACTTACAACAGGTGAGTTCATACCCCTGAATTAACCTTTTAAATGTTTTTACATGCTTTTATGGGGGGGGATACAAGTTAAAACTTGCTAGTTATCATATCAATCATATTTGATTGATAAACCGCATGCACAAGGATTTATTACACTGTTAGCTGCTTTACCAAGTATGATATTATAAATGGTTTTCCAAAACGTTTTTACTTGTTTAAATCTTTTCTCAAATTATCTCTCGTGTTGTATGTTTTATTTCGAAACCAGTTACAGCAGTATTTTAAACAAAGGTTTTCTCTACCTATATTGTTTTATCAAAATTACATTCAAAACTTGTTTATGAAAGGTTTTCAAAGGATTTCCAAAGGTCTTCAAGCTTATTTTACAAAAGGGTAACAAGTCACAATTTTCTTAAGTGTAAAGGTTTTCCAAAGTTTTCGTTAAAGTTTTCATCTATGGTTCTATACTTCTGCTTCGTTAAATACTTATACTTCATTAAACGCTTCTACTTCGTTAAATGCTTCTACGTTGTTAAATGCATGCCTGTACTTGTATAGTTATATAAATAATGTTTAAAGGACTTAAGAAGGCCAGTTCGCCCTATTTCCTTTTCCTCGTTGGGATGTGGTCTGGTGGGTATCGGATATCCATCCGAAGGTCGTTTAAACATTAATTATATATCATGTATACATGTATAGACATAAAGGTTTACATCGGCCAGTTCATGCTCCCTTGGGTAGCAAGGGCATCCTCCCACTCGTCACTCATAGATCAGAGACACTAGTAACTATTATAGGAATAGTTAGGAAGCTCTATTCACTCTTTCTAGTACGAGAATTCCACAGGAGTCAGTTCACACGCAAGTCTATACCATTTCTCCAGTGCCTCTAATAGAAATTCAGAATCCGAGATGCATCTTCAAGACACGGATCTCCCCGTTGTCGAGTTGGTAACCAGATTCTCCTGTAGGGAGAGCAGGCATTGTGTGTATAGATCTATACGGGACTGACACTCCTGCACCCTGACTGCTAGCTACAGTCCACGACCTACCAAGCCAAGGGGTGACAAATGTCACATTTATTCCGACGCTTGCAGGGCGTCAAGTACTCTAGTGTCAATTAGTATGGTTACGAGTATCTCCATGTTTACCTTATAATTTATGGCCTTAAGGTAACGAGAATTAACACTGTATTTCTGAAACAACACTCTTAGGATCACTCTTTGATTTAGACCTTGCTAGCTGTTGTTGGATTGGTGTCTAAGTCCATAACTATTTTGGTATGTACTTGACCCGATGGTGCATGGTCCTTTTGGGTTGCCTTCACCAAAGCAACTTGATAGGATGAATTATGGAGAGAATGGATTAATTATGATTTATTAATATATTATGAGAATAATATATTAAAGGAGAAATCATATTGTTTAATTAATATTAGTCAAGAATTAATAAGAATTAAGTTTGTGACTAAAAGACATTAATTAAACTTAAGGGACTAGAACTGTCAATTGTATGATAGTTGAATATTGAGCTAATGGACTCCATATTAAAGGGGTGGACGAATTCTATGGGGAAACCCATTAGAAATCGTCCTAGGTCCTTAAAGGAAGGAGTCCATGTGTTGCTTAGGGCTTAAGCATCCAAATTAGGGTTTCCTTGTTAGATAACCCTAATAGCCTCACTATTTAAAGATCCCTAGAGCACCAAAAACGTGGGCAAGTAATTCCTTAGGGTTTCCACACGTTTTTAAGAGCCTCCTTCTCTTCTCTTCTTCATCCTCTTGCTCTTGGTGTTTGTGAACTATTAGCGGAGTGACATTTGTGACTCTAAGCTTTCTAAAGTCATTACAAGGAGGATTTGAGATTGTTATTGCTACATAACAATCAAGGTAATATATTAAACCCACTATTATGTTAATATTGATTATCATATGCTAGATCTAAGGTTTAGAGACTTGGATGAATTGCATGTACAATAGAGAATCCAAGCATTAGGGTTTGTATGAGCACATAGGATGTTCTTATGGCTAAAACCCATCAATGGTATCAGAGCCTTGATTGGTTTCTATTGTATTGATGCCTTGTATGTTTGTTCAAGTTTCAAAATCGAAATTTTGGCTTCCTGCCTGATGAACTCAGCGAGTAGGCCTCAACTCGGCGAGTACAGTGTGGTACTCGGCGAGTTCGAGCATCAGATGGAGCTATTTTCGGGTTTTTCTTGCTATTTTACTCATGGATACTTGACTTATCTGATTTAAGTCATTAAAATCCGATTTTATACATATTTATGAGTATATCCTTGATTAAACAAAAGATAATTACCAATTGATTGGATAATAACTTCCTTATATGATAAAGTTTGATTATTTGTATTAATTGGGTAACTTACTTTGCAAGAAATTGAAATTAGGTCAAATATAGATAATGATAAAATAAATTGTTTAATTTATATTATTTGTTATTTGATCCTTGTGTTATGAAAAGTTTCAATTTTTCCCCTTTAGGTTTTATAGTTTAAATTTGAACTCAAAAGTTTTGTTTTGAAATTTAAATAGTTGAAACCCTAATGTTTTGAAAAAGGTTTCAAAACTTGCCCTCAAGTTTTGGAATTTAAATTTTGATTAAAAGGTTTGATTTTGAAATATTTAAATTCTAAACTCTAATGTTTTGAAATGTTTCAAAACTTGCCCTCAAGTTTTGGAATTTAAAAGTTGATTAAAAGTTTAATTTAGGAATGTTAAATTCTAAAACCCTAGTATTGTTTTGAAAAGTTCAAATCACACCCTTATGGTTTTATTATTTAATTAAAGTGTATAATTAAAACAGATTTAGTAAATCCATAAAGTTTTGGTGTACAATTTAATTAAATTAAAAGTATAATTATTAAGTTAGACCACCTACTATTTTAAAAGTGTAAAATACACCCTATACTATATATAACATTAAAAGTCTAACATTATATATATATATATATATATATATATATATATATATATATGTATAAGTAAAAGTCAGTCTTACCGTTAGTAGGCCTCATTCACGAAGCTGGTCTATAAGGGGTGTTTAAG
This sequence comes from Lactuca serriola, assembly GCF_051521515.1. Lineage (NCBI taxonomy): Eukaryota > Viridiplantae > Streptophyta > Magnoliopsida > Asterales > Asteraceae > Lactuca > Lactuca serriola. The sequence continues at coordinate 202,947,402 of NC_136414.1, read as the reverse complement.
GAAATTGCCTATAAAATGGCGATTGAATGGGTATCCACTCTTACCCACCGCACTCTTGACTAGTGGAGGGTCGTTATCCGAACGGGTAGGATAGGACAGAAACCTTCCATTATAAGTATAATGAAGTATAAAAGTAACTAAATGTTTTCATAAAATTCTCAATCTTAGTTACTTTAGGAAAAAGTGAATTGATGCAATTCCATGAAATTACACTTTGTGCCCTTGCGAAGACATTAGTGGAGCGTGTGTGGTTAACCGGCACACTAAATGGTTCTAAGCAAAGGTAGCAAAGGGTGATTCAATGTTTGTCATAGTTCGGTGGAGCGTGTGTGGTAAACCCGTGTGTGCCCACGTTCTAGGAATGAAATCACACATCGATAGGTTGATAATGTGGGGTGCGTCATTCCCGGATAAGTTGGCTGTGAACTGGGTTCTGCAGTCACTTCCCGAATCATATAATGAGTTCAAAAGAAAGTATTATATGATTGATCATGACGAAAACCTAATTGACCTAACTTACATGCTCATTGCTGCTGAATCAGAAATGATTTGGCAAAGCAATAGAGCATATTTGTTGGGAAAATCAACCAACCATGCTTCCGAGGACGTTCTAGGAGAACCGACCTGCGTTTGCTGCCAAGAGAAAGGGCGTTGGATACAAGTCTGTCCTAAGAGCCTGAAGAGTCCAGAAGATGGGAAAGTCTAAGAGTATGGTTGTGCTTCAGGTAAAATCCACTATCTAACTCCATTAAGTTCCTATTCGTTGATTCTTAATACATGATGTGATAAGATTGCATTTGAATGTTTTGCAGGATCAGTGAAAAGACAGGAAGCTTGATGGAAAAGCAAGATAAATCTAATCACAAAGAAATGGATCTCGATCGCATGGATTTGAAGATTAGATTTTGAGCTTAGGAAGTTATGATAGAGTTGTTAGGAATTTTTCTTTTTGGCTACATAGTTTTTCAGTTGATTTTGCATTGTATTGTAAGGACAAATGTTTTCCGCTGCTTTTATGAATAAAATAAATTTTAGTTTGACTCATTTATTTATTTACTTAATTTCCTTGCAATGAAATCATTATGAAAAATTGATGTTCGTATATTTCTACAATGAGTGGATGTGATTCTTAATTATGATAATTGTGGAAATGTCAAGAATTTACCAAATAGGGAGAGTTTCTCATCGCCCAAGTTTCAATTGGACAGAAACTTGGAATCATGCAACTTGGTTTCACGATGAATGAGAAATTCCATATTTTGAAATTAGACTAATTCGTTGACAAAGTGTCAAGTGAAGGACTAGGAGATCGAGTACACAAAGTTGTGTGTTGATCAAGTCCACCACGATAGTAACAAAGATATTCGTCATGATTTACTAAAGGTTTAGTAAATATGATTATACTTATAAGATTAAGTGTAATTCTGAATAGATTGAAAGAGTTTAAATCAATAGCAGAACGAATAAGAAGAATCAAATAGGCAGAAAGATAAAAGTTTCTCTATTCTAAGAAGAAAGGAGAGTACCCTTTATGTTTTATGATAGGTCTTAATGATTAAGAACCATATCTCAATTGATCCTCTAAATGAATCTTTGTGCAATTGTATGTCTAAGAAAGAGGAATCGGGAATTGAAGAAATGGTTAAATCAAGAAGTCAATCATACTTCGTTCCAAAAACAAGTCTTAGAGTTAAGATTATGACATTGAGTGACAAGTCTCAAGAAGGTTTATAACATTCATCAAGTGTAGAATTTGGAAAAAGGATATTCTTATTTTCGTACATTTGAAATTGGAAACTTGTGATGTCTTGGATAAGAAAAAGACCAACTAGGACCAATTTTATGAAATGTTTTGTCTTGATAAAAACTACACTAACTCTTGAATATTTGTTTGTCAAGAAATGTTCATTGACAAAAGAATCTCATATGTCAAGGAGTCAGTGGGAGTCTTAATGGTCTTGAAAAGTTTCAAGAACTAATGAAGAATAAACCTTATTGATCATCACAAGCACACGAGTTGAGGTTTACAACCTATCGTGTTGACACTATCTTGTTTCTGTGTCGTTCCAATTGAGTTAATTATGCATGTGAGCTCTATGAGTTCTCATTTGAACGCATAAAAGGCAAGCACCTTGATCAATGAAAATTACATTGATAGGAAAGGGTGAACTACTTGACTACTTGGAAGACATGGTGGGCAGCCGTGTTACGATAAGGCAAGAAATCAAGATTGAGAAAGTTCGGTCCATATGAGTTTGAATTTGTCGTAAACTTTGGTTTTGACAAATTCACATGAATAGGAACACATACACCATTAAAATCTAAGTGTCATAAGATTCCTCCTTCATGAAAATGACTGTGAGGAAATACTTTCACTAAAAGAGATTTTAAGAAGATAGTGATTGTGATAATTGGATTCTCGAATTCGATTATGGTTACGATATCCCTTTCCATGATTCGAATTATGAGATTTGGCAATTAGTCTTAATTGTTTAGACACATATATGAGCTATCTTAAGGAAAGGTGTATAAGCTTAGATAAAGGATTATCAAAGCATTAGGTATTAGAAACATGAACTTAATAAATTCAATAAGTATTGTTTTCTGGAAGTTAAGTTGGTTTCTGAATACATGTCAAAGCTAGTGGGAGCATAAGTGTTATGTTTATAATAATCATCATGATAGTGGGAGCATAAATGTTATGATTGTATAATTATTAAGGCAAGTATTGCAAGTTAGCAATATTAATTATAGAAAACAAGAGTCATACTTTGCAAAGTAGTAAGGATGTAAAGTTGTTTTGCTATAATTAAGGGAGAGAATATTATGCTTCATTTCAAAACTAAAGGCTTAGGTTGTGGAATGTTAATATTTTTATTCAAAGATACATAGTGTGTTCTTAAATTTCGATTATGATTACGACATTCCTCTTCATAGTTCGAAATGTTAGAACGTAGCACATAAAATATCATGGCAGAAGATTGATAAAGTATCAAATCTTTATGTAAGACATTATGCATCGTGTCCCATACGCTTCAGGTATAGGATCGATTGTAAATGCTATAATATTTGACCATTCTGAAATTCTCCAAATGTCTAGCGCATTTAGAGGGAAAATGACAAGAATCGGTTTTGACTAAGATAATTAAACAACTATCAAAGGACAATCCAAAGTTCGCCGAGGATTGGTCGCTTGTGAGTAGTTGGAAGTATAGTATTGGATAGACCATATCGACATTATTATGAATAGATAAGATTCTATTAAGAATGAGTTTTCATATGGTAAGTATGGAAAGGTTCCCATATTGGGAGTTAGATATTGAGAATCTATGTCTAGATTAGAAACTTTTATGCAAAAGGATGTTCAAAGGAATGTACCTTGAGTGAGAGACATCACATCTATGGAATTGTCTTGTAACAATCTCCGATAGAGGACTTTGTAATTTCATTGGCAATAGTCCTTGTGACTTTAGTGCAGTGATATTACGAAAGGATCATTGCATAAAATGTTAGAATCTAGCATATTCTATAAGTGGCAAGAATTTGATATTCTTTCACTTGTAGAAAGGATTAGGAGTTGTGAAATGAGTATGATTGGTAATGTGCTCATTTGATCTATTTCACAAAGTAAGAACCATAGGTAAACATTATGTGCATGCTAAGAGCATGGGACAAGTGTGGTAATAATTCAAGTAAGAAGTTGATTACCCGAAACGACAAATAATGAGTAATCAATATGGTGATAAATAAAAGGTGTTTTATTTATACTCAAAGATTTGAGGCCATATGGGATTAGTATTATCCTTGTGTTTCACCTTGAATGTTTTGACTTCCTGAATAATTTAATTGGTTAAGAATAGTCAAATTATTCGAACGAGCCACAGTCGTTCATATGTTGGAAGTAAGTATGAATGAAGACTGTCGTGAATTGGTGTGTGGATTGTCTAAAGAGCATTAGACATAAGCAAATGTTTGCTGCAACGTTCATGAGTGCTTATGAATATGATTTGAGCATTGGATTAAACCCACGCTCACTTGGATCACTTCATGAATTTCATCACGAGTGATTGGTGAGACGATAACATCTTATATTCTTGAAACCGAGATGTGTGAGTTGTATCTTACGAGTCGGTTGCACATTGATAATATGTAAACGCACCAGTAACTTGGTGTTATAAAAGATATTGTTGTGTGTGATTTGGCGAGTGAGTGCAAGCGAGCATTGAGTCAGAGTTTATCCATTCCTTTTATCCAAAGTAGGATAAAAGCGATATTTGTGGGCCCCTCGATAATTTAGTGATGGAACCTAAGCGCTTGGCCAAGCCGGGACTAATTTGATGTGTTCAAATTGTAGTCTGTTGTCAGTCGTCATAAATCTGAATTCGGGAAACAGCACATAGACAGAGAGAATGATTTAGATCCATGTCTCAGTCTATACGATATCTAGAATGGAGGAATATATGATCCCTTATCTAAAGGACACGCGTATATGATAAGATCAGAGTTGACAGCGGCTTTGGAAAGCTACGATTGCAGATCAGGATCTGAAGTCATACGCAGAATAGTTATTGGACTTATCCAAGTGGGAGACTGTTGGATTGGTGTCTTAGTCCATAACTATTTTGGTATGTACTTGACCCGATGGTGCATGGTCCTTTTGGGTTGCCTTCACCAAAGCAACTTGATAGGATGAATTATGGAGAGAAAGGATTAATTATGATTTATTAATATATTATGAGAATAATATATTAAAGGAGAAATCATATTGTTTAATTAATATTAGTCAAGAATTAATAAGAATTAAGTTTGTGACTAAAAGACATTAATTAAACTTAAGGGACTAGAACTGTCAATTGTATGATAGTTGAATATTGAGCTAATGGACTCCATATTAAAGGGGTGGACGAATTCTATGGGGAAACCCATTAGAAATCATCCTAGGTCCTTAAAGGAAGGAGTCCATGTGTTGCTTAGGGCTTAAGCATCCAAATTAAGGTTTCCTTATTAGATAACCCTAATAGCCTCACTATTTAAAGATCCCAAGAGCACCAAAAACGTGGGCAAGTAATTCCTTAGGGTTTCCACACGTTTTTAAGAGCCTCCTTCTCTTCTCTTCTTCATCCTCTTGCTCTTGGTGTTTGTGAACCATTAGATGAGTGACATTTGTGACTCTAAGCTTTCTACAGTCATTATAAGGAGGATTTGAGATTGTTATTGCTACATAACAATCAAGGTAATATCTTAAACCTACTATTATGTCAATATTGATTATCATATGCTAGATCTAGGGTTTAGAGACTTGGATGAATTGCATGTACAATAGAGAAACCTAGATCCAAGCATTAGGGTTTGTATGAGCACATAGGATGTTCTTATGGCTAAAACCCATCAGCTGTATCGTTCATTTGATACTGTCTGGGGTCTGTGTTTCTTTGTTTTAGACCTTGCTAGCCGTATCGTACATTTGATACCGTCTGGGGTCTGTGTTTCCTTTTGTTTGACTGAGCCAGGCGTATCATTCAGTTGATACTCTCCTGGAGTCTACGATTTCTTTGCCTTAGTCAGCAGTATTTTCTGCTGAGGCATATGTTATTTTCCCTTAGTACTTTTACTAGTGATATTCTCCTACTTTCTTTAAAATCAAATACTGTATTTTGGTAATGATAGTATTTCAGGGAAAATTACCCTTTAAAACATAACTATGTCGAGTCTTGGTAGAAGACTTCTTTTATTTAAAAAATATAGGATTTTCTGGAAATGACTCTAATACACCGTTGATTCTAAACTACTACTTTCATAAAGTTATTTTGAATAAAAGGCTTACTTACATAAATGACACTAAATACTTATGAACTCACCAGCATTTATAAAAATGCTGATACTCGCTTTCAAAATAACTTGTATTCTCAGGTCAGCAATAGACAGGTACATCCCAGGAGCTTTTGTGGAGACAGCCTAGTACCAAGTTGCACCTATATTATTACTTGTATTACTTTGATGTCTCTCTATGAAATGTAACTTATGTAAAACTATTACTATTAATGCAATGGTTGTTGTACTTTGATTACTATACTGCATATGTTGTGATACTTGACATGACGTCATCCACCCCAAAACGTTTCCGCCGTTCCGGTTTTGGGGTGTGACACATAGTTCAAAAATACATAATTCGTACTCCCGGATCTAAAATTTACCTCCTTACCTAATCCATATTTTCGGATCGGGTATGACTGATCTATCTTAATAAACAAACAAACAATATGTATATATATATATATATATATATACACACACACACACACACAACACATATTTTATAAAATACTTCATATCTATGTGTAAGATGAAAGTGACTATACACTCACATGATAAGACGATGATCAGACAACACTACGGCTCTTAAAGTAATATCCTTCGATGAAACCAGGATGTTTTCTCAGAAAACCGAACTTCTCGTGGGGCAGAGCTTCGGCTTGAAAAATCTTTCTCTCGGGATCTTTGGGGATTCGGGACTTGCTTCGGGTTTCGGGATGATACCGGGGCTTCGGGCGTACTTTAAGACGGCTAGAGAGGGTATAAGGAGTGAGAGAGTGAAGGAATTAGCAACCTAAATCGGCTGCCCTTCGATTTCTATTTATAGGGCTGAAATCCTGAATTCACATCGTGAACTCGGTCTTGCATAGGTCATGGCGTTCGTCATCAGTCCACTTGCTATGGAATGTGTTCATCACCTGTTCACGTCATGAACACCGTGTTCACGTCGTGAACTCTGACAGTGGTGGTAGTTTGTGCCCTAAACTTCAGAAATTCATATCTCTCGCATACGAGCTCCGTTTTCGACGTTCTTTATATCCACACTTAGGTGAGATTATGCTCTACAACTTTCATTTTGACTCCATTAGCTAATTTTGACTTTAATTTTATTAGATTATTTTTAGTAGGCCGGGACAGGAAAACTCCGTTATTAATTCATAACTCCTTTATCTTACCTCCATTTTTGTCTGTCTTTTTACCATTGAACTACTATCGACGAGATCTTCGATTCTCATTTAGATTGTCTCGGCTAGAAATCTCTCGATCTTATATTCGAACTTTGGGCTGCATATTGCTAAGCTGAAACTTAGAAAAATCATAACTTCCTCATACGAAGTCAGATTTAGACGTTCTTTTTATGCACACTCTCGGTTTAACGTATTTTACGACTTTTGTTTAGATCGCTAAGGCTAAAAATTGATCTATCGTAAATTCACTATCTACGTCATGCAGTGTCGTACCGGATCTGTCGCGAAACTTCGACAGATCATAACTTCTTCGTTATAACTCGGATTTCGGCATTCTTTATATATCTGGAATCCTTGTCACGACCACTACAACTTGTTAAGATTATTTATTCTAAATAATCTTCTATCAAAAATTCATTTTTGATGCTTATCGTCTCTAAATTGACTAGCTCTGATCTACGGGCGTTACAGTTCCAGAGATTGTTGTCCCTCCAAAACAAGGGGGAGAAGCAGGTCAGGGTCAACCACAACAACCTCCAAAACAAATTTTTTCACAACCGAAAGTCACCACTGAACCGAAGGTTAATGAAGCTTCGGGTTCTAGTGTGAAGGACAAAGGCAAAAAGATAATTGGTGATAGTGATGAAGAAGAAACCAAAGAAGATGCTCTCAAAAGAAAGCAAAATGACCGAGAGCGTGATGTAAAGCTTCGCATCGCAAGAGAAGAAGAAGAGAGGCAAAGAAAATGAAAAGAAGCTCGTGACACATTGGAACGTAGAAAAACTCTATTTCATTTGTGGTCGTTGGAGAAACTCTTAAAAGAAGCAATCAAGTCTCCTAGCACTCATTGGCTCGAACCGGTCATCTCGTTTGATCGTGAAAATTCGAAAGACTCTCAGTTCGACATGCCTATCACCTGAAAGGCGTTCATATTTCATTGCTTTGAGCCAATCGTTGCTATCCCCTCTCCTGACCCGAAGGTTGACCGAGAATTAATTGGATACTATCTCGCATTCTCTCAACCACAATACTTGACCTGGAGCGCACAAAAGATCACATCGGTCAAGGTATTGAAACTAACTTCAGTATGGAGTTTTATAAATGTGAAGTTCAAGGTGACCCGACGCTTTGACAGCTCGGTTCAGATGATCTCTCTTGCTGATCTGCCGAACTTAAACCCACATGACTGGATCCTCCTGAACAACATTTTGTTGACTGATCAAGAGCAGTATGAGCCTATCATCAATCACATCAAATGAATGTTGGTGTGTTATATTCTTGAAGTTTCCAAGATGGATCAAGAGATCGCTTCTACCTTAAGGAAGAAGCCTACAATCAAACCAATTGGGAAGGCAGGCGACGTCAACAAGATGTGAATCGGTAAGATCGACGCAAAGTATCACACAATCATGTTCACCAGAGCCGAAGGCCAAAAGTGCTTATTCGCTCTTGATGATAAACACTTGTTCTCCATTACTTGTATGGAGCACATTCTTGACATCATTCACATGTGTAGTCAAAAAGTGAAGCTAATAAGAAGATTTTTTCGGATATGCTTCGGTGGTATATTGACTTCCGTCAAACTCTTCTCACCATCATACCGAAGATATTCAAGACTGTGAAGAAATCCACTCTCACTCAACCGAAATGATCTCGCACCTCAATTGACGCAAAGGAGGAGATTGTATTCGATCCCCTATATAGATCCAGACGAGAAGACGCAAAGATGCTCTTATCATCTGTACTGCCTTTTGCATCTTCCTTGAAGGTTCTAGCAGACGAAGACGGAAGACATTGATCTAGTTATCTTTGTCTCTATCCTCTTTCTAAAGATAGATAAGCAAGGTTTTTCTCACTACTGGCTAGCAACTATCTCGAAATGGATAAGTAAGCTCCCCCATTTTTGAAAGAGTATGGGTGAAAGGCCCGCTTTCACCTACGACTTTATCATCAGAGGTTTAAAGAGGTAGTGATTCTAGGACTAGAGGGAAGTTCAAGTCGACCAATGTGATAGGAGAAAAACTAACTTCTCTGGTGTCCGTCAAAGGATTCGGTGGTAGGGGATGACTTGTAATTAATCTAGTTGTTCGGGTTAAAGGGAAGGGACATTGATGCTTTTATGGCTTTCAGCACTAATAAACGGTTTTATTGCATAAAATAGAAACGATATTTTGTTTGTTTTTACTTGATATATTAGGTTATAGCACATGTCATTTTACAATTTTATATTTTTGGTTCAAGCTTTAAATTATATTACTTGTTCAAACATTTCTTTTACAAATTCGCCCAAAAGTAATTTTTTTTTACTAAATAACATTTTTGTTATTTAAGACTTGTTTAAATATTTTTGAACATTTTATAAAAAAAATTACAACATTTTCAAACTTTTCGTACATTTGTTTTTACACTTTCTACGTTCTGTTTATGCAACATTTTTACTTTCTTTTTATAATGTTTTTAGTAATATTTTAAATTTTTTTCAACATTTTTAAAACGTGTTACAATAAACACTAAAAATATATCGAAAATAATAAAACCAACAACATAAAATAGATTGAAACACATAAAACCAACTTTGTTATTCGATCTATTTTCAGATTGATTAAGGAAAGAAAATTACATAGATTGAATAACGAAGTGTTGGGGTGCAAACCCAATCCCACGTAGGTAAAAAATTTGGTTGCTAACTTAATTACAAGGATGGAATAACTTTTAGACCTTGTGGGATACATACCACGAAGCAAATCGTGGTCTAGCTGGCCACGAGAAAGTCTCGTGCACACCACCCCGACGTTTCGTGGTCGGGCGTGGTCGTGCTCATCCATGCTCCCGACGACGAAATCAAATGAAGAAGGTGATTGGTTGTTGGTTTTTTTGGCAGCTTTCGACGCTACAGGTATCTTGAGAGCAAGATTGTCTACTGTAAGACACACAAAAGGGCAAGGATCCATACTGTATTGTGAAAATTATTTTTGCCTTTCTCCGGTGATTCAACAGAAGTCGACGAAGAGGGTTTAAGAAGCGGATGAAGAGAAGATTAAATCAACAACTGCAAGTTTGATCCTTGTATTATGTGTTAGTTGTCTACTTTTGTACTTAATTTTCATTTCAACTTTATTCTTAGCCCCTTACCTTTTTATGTTTTTTATTGTTGGACTTCATACTAGTACACTTTTTTGTTTGTTACTTAATCTTTTCGTTTTATGTTGTTTTTAACAGTTCAATGAATCCTATTTACGAAATAATAATTAAATTATGTATTGTTTATGTTTAATCATTGTAATTTATTAATAATATTTGTAGTTATATTATGTAGTTTAGTTTTTTTTGTTGTTGGTTACACATGTTTTTATTGAATTGTATGTTAAAAAATGTAATTTTATGTATTTTTGAATTAAAAAATATAATTTTATTGTATTTTTGAATTAAAATAAAAATAAAAATAACGATATGGAGTGGTGTGTTAGTGGTAGGTATCTCATATTAGTGGTAGTGAAACGTGGTGCTGATGTGGCACCCACCACATACCATATATGTGGTGGGTATAACGGATGGCCTTATAATAAACTATAAATTTTTTCGTTATCGTATAATAAAAATTATGGTTCCTGCAGGCTGCATTGATGACCCTTACGTCATATAAATTATGGATCAAAACAAAACATTATTACTAATAACATTAAAACTACTAATATGTAAGCATTTAGTAAGGTACTATTACTTGTATTGCTTTACTAAATGCACCCTATAATCGGGTGTGTATGACTGTAATGTAATATTTTTATGAATTTAATGAGGTAAACTCATTTTATCCAATTTACTATTTTAATCAATTTTTAATAAATTCAAAGTTATAAATTACTAAATAGTTTAAAGCCATTTTATGCCACAAATTGTTCAAATAAACAATTCCTATTTTGTGCGTTCATAAGGTTTGAGGGAGTGGTGTGGTATTTAACCGTGGTTTCGCCACCGTGGCAGGGGAACACCGCTCCTTGGGTGCGGTTTGAGTGCGGTCTTGGCCGCAGTGTGGCTAATTATGACCATCTTTTTTTATTGGTTGTGGAGGTTTTGACCGTTTGAACGGTCATTTTTTCAAAATTAAATTTTTTTTATTAAACCTCATTTACATTTCCTTATATTTTATTATCTTTTTTCTCAGAACCTCTCTATGTCTTCTTCCAAAAAGTCTATCAACGAAAAAATATCCACTAGAAACACCATAACCCCAAGACCTTTGTATGATCAACTGATTTATTCGTCTCCGTATTATCACTATGGTGGTATGTTTCCGTATTATTCACAACAAATCTCACAACCACAATGACCAACACAACCATTTTCACAAACACAACCACAACTCGACCCATATTTTAATCTGTTTGATTTTTGTCTCAATCTGAGTTTGTTCAACAAACACAATCACAACCAGAACACCCATTTCTGATTCCAAACATAGATTCGTTCAAGAAACTCAACCAACTCGAACACCAAGTAAAAGAAAAGAGAAGACAACGACTAAAGGATGGGAACCCCTAGAAGTGTTAGTATTGGCACAATCATGGATCGATATTTTAGAAGATGCGACAATTGGAACAGATCAAAAACTTGACCGTGCGGAGGCAGAATATCTTGGTGTAGCTAACGTCATGGCAGAAACATCATGGCTACATAATCTTCTTCTAGAGCTCAGATGTCCCACTAATAGAGCAACTTTAGTTTATTGTGACAATTTTAGTGCAGTTTACATGTCTTCCAACCCGGTTCAACATCAACGGACCAAACACATAGAGATCGACATACATTTCGTTCGTGAAAAAGGTTGCTCTTGGCCACATACGAGTTCGTCATGTCCCATCCTCAACTCACTGCAGATATTTTCACCAAGGGGCTCCCATGAACTCTTTTTCTTGACTTTTGTTCCAGTTTAAAGGTTCGTCCTACACCTCCCGAAAAAACTGTGGGAGGATGTTAGTATATATTTATATTCTGAGCCCACTATCAAGGCCGGTCCTAAGAAATTAAATATACTCAAAGGTCCAGGACGAACAAAAAAAATGTCCCTTATCATTATTATATGTTGTTATTTTTAAATAAAAATATATAATAAAAAAACTGAGTCATGTGCAGTTGTCCACTTTGCGCCCTCATACCCACTATGTATGTATGTAGCCCGTGTATATGTTGGTATAGGCCTATTTTATTGGTATATATATATATATATATATATATATATATATATATATATATATGCTTGTATTCTTCCGATTTGATCAATGAGAATATTACCTATTATTCTATTCATTATTACATTTTTTGTGTGTGGCAAGGAACCACAATTTGGTGATGTGGCAACTATATAGCAGTGTGGCAAAATAATAAAATATGACATCACTCCTTCCAACCTAATAAAACTAATTATCTCGAAAGGCTATATGTGGATAATGATATTACATCTATAACTCTAAATAGAGTGAAGTTTATAGTACGTCATGAATATAAATACAAAACTATGAAATTTGAATACATTCACTCTAAACTATTGATGATTAGTCGACAGAAATCATTCTCATAAGGGATTTCTTCCCGATTTCAATTAGCACAATTGTATATCTTTCTGATTTCAATTAATACTATTGGGTTCTATCTTGACAATTGTATTAGTTGATTGTGCAAATATACATAAACTTGAAGGTGGTATGAGGCTTGCAAATATACATAACATAACACTATTAGGATATGACGCTTGGCTTCATATGCCAGTATGCCACTTTGATTACACCACAAACCAAGGCAAATAAACGTCCTCGGATATTATTATTGTCTTGCAACTTATGAGGAAAAAAAATCAATAAGTACAATAATACTGTCAACTCGTGGCATCGAGAATCAAGACCATAATTTGAACAAAAAGTGTGTTTGATCAATATAAATTAATTATTTAATTATTTATAGTTTTTGATTTATTAAAATTAGTTGATATATTAATTTATTTACATATGATATTTTGAAAGTTTATAAATGATAAAGATAATACTACATTAAACATAGATTTATAAAAAGAATATGATAGTCAACTGATATTAAAAAAAAAATGATTTGGGCAAAATATGATATTTTCAACTTTATAAAGGATAATATGATATTTAGAAATTAAGTTGGGTAAATATGATATTTTAATGTTTAATAAGATAATATATAAAATTAATATATACCGAGCTGAGCTATATAGGAAGTAACCGAAACATGCTTATTTTCAAGTAACCGAAACATGCTTCATTTAACAATGAAAATTTAAGTCTCATATATGTTTTTGTATAATACATAAAGAGTTAATAAAAGTTAACATCAACAAATAAATTATGATAGACAATTATATTATGAAAATTGTTTGATGGGGTTTTAGAAGAAAAACAAAAATAAATAATTTATCGTAATTAGTTTTTATATATAAAACAGGGGGATTTTGTGAATATAAGGTATACAAAGGGGGTTCAAAATCTGATTTCAGAAAGCAAAACAATGCATCATTTGTTTTTATAAACTGATCTGAACCAACAGAAATGATATTTTTTCTTAAATGGTTGTACTTTTCTATATAAACTTAGAAAGAGAAAATATAAATTTATCAAGCCTTCATCACCCAAGACTACATGAAAAAAGCAGCAGCTTATCTACTAAATAAAAACATCAAGCTGATTCAGGAAACCCTAGAGACTAATTACGATCTAACAGATGATAAAAGCAGCAAGAATACATTACCATAAGAATCGAGAGAAGTGGCGACAATGTTGGAAGCAGAGCCAAAAGACATAGCCAAACTCAGAGCAAAAGAGAAATCTCCTTCTCCAACCAACAGTATCTGGTGATTCGAAGAATAATGCTTCACCCATTTCTCTTCCTCGATTTCTCCCTTCATCGACAGTTGACGTACATTCCTTGCTGCATCTTCCGCCATTGTTAAAGATGTTTCACAGGAAAAGTAGAGAGAGAAACGCGTACTTAGATTGTAATTGTAGTGTATGAACTCATGTTATATAATGAAAAGAGGACAAATTGTCGCAGAAGTATTTCCATATTCATCCTTAAATTCTGAAAAGCATACGAGGGTGTGGACGGCGAATTTTTTACTTAGAAGGGTAAATATAGGGAAACGATTATTTATCATGATTAATGTTTCGCCATACCTCTTTAGGCTTAGTTCCACTTAGAACCCTTCAAGTTTGGGAAATTATCAACTTGTTATTTGAATTCATATATATTTAAACATTTCATATATTTCAAAGTTCAAATTAAATTGAATTAATATGTGTTAAGGTATCTGCTTAAGAGTTATTCAACAAATTATCGTAAATTGATGTAGTCTATCGTTATAAAATCATCTATTTTGGATTTTTTTTTAAAAATGACACAAACGTTGCAAAATTTCATTTGTAGATTTGTTTTTTTCAAACAAAAGCATTGATAACTCTTTGTGAGGTATTAATATCACCATCTTCCATATAACCATCAATAATTCCATCGTAAAGAAACCACTCATTTGATCTTGTGGATTGTGTTTGCTATTTGTGATGACTAATATTATCATCTCGATCCCTCATGCAATCGTGACAAATTTCATATTAAAGGATCTCGTTAAGATCAAATGACTGCACTTGCTAATCGCAAAGATAAACTAACATATATTTAAGAGAATTCAGATGATAATTAAGGGTTTATAATTAACTAAATTGGTTGGCAATTTTCTAGCAACTAAAAACTACTTGTAACATCCTATTGTGGATAGTTTTGTGATTTAAGGCCCGTGGGCCTTAATCCGAATATGAGAAGGTTTTGAGGCTTTGAAAGAGAAAGGCTTAGGCCCTTTTGGGATGTGGGTAAGGTACATTGTGTGATAAAAAAGGTCGGTTTGTGCTTTAGAGCCCAAATGTATTGTTAAAGGCGTCGGTTCGGGCTTTTCATGAATTTTGGATCTGAGTTCAAGTGGGCTTCAGGAGGGATAAAGTTGATAGAAGTGTAGGGCTTCTCGTTATTTTTTCGTGGATATAAGGATCGTCGGAAACAGATTTATAAAGAAGAAGTTATGGCCTTCAGAAGTTTTGTGGTTTCAGGCTTAGCCGAGTACGTTGGGCGTACTAGTGAAGAAGGAAGTACGATGGGCGTACTAACCAGGGGTGGTCGCGAATGTTCTTCGGAGTACGCTGGGCGTACGCTAATCAGACCTGAACCCTATTTTAGGGTCTTGGACCATATTTAACCTCCTTATCTCATAACCTAACCCTAATATCTTCAGCCTCCATCCCTCTAAACCCTAGAAATCGACCCTAAGCCTCCATTTGAGTGATTCTTAAGCATTTTGGTGATTTAGTGAGTTTTTGGTGCATATTGTGGAAGAAGGAGTTCCTTGAGGAAGCGTTGTTTGGCTTGGAGCTTGTGGATCCAAGACCTAATCAGGTTGATCTAGCTCCAGAAAGCATAAAGTTTGAATCTTAGTGGCTTTCTCATGTGGATCTAATGAGGTGATGACTTGTTATGTTTGGCTTTTGAAGAAGAAGGAGCTTTGAAAGAGAATAGCTTGAGCATCTAGCTTTTGGATCTATGTTCTTCTCTTGTTGGTGCATCTTCCAGAGGTATCAAGTTTGAAACTTGCTTATTGTTGTGCTAGTTTTTGTTTTTGGTCCATTTTAGGGTTTTTGGTCCCAAAGCTTGAAGCTTTATGAGTTGTTGAACTCCAGAGCCTAATATATGTCCCTTTAAGTGTTTCTAGTGAGAGGATTCATAAAAATGAGGCCTTGGACGTTGGAACCACCTCATGCATAAGATATGAGCATTTTTCGGAGTAAAGAGTAAGAGTTTTTGTGTTCGGGACTTGATCTGCCATGCAAAGGCTTAAAGTCACAAGCTTTATTGTGTATGAGCTTTTATGGAGACCAGATCTAAGAGTATAGCTATGGTTTTAACAGATTAAGACCAAGGGAGTGGAGATGACAATCATGTACATACGCTGAGCGTAATTCCAGTACGCCCCGCGTACTTACCAAGTGTCCCCGATGGCCAATCTGAATTCGTGAGTATGCTGAGCGTACCAAGGGAGATACGCACTGTGTAACCTCTGTGGACTTTTGGGCTAAGTCTCATTTTGGGCCTGGAGTTTGGACCGGTTGTAGTAGAGTTTTGTACCGGAGAGTGTGTGTGTGTGTGTGTGTGTGTGCTTTGGGCTCTTGAGTGGGCTTGCCATTTAGATTTGAGAATTTGGGCCTCGGGAGAGTCCATTTATTATGAGGCCTTGGTGGGCCCAATGGGTTTAGATTATTGATGGCCTAGTTAGTGGGCTATCTTTTTACCTAATGAGTGAGAGTTTGGATTTAGTTCCTAATTGGGTGAATTGTGGTTTTGGCTCAGAGATAGAAGCTGGTGCGCAGCAACAACATTTTTAGGGGTTGTTCATCATCCGAGGTGAGTCTTCTCACTATACTTTACCTAGAGTGGTAATATGTGTGTGACCGGAGGGTCTTATGTGTTTATATTGAGTACTATGATATCCTGCATTATGTCTATGTGATTTATGTTGTGTATTATTCTGTGCTCACAGAGTTAGGACCGGAGGGTCCACCAGAGTTGTGGGACTGAATGGTCCCACTAAGACACATTGAACGGAGGGTCATACAGAGTTATAGCCTCGAGTGGCTAAAGAGTTGTATGTGGTATTTTGGGGAACTCACTAAGCTTCGTGCTTACCGTGTTATGTGATATGTGTTTCAGGTTTTCTCAAGATCGTGGGAAGGCACCGATTTGATTGTACACACCAGAGTAGGAGTTATGTTTTGAGGATCCTGGAGTACGAATCAAACAATTATGGAGTTGTGTTTTGTAAATTAAATCAATGAGATTTTTGTGAAACGTGTTACGAGAATTATATGATTTTACAATGAAAAATTTGTTTGAAAATTTACGGTGTTACACTACTAAACTGGATACAGGTGAACATATGATTTTTAATATATTTGTGTCTTTCTCTAATGATTCAACTACTTCAACGGGATCCAATCAACCTTCTTCCGCTGGAGTTGAGTCATCTAGTAGGCATGTATATCGTCGTTTTTCATATTTCAACCCTGATCCCGAGCGGACAATATATATGAAGGTGTTAGAAAAAAAAATTGTTAGGAAAATGGATGTGTAACCTATAGGGATCCTACTTGTCCACATTTATGTAGAAAGCATCCATATATCCATATAGTTCACCTTTATGTGTACGACCATTTGTTCCTCTATCAACTACGTAGCTAGCTATAAAAGATGTTATAAAGGATGACAACACAACATCTTTCCACTTATTCTTGTTAAATTGTTTGACGATTTTTTGTAATATTGTCGTTTGTAAGTGTGGATATTGTTGTTTGATAGTTTTTGATAGAAACATTATCGTTAGGCACTTTTGAGAAAACTCTTGTTTGTTAAATTCAAAATATTCATGTTGAATGGTTTACAATAACGATAATGAACTTAAACATAAGTTATACTTAAAGTAGGGTAAGCATAACTCACTTACAGCGGAGTTTGGCTAGGAGTCGGCCTCTGCGGGGGCAGAACTTCTGAGCCGAAAGCTCTTCTTCTCGGAGCCTTCTAGCGCTTCAGGAGTCGCCTCTAGCACTTGGAAAGTACTAGGGAATGGGAGGGGTTAAGAAGGATGTTTGAGAGAGAAACAATGGTAAAGGTGTGAAGAAATGAGGTGATCCTCGCACCTATTTATAGGTTGAGGCTTCGGACTACGTTGGGCATAACCTCGAAGTACGATGCATGTACTCAATACGCTGCATGTACGAGGCTCTACGTTGCATGTACGAGGGGCAGGTGTCGGCATCCGAAGCGAAGCCATAGGGAGAAAGCGAAGGTCAGGATCGCGCCACGTGTCAGCCTCGCATCCTCTCATAATTTAATTAACTTCTAAATTCCGTAACTTTTGCATACGAGCTCCGTTTTCGACATTCTTTACATCCATGCATAGGTGGCGACGTGATCTACAACTTTTGTTTAGAATCCGTCGGCTAATTTTGATCTTATTTTTAAAGTTATATTTTAACAGGCTTAGACAGTTAAAGTACATTAAAAATTCATAATTTTGCCATCTGATGTCCGTTTTTACTGTGTTTATATCGTTGAACTCCTATTAATGGGATATCCAATTCTCGTTTAGATTTTTTCAGCCAAAAATCGACCGATCTAAAATTTGATTTCTGAGTTGTATACTGCTACGCTGAATCTTAGAAAAAAATCATAACTTCCTCTAATAAAGTCAGATTTAGACGTTCTCTATTTGCACGCTCTCGGTTTAACGACTACTATACTTTCATTTAGAACTCTTAGGCTAAAATGTAATTTAGCAAAAATTCACTTTTTACGATACGCAAAGTCGTGCTAGTTAATTTAATCGCGTAATTTCGAAGTAACATAACTTCTTCATACGAAGTCGGATTTTAGCGTTCTTTATACGTACGGAATCCTTGTCACATACATTATAAATATTTTTAAGATTATTTGTCCTAAATAATCTTCTATCAAAAAATTATTTTTGATGCTTATTATCTCTAAATTAACTAGCCCGAATTTACGGGCGTTACAATGCATCCGGACAACTAAATATACATGAACAAAACTACCCCATTCATGAATTGGAGTTGGCAATGGTTGTTTTTGTGCTAAAGATATGGAGACATTGTCTTTATAGCACAAAGTGTAAACTTTTCACCAATCAGAAGAGTCTCTAATATCTTTTTGATCAGAAGGAGTTGAAAATGAGACAAAGGCTATAGCTAGAATTGCTCAAGGATTATGACTACGAAATACTTTACCACCCTGGTAAAGCGAATGTTGTGGAAGATGTTTTGAGTAGAAAAATAAACCTGCAGAGGAAAAGCCCAAGAGCGTTAAGAATTGAAATTGTCTTGACGATTGTGGAAAGTATCAGAAAGGCTCAAACTGATGCCTTAAAAGGAGATAATCGAAAAGAAGAACGTCTGGGCAAGACGTTAATGTTTGGAACGAACAACCAAGGGTTGAAGGTATTCCAGAACAGAATTTAGGTACCCAAGATGGGTGGGATAAAAGAGTTTCTAATGGAAGAGTATCATAAAACTATGTGCCATATTCATCGTGGTAGCACCAAAATGTATATGGATTTGAAACCATATTACTGATGGCCAATGATGAAACTCGATGTCGCTAAGTATGTGGTCGAGTGTGTGACATGCGCAAGAGTTAAGACTCAATATCATAAACCATGTGGGAAGGTGCCCATAGGTAAATGGGAGGACATTAGCATGGATTTCGTAACCAAACTGCCTAAAACGAAGGGATGCCATGATATGATTTGGGTGATTATGGACTGATTTACAAAGATTGCACGTTTCATAGAAGCCAACAAGAAATGGTCTATGGAAAATCTCGCTAAAGTATATGTGAAACAGATAGTGAGAGCTCATGGTGTTCCCTTGACGACTGTGTCATACCGAAACAGTCGCTTTACTTCTAGATTTTGAAAGAGATTACACGAAGAGATGGGTACAAAACTGTGTTTGAGTACCGCCTACCATCCACAGACAGATGGTCAAAGTGAAAGAACAATTCAAACAATAGAGGATATGTTGCGATCTTGTACTTTGGAGTTTATAGGTAACTAGGATGAGCATCTTATCGCACGTCGTACGGATAGAAATGTTGCACGCCATATTGTTGGCTTGAAGCCGGAGAGAAACAATTTATAGGGCATTGGATTGTCCATCAGACCGCTGAGAAATTAAAAGTAATCAAAGAAAGAATGATAGCAAATCGGAACCGTCAAAAGAGCTATGCAAATAAGAAGTGACAACCAATTACTTTTGGAGTCGGAGACCACCACTTGCTTAAGCTCTCTCCATGGAAGGGACTTATGGGCGGCATGGGAATCTGAGTCCAAGGTTTATTGGACCGTTCAAAGTGCTTCAAAGAATTAGAAACCAAGCGTACAAACAGGAATTACCACTGAACTGGAAGGTATTCATAACACATTTCATGTTTTTTACTTGAGGAAGTTCTTAGGAGATGTTCCCGATATGATTCCACTTTCGGAATTAAGAATCAATGAAAAGAAAGAGTTATTAAAGAGCTTGAAGCAATTGTTGACCGTAAGACGAATAAATTACGACGTAAGATGGTTGACTTACTACTTGTGTGTTGGAAACATACGTCAGGGCAGAACCTTACCTGGGAGACAAAAAGCGACATGAGGAGTCACTATCCACATATGTTTGTTGATACATGATTCTGCGACAGAAGCAGCCTAAAGGGGAGATAATTGTAGCACCCACTTTTCTCGCTACGCATTAGTTAAAAAAATATGTATTTTCGAAGGTCGACGATTGTAATCTTTTATGAATAAGTGACTGATAATTATTCAAGTATATGTGTTTATATATTATGTACGTGGAAATTGGACAAATATTATGTGTATATATTATTTGTGTAAAAACTTATTTGAAAACTTAATAAATATGGATAAAGAAATGATAACAATTAAAATATTATTTAAGATAAATTATAAAGTAATAGAGATTGTGATCGCAAGCCTGTGCATATAAATAACGCTTAAATCTGACTGCGTATGAGGAAGTAATGATTTTTTGAAGTTTCACGATGAGTCTGACACAACTATGTGTGTCATAAAAAGAGAAAAAAAATTGGTCACTTTTTTGCCAAAACAATCTAAACGAGAATCGAATTATACATAAATACAAATATGTCGATATAAAGACAGTCGAGAACGGAGTTCGTATGAATAAGTTATGATTTTCACACGAATTTTAACAGTATAATATCTATAAAAATATCAAACTAAAATATCATGAGAATTAATTGTTGGAATCTAAAGGAAAGTACTAATACTCGAAAATACCTATGTGTGGATATAAAGAAAGTCGGAAACAGAGCTTGTATGCGAAAGTTATGATTTTTCGAAGATTGCTAAAAATAGGCGATGGTATGACACCACTTAGAGGATGCCACGTGGTAGGCATAGTGACCAATCCTCGGAGGCAACGTGGCACCACAAAATGATGATATATGGCACCAAGATTTCTTGACACGTGGTACAAAAATAGACCAAGTCTTATATGTGAAGCAGCTTCACCCAACTGCAAACACGATGGGCATGACACGCCTAGAAGGGATGCGACGCACCTTCGTGTAACCTATATTTTGGACAAATTTGGCTCATTTTTTCTCACACTTTCATACATATTTCACTCAAGCCTTTCCCCACTTTGAGTCCGAATTTTCCCTAGTATTTGGAGTGTTTTAGAGGAGCTTTGAGTCATAAGAGAGCCTAATAATATAAGCTTTCGGGCCGGAGTTTTGCCTGTGAACTTTTCGGGCTTTTGTCAAAAAACCTCTGTAATTTAAATTGCACTTGCTATGCTTTAAGTGTAACTTATATTTATATACATTTTAATTATTAAAAACTTATAAATAAGATTTATTAGTGACTCCAAATCATAATGTCGATTAATCTCCTTACAAAAGTGATGTCTAGGCTAGATTTAGTGAGGTGTTTAAAGTGAATTTTCGAATCAATATACTTTGCATATCAAACGGGTCCTACCTCCAATATGATCTTACATGGTTATTCCTTATTATTCATTGGGATTAGTGAGGAATCTAAACTATCGTTATTATAATCGCAAGAAATATAAAACAAAGAGTAAGACTTAGTGATATTTATATCTAGTTCTTTTGAAAGGAAAAGCTAAAAGGTGTTAGGCGAAGCAATGACCAAACCGTAAGACATCCAATTTTAACAAGTGAGTGCATAATTACTTTCATTTTATACATAGACACAAGTATTCTAAATGCTTAAATGTTATGTGTGATATTTATCCGTATTTTCAATAAATGTGTTAGATATACTAGCATGACAAGATTTTTGCCTAATTGATATGTTGGGTTATATTATTTTAGGTAGTGAAAGGCTGTGTGAAATAATATTGTGAGGCTGTGACCATGGTACTATTGTACCACTGTGACCAGTCATCTAATAGGATATAGATGACGACCACGGACTATTCTAGACAGTCGAATGGAACATTGCCAGACTTGAAATATGTAGGTGTTAATGAACTGTGTGTTCATTCGTGTACTCCATCCCCCCATGGATGCCTTACTGACAAGTATTTCTAAGGAATCCTTGAAGCATTATTGCATACTCATTGCTTACAATGATCCTTTAGGATAAGTCTCTTGAGATCATCAATTTAGGATCAGGGAGTGAGAATAACGATCATGGGTAATCAGGTTACTTGTTTGGTGTGAAATATATATCTAAAAGAATTTAGTTATATTATTGTGGGTTGAAAACCCTATGTACTCACCAGGATCCTCAGCCTGACCCACTCAGTTTCTTTGTATCACCGGTAGCGATACGAAGACACAAAGATAATGATTTTAAAACTGTTGAGAGATTTGAGGAGTTTTAGGCCATTAGTGTAATAAACTGTTGTAAGGCTTGTAATGACTAGCTTATGTTTATGTTATTGTATCAATGTTGACATCCAAAGTTTTTAATATTAATGTAAAATGTTTCTTCAAAAATGTTTCATATATATTATGGGACTAATTTTACACTAATAAAAGAATATTTTGTTTTAAATAAGCATGAAGAAAATGTCTTTTCGGGCCGTAAAATTAAGGATGTCACACCATCATCCCCTCATTTAGATGGGTTTGTACACTTTTTCTATTATCCACAAGTTCTATTTATGTTTATATATAATCATGTCACAAACATATTTTACCAAATGTATATGATACACACTATATTATCTCATGTAAAATTCATTTTTATTTTATAACACAAATGTAACTATTTCAAGTATTACGTTACCACTTCCATATAAATGCACTTGAATTTGATCATCTATTACTTTCCATGTTCCAATAATAGATTTGTAACAAGTGCCAGTTTATAATAATTACTAGGTTATAACCCGTGGAATCCACGAGTGAGAGTAAACAACACACAACACAAAAATCATTTCATAATCAACACATTATGTTAAATGCACAAAATAAAAACTTACATTTTTTATTCATTTAATATATCATCATAACTCATTTTGCAAACTAAACCCATACAAATTAACTTTTAGTGAGAGATCAAACGACAACCAATTAAAAAGGATTAAAATTTTATTTTCAAATCATTTGTGTTTAAGAGATTGATAACTATGATAATTAGACATCGAGTGAATTGAATTTTTGTTTGTTTAGCTCATTTGGTTGTTACGATAACAACCACTTAATATACCTCATAATTTTGTAGCCTTTTGTGTTTATCAACATAAGCAATAGCTGAAATGAAAACATCTAATATCTACAATCAATTTTTCTTGGTTTTCATAGTATTAAGAGAGCGATCCATAGTACAACCTATCATGTGGTTGTGCTTTTTTTTATTAACAACCAATATTGACCGTATGGTATAGGATACATATCTTAAAGACATACAAATGTTATCTTATATGTAAAGTTATACAAATGCAAGAAATAACAACATACTTGTATTTATTGGTTTATTTTAGCATCATACTTCCATTTATTACCATTACAACATTATAGTTTCTATTGTTTTAGTAAATCATATAACTTGCATGTTCTAACCCACCATAGGCCTGCATTTGAGTCAAACTCACCAATTTTCAATTTCAAAAATTAACATCTTTATGTAATATATATTCAAGAAAATATTAAATTAACATTAAATTGCATCAGATAAAATAAATATTTTCCATTTTAAAATGGGTAAAGCTGGCTATAAAAGTCGAGTTCCAAAAAAAACAATTTTGACATCAGAGTCAACTTTGTTATTGGTTTACCTCAATGTCGTTCTAGAAATTTGTTATATAGTGATCGAAACCCACCATATATTTATCTTATGAAACTCCTACCAGAACATGATCATATATCATCTCAGACTCCGGTTATTAACTCCTATCTTCAAAATCACTTTTACCCTGTTACGGAAATTTTGTGAGACCACACTGTGATTCAAGTTAATAAAGAAAATCAAAGGAAATTTAAGAAATAAGGGAATATCAAGATGTTGGAATGCGAGTCATTTTGAGATTTTTCAATAAATTAATTAAAGTCAAAATGAGTAAAGATTTTATATCGCTATGAAAATTTATTTCGTACTTTACATGAACTTTATTTTGTCTAGTATCAAACTAATTATGCATCTTGTAAAAAATGAGATAATAAAAAACATAAGTAGGTTGGCATATGGATTTTTTAAGTGATTATTGCTGCTTGAAATATCACATTTATATAATAACTTATACTATCTGTGATAGTTAGGTAATTTTAATTTAACTTAATAATCAATTTTATTATAGCAATTCCTTACCATGTCATCAAAAGATTAAAACTTTAAACAGAAAATAATTCAATAATCATAATTATAATCTTTGGTTTACCTGACACATAGAAAAAAAAATTCTTATAACAAATAATAATATAATAATTTAAGTAAACATACTTTAAATCAAAATAATCAGTCTACACACACCTCTAAAGTCCAAAACACATCTTATATATAATGCAAACCCATTATGATAATCACAATGAAATTAAAAAAATCTTCAAAATTAAGATGAGACAAGAAATATACCATTTGAGATGTTGTTGGTGACAGATTATAACTGTGATAAGGTGAAGTTCTTCCAATGAGGCTTGAAATAGTTCATATCTATCATTGGAGATGGTGGAATCAGTTATGGTTTCTCAAGCTAAAATTGAAACAATAAACACAAAAAAAAAAAAAAAATTTTAAGGTATTCTCTGCTACTCTAAAAACATAAAAACAAAATAAAAACTCATCATATTATTGTATATAAATCTGAAACAAAAAATTTTATCAGCAAAGCCCCTTCTATTAGAATTTAAACCATATATACCATCAATAAACAAAGGTTTACAAATATCATCATTTTTCTTTGAGGTAAACCGCTCATGGTTTTAGTTTGAATATCAAACTTCAAACCCGCATGATTACTTGAATGCTTTCCCTGTAAAACACTATCAATAACTTCAATTTTTAAAGGATAAACTTGAAAAATACTTGAAAATAGGATAAAATTTAACCTTGAGAAGTACTCGTGATGAAATGCTGGTGAAAATCAATGGTTGCAATCAAATCAAGGAGAAAGTTGAAAAATACTTTACATGATAGGATTACACCAGTAAATGCTTCTAAAATAGGTAGTAATGAATATCAGTTATTACAATCAAATCAAGGAGGACAAATTTCTCTTTCATATAAAACAAATATATGGGTGTTTCTTATTGTATTAATAAGTTGCTTTGTTACTTACCAGGTCCTTTTCAGTGAGAAGGTAAAAAGAAAGAATCATTCTAAAAGATACTCCGATCATCCCCTAGTTGAACATGATCAATTGTAATTGAAAATACATGAGAAAACGATTGAAGTCCAAAAACTTTGAAAATAAAACGAACCAAACTTATCAACGCACATCAAGAAAGAGATTCTCACACCACCTAAAGAATAAATATATATATATTGACTAAAACAAACATAAAACTAAAAACGTTGAGGAACCCTGAAACTAAAAAACCCAGTTGGTTTTGTTACTACTAAAGAGATTATCGATTAATTCAATGGAAGATTCAATAAATCAATAAAAAAGAGATTTTAGGGGACGTTTCTAATAATATAATGTAGATCGGTTGTCGTAGAAGAAGAACAACAACAAATTACCGTTGTGTTAGATGGTGGTGAAAAAAGTCGACGACGAAAATGGTTGTGGTGAATGGGCTAGAATTGGGAGGGAGAGAGAGAAAGAGAAAGGGGAGTTGATTAGGGTGGCGGCCATATTAGGGTTTTAGTAAGAGAGAGGAGTTAAGAGAATACCATCGCTGATTATACGGCTGATTTTTTGGATTCAACATGGAAAGTTTTAAAATTTAAACAATTATTGATTGTATTGAATTATGTCAAAGAAGAAGAGGTTTAGGAATGAGCGGGAAAATGAAAACTTGATGCATAGAAGAAGGCCACGTGGCATAATATAGGTGTAGAAATTGGACATATGGCATCCTAAGGAGTCTTTTATTAGAAGAGATATTAGAAGAGATATGTACTCACTTTAGTAGTGAGGTTCGCTTACTACAATACTGTATCAAGTTGGTGGCTCTTATTGGCTCTTTCCTAACGCATAT
This sequence comes from Lactuca serriola, assembly GCF_051521515.1. NCBI lineage: Eukaryota > Viridiplantae > Streptophyta > Magnoliopsida > Asterales > Asteraceae > Lactuca > Lactuca serriola. The sequence continues at coordinate 202,921,135 of NC_136414.1, read as the reverse complement.
GCGTAAGGCTTTGGTACTAAATTTCATGTATGGGTTAAAACCCTACCTTCCATATTTATCATCGTTTATATAAATTTTAGTGTCATTTATATCTAGGTATTATTTTCAAGGTTCCTTGGGACATGAAATCATATTTCCAATAACAACGTTGGATTTGACGTCTCCATTAAATCGCATCATGATAAAATATAGACTATATTTCTAATATCAAGTCCTCGCAACATACAATCCCCCAATGAAATAGGATCGGATGAGGAATCCATTTTCGTTGAGGAGTGTGAGGACAAATATGAGCCTTTCATCTACAAAAATGAATGGTTGTGCTTTTTTTTTCAGATTTTTTAATATTTTTAATTGTGGACACGATGACATTTTTTTGAATAACCCCAACTTTGTGTGGTTTTCCACTTAAGGGAAATAGTTTCAAAGGCATATTGGTCAAAGTTTTTTTCTAATTATATGGACGAACATTGAAGTTGATGTTTCCCCATTTTTGTCTAAGTTCATGGAGAATTATCATGGTAAATAATGAATCCTTCATGTAAACCTTTGTGTGATATTGTAATCGTTTCTAATTTCTCATGTTCAAGCTTCTTTTTGGTTTAATTTCAATTTATGGCAACATGTAAACTTCTGTTTCTAATTTCTACTATTTTTAGTTTCGGTTTGGTTCGATCTGGGCTATTTGTTGATGTTTATTGTTCGGTTTTTCTTTGATTTGTTGTTGTTAGGTAACTTTACAAGTTATAATGAGTATAATCTGTAATCATATGCAATTTGTTATGGTAAACCTTAAATATAGTTACGATTTGTGATTTTTGAAGCTCTAATTTCATCTTCTTGTCAAGTTGAGCTTCAATATATATGAGATTGAATACTAAGATCAATTCTTTTTAGTTTTTTAGTTTTGAAAAGACTTATGGATGAAGTATTTAGATAAAGGAATCAAAGTGAAACTTAATACAATAATTCTTACAAGGTGTTCAACCTAATGTCTCAAAGAAAAAACATCTTGAAAATTTTGAATTCATAAATATTTTGTGGTTGTTTTCATTTGTTTATATATGTAATAAGCATTTGTGTACTTCCCTGTGACAATGATCATTGGTTTTTCCTTAAATTAACTTGTTAGATAAAATGATAGATATATTCAAAACGTAAAATACCAACAATATCCATTTAATGATTTTGGGTTTAATGAGTGATTTCTTTATGTGTATATGTTTGCATTTTCTTCTTCTTTGTGTTTGCTAGCTTTTCTAGGCTAAAATATTCATTATGACATATAGTTTAAGTTGGGGGAATTACAGTCAACTAGTGTTATTATGAAATCTTTGGGGTCTCTGGTTCTTGTTGTTTCCTATACTTTTTTAACTTAGTATGTGCTTGTGGTTTTTTTTTTATCTTGGGTGTTGGATTGATGTGTTGGTAGGATGTTTTGTATCTTCTCACTAGTCTCATATTGATTTTATGGTGCTTTAAGGAGTATTGAGAAGTTCATAATTTTAATTCAAATATCATGTTATGTTCATTCGAAAGTATACTGGTCATCGATGTTCAAATGTTCAAATATCAACATTCATCATATTGTTTCTTGAGATGATCATGTTGATGTTTAACTTTCAAAATCCTTGAATCTCATAATGGTAGTTGTTTCCAGTTGTCATGGTTGTTGTTCTGATGGTCAAAAGCTACATCTTGTGACGAGGCATACTTTTCAGGTCCTAGTGGTTAGTTGTTTTTTGCAGTTGGCATGTAGGGGTTGGCTTTTCATTTTATAAAACTATTGTTGTTCTAAATAACCCTTAAAGAATCATTCAACTATACTAGGATGGATGCTTGTGCTTTTCGTTATCTGAAATCAGAGGCGGATGCTTTAAGGGGACATGGGAGGCCATGGCCCCCTGGTTTTTGGCTTCCTAATACATGTATATCAATAGCGGTATGTTTGATTTTTTATTAAGCTTTCTTGGCCCCCTCAAGTAAAATAGCTAATCAACTACAAAAAAAATCAGAATAATCAATCACGTAAGAGTAATATTAGAAAAAATATACACCCAAAAATTAATACCAATCCTAAAAATTAGGATATCAGTTGATCAGGAAACTATACATATATAAGAAACCAAAATTGAATTTTGTAATCTAAATTATTAACCCAATCTTTGAAAAATATACAAAACCCTAGATTAAAAGATCATCACTTCCAGAAAATTTGAAAATACTAGAAGAAAATTCTGGCCATCAGAATGCTTAAAGTATGCCAGAATTTTCATCGGAAACAAAGAATACCGACCCCATAGTGTGATCATCACCTGTCTCCTCTCCGTCTGCGTTCCCGTCTCTCCATTTTAGTCTTTAATGTTCGCTTAAGTGCAATCTTCAAAGTAGGGGTGAGCGCGGTGCGGTGTGGTTATTGGCAAAAACCTCACCACTAACCGCAAATGCGGTTAATCCATTTTCAAAACCGCTTGGTGCAGTTATTTTGACAGTGCGGTTTTGTTTTTTTGCATTTCGGTTATTAACCGTATGGATTTGTTGCGGTTATTATGTATGGTTTTTAACCGTACTTTAGAGTTCAAACACTTTCAAGAGTTTAAATATATTACTTGTAGTAATAAAAAACCATAAGTTATAAGACAACTGGCTTAAATTACAAACAACTAATATCTTAAAAACGTTAAATCAGTAGTAATTAACAATAAATATATTAAAATTGTCAAATTTCACCATTTTCCAAAGTTAAACATAAGAAAAAACAAACACTTTTGTATTTTAGAATTTTATCATTCTTTCATCCATAAAACTTGTCTTATTTTTAGTATTTAGTATATTAATAATAAAAAATTGTATATAATATATGCGGTGCGGTGCGGGTTTTTTTTGCGGTTTTTGAAAACTAATAACCGCACCATACCGCAAATTTGCGGTTTTTGAAAAACAAAAAACCTCACCGTCGGTTTTTATTGCAGTTTCGGTTACTCGGTTGCGGTTAATGCGGTTTTTGCGGTTAATTTTAATTGCGGTGCGGTTTTTGCTCACCCCTACTTCAAAGTACAGTCTTCAACTGCTACCAGCAAGGCAGCAATGTCCGTCGCCAGATTTGAGGATTTTGTAGGCTTTATCTTTTTTCTTTTGGTAAGATATAATGTGTAAATGGTTTTGAAAGATAAAGGATTCAGTGTCTACACCAAATCATCAATAATAATGATGGTATGGAAACTAAAAGCTATTCATCTATTAAAATATTAAAAGGATGAAGCATATATGAATAAATTAATCTTATTTAATACTTAATGTTTTATTTATTTACAATATTCTTTTAAACATAAAATTTCTAGTAAATGATTTGATATTTAAACTATTCCATTTAATAGTTTATTCGTATATTTTTGCAAAGCTTTAATTACACTTTCAAAATTTCTATAAAATAGTAATTTGGGGTTATGTGGCATTTCATGATAATGACATTTTCAAATGAAAAAGTGAGTATTTGGTTCGCTTCTGAAGAACTAAATATTTTATATTATTTTTTTATAATTCTATGTATTATATCACTTAAACAAAATACACTTATCCTTTCTAAATTCTAATAAATGAAAGTTTTTTTGCCACTTGTCAATCTCTAATGAGTTGTGACACTTATCATTTTTTGATATTTTTTAAATAAATAATATTCACATGTTAATTTATGGTGTTTTTCAATTTTTAAAATTAAAAATCCACATAATATGTATACTTATATATGTAAACTATCAGATGTAATAAATATTATATTAAATTGCAATTAATATGTTTCTTATTTAAAAATTTCATTCATTATTTTAAAATTTTTTCTTATAAAATACTTATTATTACATTTTAATATTTTATTTTTTAATCAACCCATGTAATACACGAGTTTTACACCTAATACGATTATATTACGAAGTTGAAGTTGTGATTCCGACCCCTCCAATTTTGATGTTTGTGTTCCGCCCCAGTCTGAAATCTCTTTGCTAATAATTTTAGGCCACTGTAGTAAATGGTAGAAATATCAAACTAGTAAAATATATTCATTTATATGATGAAAAACTTAAAAATAATCCAAAATTTTATGAATTATGATCCATAACTTAGAATGATATAAGACTTATTATTTTTTGTGTTTTCTAGGATTTTAAGTTGAAAATAGATCTTTTGTTTAAAAAATAACGATGTTGACTGTGTGTTATTTCATATGAGGCTTATGGAGTAGAGCATATAACGTTGATGTTGATATAGAACCCGAGTCTGATTGTCAAGACGTACAATTAACTAAGATAAGGAAGAAAGATGTTTCTAAGATGATGTTATCTAATTTTAATTTCTGCAAATCTACATTTGTGAAAATTTTGAAGGATTATGATAATTTGACAAGCTACAAACCGAAAATGATTTATGGTGAAGCACATTTGCATGAAGATCTAGTTAAGGTCCAAAGAAATAGACTTCTATGATTTTTTTTCTATTATGAACTTGGTTAATAAACATTTTTTATTTCAATATCTTCCTTACTTTTTGTTGTTAATTTCCTTTTTTTTTATTGTTTGCATGTTAAGTGGTTAAGAAAAAATTATACTTAGATACACTTATCTAGTTTTTGTGAGCTTGGCTAAGGTATATCTTTTTATTTTTAGTAATGTATTTTTCTAATATGAAACATAGTAGTTGTACAAAATATACTTAATAATTCATGTCATATTTTTATGTTATGGATCACATATTTTGGATCTTGTTCTTATGTATCATCTGAATTGTGGATCATGTTAACTAGGTTGAAAATTTTGTCATTAATAACATAATTGTCCATTTTAAGATAATAGTCATGATCTAAAAGTTCATTGATTCCTATTATCTTTCTTGGATCAAAAAAATCTTCATGGATCACTTGTCTTGATCATGATTTTGTGAATCATGTCATGAACCAAAACATTATTTGTAGGATATGATCTAAATATGATATGATCGATAACTTAAAAAGATGACATGAATCATACTTGCTTGATCCAAAACATATTTTTATGGGGGGTTGTCCTTTCAAATGTTTCAAACTATAAAATTAAGATAATCCATAAGAAAAATATTCAAACATTTTTGATCTAATGTGACAAAAAAATGTTATAAAAATAAATAATTATTGTGATTCAACATGATATGATACAAAGTTGTTGTGATTCAAAACATTACGATGCTATAGTTTTAAATCTTCAAATATGTGATGAGCTAAAACTCTATAATGATCTATTTCAAATAGCTTATGCTCCAAAAAATATCATCCAAAAGTTTTATGATCACAACGTTTTATGATCCAATGTTACAAATGATGTGATAAACAAATAAATTATTTTATCTAATCTCAAACAATATAACAAATTAATTATATGACTAAAAAATATTATGATCCAAAACTACAATGTTGCAATTCCAACAATAATATGATTCAAACATGTGATAAACTAAGAAACTTTGGGTCAAAAAAACATTATGGATCACTTATCTAGATCATGATTTTGTGAATCATGTCATGATCTAAAAAATAATTTTAAGATATCATATCCATGACTTAAAAAGATGACATGAATCATACTTGTTTGATCCAAAACATTTTTTATGGGGGATTGTCCTTTCAAATGTTCAAAACTATGACATTTAAATTATCCATAAGAATAATATTCAAACATTTATAATCCAATTTTACAAATAATGAGATAAAAATAAATCATTATTATGATCCAACCTGCTATGATACAAAATTGTTGTGATCAAAAACATTACAATGCTTCGGTTTTAAATCTATAAATATATGATGATCTTAAACTCTATAATGATCCAATTTGAACAGTTTACGCTCCAAGAAAATTATCATCCAAACATTTTATGATCCAATTCTACAAATGAGGTGATAAAAAATAAATGATTTTATCTAATCTCAAACAATATAATAAATCAATTATGTGGTTCAAAAATTTTATGATTCCTAGATATTATGCTCTAGAATTATACAATGTTTGTAGTTCCAACAACAAAACGATTCAAACATGTGATAAGCTAAGAAACTTTGAACCTTAAACATACCTAACTTATGCTTGAAAAAAAAAGTTGTCTTAAAACTCTGAGAAACCTTGCACTTATAATGTTATTTGATGAATATTATGCATCTTAATGGTGGGATGTTAAGCCCACCAAGCAAATTACACCCTTTGATTGCTAAATAAACGTAATATAATGGTAAAAAGGGGTATCGATCCTCGGGGAAATGGTTGTATTCAATCACCAATGCAATTCAATAGAACTAGTGAATTTAAACTAATTAACTACAATTAAACTAAAAGGGGGGTTTTGATTACTTGAAAACTAAAATATTTGAATAACTAAAAACCTTGCAATTAAGCAAGTTGATGAGATGCTCAAAGGTTGGAAATAATTGGTTAACTAAGGCAATTCAACACAATGAACATTTGTGTGTTTATCATTAGGATCTAATACAAAGCTTATCTTTCATCTCAAATTGGTTATAGCAATCATGAAGCATGATATGCCAAGATTCCTCATAGGTAGTATGGAGGTTGGGGAAGCCCACAACACACCTTCTTATTTAAGATCAAGGGTCAACTGAAGCAATTAATCCCAAGAAATCAATTAGCCTTAAGAATGAAGGAATCCCCAATTCCTAGAGGATGTCAAATGCTTACACATCCATAAAGGAGATATGATTCATAAGCTAGAGATGATTTCTACCATCATAAAGCCTCTGTTCTAGATAAATTCAATGATCCAATGCAAAATCAATGAAATAAATCAACTATTGCTCAATGAAATACTAAGCTCATGATCAAAGCATCAAATAAGCATAAGAATTGCAAACTAGAATCATAAACATGGAATAAATTGATAATCAACATAAATCCTTCAAAACCCACAAACATTCATTGGTTTTCAGCCAAAGTCAACCAAATAAGAGTATTAGCCACTCATGGCAACAAAGTAACAAGAACAATAATCTAATTGCATAAAGAAACTACCTAAGATTTGGAAATATGAAAGGAAATGGTTTCTAGCTCCCAAAATCGCCTCTTGCAGGTCTCCAATGGAGGAAAAACGTGAATGAGCCTCTAGATCTGATCCCCAAGGGTTATGGTGTGCCACATGACCAAAATGCCCAAACTGGGCAGTTGCGCGGGTACCCGCGCGACGAAAATTCCACCCGCACAAATGTTGTTGTAATGCTATTGGTCCACCAAGCCACTCCACCCTTCCACTACCAAAGATTCCTTTGGTCCCCCTCCTTGTCCATGTAATTTGAAATGCACCAATCATCATTTAGCCACCAAATGGATGCTCCAAGCCCAAAATTAAAATTTTATGATCCATCTTCACAAACCCAAATAATCCAAGCCAATAACTTTCAAAGCCCAATTCTTCCTCTTTGATTCCGCCAAGCCCAATAATGCCTCGGAAGCCCACTAAGCTCGTCTCCAATCAACCCGCAACCGCAACAAGCACCGAAAAACCTACAAAATATCTCATGCAACATAACAAGCACCCGGTATGATCCATACTAAAGAAAAATAAATAAATTACAATGCATTAATGATAAAAAGATCTAAAATTCCAAAATAAATTAATAAAAATAAGGAAATAAAATAAGCTATCACTTAAAAACCTTGTCAATGTTGGTGTCCCCACCAGTAATAGCATCCGACTTTAATCCATAGTGACGATAAGAAGAGCAGCCTTTAGAGCCAAAATTGCTATGAATTTTGGACATTTCATCACAATTAACCTGCCAAAAATAATATAAATTCATTTTTAATCCCTCATAGTAAACAGTAGAAATCCAATATTAGGAACTGAGTTTATAGTAGATATTGAGATACCAAAGTCACCAATGATGGCAGATGCCACTAAGACGAACCCATGAAAAATCATATTCACTCGATCATGATTTATTGCATTTGATCTTAAAAGAACCAACCATAGAACTAAAAAGGAGGACACCACAAACAAAGATATACATACATCTAGAAACCACCAGATATAAATTTTAGAACATAAGAGCATGACTACAGAGCATGTTCAATCATCAATCCATCAATAAGATCACAAATAACACTGTGAAACTTGTATATTTGCACCCCCACTGGAAAAAAATACACCCAAAAGAAACCCACTAAACACCAAATTGAGTTGAGAAATATGAACACAACTATAAAAATTTTGAACCCTCTTAGGACTTTATAAAAAAAATTCTCAAAATAATGGGACTTTTCTGCATAAAACTCATTCTTAAAATGTCATAGATGATGATTTTTTTTTTAATCACGACAATGTTGAAGCAATGAATGATTGTGCTCAATAAATTATCAATTACAAAACTAGCTTTCTTATTTTTGATGTATCATTGATTTTTGATGTATAAGAGATGATCACCTATGAATCATCTTCCATGGTTGAAACTCACAACTGTTTTCTACAATTATTTAAGGAATAGAAGAAAGTCCTTGTTGAATTCTTAGTTCAAGCTCACATAGGAGTTTTGTAACATATAAGGTGATTAGAATTTGGATAAGAAAGCCTTAAACAAGTAAAGTGGATGTTGACAAACATTCATTCTTGAGTTTATTTTGAATTGAATTTCGGTTTGTTTTTATTTGGATTTTGGTATGTATGCAAGTTATTACATTTTGTACGTTTATAACCATTTTAGCAATTTTCTTCGGATATTTATCAAACGATACATTTATCCGACACAAAAATAGAACATAAATGTAATTTGGTCATTTTTAACAATCAACACAACCATTGAGAGACATAATCAATCAACATGGTTTTAATCATAACTTTTGATTTGGTTAGACATCTGACTCAATCAGATCTAACTCAATCAACAACTATTATGTTGTCTTTAAACTTGAGTATGATCCTCAACTCATATAAATTGATACTTTGAACCGAACTTACAATTTTAAATAAAGCACGAAAAAAATCATATCCACAATAACATGTAAACCTAAATACCAACATTATGACAATTTTAAATTTAGATTGAACTTATGATTTTGAGTAAAGCATATATATCATATTTGTAATTTACTTTTTACTTTTATTCTAGAAGGGTTTTCTTAGGTCCTCTACAGTACCGACAACGAGCCTCGTTGTTGTCCATGTGGCACCCACCCGGGTGTTATGTGGTGAGGATGACGAACGATAGCCGTCAACGATCTTTTCTTTCTTAGCTTTTTTTCTTTTCTTTCATATTTTTTTCTCTTCTTCACCGTGGAGGGTACTAAGGTGGTTTGTGATGGCCGGCCTAAAAGCTCTCTATGACAATTGATGTCAATTGTTCTGTCATGATTTTAGGGTTTTTGACCTTCAAATTTAAATTTGGTTATCGGATTTGGATCAACTCTAGAAGGCTATTATGCACTATGCTGACGTTTCAAGTCTGAACCATACAAAATCAACTTTCTATCCCTGTGCTACACCTTACTCTCTAGTCAGCATGTCTTTCTCCTCATCTTTCCGTCTGTTCTTCCCCAAATTCCCCACTTCTTCCCCAATTTTCAAATCCCTAATTCCTCCTACTTTCCTACTTTCACCACCGAAGAATCTTGTACCTATCAAAACGATAACAATCCAATCGATACCCACAAGATTATCTCCCCCGAATTCGACGTCACCGTCTTCATCGGACCAAAACACCCTCCAACCCATAGAAGAACTCCCCAAAAAGCTGCAAGAAATCGTCAATCTCTTCCAATCCGTACAGGATCCAAGAGCCAAATACGAGCAGTTATTATTCTATGGCAAAAAGCTTCAGCCCCTTGAAGACCAATTCAAGACTAACGAAAACAAGGTCATAGGTTGCGTTTCTCAGGTCTGGTTACGAGCCTATTTCGATTCCAGCAATAAAAATGTGATTTTTGAAGCTGATTCCGATTCCGTACTCACTAAGGGTTTAGCAGCTTTACTGGTTCAAGGTCTGTCTGGTCACCCAGTTCAAGAAATTTTAAGGGTTTCCCCCGATTTCGTTGTTCATTTGGGTTTGCAACAGAGTTTGACACCTTCTAGAAACAATGGGTTTTTGAATATGTTGAAGTTAATGCAAAAAAAGGCCTTGACTTTATATGTAGAAGCTGAGAAAGGGATTGAATCATCAACCCAAATTCAAACCCCCATCAAAGAACTGGAATCTGATTCAAAAATTGAGAAGCCTGTTGAGAATTCGAATATTGATGAATCAAAATCCGATGGTGATTCAAAAAGTGAGAACCCTAACGGTGTTTTGGGAAGTAGAGGACAGAGGATATCAGAGATTTTAAAGAGGGAGCTTAAACCGATCGAATTGGAGGTCAAAGATGTATCATATCAGCATGCTGGACATGCAGGGGTGAGGGGTAGTAATGGGGAGACACATTTTAATTTGAAAGTGGTTTCAAAGGAGTTCGAAGGGAAGAGTATGGTTAAAAGGCATCGACTTATATATTCTTTATTGGAAGAAGAGTTACAGAGTGGATTACATGCTTTATCTATCGAAGCCAAGACACCTAATTAAGATGGTGAAGTGCATTCTTGAAATGAGGTTATACTTTTTGTTTTCCCTTTGAATTGATGTTCTTGCTATGAAACTCACACACCTTTTTGCACAAGATGTTTGAAATACATAATAACAATCTTCATTGCTGTAAGTGGGATAAGACTTGCATTATGTTCGGTTTTGTAGTTTTGTTTATATGCAATGTGAATAAATGTAGATATAATAATGAATCTTATCTAATCAAAACGATAAACCTATCATATGAAGAAGACTAAAAAATGATACAGTTCGACATGACATCTCATATGTCAATTATACGAGTTTAACTTTGGGAAAATGTTTCTAAATAGTAATAAGTTTGACAATTTTAAAGTTTAACAACTCAAATTTTTGTTTTTGTTCTATTTATGAGAAATCAAATTGTTGTAACATGCTATGAAGGCTTATGATGACATGACAGTGAGATGGCAACATATTTGAAATTTGAAATAAATAATAAATAAGTTTCAGTTTTGTTCTATCCACAGTATGCACTGTTCATGCCAGTAAACATGTTATGAAACTCGTATTTAATTGCATTGGAATTATCTCTGATTATAAATTGTTCTTGTTATTATCGAAGGCATCATTCACAAAAAAAAAGAAAAAGGAGTAAATATCATCCTTATTTTGCAAATAACGACTTCCCATATGAACAATGTCTTCTTCCTCTTGGAAATATCGTGTTCATTCATGCTAGCATCATACACAACACCTTGTAATCCGGATTCAGTTGAATCTTTGCCTTATCAGCAAAAGTATTAGTCAAATATCTTCCATGTTCTCACCATGATTAGCATTGTGTCTATGGGTAAACGTAAGGATGTAATCAAGCCAAGTCAAGTCGCTGTGGTGCACCAAATAAATAAAAAACATGAAACTCAAGTCAAGCTCAAATGAGCCTTAATTTTGAATTTGAGCTTATTGAACCGAAACACTTTAAGTCCGTAGTGTATTAAAATTGCAATAGAAATACAAATACATTTAAAGTTTATTCCAATAAAAATAGCAATTGAAATAGGACAAAAGTTGTCTTTGTGCCATAACTCAGGTTGCTTGATAGAAAACACATGTTTATTGTCAGCTAAGAACATGTCAAGGACATATATGTCCTTTACTTTTATGTGCATTGTCACATTGAGACCCACCTTCTTGTCATCATCAATGATCTTCCCAACTTTCGTCGTAAAATGAACCCCATAATCAATAATCAACATCACATAGTTGGTTGATTGAGATCGGGTTATGCTTGAGGCCCTTTACATACAATATTCTAGAGAACTTCAGATCCATAACCTTAAGTCTTGCATTTGTTATAATCACCAAATGTTACTACAAACTAGGCCTGGTAATGTAGCGGGTTTTGACCCTGATCCGATCCAAACCCTTAATAATTATACGGGTTTGAAGCATAGTTTTTGATCCGTTTACCCGTTAACGACCCGTACCCGCTAACCCTTTTATTAAAAGGGTCGGGTATGGATCATCACCGATCCGCTCCATCTATAACCCGCCCGATATAAATTTTATAATTATACATTTATATTTTATACTGCCTAAATTTTACTTTAAATTCCGATCGAAAGTCCAAAGAGAAAAGGCCAAAGACTAAACAATTTATACATAGGACTTGAGGACTCAACTTCTTGACTTTCAGCATTCTCACAAGATTCATGATGTCATTTTATTTATATTTCATCATGTAAACACCAATTTCATTTATAAATCAATAAATTCACTTATCAACTAAAAGAAAGTTTGTAATTTTTATTCTCTATCAATGCAATCGAGGGTCAAAAACCAATTGGAAGTAACTACAATAATGATTTTAATGTCAATCGAAAGTCTTCGAGTATATAATGTGTTTTCTAAATCAACATTTTTTTATTTAACAAATGTGATTTTATGATTTAGGTAAAATGTGTTTGATTATTCAAAAAGACATATGGGTTATGGGACGGGTTTGGATATCTGCTGATTCGGTGGATAAGGGTATGGGTTTAATTATTCAAAACCTTGCGGGTTATGGAGCGGGTTTGGATCGGGTTTTGGAATTTATTAAAAGGGTTTGGATCATGGCCGATTCGCTCCAAACCCGCCCCATTGCCAGGTCTACTACAAACCTGTGTCATTATCATGTGTTTGGAACAACTACTCTCTAAATATCATATATTCTCTTGCCCCGGTGACACAATCAGAAAGAAGATTAAATACCTTTAGGAACCCATTTAGGAATGCGTTTGATTGAGACGGAAGGAGAATGTGAGAAAACATAATAACTTTCATTAGGTAAACAATTTAGAGGGTTTTCTTTTTTTGTCCATTTTTTTTTATTAATTACTTTGACATTTTCAGAAAGTCTATCTCCTTGTTCATGTGGACAGTTAGCGTCTTAGCGGTCATCCTAATGCAATCTTTCACTACAACTTGGGATACTATCATTGTTAGTTGCGGTTGAGTCGTCTACTTCACTAGCTAATACCTCAATCACCTTCTTGCTTTTGGAGATTGGTGTGTGTTTTTATGTGTGTGTGTGTGTGTGTGTGTATATATATATATATATATATATATATATATATATATATATATATATATTAGTTGCTCAAGTTTTAAATTTATAAAACTGATTTTATTGTAACCAGACTAATAAACACACTAGGCAGTGTATCTAATCGTGCAATCGTATAGTTGTGGTAAGGCCAAGTGTCGAACACAAGGGGAATGGTGAATTAATTTTGAGTTTTTGATTATAGGTTACACTAAACACTGAAAAACAGTAAGAGGGGTTTTATGGAATTAAATCTCAAATAAACAACTAAACATCAAATATCGATAAACTGACTGAAGACAAGTCTCTTTAGGTACTTTGGTTTAAACTGGATTTCATCTCAAAATATTGGCTAACGACTAAGTGCAATGATTATTTATTCATTACACAATGATTCCTAATATGACTAGCATCATGATCAAACTACTAATCCTTTGATTTTAACACAATTATTAATTCAGTGATAAAATGAACAAACAATTATGCAAATCAGTGTTCAGTTCGTATTAAGCAAGATTTGATCTTTATTAATCCTAATGATCATAGGAATTAAATCATGCATAGAATGATCATCTACTCATGTATACACATTAAAGTTCATCACCTTATTTCCTAACCCTTGGTTTTGATCTAACTCTAGTCATAATTACCAATGATCATGGACAACTATGATTCAAATTAATACAGTCAGAATGATCATCTAAACTCTATTAATTTAACAATAGGGAATAAAGTAACAATCTTTAACACATATGGATCTTGCAATCAAACTTGACAAATAAATTAAATAAGAATAAACAATTCAAATAACAATTAATCCATAATCTCGAAATTCATCAAATCATAAACACAGAATAAAGGGTTTTAACAACCAAACCAGAAAGTAAACACATATGGAATCACAATGGAATGCTAATCATGATCAGAACAACAAACCAAATGATTTTTGGCATGGATCCGCTCTCTAATCCTTCAGATCTTCGCTCTTGTCAACTTAATAGCCTTACGGCCACCTTCTAGACCCTTAAAACGGCAGAAGAAGTGTTTCTTGTCGACCAAGGATGGATAAAAGTCGTAATCTCCCATTAGGTTCACCAAAAATTGCATTATATAGGTTTTCTACCGACTTACGTACTTTAGGCGTACATGGACTTATGAGGGGCATAATTCATAAAATTTGCGTAGACCCGTTGCCACCTAGCATACAGGGTTAGGCGTACTCCCCATTATGCAGTATGCTGGGCGTACTCCCCATTATGCTGGGTGTGATTGGCTTCCTCATCCATTCTCTTCCCTTTTGCAATCCAACTCCAATTTCTAGCATTTTCACTTCCTTTCCGCTCTAGCAACAAATTATACCTGTAAAATATAATTAATGCATTATAAATACCTTTTAGTTCTAAATAGCATCAAAACATAGTATAACATAATAAGAAAACGCCATAAATATATGTATAAAATAGACGTTATCAGAGATCAAGAGAGAGGATCTCACTTTACTTCTTTTTTTCATATCTTTAATATTGTCTTTTCTTTGAGCCTTTTTCTATTCATAGTCTCTTAACTTTCCAAACATGCTTTGAAGATCCATGGTCTTAATCTTCTCACTATTCTTGAGGATATCCACATGATGTTCCCAGCTCTCGTCGATAGAGTCATGAAATTTGAGAACAAGGACAGAGTTGGGTTTGGCTATCTTAAACTTTCTCATGTCATTTATTAGACAGTTAAAACGATTAAAAGTATGAGTTAGAGATTCATTCTTGAGAGCAAAGAAATACTCATACCTCTTATTCAAACTATGATTTTTGATTGGCATAAACTTCCTCAGTTCCTTTGTATGATATTTTTAATGTTTTTATTATCTATTTGGTTATGTTGCAGTTTTCAACTATAATTGACTTCATAAAAGCAAGGCATTAGATATGGCAGCACATTCTCTAACATCCAAATTCACTTTCTTTTTATCATCTTCTGTTCATTGATGTATTTGGTTATGCATGGATTTGGCTTAAGCATTTCATTCAACCATTGTGCTTATGGGAATGTATATACCTTCTGTTAATGTTCCATTCATGATGTAATCCATAGTTTCTAGAACCATCATGGTTTGCTTAACCATATAGAGAAGTTATTGTCATCGAAGGGTGGACATGTATTAGAGGCATGAGATTTGAAGCTTGAATAAGTTGTATTTGTTGAACTTGAGAAAGATATTGATTGAATGAGGAACATAATGATTTGGAAGATTCTAAATTATATTATATACAACTTGTTGGTCTCGTACGAAATGATTCAATCAATGTAACACACAATGAATACTTCGAAAATTAAAGTATATTAATCAATTGTTTCAAATTTATAAAGAATGAATCAAATAACTTATTATAATTTGACACACTCTAACAAAACACCTTACAAAGAAAAAAAATAGTCAAAGGAAGACATACAAAAAATAAAATCAAGTACTTAAATAGGTTCTGATGATACGGGAAATCTCTAAAAATTAGAGTCTTCCACTGTGACATCCCCAAAATCATGGCCAGAAAAGACCGGTTTCATTTATGTTTTTAAAATAATTTCAGAGTAAATTCATTGATTAAAAGAGTTGCGGAATTTATCCCCAAAACAAAACATGATAAAATAAAGTTTATCAAAGCATTTCTTAAAGAAATGTATTTTTATTATATATCAAAACTCGGGATGTCATGTTCCGATACAGACACAAAAGCATAAACAATAAAACATAGACCTTACACAGTTTTATACAACTACTGGTCTATAAACAAAAACATCTTCACAGGTTCTCCAACTTATGCCATCGCGCCACTACCTGTAATACAAAGAAACTGAGTGGGTCAGGCCTGGGAGCCTAGTGAGCATATAGGATTTTCAACCCATTCCCGTTATCCTCACTTTACGTCCCTATGACAACAACTATTACAAGGGACCTAATCTAGGATTTTTCATCAGGACGGACACTACCGCAGAGGGGTTTCCTCAACAATGAATGTCCTAAGGCAACCATGAGGGGGATAGAATACAGCGAATGAACACCCAAGTTCACCAACACCTACAGCTTATAAGCCTGCTAGCATTCCACAGAACTGTCTAGAAAAGTTTGTGGTTGTCATCCATATTCTGCTGAATGACTAGATCACAATCACATCGAGGCCTCTCATTATTTTTATTTCATCACACATCACTATCTACCCATGTTCTACCCAACATATATGTAGATAAAATATAAATATATATATACAACATAAAACATGTATAAAACATTCAACCGATACTCATTTCAAATAACACATAACATATAAACACATAGCACGTATTTTATGGAAATACTTTGTATTTATATGTTAGAAGAAAGTAAATACACACTCACTTGATCAGAAGATGATCGGACAACACTACGGCTCTAAGAGTAGTATTTCTTCGGTGAAACTGGGAGATCTTCACAAAAACCGGGATTTACGCGGACATAGTTTCGGCTCGGAAATTTTAATTCTCGGGATCTTCGGGGCTTCGGGACTTGCTTCGGGTCTCGGGATTAATACCGGGGCTTCAGGGGTAAAGCTTGCACTTAAAACGAGGTAAAACGAGTGAGAGAGAAAGAAATGAACAACCAAATTCGGTTGGGGGTCAAGTTCTATTTATAGGGCTGAACCCTCGTGTTACGTTGGGCGTAATTCGCAAGTACGTGGGCGTAATGCCTCTTTCATGCGTATGCTGGGCGTACCAAGCCTTACGTTGGGCGTAGTTCGGATAAGACTGCTACGTGACAAGCTTTGGGTGGTGCTACGCGGCTCTCTCTCGTACCACACAAGGACGAAGTATGTTGGGTGTACTCAAAGGTTACCCGGGGCGTACCCTTCGAATCAGATGGGTTGAGTCACGGATTCGGGTAATATCCAAATAAATAATTTTATTTATATATTTTAATTATTTAAAAACTTCATAAAATCATATCTTCCTCATACGAGCTCCGTTTTCGACGTTCTTTATATCCACGCGTAGGTGAGACTAAGCTCTACAACTTTCGTTTAGACTCTGTCGGCTAATTTTGACTTTATTTTTATTATATTATTTTTAGTAGGCCGAGACAGGAAAACTCCGTTAGAAATTCATAACTTCTTCATCCGACGTCCGTTTTCGTCTGTCTTTTCATTGTTGGACTACTATCGACGAGATATTCGATTCTCGTTTAGATTGTTTCGGCCAAATATCACTAGATCTCTATTTCGATATTTGGGTTGCATACTGCTAAGTCGAAACTTCGAAAAATCATAACTTCCTCATACGAAGTCAGATTTAGACGTTCTTCTTATGCACGCTCTCGGTTTAACTTATTCTACAACTTCCGTTTAGATCACTAAGGCTAAATATCGCTCTATCGTAAATTCACTATTTACGTCACGCAGTGTCGTGCCGGTTCTGTCGCAAAACTTCGACAGGTCATAATTTCTTCGTTATAACTCGAATTTCGGCATTCTTTATATATTCGGAAACTTTTCCACGACCACTACCACATCATTCATAGATATCGGGTTTATCTAACATTTCATTTTGATGTTTATTTTTATCATTAATTCATTTAAGTCACACAATTAAGCACAAAATACATCTTTATTATTTCAAAATGGGTTACAAAGGTTAACCTAGACTATTACATTGTCATTAATATCAAGCCCAGAAACACGGGTGTTACATCCACAATATAAGGAAACTAATCATTATCCATATTAGGATATATCCCATTCACTAAGATATTGTGATTCATCCTTTGAAAACACATAATCGATCAACTGCATGTCTTCAAACAATTATGGCTAATAGCACCAACTCGCCAAGCTAATTGATCCATGGTTGGTAAAGTAGATGGTTGATGAAGTGTTTTGACTCATTAAATCATTGGGTTTGACTCTAACAATAAGTATTTATGCAAAGCTGTCTTGTCCTCCAAGAATACATTGAATCATGGTTGGGAACGATTTTATGTTATTTTATTTTATTTTCTTTTAAGCTGTTATTAGGTAGTTTCCTTTTCGTTAATTAGTTTCCTTTCTTTTTGTAATAGCTTGTAAGGCTATAAATAGCCCCTTTAAAACAATGTAATTGAAATGAATAGTTAATTGAAGTTGAATTTTGAAAGTTTGTTCTTACTTTCTTGAATTATTGCATATAATTCAAATTGTCGTCATTGTTTGGGACGTGTTTCTCATTCATGACTCGATTTCAAGGCAATAGGTCTTGGCTTGTCATTACATATCATTTAATGGGTGATTTCCTGATCTTGATAAGAATTCAAGTTAATAGGTCTTAACTTGTTTCACCCGATATTCAATCCATAGGTCTATTATGTTGACTATCAAATTTATCCTTTTTGGTTATTCTCTTATCATTCTTGTTCTTATTTTTCGTTGCGTTTATAAAATCAAAAAGCTCAAAAAGAAATCACCCCCCCCCCCCCGCGCGCGCGTATTCGTATCATCTAACATATGTTGAAGTGGATGTTAGGATATTTATGAAGGTGGATAAGGTTAAAAAGATAGTGAAACGGAGGAAGTGGAATTGGAAGCTTAGGAAGCGGAGGTGTCATTTTTGAAATTTGGAGGAAGAAGTCTATAGTGTGGAAGAGGTTTTGGTGCATGTCCATAAAGTGGTGAGAGTACTATACATGTGTTTTTGAATATAGGAAGTTGTATATGTTTTTTGCAATAAGGGGAGGGTTTTTGTTGACAATAGTATATAAGAGTGTTGGTAGGTCTTATGAAGGTAAGGTGATGGTAATGTGATGGGAATATTTTTAGAGACAAAAGTATGTAGAAGTTGAATAATTTTTTAGAAATAAGTTGTGTGTAGATGGAATTATTGTTGTCGATAATAGAATGTGAGAATTGTGTATTTAGAAGATGGAAATTTTTGTGCGGATAATAGGTTGGAAAAGTTTAGTTTAGGTAGTTTTGAGATTAATATAATTTCTTATGTAATATATTGTCAAAAGGTCTCTTATTTTAATATAAAAGCTTTTGATGTTAACCATTTATCCATCTTGTATGTCATATTTTCAAATGTGGTCATTTTGATAATTGGTAATACAAATATGAAATTATATAGTATTGTTGAGTTATGTAGGTTTTTTGTTCAAATATAATTATCCTTTTTTGCCTATGTACTTTATTTGGTCTAAAAAATTGAAATAATAGCAATGTACCTAATTGGTGTGAAAAAATAATTAGCAATACCAATGTACTTTATCATGAACATAAATAATAGCAATGTACTTTATTTGGTGTGAAAATTCAAAGAAATTTGTATCGGTCAATTTTTGAAATTATCAATTCAAATTTCAATAAAGGTAGATGTTGGTGATAAAAAATGATGGACACGAACACGATCCGGAATGTTATGTGGACAGACACATGTTATGCCACATTGGACCAAAATGCCATATCATCTTATACTTTTATCGAGACAAATAACATTAGAGCAAGCCAATGTGGGACTAGCCCATTTGGTAGACTTTGCTTCTTAGATTTGAGGTCTCGAGTTCTAACCCATACACTTGACAATTTCATGATAATAACTTCTAATAATGTTGTTCAAAAAAAAAACATTAGAGCAATAGTAGAAAAAAAATAATCAAATACTAAAAATGTATTTGATTTACGCAATATTTACTCTAAAGTCTTGGACTATTTTTATAGGGTTGGAGATCACTCCACATTTCCTCTTGCCATCAATGTGGGACAAAATATTCATATTTCATTATAGCAAATACGAACATTTGATCAATGTGTTGATTTGACGTTCTAGTTTTCTTTACGAAAGAATTAACTGCAAATGCACTCACTCTCCTCCTTTGGCCGAATTTCATTAGGAAACATTCACAAGAAAGATATCAGCATCAGAGCAGCTGATAGCTATGCACCTAAATTTAATGTCTATAAAACTCAAACTGTTGTCAAGCATGGCCATTGACCAGCAAAATCAATGTATGTTATAAAGTACAGATTTCAAAGTAGGAAAAACAAGGATTTAATGTTACAAAGTACACATCTCAAAAGAAAATTTGTAATCTCATAATTAGCTTGGAATTTTGGAACAACTGATATGATGTTTAGCCTCCAAAAAGATAACCAGCTGCTTGTTCTTCATTTCCATTGAATAGCTTCAGAGCTTGTATGACTGAACTTCTATCAAACCCCAACTCAACAAGCTTCACAATTTTGGCTTCAAATTCAGCTCCCTGAAACCCACAACATACATTTTTAAAAAATATATATTAGAAGACATACATTAAATCATTAACAATTGTATTAAAAAAAAAAAAAAAAAAAAAGTAACTCACATGTGCTGGCCCGCTGCTGGCAGGTCCTGCAGGTTGTGATCCGGATGCATCCTGAAAATTTATATTTTTTATAGAATCGTGACATCATTTTTTTTCTAATACTTTTTTAACATTATTTATCCAGACATCACTTAATAGAATAAAAGCAAAAAGGTCTTACTCCAGAGCTAGAGGCTTCCTTCAATTGTCTCTCCTCATCCAAGTAGCGATTCGGGATGTCCTTTTCTGTAAATTAATTGACATAAAAGGTTAAAAATGTCATTTTTCACAGGCCACAACACGAATATGAATGAAAAAGTTTGTAACCTTGCAAAAAGGGCACAGAGACTTCGCCTCCACCAACTCTCAAGACATTGTCTTTTAAATCAATAATGCATTGATGCTTACGCAGCATATCCAATCCAAACAGGAATTCCATGTTGGGAGAATCCAACACCAAAAAGGAACAAGGATAGAAGATATTCCCAATCTACATTTTAAAATTACATTTTTAAAAAAAAATAGCAAAAAATGTGAAATGAATTTAAAGCAAGAATTAATATTACTTTAATTGGTGCCACATGAATCCGACCAAGGATCTCTGACTGACCAACTCCTTGAGCAATGCCCTTGTAACGGTTGTCTAAAAGCCTAAGCAATCTGAAAAAGACCATTTTACCCTTACGCTCCAGAAAATAAATTTCATCGATTTTAACATGAAAGGATAAGGAAAAAGAAAGAGAAAAGGATAAATAGGTAAAAGGTTAATGTCTTAATACAATAAGCCATGTTTTATTGAAGTCGGTCCATTCCAGATTAAAAGTCAAAAAGAAAAACTGAAATTAAGAGTATGATGCCCTAATTAATAATGGGAAAAGAATGCATACCCCAAACGCTCAGCACAGCTTTTTGATATTATAGTTGACTGTGCTCCACTATCAACAAAAGCCTGAAATTTAATAAGCAATTACTACTCAATGATACATATGTTCCAAAGAGTTTAACAACACAGGAATCAAATTATAAAAAATGATATAGCAGTTGGTTGGTATTTGGTATTTGGTATTTGGCATTTGGTAATGTAAAACATGTCAACATAATATTTTATAATCATTACCTTCATGGGAATGCCATTAACTTCCATGTCAACATATAACATAACCTGAGAAATAATTCAAATAAGTGTTAAGACTTGCAATGAACTAGATTTAATTGTATAAAGGTGGTGTGCTTAAAACTTAAAATACATAACATACCACTTTTGCAAAAGCTTCAGGGTTGTGTTCTAGTGCAGCAGCCCAATTCTCATCAATACCTTTCTGTAAAATAATTCAGAATGAGTTTATGAGCAATTACCAAATATTATATAATATTTTCACAGAGTGAGAAAAATTAAAAAATGATAAATAGATCCACATCCACACACCTGGCGGATTGCAGCTTCAATTTTCTTTTGTGCCTCCACATCAAAAGGGTCTGCATAAAGTAGCTCCTGTGTTTTGATTTTTTATTTTTGATTTTGAAACAAACAAAATAACCATGAACAGTGTTAATAGATACAAAATTACACAAGATATCTGCAAAAGTCTTCCTAAAGCAAACTACCATTAATGCAGGTAATAGCCTAAGAGAACACAAATATGGAGCACCAGTACAGGAGAATTCCTAAAACAAATCATAGAGCAACTTGACCCCTATTTCTTACAAGTTATAGGAATTTCATCCAGATGCTAATTAGGTAAATTTTCCAAAGTAAAATGTCTTATGGAGAAACAACTTGAAAGTACAATGCTATAAGTGGATTGAATTTTCAATGCATACCTGTTGAAGCACACGTCTTCACAATCAATTTGTTAACTTTAGGGTTAAACGCCAAAGGGCTAAATGTAAGAAATGCAAAAAAAAAAAAAAAATTGCTTATTATAGCTTCTCACTCTTGTTTCTTTATATTACACCATTGTACTTTCAATTGTTTTTCATATTATGAAATTGTGCTTTGAAAGAAAATTGTTTTGTATTTGAATGACATTGCTATAATTGGGTAGATTTTTCTAGGTTCACTAAATATAGGCTCAAATGTCTAATTGATATATATGAAAGAATGATGGCAAGCTTATAGAAATGGAAGGAAGAGACAAACAAAAGAAAATTTCATAAAAGGTTAAGAGCTTAATGCAAAAAAGCATCCTTTTCCTGACTTTCTCTATTAAGTCATTTTTGCATTAAGACAAAAAGAAACAGTATAAGCGACTTACCATCTCTTCCTCCTGTTGCCTACGTAACTCAGATCTCTGACGATGTCTCATCCTTAAAATGTCCTGCAACTTATTCAGGTCATTCCCAAGAACAGCTTGAGCCAACTCAGGATCACTCTGTTATTCACATCAAGGATCAGGAACACCACAACAGAAATGCAAGTGTGAGCAGACAATTACAATTTTTACCTGAAACAATTGGGCCATCAAATTCGAATTATTCCTCACTTGCTGCTGGAATGCAGCTGCATCTGCAGCAGATCCATCGGGATTTAACCTAACTTCATTGCTAGAACCCCTGAATTTGATGATATATCTATAAGAAACCATCATCACTGGATGTCTAAATCAAATCTAATTAAAAGCATACCTTGCGGAAGAAGAAGAAGAAGGACTGGAAACCATCATCACTAAATCACCATCTGTAACACCCAAACGACTCAGTGTCTCGGAATTCCCCATCTCTTTTCCATTGTACAGCAACTGTTGTTGCTGAAGTGGTACTTGAGACTACAAATGAAACGATGTATGTGTGAAATTTCTAGTGAAGTATCTAATTTAACCCTTGACAAGTACAAACTTAGAGATCAAATATCAGATTAAACCCTCGTTTGGCAACGATGAGTTTGGATAAAGGTAATTACTATGAGTAAATTCAAAATCTCACCTCAATTTCAAGCAGGGCTTTCAAATTTTCCACCTGTTGACACAATAAAGTTGTAATTTTTGAGATGGGGCCATAATCAAACAATTAAAACAACCGAACAGAAAGTTTTCTAGGGTTTTGAGAGGAAGTATGTAAAGAAAGAAAGAAATTTTACGGATTCGTCGCGATCCACTTCCAAAGTAATAATTTGTTCATCGGCCGTCATTACAGTGATCTTCATATCTTCAGCGATTTGATTGAAACTTCTCTACGAGGATTTGCTAATTTACTGTGGTTTCTTGTTGAAGGTTGTTCTTGTTGACCTCAACAAAACCCGGGATCACCAAGGGTTTTAAAGTGATCACCATTTATCTTTACAGCCAATAATTATCCTTAATAAATATTACAAATAGGATAATCACACAAAAAAAATGTATTATTATAAAATAAAATTAACACTAATTTATTGAATTAAAAAATGTAATGTATTATTATAACATAAAATTAAGACTAAATTATTGAATTGGTACATGTGTTTTATACGATTATTTTGAAAGGAAAATGACAAAATAATCTAATTCTATTATTAACTTTTTAAAATTTAAACAAAAGATTATACTAAAATAGTTATGTTTTTTTTTACCGATAACTCTTTGGAAAAAATTTGTCATCTATGAAAATCTTTGAAACAACATCGTTTTAAGATTTTTTTTTCTTTTGTAGATAAAATATATGTAAAAATCTAACTCATGCAAAATAATAATAATAATAATAATAATAATAATAATAATAATAATGGTCACTAAACTAGATTTGAAAAAAATAAAAAATGTAAGTGTCTATCTACTAAAATTCAAGTTTTACCTACAAAATCGAGTTTATACATGAAAGCTAAAATGAATTTGAAGTTTTATGTTATAAATATTTAAAGACCATTTCGATGGCAGACCTGAAACAGGTCTAAATGTACCATATATAACTAAACGTATCATATATAATTGTCAGTTACGGAGAACGTTGGAGCACATCAAATCATAATAGATTAACATGTGTCTCTGTTTTGAAGGCATAAGATATTATCGTCTTAGTATTACTCTTACAAAATTTATATTGACTAATTCTTTAAACATGAATTCCTTCAATACAAAATCGACATTGCTTACACATGGATGTTAGTCACATCACTATGTTATAACTGTCAATGAATAATCTACCAATACCTTACATTCGTCTTACTACATTACTTTCTTACTACATTACTTTCTTCCTTAAAGTATGAGTGACTATGAATATTTTGAATACAATAGTATGCATGGAAACGTAAACATGTAAAATTAAACATAAAATATGAATTTAATCAATAGTAATTGTTTACGGTAAACCTGCATTTAATAATCATTACATCATTTTAAATTTCATATTGTATTTGTTCTTCATGTCAAATCAATTAATCTTACTAAAGCTCTTTATAGCCACTTTTTTCTGCATATAAGTAGACATTTTCGTTATAATTTTGACGTTTGTATATCTTCTACTCTAGGCAGAGATGGTCCAATGTCTTTCACATACGTCTTATGAAGTGGAAACACTTACACAACCATTTATAATTAAATGTTCCTTTCTTTCTTGTTAGTAACGATGTAGGACTACTTCCCACCCACATGCAATGTTCATTTCTTTCTTAATTAATTCAAAACATTCATCCTCTTCTTTCCCTTATTTCTTTATTTTGTGTATTACTTTTATTACCTTTTTAATTAATTAATTACGTAAATGAGTAAGTCTTCACATTTATTCTCAAATAAAAAACAACTTAGTTTTTGTTTTAGTTTCATATTTTAATCGGTATTTTACTTTTGAATTGTTTTGAATATTTATAATTTATATTTATTTTAGCATACTACTTACGTTAAAAACAAATTGTTTTTTCTTACAAAATGCTAACGTTTGATCCACATATTCTTTTAAAGATATCGTCCACAAACTGCATACATTTTACCTCTTAAGAACAAAAAAACACATTCTATTGCATATTTAATATTATACAACTTAGTGTGAGAGTCTTGCTTTAATAGGCCAACAACTTCATGTTACCCAAGTTCCTTGTATGTGTCACTTTTAAATGATTTTTTAACGTCTAGTATGTACATCACAGCTTCACCTGCTACTTCATATTCAAACTCAATTGTTGAAGTTAACTATGATATCAAACTTAATACTTTTTCAAGATGTCTTTATTTTGTTTCATGAGAACACGAGCGTTCACTATAAACTAAAAATGTTTCTATCAATTTAAAAATTATCATGTAATTCTTCACATTTATCATTTTCGCAAGAATCAAGACTATTCCCAAATACTTGAGATTGTTCTTGATTACTTTTGTTTTTGGGTTTTTAGAATAATTATGATATGATATATCAATATTATTTTATAATCCTTTTATATATATACTAGCCATTTACCCGCGCAAAGCGGCGGGTGACAAATAGTTTGTTTCGACAATTAATTTCTTTTCGATGGAGAATGATTATTTTCAAATCAATCATTAGTTTGTTTTAGGAAACATGTCATATTAAAAACAAAGAAAATTCATGAAATGACCAAATTATAGGGTGTTGAGTATTTATTTGGATGAAAAAAGATTTGGTCAAAACCTTGGAAGAGAAGATTTATAGGAGTTTGTTTAAATTTTAATATTATTTTATTAGTGATTAGTTGTACAATTAGCTTAATGATTTGGACGTCTTAAAAAAATATTATTATTTTATTAAATCTATTTTTAAAAATAGTGGGATTTACTTTATAAGATAGTAAATATATATATATATATATATATATATATATATATATATATATATATATAGGATCAAATGAGAACACCAAAAAGGTTGAGAACGTGAGAACAAAGTATATTCATTTGTGATCCATGTATTCATTTGTGGAAAAATGATAAATTTTTACGCCTTTAATTTCAATTGAATAGAAAAAACATATTCATGTTGATTGTGCATAAAAATTTATCATTTCTCCACAAATAAATAAATAGAATCACAAATGAATATACTTGTTCTCGCGTTCTCAACCTTTTAGGTGTTCTCATTTGATCATTTCTCTCTCTCTCTCTCTCTCTCTCTATATATATATATATATATATATATATATATATATATATATATATATATAATAAGAGGATCAAATGAGAACACCTAAAAGGTCGAGAACACGATAAGAGTTCTGGACCAATCATTTTATAAGGGTATATTAATAGCTTTATATAAATATTAATTAATGATTTCTTAAAATCTAGGGATAATGATTTTAATTACCTAACAAAATTAATATTTCTTTTTAGTTAATGAAATATATATATATATATATATATATATATATATATATATATATATATATATATATATATATATATATATATATGTTTTTTTATGATTTTTCCCAAAAAATATTTATGACCGTTTCAATAAAATTATCTAAAAAAATTAATATTTCCTTTTATTTAAAATCTGAAAAGAAAAATATTATTTTCTACTATTTCACGTTTTTGTTTTTCAAAAAAAAAAAAGAATAGAAATCCAATCTCAAATCAATACACTTCCAATCAAAAATGAAAACACATCAAATTACAAATAATTCAATGCATTTTTCATAAATTGAAAATAAAAAATAGTGTAAAAATTATCATTTTTTCATAAAATGAATACCTCTAATCATAAATAAAGACACTCATTCGCATTAATACACTACTGTTCATAAATAAATACAATCATTCACACGCGAATACATTGCAATTCACAAATGAATATACTGTTATTTATAAATTAATACACATTCTATCATAAATGAATACACGTGCTATTCATAAATAAATACAACTATTCACACATAACTACAATGTTATTCATAAATGAATACACGTGCTATTCATAAGTAAATACAACCATTGACGCACCCCCTTCAAGAAATTATTACCCAAAAATTCAAAAATTAGGATTTTTTTCTTTCTTTGCCTCTGTTCTTCATAAATTTTTCCAGTTGGTCCTCCCATTGCAACCATTCTACCTCCTGAACACTCAAGCAAAGATTAATACAAAGAAATCCAATTATATATCATCCAGTAAACCAAATCACTAAATATACACTCCAATTGGCTAACACAACCTTGCACTCTTTCTTATGCTTGGACTATTTCTTCGCCCAATTTTACACACAAGCACCATTTAAATTCACAATCAATTTGGTACAATCAAAATCATGTCCTTCACATCTAAAAATTGATATGGCCAGATTTTCTTTGATCTTCAAGAACAAATAAAAGTACATCGAAATATAAACCGAATTCGTTTAACTCTTCCCTTGGCTTCTTCCTTCATTGTCCAGACAAATCATGTAGCACCTGGTTCCTGCTACGTACTCCTTGTGATTAATATTTTAATTTAGTGCATTTTTGCCTTGGACTCGGCAAGTTGAAGGACCAACTTGCCGAGTAGGAGCGGGATAAGACGCGGGGTTTGAACTTTGGACTCGGCGAGTAGACCTTGTTTGGACAAAAACCCTAATCCGGGTGTTTGCACCCTATTTAAACGCTCTAAATTGGCCTCCTTTGTCCCTAACACTTCCAGATAGTTGTAGAAAGAAACCCTAGCCCCCATATTGTTCTTGAGATTTATTTTGGCTTTGTGGAGAAAGTTTGGAGCTTAGGGGAAGGAAGAGGAGGTTGAAGTGTGCAAGGAGGGGAGGTAGATCCGGAATCTACACTGTGAGAAGCTTCCATTCAGGTAGAAAAGTTCTTACCTGGATCACTAGTTCATTAGATCCCCTTTTTGTCCCAAATTAGTGATTTTCAAGCCCTAAAACCTCAAACTCCATGTATTTATGCTCTAAGTTCTGAAAGGACTTCAGATTGGGATCTTATGGACATCTTAGAAGTGTAGAGTCTATGTGGTTGGAGTTATTGAGGTCCCTATTGAGTGTATGACCTCTTAAAGAGCTTGGATTTGCCTTCTTGAGCTTATAGGGCCATGCATGCACGTAAAGTTTGCAACTTTACGTGATAAGCATGCCCTAGGAACATAGATCTATGGTTTAGAAGCGTTGCATGTCTCAGATTTGGTCTGTATGAGAAGTGGGTCGAAGGGACTCGGCGAGTTCTATGAAGATGGTCTTAGACTCGGCGAGTTGGATGAACAACTCGGCGAGTCCTATGAAGATTGTCTAGAACTCGACGAGTTGTTCTTCAAACTCGGCGAGTCATATGAACTTTCACTGAGTAAGAGGGGTTTAAGTGTTGAAGGTCCAACCCTTCGTATCTGCACGTGGAATTAGCAATTCAACGTGTAGCAATAGTCCCAGAACCCCAAATCCTCTTAAGGGATGCTCTGGTGAGGATTTGGAAGCGAGTAGGAGATCTGCTCGTGGGACTCGGCGAGTTGTTCTTGGACTCGACGAGTCGGATCACGAGTTGGTTCTATAGTCCCGAGTAGTAAGTTAAGGGTGACTCAGTGAGTGGGAAGAGGGACTTGGCGAGTAGGACCGGGTTGGTAGGAGAAGGACTCAGCGAGTCTGTGCCACGACTCGGCGAGTCCAGTCAACTGGAAGTTGACTTTAACCAAGGAGTTGACCTTGGACCAGGGATGGGTCAGTCAATTGACCTAAGGGTATTTATGAGTGGCTAATCTATGTTTATGGATTTGTAGCCGGAGGATTACCGGTGCAGCAGCCAGACGTCTAGCAGTCAGACTTTCGGTAGCTACTTTTCGAGGTGAGTTTCCTTCCAGTAGTAACGGGTCTAAGGCACCAAGGTCGGCCCGTATAGACGATATGTTAGCGTCGGAGTGTGGGCAGAGCCCGTATCTCATGGTTGAGTTTGATTATGATATATGCCAATATGATAGAATTGTTTATACTCGTTGTCTGTGTGACACTTGTATGTTATGGTTTAGCAGCTGAGTGTGGGCGAGGCCCGTATCTCTCAGATAGTGGAGTGTGGGCGAGACCTGTATCTCTCAGATAGCAGAGTGTGGGCGAGGCCCGTATCTCTCAGATAGCGGAGTGTGGGCGAGGCCCGTATCTCCCAGCTAGCGGAGTGTGGGCGAGGCCCGTATATTCATGAGTGTGGGCGAGGCCCGTATCTCCTAGTTGTTCATTGTATGTTTGTATGGTATGAGGTATTATGGGGGAACTCACTAAGCTTCGTGCTTACGGTTTGAAGTTTTGTTTTCATGTACCTCTTCTTTAAGGGGGAAGGAGCTGGCGCGGTAGCAGCACATCATACACGCATCTCGTTTTCCACACCATGAGTCATTCTGGGATTTTGTACTCTGATAGTTGATTGTTTTCATGTTTCGGTTTTTAGACACAATGTATGTTATGAAATGGTTGGATCAGACAGTGTTTTAACTAAAATCGTTTTCTGAGTATTGATTTAAAAAGAAAAATTTTTGGACGTAAAATTTAGGTCGTTACAAGTTGGTATCAGAGCCCTGGTTTAAGGGATTCGGACACACCCTCGGGGGTGTCTGAACTCAAATCGAGGGATTAGAAGATTTTGAAAAAGGAAATGTTTTCTAAAAGTTAAGAAAGAGTTTTTTTGAAAGAACGAAGTGTGTGATGTGCGCAACCGGTCGAGCTCAAGTAAGTATTCCCCAAAGTACCCATACAAGTTTATGTTTCGTTTATCAGTTTCAGTAGAACAACATGCTAGAATAGGACTAAGGATCTAGGAGTGATGCCTTAAGTGCCTACTTTATGTGCTTCAGATTATGAGAGTTGCATGCTAGTATTGAGTAGACAGTAGTAGGATAGCCTGTTTAGGTTATGCCTGGTAGTATGAGCTTAGCATTGTATGCTAGTTCAGCTTCTCATTATGAGGATAAACTTGCTTGAGTAGTTCCCATGCGTCCGAATGATGCTTGCTATGTGCTCTGTGGGACTCTGAGTGAGGAGAGTTAGTCATTAGGTGAATACGTCACATTACACGTGATCCAGGTTGGATAAACTTAGAGTGCTGGAATTGGCCCTATTGCGCAGCTCTCGTTCGAGTCTAACCGTTGTAGGGACGAGTCTGTTACTCGAAGGATTATCTGAGCCTCATCGCACGTGATGGTATTCAGGTGATGGCTAATTGACATTACAAGGAGGCCTTCAACAGCTGAGGACCGGGCAGGGTGGAGTCAGAGATTCCCTAGGGCAAACCTAGGACGAGTATAGCAGTGATTAGCAGTAGAGAAAGGGATATGGTGGAGTCGAGGCAGACCTTGAAGAAGGTACGGATAGATGTGGAAAGTAGTATGGGCCCGTACTACTGAAATCAGAGGATCCGTACCCGAACTAAGGAAGGTTGAGACAAGACCAGGGAACTTGAAATAGATGTGATCCTTTTAGAGGTATCAATATCACTAATGGTTGTCTGTGTGTATTGCAGAATGGTGGTACTACACCAAAGGCCAGCTAGTGGCAGTTCTGGAGAGGGATCAGGTTCGGGATCAGGTTTCGAGCCAGTAGATGAGAGGCTACGCGAGTTCATCGCGTCAGAGATCACCAGAGGCATCCTTGAGTCGACCCCCATCATTTTTGGGTCGATCAAGGAAGGGATAGTTGAGCTGATGGAGGACCGCCTCAGGGCGTTCAGGAGTGACATGGCATCTGGCCAGTCAGGATCTTGCACACTGTCCTTTAAGGACTTCATGGGCAGTGGTGCGTCGGATTTCCATGGGGCGAAGGACCCCGTTGCTGCCAGACGATGGATTGCGGACATTAAGTCCGCACAGCTGACCAGCTTCTGCCCCGAGGGGTCGAAGGTGAGATATGCAGCAGGATGTTTACAAGACCGAGGTAGAGATTGGTGGGAGTCCGTCGGTGACTCATTGGGAGCCTCGGCAGTTGAGGCTATGACCTGGTCGGACTTTGTGACCAGGTTCAGGGCAGAGTTTGCGCCGGCTGTCGAGCTTCAACAGCTGGTCAGAGAGTTTTTAGACATGAGGCAGACTACGGAGACTGTGGCGGAGATCACCGCCAGGTTCCGGGAGAGGGAATTGTTGGTGCCCCAGTATGCGGGAGATGAGGATATGAGGAGGACCCGCTATCATGACATGTTACGGGCTGACATCCGGGAGCATGTTAGCTTTTCAGCTTGCCCTACCCTGGAGTCCATGATTGCCAAGGCGAGGGAAAGGGAGATTGATTTGGAGCACATTCGAAAGAGAAAGGCAGAGACGGGGCAGGTGGTTGGGGCTTCGGGGAAGAAGCCCAAGGGATCAGATGGTAGGCCGAAAGGCCAAGGAGGGTCGGGCCACTGCGGGAAATGCGACAGGTCGCATGAGGGAGCATGTAGATTGGGATCATTAGGATGATACATGTGCGGCAAGGCGGGGCACTTTAGCAGGGATTGTACTGCCCCTGTCTCGGTTGTTCAGACATCTGAGTTGCTGTGTTTCCACTGCAACTAGAGGGGCCACAAGAGGGCCAATTGCCCCCACTTGACAGCAACATCAGTGCCAGTGAAGGCGCCAGCTTTAGCGACTCTGAGGATCACAGATGGCCGGCAGGGCAAGTCAGAGACTCCAGTGGTGAGGAGTCGGGCCTTTCAGCTGACTACAGAGGAGGCACGTGCCACACACAATGTGGTGACGGGTATGATTTTTTTTATATATGCTTTATGTTATGCTGCTGTAATTTGATATGTTATATGTATGTGATCTGTTTAGGATCGTTCCATGTGAACGGTATTCCAGTTCAGGTGTTGTTTGATTCGGAAGCTACCCGATCATTTGTTTCTCTTGCGCTTAGCAAGAAGTTTCCTGAGTCTCCGGGCACATTGGATTGCCCTTTGGAGGTGGAGATTGCCGATGATCGATCAGTGCGAGCATCAGCAGTGTTCAGGGATTGTGTTCTAAGGTTGTTTGAGGAGCGCTACTTGGTGGATTTGGTTCCTATTCCGTTGCGTGGGAACAAGGTGATTATAGGCATAGATTGGTTGAGCCTTAATGGGGCGGTGATAGATTGCGCACAGCAGTTGGTGCGGATCAGGACCCCAAGTGGGGGAGAGTTGGTGATCCACGGTGAGAGGCCACAACGTGGACCCGCAGTATGTCCAGCAACGAGAGCTAGGCGCTACCTTCAGCAGGGTTGCGCGGGATATGTCGTGTATGTTATGGACACCCAGGAGGGGGGTAAGGCGATGGTGAGCGAGGTTCCGGTGGTATGAGACTACGTTGATGTATTCCCCGAGGAGCTTCCGGGAATACCTCCCGAGCGACAGGTAAAGTTCAGGATCGACCTAATCCCCGGTGCGGCTCCGATAGCCAAGGCACCGTACCGGTTGGCTCCTCCCGAGATGCAGGAGTTGTCTACACAGCTGCAAGAGTTGTTAGACAAAGGATTCATTAGACCAAGCAGTTCACCTTGGGGAGCCCCGATTCTGTTTGTGAAGAAGAAGGACGGGTCGCGCCGGATGTGTATAGACTATCGGGAACTGAATCAGGTAACAGTGAAGAACCGTTACCCACTCCCGAGGATCGATGACCTCTTTGACCAGTTACAGGGAGCATCTTGGTTCTCCAAGATCGATTTGCGTTCGGGCTATCATCAGATGAGGGTCAGAGAGGAGGATGTGCAGAAGACCGCGTTTCGGACGCGCTATGGCCATTATGAGTTTGTGGTGATGCCGTTTGGGCTCACCAATGCCCCTGCCGCGTTCATGGACCTCATGAACCGCGTGTGCAAACCGATGCTGGACCAATCTGTAATAGTTTTCATTGATGACATCTTGGTTTATTCCAAGACGCAAGAGGAACACGAGAGGCATCTACGAGAGGTGTTGGAGACCCTAAGGAGGGAGAGATTATATGCTAAGTTCTCCAACTGTGAGTTTTGGTTGCGTGAGGTGCAGTTTCTTGGGCACCTTGTCAACCAGGACGGGATTTCGGTGGAGGCCGTGATGAGGTGAGAGGTTCCGAAGTCTCCATCTGAGATTCGGAGTTTCCTGGGATTAGCGGGCTACTATCGGAGATTCATTCAGGACTTCTCCAAGATAGTCGTACCCCTGACACGGCTGACTAAGAAAGTCGTGGTCTTTCGATGGGGGCCTGAGCAGCAGGCAGCATTCGAGGTTCTGAGACAGAGATTGATCGAGGAGCCAATCTTAGCCCTGCCATAGGGCGTAGAGGATTTTGTGGTATATTGTGACGCGTCTATTTCAGGGTTGGGCGCGGTACTGATGCAGAGAGGTCATGTCATTGCCTACGCTTCGAGGCAGTTGAAGCCTCACGAGGCGAACTACCCGACGCACGATTTAGAGTTGGGGGCGGTGGTCTTCGCCCTCAAGATTTGACGACATTACCTCTATGGGGTTCGGTGTACCATTTACACGGACCACAAGAGTTTGAGGTACCTCATGGATCAGCCGAATCTGAACATGAGGCAGCGTCGGTGGCTCGATGTGGTGAAGGATTATGATTATGAGATCCTTTACCACCCGGGGAAGGCCAATGCGCTCGATCAGGGATATTTTCATGTGGATGACAGTGGTGACTCCGCTTTTGGAGCGGATTCGGGAGGCCCAGTAGGATGCCATGAAGGAGGAACATCGGAAGAGTGAGTGCATAGTGGGTAAGGTTTCCTCCTTCGACTATGATAGCAGGGGATTATTGACATTACACCGCAGGGTGTGGGTGCCGTACCTCGGAGGCGTGCGCCCAGTCTTGATGGAGGAGGCACACAAATCTCGATTCTCCATTCATCCCAGGGCGACGAAGATGTATAGGGATCTTCGTCTGGACTATTGGTGGCCCTGCATGAAGCGGGATGTGGCTTGGTACGTCGAGCGGTGCTTGACCTGCAGGAAGGTCAAGGCCGAGCATCAGAGACCGCACGGCAAGATGCAGCCGTTGGACCATACAAACCTACCAACCACCACGATGTGATGTGTCATTCGATACTCCTATAAATATGAGGCAAAGTCTCTTCATTTCCTACATCTATCTCTTTCTCTCTCCAAAGAGTTTCTCTCTCACCCTCGAGCATTTCGGTCCCTCGGGACACAACTTCTCGTTTTGTAGTTTAACTAGCAAAACTTTGGAAGTTTCAAAAGAAGAAAATAAAGTAGGCATTGAAGTTCTGCTTACGAATATTTGGACATCGTCGAAATCAAGTAAGTTATACTTACACCTACTTATATTGGATTATAGTCATAGTCATTGTTATGAACCTATAAGTACTAGATTAGTCATTAATTTTGGTTAAATGTTCTGATTATTTTACTTATGGGATAAGTGTCTAGGATAGACACGTTGGCATGGTTGTTGGATTTTAGAAAAGCTATATGCTGAAATGATCCATCATCCTGATTGTCTTGACTGGCTGATCCTTATTTGATAAACCATAAAAGTATTTTTGGGATTAATAAAGAATCTAAATATTAGTCGTTACACTCAAATAGTTAATAATCAGTATAGTATAATATAGGATGATACTTGCAACACCCATAAAAATCATGTCAAATTTAAACTTTTTAAATCATTCAAAAAACCAATAATTATTACAAAATTGTTTTCAAAATGGTTTAGTGTCAGAGTATCCCGGAATCAAATCATAAAAAAATTTTAAAAAAAAAACATAAGGAGGTGCACGATCACGCCTTTGCCTTCCCACGATCATCAAAAGTACTTGAAACATAATCAAAAATTGTAAGCCCGAAGCTTAGTGAGTTCCCCCCCCCCCCCCAAAAAAAAAAAAATACCAACGCTATACAAACCATATCAATATCATATAAAGAAACAACATGCATAATGAGTCATCAGCCTGACTGGACCGCCTCGCAGGGCCATCGGTTTATTTGGACCGCTCTCCGAGCCATCGGCATTTCTGGACTGCCTCTCAGGACCTTCAATCTATCCAAACAACTCGTCGGGCCTTTGGCCTGACTAGTACACCCTAACCGGGTCTACAGTCTATCCAGTCCACCCTGGGTATGTTGGCCTAGAGCACAAAGCATGATCGCCTCAACCCAACCCCCAATCAAACAATCATGTGCACATAAATATCATACGCTAGCATGCATAACAGGCAGACCGATCTAACAGATCACTAATCATAGCATCTTCGTATATACCAGGATACCGACCTAACAGGTCACTAACATAGCATCATCCTATATATCAAGATACCGACCTAACATGTCACTAGCATAGCATCATCCTATATACCAGGATACCGACCTAACATGTCACTATCATATCAACATACAATAAACCAGATACAAATCCGAAAAGGGACGACATTGGTGCCTTCGACCTTGTTAGTATAGCGAGGACAACTCACCTCACAAGTAGCTTGGAATGATAAATGTCAAACTCCCCAAATATAGCTCCAACTCAATCACCTACATCCACAAATGATCCACTTTCATAAATTCCTAAATTACGAGATATCCCCAGAAGTAAGACGGGCCAACCCTTGGTCAAAGTCAAAGTCAACGGTCAAGGTCAACAGTCCATGTTGACCCAACTCGTCGAGTGTAGTCCACTAACTCGTCGAGTTCCTTAAGAACTCGGGAAACCGTGAAAAATCCCAGTTGACTCGCCGAGTTTCCAGACAACTCGTCGAGTCCATGCGGTGTCCAAATGTCGGGAAAAACCTTAACTAACTCGTCGAGTCGTCTCTCTGGCTCGCCGAGTCCATGCAGAACCAATACAAGCAATCTTCATCCGACTCGTCAAGTTGACCATATGTAACGACGTAAATTTTCAAACAAAATTTTCATTTTCAAACACAATAAAAACTCGTTTCATAATTCTCAAAATCACATATGTCTCAAATGTCAACAAATAAAACACAATCCCAAAATCATAAAAACAATCTCCCGCCAATGTGTACAATCATGTTGGTGCCTTGTCGCGATCCTCAGAACTACCTGAAACACATAACACATAACACGGTAAGCATAAATCTTAGTGAGTTCCCCAAAATACCACACATAACACATTAGTCACTCGATGCTATAACTCAATAAGACCCTCTGGTCAATGTGTCTCAGTGGGACCCTCCGGTCCCACAACATAGATGGACCCTCCGGTTCTCAACTCAGCATCTAAATAATACACCGAAAGCATAACACAAAGCAAATAGCAGGATATCTCACTACACAACTCATGCACATAAGACCCTTTGTTCACACATAAAAATTACCACCAAGGTAAGTATAGTGAGAAGACTCACCTCGTAAGCTAATGAATGATAATCTCGCACTTGGGATCTTGATCTCTACCCACCGGTCTAGCCTCCGCTTAACACATAATAATTATCCCTAATTAATATTGGTTCTCAAGAAGCTAGACTAACCCTTCTACAACTCACAGAATGGTAAAAGACCATTTTACCCCTCCAAGGCTTAATAGTGTTCAATCTTGACCAAACCCTAAAAGTCAACAAAAGTCAACAGCAAGGAGTACGTTGAGCGTTCCAACTCCCTACACTGGGTGTACTCGGTTGCTATCCAGAATCGAGGGTGCTCGGCCCCTACATTGCGCGTATTGGGGTTACGCCCAGCGTACGCCCCAGTTTCACGCTTCTCATATTTATGGTCTTAATGAGTTAAGAAATAAGCTCATATCTCATATCTGGACCTTCTAATGCCTCTTAATCCATAAAGTCATCGACTTTAAGCCTTTGCATGGCTGAAAAGTCACCATCCTCCAAAAATACACACTCTTTTGTCCCAAGGGTCTCATAACACATGCATGGAGTGATTTCACCAACCAAGATTGGATTTTTATGGCATAACACTACTCATACACTCAAAAGGGGTTGGTCATGGACTCTGGAGTTCAAGATCTCAACAAGAATCCACCTTTATGGGACAAAACCCTAAAATGCTCAACACAACATGCTCATAAGAAAGGAAAGGTAGAGTCTGAAGCTTTATACCTCAAGGAGAAGCTTTCCACCCAGATTTGCTCAGATCTAGATGCTTGGACTCCAACTATCCTTCTTCAAAGCCTTCTATTCTCTTTAAAACTATACAAACACTCAAAGTTCAAACACACACACACACAAGCTCTATAATGGATATTAGGGCACTCTTAGGGTTTTCTATCTGGAAATGGTGACCATAAATGAGGCCATCGTTTTCGTTATATAGGGGACTCACCCCAAATTAGGGTTGCATTCTAGGCCTAGTACGCCCAACGTACTAGGTGGTCTCCACGTTACATGCACGCTGACGAGTACGCTAAGTGTACCCTTAGGTACGCCCCGCGTACTCGTTTTTCACGTTTATAACTATGGCCAAGAATGACACTAGCTCAAAAGATCAAGGTTCTCGAGGTATACCTGGACTCAGGATGTTATACCATGCAATTCATCGAGTCCCTTCAGTCCATTTCTCAGTCAAACGTTTTTAAGCTACCCCAAAGCTCCAAATTGCAGAAGGCCATAACTTGCTAAATACTATAACTTTATGACTATAAGGGGCTAAAGGAGTCTTGTGACATCCTCATTTTCACGACCAGAAAAGACCGATTTTGTTTATGCGTTATAAAACAGAGTACTTCTTTTAATAAAAATGTTGCGGATTTTGTTCCCAGTAAAACATGATAAATACGTTATCAAAGCATTTCGAAGAAATGTATTTTAATTCATTTTAAAACATTTGGGATGTCATTGTCAATACAGAAACATAAACATGAACAAAACTTACATTCATTTACACTAGTGATCTACACCTCTTTAATCTCTCAGTGTAATGTAACTTCGTATCCTGTGATTTAAATAAGCTTGAGTGGGTAAGGTTGGGAAACCTCGTGAGTACATAGGGTTTTCAACCCACAATAATATAATTATTATGTTTAAACATCAAACAATCAACCCAATTACCCATCCCCATTATCTTCTTTACTCTTAAGGATCTACCCTAAGAATTAGTTATTCCTCGTTCATTCATTCCTAAGGATCATCCTAAGGAATCAGCACGAAGTCCATCATTGCCAGGGTTTACTCGACATGCACTAAGTCGCATAGTCGCCAGGGTTTAGGCACTAAGTCTCATAGTCGTCAGGGTTTATTCAACAGACACTAAGTTGCATAGTCACCAGGGTTTAGAGTACACAGGGTGAACACATCGTTCACAACACCTACAGGTTGCGAGTCTGGTAGTGTTCCACTGGACTGTCTAGAATAGTCCGTGGTTGTCATCCATACTCTGCTAGATGATGAGGCCATCGCTTGGGTCATCTTTTGGCTCATCGCTTCGCTCATCGCTTAGGTCATCGCTTCTCACCATAATTTACCACTCATATATCATCGCTCATCATTCATCTCATCTTTCATCTTTTATTTTTCATCATTTATCTCATCTCTAATCTACCCATGTTTTACCCAACATATTTTATAGATATAAAATACATATACAATTTAAATCATTTAAAACATGTATAATATCGTTCATCCAGCATAGATAGCAAGTATACAGATAATATGCACACGTAGCGCATAATTTATATAAAATACTTCATATCTATGTGTAAGATGAAAATAAATATGCAATCACCTATAAAGGTGGTGATTCCGAACTCAGACAACGCTTTGCTTCTTAAAAATAATTTCCTTCGACGAAACCTAGTATTATTACCACTAGATTTTAGTGTAATATTTTCCGTGACTAATTATTAATCTTATTATTGTTATTATTATTATTATATTATATAAGCGTTTAAACAATATTTTCCAACCATTATGTATAGACAGGGGCCAGACATAAAACACCGGAGGGCAGGACCATTTTGACATATAGCACTTCTAAAATCCAACAACCCTATGCCGCCCTTTAAACTAGATTCCTTGTACCGCGAGTAGTTAAAAAGATATTATAACTGTTGGAATAGTGTCTAAGGCTGCAACTATATTAGGCAAGTATTTGACCCGGTTGTGCATGGTCCTATTGGGTTGCCTTCACCATAGCAACTTGACAGGATGATTTAATATGAGAGAAGAAATACTATTAATATATTATGAGAATAATATAGGGAATAATAATATTATTATTTGATTAATATAAGTCATAAATTAATTAGGAATTAATTTGGTGACTTAAAGAGATTAATTGAATAAAGGGGCATAAACTGTCAATCGTATGATAGTTGTACTTTGGGCTATAAATCCCTTATGGATAAGGGGTGGACGATTTCTAAGGCTTAGTATAGGCTTAGATTTCTTCCAAGGCTTATCAATTAGGGTATTGGATTGCTTAGGGCCTAAGTTATCCAATTAGGGTTTAAGGGTGAAACCCTAGGAGCCTTACAAGTATAAATAGACCCCAAGGGTTAAGGAAATCGGACCTATGCTCTAAGAAGAAACCCTGGCTGACATTCTCTTCCCTCTCCTCTCTCTCAAATCATCCTCTTGCTAGTTGGTGTTTGTAAGCCATTAGAGGAGTGACAATTGTGATTCTAAAGCTCCAAGGACAAGAAGATCAAGCAAGTGATTCAAGGTAAACTTCTACTTCTGATTTCTTATTGTTATTATACTTTATTAGCCATTAGAAGTCTTTGATTCAATTCATGTTCAATTAGAGAAACCTAGATCCAAGAATTAGGGTTTGCATGTGCACATAGGAATGTTCATATGGCTAAAAACCATCAGTGGTATCAGAGCCTAAATTGGTTTCTATTGAATTGATGCA
The DNA here is from genome assembly GCF_051521515.1 of Lactuca serriola. Classification (NCBI taxonomy): domain Eukaryota; kingdom Viridiplantae; phylum Streptophyta; class Magnoliopsida; order Asterales; family Asteraceae; genus Lactuca; species Lactuca serriola. Next base: position 202,881,065 of record NC_136414.1, on the reverse strand, counting down.
TTGGTTGCTTCTTTGATGCCTTCAAAATTCGAATTTTGTGTTTCTGTCTGATGGACTTGGCGAGTCCCATAGTGGACTCGACGAGTAGGCTCGACTCGGCGAGTCCAAGCGTCAGAAAGAGCGAATATCGGGATTTCTTGTTGTTTATCTTTGAGATACTTGCCTTTATCATATTAGATCAATATAAATCCGATTTTATGATATATATGAGTATATTCTTGATCTAATTGAAGATATTTATCAATTAATAAAATATTTTTTTCCTTATGTGATAATTGATTAATTATTTTGATTAAATTGGTAAATTGTTTTGCAAAAAATTATTAAATAAATCAAATATGGATAATTATGTGATTAAATGTTAATTTGGATTATTTGTTATTTGATCCTCCATGTTTTGAAAAGTTTAAAACTTGCCCTCAAGTTTTGAAATTTATGTTTTATGATTAGAAGTTTAATTTAGACGATTTAAATTTCAAACCCTAGAATTTTACAAGTTTAAAATTCAACCATATACTAATATAATATTACAAGATTAATATATATATATATATATATATATATATATATATATATATATATATATGTATGTATGTATAATTAAAATGCTAGTCTTACCGTTAGTAGGCCTCATTCACGAAGCCGGTCTATAAGGTGGGTATAAGGTTGCTGCCTATAAAATGGCGCTTAATGGGTGTACACTCACACCCACCGCTTGCTTGATCGGTGGAGGGTCGTTAGCCGAACGGGTAGGAGAGGGCAACCTCATCTCTTCATTAAAAGTATAATATGAAATACAAAGTAACTACATGTTTTTCAAAAATTCCCAATCCTAGTTACTTTAGGAAAAGTGAATTGATGCAATCCCATGAAATTACACTTTGCACCCTTGCTAAGAAGTTAGTGGAGCGTGTGTGGTTTACCGGCACACTAATTGGTTCTAAGCAAGGATGGCAAAGGGTGATTCATTGTTTATCATAGTTCGATGGAGCGTGTGTGGTTTACCGGCACATCGAATAGGCGATTGTAACAATGAAGGCACCATGTGAATTTGCATGGTAATTCACACCCACTTTGTGATCCTCGGTATCCCAGTCACAAACGAGAGAGGCATATCGAGATTTAAACATGCCATTGAAAAGTTTGATGAATCTCATCCAAACCTAAGAATTCTCAATACATTTAGAACTTAAAGTTATGTTTTCGTGATGGAGAGTTAGTGAATCGTCATTCACTTACCTTCAAATTGTTTGCATGTTAGATTACGGTATCCCTTTTCTAATATGTAAATATTGTTGTTGGATCCTAGCCCTAATTTTTCTTATTGGGTGATAATTAGGGATTCAAATTCTAATCTATCTTTGTCCTTTCTATTTATAGATGTCGAACGCAAACAACGCTGCTGCTAGTTCATTCACATTGATGAGCCTTTGCCAAAAGGTGAATTTCGATGGGACGAACTTTAGCAAATGGATAAGATACATTCGCACAATTGCTCGCTACGAGGACAAGGAGTATGTCCTCAATGAGAAGCTCGAGAAAATCAACCCAGAAATCGCTACTCCGGCTGAAATGACTGCTTTTGAGACTCATGAACGTGATGCGACGAAGGTTCATTGCATCATGATAGCCACAATGAGCGTTGAATTCCAAAAGTCCTATGAGGACATGTATCCGTACGAAATGCACCAAGACTTGTTGGAGAGATACCACCAAAACGCGAGGCAGGAGCGTTACGAGATTTTCACCAACATGATTTCCGCCCAAATAGGTCATGGAGAATCTCTAACCGTGCACCTACAAAAGATGCAAAGGTATGTCGATCGTCTTCGCAAGTTGAATGTTGACTTTGGGGAAGACTTGGCGATCGACATGGTGCTTCACTCTTTGCCTCCGTGTTACAATCAATTTAGGATGACCTACCACATGAATAAGGAATAGGTCACCCTAAGTAAGCTCCAAGGTCTCCTTAGGGTTGCTGAAAGCAACCTCAAGGACAAGTCTGTTGCACCCACTCCCAATCCACCCACTGCTCCTGTTTTGGCCATTGGGCTAGGAAGAGGCAAGAAGAGGAAGGCTCCGTCTAAGAGCCACCGCAAGGGAAGTCCCGAGATGGTTCCTCTTCTAGTGGGACCAAAGTTGATCCCGCTAAGCCTAACCCTAACCCAAAGGAGGCAGAGTGCCATCATTGCCATAAAATAGGGCATTGGAAGAGAAGCTGCCCAGACTACCTGCAAGCCATAAGGGAAGGAAAGATCAAGCCGTCTTTCGCAGGTATATACAAAATTAAATCTAATGATTCATCTCATGCTATTTCTTGGGTCCTTGATACCGGTTGTGGTTACCATATTTGTTCTGAATTGCAGAGACTAAGAAGAAATAGGGATGTGGAGCATGGAAGAATAAATCTAATCATGAGGAACAGAAGATCGTCGCCTGTGACCAAGATTGGAGTGTATTCTTTAGTGCTTAGGAATGGTTTATGTTTAGATTTGAACAATTGTTGATATTTGCCAGAAATGACAAGAAACATCATTTCATTTCATGGTTTGTTTAGACAAGGTTTTAGATTTTCTTTTAATAATGAGAATGGTTCTATTCTTGCTTATCTAAATGGTGTCTTATATTTTGAAGCAATACCATGTAATGGAATTTATGAAACTGTTATGATTGTAGATAACTTAGGAAATGATGTTTTATGCATGGATTCTTCCAATGGTATGGATAGATCATCCTTGTGGCATTGTCGTCTTGGACATGTCAACAAGAAGCGCATAGCCCAACTCCAAAAGGATGGAGTGTTGGAGTCATTCAACCTTAGGGAAGATGACACATGCGAGTCTTGTTTGCTAGGAAATATGACTAAGTCACCCTTCACTAGTACGTGTGAAAGCGGTGAGGGTCTATTGGACCTCATACATACCGATGTATGTGGACCATTTAGATCAACCACGAAGGATGGAAACCGATTCTATGTGACTTTTACCGACGACTATAGTAGATATGGGTATATCTACTTAATCAAGCAAAAGTCAGAAACGTTTGAAAAGTTTAAAGAGTTCAAGAATGAAGTGGAGAATCAATTGGGCAGGAAAATCAAGATGCTTCGATCTGATCGAGGAGGAGAGTACCTAAGTCTTGAATCCCACGACTATCTCAAGGAGTGTGGAATAATTTCACAATTGACGCCACCTAGGACACCGCAGTTGAATGGTGTGGCAGAAAGGCGTAATCGAACCTTGTTGGACATGGTTCGCTCTATGATGAGTCGTGCTTCACTACCTATCTCTTTTTGGGGGTATGTCTTAGAGACTGCCGCCCATATCCTTAACCGAGTCCCTACTAAGAAGGTTGCCAAAACACCTCACGAGATGTGGACAGGGAAAGCTCCCTCGTTAGCACATATCAAGGTTTGGGGTTGCGAGGCTTTCATAAGACAAAATACTCACGACAAGCTCGAACCTCGTAGTGAGCGATGTATTTCATCGGCTACCCGCAGAAATCCTTTGGATGTCTCTTCTATAGACCGAAGGACAATGTTGTCTTCGTTGTGAGGAGAGGAGTTTTCCAAGAGCGAGAACCAGTCCATGTATGACAACCAAGTTTGGAATTTGATTGATAATGTGCCCGGACGTAAGACCGTTGGGTGCAAATGGATCTTCAAGAAGAAGACTGGCGTGGATGGAAACGTACACACATATAAGGCGCGATTGGTTGCGAAGGGCTTTACTCAAACTCCCGGAGTTGACTATGATGAGACCTTCTCACCAGTTGCGAAGATAAAGTCTATTAGAGTGATGCTAGCTATTGCCGCATTTCATGATTATGAGATTTGGCAAATCGATGTCAAAACCGCTTTCCTTAATGGGAAGTTGGCTGAGGATGTTTACATGGCTCAGCCAGAGGGTTTTGTCGATCCGAAGCATCCAAATAGAGTGTGTAAGCTTGAGAAGTCCATTTATGGAATTAAGCAAGTGTCTCGCAGATGGAATCTTTGCTTCGATGAGAAAGTCAAAGAGTTTGGATTTGTGCGAAGCGAAGATGAATCATGTGTATATGTCAAAGCCAGTGGGAGTATAGTAAGCTTCCTCGTTCTGTATATCGATGACATACTACTCATAGGAAACGACGTCCCGACTCCGCAGGAGGTTAATTCCTGGCTCGAGAAGTGCTTCGCTATGAAGGACCTCGGAGAGGCTTCCTATATTTTGGGAATAAGGATAGTGAGAGAACGAAGTAAGAGACTAATAGGACTTAGTCAGAACACTTACTTAGAAAAGGTACTAAAACGTTTTAGTATGGAAAACTTGAAGAAGGGAGAATTACCGATACAAAGTAATGCCAAGTTGAGTAAGACTCAAAGTCCGAGTACCGAAGCTGAAATAGCAGAAATGAGCCGAGTTCCATACGCTTCCGCAGTTGGCTCAATCATGTATGCTATGACTTGTACTCGCCCTAATGTAGCCTTTGCTTTGAGCATGGTTAGTAGATATCAAGGGAACCCTGGCAGAGCCCATTGGATTGCGGTCAAGAATATCCTTAAGTACCTTCGGAGGACAAAGGAATGGTTCTTAGTCCTCGGAGGGAGTGATGACTTGAAGGTGCGAGGGTATAGTGACGCCAGCTTTCAGACCGACAGGGACAACTACCATTCGCAGTTGGGCTGGGTCTTTACCCTGAATGGAGGAGCAGTAACTTGGAAAAGTTTCAAACAGAATACCATAGCTGATTCAACGTGTGAATCATAGTACATTGCAGCGAGCAAAGCATCGAAGGAGGCAATATGGTTGAAGAACTTCATCGGTGATCTTGGAGTTGTACCTGCCATAAAGGAGCCCATGGAGATTTTCTGTGATAATGAATGAGCGGTTGCCTTGACCAAGGAACCGAGGGATCATGGCAGATCTCGACATATCGACAGAAAATATCACTTTATTAGACATCGTGTAGAAGAAGGAAAACTCATAGTGAAGAGGATATCATCAGAAGATAACCCAGCAGATCCGCTTACGAAGGGACTGCTGCAGCATGTTAGGAGTATTGGGTTGAAGGATGATATTAGTATAGATTAGATAGTATAAGAAACGTTTAATAGATAAATGTAATTAACATTTGATGATTAAATAAAAGAGTATTATTTATGAGTAATGTTACTATCTTATGTTAATTGTTTAACTATTGTTTCACTTTGCATGTTTTGACTTCCAGAATAATTGAGTTTATTAAGAATAATCGAATTATTCAAATTGTCCACAATCGTTCATATGTTGGAAGTAGATATGAATGAAGATTGTCATGAATTGGTGTGTAGATTGTCTAAATGGTATTAGACATAGCAAAAGATTGTTGCAACGTTCATGAGTGCCTATGAACTAGTTTTGAGCATTGGAATAAACCCGCGCTTGCTGGAATCACCTTATGGAATGTGATAAAAAGGGTGATCGCAAGACGATAATATCATATGGTCTTAAAACCAAGATATATGGTTTGTTATTTGTTAATTGGTTGTACATTGATAATGCGAAACCGCATCAGTAACTTGATGTTATAAAACGCATTGTTGTGTATAGTTGATTAATGAATAAGTAAATGCATATAAGTCGAAGTTTATCTGTTACTTTTATCCTAAGAGAGTAAAAGCGATATCTCGGCCGCTCGATGATTTGATTTGACTTATGTGCCGGGCCCGGTCAGAACTGAATTGATGTGTTCGATTAAGTTCTATGTCAAATAAATCGGAGATCGAGAAACCAAATGCTAGACAAATTGGTTCCATAGAATTGTCAGCATGATATCTAAACAGAGGACTGTACGATCCCTTATCTAAAGGACAAGATTGATTAGATCAGAGTTTGACAGCGTCTTTGAGAGCTACGATTGCTAATCGGATTAGACTTGTATATATAGTTACTAGACTTATCCAAGTGGGAGACTGTTGGAATAGTGTCTAAGCCTGCAACTATATTAGGCAAGTATTTGACCCGGTTGTGCATGGTCCTTTTGGGTTGCCTTCACCATAGCAACTTGACAGGATGATTTATTACGAGAGAAGAAATATTATTAATATATTATGAGAATAATATAAGGAATAATAATATTATTATTTGATTAATATAAGTCATAAATTAATTAGGAATTAATTTGGTGACTTAAAGAGATTAATTGAATAAAGGGGCATAAACTGTCAATTGTATGATAGTTGTACTTTGGGCTATAAATCCCATATGGATAAGGGGTGGACGATTTCTAAGGCTTAGGATAGGCTTAGATTTCGTCCAAGGCTTATCGATTAGGGTATTGGATTACTTAGGGCCTAAGTTGTCCAATTAGGGTTTAAGGGTGAAACCCTAGGCGCCTTACAAGTATAAATAGACCCTAAGGGTTAAGGAAATCGGACCTATGCTCTAAGAAGAAACCCTGGCCGACATTCTCTTCCCTCTCCTCTCTCTCAAATCATCCTCTTGCTAGTTGGTGTTTGTAAGCCATTAGAGGAGTGACAATTGTGACTCTAAAGCTCCAAGGACAAGAAGATCAAGCAAGTGATTCAAGGTAAACTTCTAATTCTGATTTCTTATTGTTATTATACTCTATTAGCCATTAGAAGTCTTGGATTCAATGCATGTTCAATTAGAGAAACCTGGATCCAAGCATTAGGGTTTGCATGTGCACATAGGAATGTTCATATGGCTAAAACCATCAATAACGACACTTATATAAGTCATAATAGTATCCCAAATATTTATTATAAGTTCATAATAACAATACTAATTTTAAATATGAGTTCTATAAAAATAGGGTAAGCATAAGTTACTTGCAAGGGGGTTTTAGCTAGGAGTCGGGCTCTGCAGGGGCAGAACTTCGTCTCTGAATCTTTCTAAGAAAGATTCGTGCAGCGCTTCAGCGCTCACCTTACTATACTAAAACTAAAGAAAGTGAAGTTGAATCACGAGAGACCGAAATGCTCGGGGGATAAGAAGAGAAAGACTCTTGAATCAAGAGAATGGTGTAAGAAATATGAGACCCCAAGACTCTTATTTATAGTAATTGAATTTTCAAAAACTAGGCTCATAGTTACTTAATGACCTTATAGTTATAAAAACAACTAAACACCTCTTTATAATACTATTTTTGATAGATTGAACGATATTTGTACTAAACTAATGTCGAAAATATTCAACATTATTCTTATAATGACCGCATCGTCGATACCTTTCTAATAATATATACATTTGTGTGTGTGTGTGTGTATATATATATATATATATATGTGTGTGTGTGTGTGTACGTATATATGATTTATACTTTATTTTAATACGTAAACATGCTGTTATAATTTGTAACTCGTTCATACGAACTCTGTTTTTGACGCTCTTTATATCCACACGTAGGCGGAGACGTACTCTACAACTTTCATTTTGACTTCGTCGGCTAATTTTGACTTTATTTTTAAAGTTATATTTTTAACAAATCTTGACATGAAAAATCCTTTAAAAATTCATAACTTCTTCATCCGACGTCTGTTTTCGTCTGTCTTTTTACCGTTCCATTACTATTAATGAGATATTCAATTCTCATTTAGGCTGCATTGGCCAAAAATCGATCGATCTAAAATTCAAATTTCGGGTTGTGCTTTGCTATGTCAAATCTTTGAAAAATCATAACTTCCTCATACGAAGTCAGATTTTGACGTTCTTTTTATGCACACTCTTGGTTTAACGTATATTACAACTTTCATTTAGATATCTAAGGATAAAAATTAGTTTATCAAAAATTTACTTTTTACTTTACGCGGTGTCGTGTCGGTTTCGCCGTAAAACTTCGACGGACCATAACTTCTTTGTTATAACTCGGATTTCGGTGTTCTTTATATGTACGGAACCTTTGTAACATATATTATAACTTGGTTAAGATTAATCCTTTTTTAATAATCTTCCATCAAAAACTTATTTTTGATGCTAATTATCTCTAAATTGACTAGCCCAGATCTGCAGGCGTTACAAGTCCATATATGAAGTTACAAATTTAGATCATGCCTAAAACATAAATAACTCCACAACACACGAGAAATAGCCCTAAACATTTTCATGAAGAGATCTAGCTAGAGATAAGTCAAGGTAATGACTTGTTACCTTCAAGATGATGCTAAGATGAGATAGAAATTAGATCCACAAGCTTCTCCTTGCCCCAAGCTCCTTAGACTTCAAATCTCTTCACAAAATCCACCTTCCAAGCTTCTTAACACAAAAAAATGGAGAGTAGGCGTGATTAGGTTTTTATGAGCTCAAAGGGGGCGGTAAGGGAGGTGGAGGGAGGCTAATGACCCTTTTAAATAGGGTGTAAAACCCTGAAAATTAGGGTTTCATTTTCCAGCTCATACTCGTCGAGTTGGGTCCTCCAACTCGTCGAGTAGACCTCATAAATCACGCAGCCTGATTCGCTTCTACATGACGAGTTGGGGCATCCAACTCGTCGAGTAGGTCTAAGAATGTGACTATATGCTTTAAGTTTTATACGTGGGAGTCAGGGTGTTATAATACGTATTGGTCAAGTTGTCTGCAAAGCTACTTATGTAACTGCTTCAAGAACTGTTCAAGTGAGTTTTATAACTATAATATATATTGTTATATGCATCCTTGTATGTTAGGATGAGATTGTGCTCTTAGGTGGATAGGCTACTTAGTCAATTGCATGTAGTGTTGAACTATTTGTTATATATATATATATATATATATATATATATATATATATATATATACATGTAACGCCTGGTTCCTGGTATGTATTTAACTTATAATTTATTCCATTTTATAGAGCAACCCGACGAGATGGGATCCCCAAACTCATCGAGTAGAGATCATAAGGGCCGCATAACCTACTCGACGACTTGGGAGGTCTCAACTCGACGAGTAGGCTGGCAGGGATGAAACCCTAATTTCTGGGGTTTGCACCCTTTTTAAACACCCTAAATCTTTCATGTTAGCCTCATTTCCAGCCTCCAAGTCCTAAACCCTAAATCTTGAAACCCTAATGCTATTGTGAGTGTTTGTGAGCCATTCTAAGTGATTTAGTGTGTGCATTGAAGCCATTGGACGAAGGAAAAACTTGAGGACACGAGAAGGAGTTTGTAGATCCATAATCCTTGCCTCATCCACGACATTTTGCTGTTATGAAGCTTGAACCTTGCTTTGCAGTTGTTTAGATCTCCTTTTTGGGATTATCTTGCTTGTTTTTGTCCAAATGATATGATTATTGGGATTTTGACGTCCCAAGTGGGGAACACTTCATATCTAGGGTATTGAGGGGTTTTCATGGCATAAAGGTGCCAACTTTATGGCCATGGAACCCCATGCAACCTTTAGACCGTCATTTTTGTTAGGTCCGATTTTGGATCTAAAACTGATAATCAATCAAACATGAATCGAGAATAACACAATAAGATAAATGAATTGAGCTTGCACACGATTAAACACTAGAAATCATCAGGTACAACTCAAGGACAGGCAGTAAACATCTAGAGCATCCAACCCCCAACAAGACAAATACGTAGACTATTTATACTAGACAAAGACCACAAACGAAGTTTGCTGCCGTAAACACGTTTACGGCCGTAAACGTGTTTACGGTCGTAAACACCTCAAAACACAAAACTGACACAAATGTAAATACAGACATGAACCAAAACAAATCACATGCTAAGCCTAGCCCAGACCATTTACATGACCCTTCAATCTCCCCCTTGGTTTGGAGCAGGCTTGGATTTAGTCTTTGTCGACAACCAGCACATCGGATCTCCCCGTAGCTCCATTCCATATTCTCTTGTCGATAATCGTAGCCACCATCCTTGTATATTCCTTTGCAGCAGGTTCAAATAACTCATCAACAACAAGAATCTGATGTTTGGCAAGCTGATGAATGTCTCGCTCACCAAACCGGAGTAGATCCTTTTTGTCATACAGGCGAATGCAATCTTCTTTGAGCTTGATAACTGCAGCATCTGAAGTTTCATCATATACCCAATAAAGCATAGAGTGTAAGGATCCATTAGGACAATTTTGAGGAACAGGGATATGTTTGACTTGAGCAGTGGCAGGCCACATCACTGCCCGAATAGGCTCGCTGGTTTCTTTATCTAAAACATGCTTGTGAACTGCAACAAAAGACGCTGCAGTTTTCATTGATGGAAAACCCTTAGCCACATGATCTTCCAAGAAAGATTTAAATTGGCTAGCCTTTGAATTCTTTGACGGAATTGAGAAGGGAGCTTTAGATAGCTAAATAAGATCAACCTTGGTAAAGGAGTTGAAATCATGAGCATCCCTATACAATTCTTTATTCCCACTCTTCCTTCGTACCATAAACATATCCAGCGTATCATGAAATCCCCACGATATAATTCCTGACCTATCACCATATATGTCTCTGAAAGTTTGAGTGCTTAGGTCAGTGAAAGTTACTCGAGGCCTATCCCAGGGAGCTTTATGATCCACGCTTCTTTTAAATAGCCATTTGTTCTTGTCAGTCGACTTCTCATCAGCTTTCTTTCTTTTGGCTCCTTTAGCCTTTGCAGCTCTGGAGGCATGTTCTGGGTCTACTTCAAAACGATCTACAACTGTAAAACCCCGTTTATTTATTAAATAAATAAATTAATGAATGAATGGCTTGTAGTCCTAAAATAAATAATTATATATAAGCGATGAAGAGCTAATTGTCATAATTTTAGAAGTTGGGGGTTAAAAGTGTCAGTTCCGAATTAGTTTTGTAAATTTTATGAAGGCGGGGACTAAATGGTAACTTCGGGGACTTCATTTGAAGAGATTTTGGGGCTAAGGGGCTATTTGTTAAATTAGGGATCGGATTTGAGTGGAAATATGGAAGCAAGGGTATAATTGGTAAATATTGTACCTAGGATGAAAGGATTTTATGAAATCAGGGACTAAAAGGGTAAGTTTTGGGTTAAATTGGAAAAGATCCGTTGAGGAGGGGCCAACATTGGTAAAATAAGTAGAAGTTTGAGGGAGCACGGGTAATCCCGTCAACCTCTCATGCAACCTCCATATATAAGGGTAACACTAACCCTAACCCTTAAGGATAACACCCGCCGCCACCTTATGTCTCCCATCATCGGCACCATCCCCCCCTTCACTTCTGTTTCCATTTAGCGAGCAAAGACGGAGACACTAGACTTCCACCATGTGGCTGCCGGCGAAGGAGGGTTCAACGAGTCGAGATCTTGGCGACAGGGTCGCGAGGAGTGAACGAGCGAAGCTGCCACCATCTCCGCCTAGTCGATGTCGGCTGCCATAGATGATGTCGCCGTTCTGTTGCTGTCAGAGTCACAACCGCGCTGAGTTCCCGCTACTAGCGACATCTAGGGCCACCGAGAAAGACCGCCGAACAAGCTTAAAACCACCGCTGCCACCCCTCCGCCGTCATTATTTTCCTCTGCCTTTAGTCGTTGCTGCTACCGTGCTCATATCTACGAAGTGGGTGTATGTGTTTGCTAAGCTGGGAACCCAAAGGAACCACCGCCACCACCACGAAGTGGAGGCTGTCCTTGTAAAACCCCCTGCCGCCGCCAAACGCCACCAAGAGAGTGGAGGTGCTCCTGTTCCGGGCAAGGCATATACATGGGAATGCTTTCTATGGAAGTGTGTGTGTTGGGTGTGATTTGTATATCCAGAAAAGCAAGAAAAAGGCCACCGCCACCACCATGAACCACCGTGTTTTTGTGTGTGTGTTAGTAGGTGTGTGTGCACATTTGAGATTTAGCCTTGTAAATGTAATTCAAAACTGGAATAATGAAAGAAAAATCAAAACCACCACCTTAGGGTGGTGGCTGCCGCCACCGGCCGCCGTTTCGGGTGGCGGTGTGCCTCGTTGATGTTGTGTTTTGGTTTGGATGTTTGGATAAGGGACTAAAACCCTAATGGGCTCAAAGGAGCTCTAATGGGCCCAATGAAGCTTAATGAACTCTAATAGACCCAATAAAACCCTAATGGGCTCAATGATATTATAGTGGGCTTGGTAGGCCCAATAAAGCTCTAAATAACCTAAAAGTCCAACAAATTGATAAATGTGCTAATATTTGGATTGGAAAACCCTAATTCAAATGAAACCCTAACTCTAAGAATTAATCGGGTCACACACGAGAATTATGTAATAGCTTGGAATATTAAATAATAATCATTGGTGGAAATTAATCTAAGCAATATTGGACTTAATGGATTAAGTCCCTAATGGGTTAAGTAGGAAACTTAACCCTAATCATCATTTTATGTGAAACCCTAATTTCACTTGGGTTTATTGTTGGGCCTTTCTATTGGGCCTTGATGATTTGGGTTATTAAATGGACTATCCAAAATCAAGCAAATGGTCTAGAGTAATTTAATGGGCCTAGGGTAAGGCCCATGTAAGGGGCTTGGGCCCAATTTGGAAAATTGGGCCATAGATGGGCCATAGTTTGGGCTTTAATGATTACATGATGTTGGGCCTTAGAATGAGACCATGTATAGGCCTAGGCCCAATTTGGAAAATTGGGCCATGTGTTGCGCTTTGATTCCTAATTGACTTTGGGCCTATGGATTGGGCCTTGGGCTTGAATAAGCCAAGCTAGGGGTAATGTAGTAATTACCCAAAGAGTGTACTTATGGTTATGCATTGGGACCCAATTATTAATTGGGTGTTATTTTGGTGTTGACAGTTCGGGAATCTGTCAGCCAATAGCTGGGGTCGAGTCTGCGGGACTTTAGCAAGCGTGAGATTGTGTCTTCGGGACTTCAGCAGTGTGAGGTGAGTTACCTTCCAGTAGCGGTGGGTCTACGGCCACAATGTCGGCCCACCGGTAGGAGTTGTATGTTAGATGATTGTCTTTGTGATATCATCTAGGTTTGCTACTACCTGATATGTTATATGCTGGCATGATATGTATATGTGATAGTAGTAGAGTTCGGTTGTTAGGACCGAAGGGTAGGTCAGACACCCCAGATATGTCTGACAGTATGTGATGATATGTTTATATGCTGGCATGATATGTTATATGTGATAGTGGTAGTAGGAGGGGAATAGTCCCCAAGTTCGGTCGTTAGGACCGAAGGGTAGATCGGACGCCCCAGATATGTCTGATAATATGTTATGTTATGATATATGTGATAGTAGCAGTAGGGGTGAAATAGTCCCCGAGGATCGGTTGTTAGGACCGATGGGTAGTCAGCACCCCAGAATGGCTCGACATGGGTAGTCAGCACCCCAGAATGGCTTGACATGGGTAGTCAGCACCCCAGAACGGCTTGACACGGGTAGGTCGGCACCCCAGAATGGTCGTACCGGGTAGGTCGGGCACCCCAGTATTGCCCGGCAGTATATATGATATATGATTGTATGGTATGTGGTATGATGGGGGAACTCACTAAGCTTCGTGCTTACGGTTTTTAGTTTTGGTTTCAGGTACTTCGTGCTTAAAGGAAAGGAGCCGACTTGATCGCAGCGCATCACACTATGGTTTTCCGCACATGTGATCTTTGGGATTACACTCTGATATTGTTAACATGTTTGATTATTTCTACTTTGGTTTGGCATGACATAATATTACAGATGTTTCATTACACTGTTGGTTTTAAAATGACGTAATAAAAAAAGAAATTTTTGGCCTGTATTTTTGGGATGTTACAATAACAATCGTGGATCTGATTGGTTGAGAAGAGATTGGAACATCATCGTTTGGAGCATCTGGAACCGGGGGATTGACATGAGGTTCATCAACAGTTGTCTTGAAATTATCACCAAACCTGTCTTCAAGCTTCTTTTGTAACTCCAGGAAATTTGCAGCCAGACGACTATATTGCGTCTGAAGATCAAAATTTTGCTTTGTCTTCAGAGCATCTTCTTTTTTAAGTTCAGCCATTTGAATGCTAAGCTCGGTATTCTCAGAATGGAGTTCTGGGACTTTGATTACCAGCTCAATATTCCTCTGATCAAGTTCAACATTATTCTGTTTGATGGCGTCAATCTGGCTTTGGAGTGAGGGGGAGCAATCTCTTGTGTTGTCACCTCCGATAAGAATTCCCTTGCCACGAGAAGGTGGTGTCGAGATTTGTTCCTCAGCTAACAGATGAGCTAGCTTGACTGAGACATCATCTTCATTTGGTCTAGGAGATGAAGGATTCGTGGGTTCGGTTGAGACAATGACTGGTGTGATTGTTGGAAGAGCTGTAGCACTTTGTGTCATTGTACTCTGAGTTGCTAACCTTAGTACAAGTCTACGTCGTTTGTTAGGGGGAGGAGTGGCATGAGAGGTGGTAAGATCTGCTTCCATTGGCAATGATGTAGGTAGGCCAGTGTCAAGGGGAGGAATCCCTGACACTGTCACCGTGGGAATTACTATTTCTGCCATTGGATTTGAAGCAGGAGGAGAGATCACAAAAATGTCTTCTTCAATCCTTGTCTCAGTGGTCACAGGAGCCACTTCATTGACATTGTCAAGCAAGCTGTCGAGGTTCAACCCAGAAATAAAGTCGTCATTTCCACCAAAGTTCTGTGGAATATCATCATGATCAAATCCCGATAAATCAACGTTCTCATCTTCATTGTCATCTTTTCTTGATTCCTCATTATAGTCACTCTAAACCTGAATAGATTGCAATTCAGGTTCATCATCAACTTGAATCACTTGAGCAGGAGTCTCAACATCTTCATGTTCGAAAGTAGTGATAATAAACTCAGAGGACACTTTTTCTGATGAAGTCGATTCTGATAGAGTCTTTTCAGAAGTTTCATGGGATTCGGAAGACTCATTTATCTCAGCAAATTGTCCGAACTTCACCAAGGGATGAAGACCTTGAAATACCACTTTACCCTTTCTGTTTTGTTTAATAAGCCCAACGGTGTGAGGGCCTAGGGACTTAGTATCCATCTTATCACCAGATTTAACCATGTCAGGAAACTGATCATCAATGAAAGTTTGAATGAATCTGGGATACATCATAAATGCATCTCTGTTTCCCCGAGTCAGTGCACCAATGTTCACAAGAAATTCATCAAAGATATACTTTGAGAAGTTGAATTTGTTGCCAGATGCCAGGGATACAATCGCTCCTATGTTTCTGATTGAGATCTCATCCGCTCCCGATCTCCGTCCTGACACGCAACTAATGAACACATAAGCCAAGAAGCGCCAGTAAGGAGGCAAGAGCTTTTTCATGGTAGGAGGATAAGAACCCTCATATCCCATTCTTTCAAGAATATTTGGAATTTCCGCAGCATCAGCTTCGGTTGGATAGTTAGAATCATCAAGAATCATCAATGTGTCTCTGATAAATTGCTCCGAAATCTGGATCTTGCAGTTTTGCACCACAACTTCAATAATTACTTCCTTGTTCTTCTCGGTCATCTTGGTTGATTTCCAGAACTCTTGAATAAGGCATTCATAAATGACAGGATTCACTGTGATTGCATAAGCCAAGCAGCATTCTCGTAAGCGATACATCATGGATATGAAATCTTTGTGAGCTTCTGGTGGATCATCCAACACTATTGCAAGATTGTGCATCTCAGCTGTCTTAAGATATGCCATTATCTGCACTTAAACGAGCCAAGTAAGAAAACATAGTTTACGGTCAAACTAGGTCAACGGACCGTAAACTAAGTTTACAGTCAAGCTAGGTCAACGGGCCATAAACTGAGTTTGCGGCCGTAAGGTCAAACCTAGTTTACGGTCGTAAGAACAAGGGACCGTTTACGGTCGTAAATGTCAAAGCGGGTTTGCGGTCCATGAATTAAAAACAGGTTTACGGTCTATGAAGCAAAACGAGTTTACGGTCTATGAGTTTACGCATATGAGTTTACGGTGTATGAGTTTACGGTATATGAACATTCGAACACCGTAAACTCCAACAGTCTTCAAATGCAAAATTCTTCTATGATTCTAAGTCGATTCGAACAACAAATTACAAGTTCAGGGTCGAAATTAACGTACCTTTGATGAGGACTAAACAATTTTGAGGAAACTCACACTTTGATTTTCGAAGATTTGAGAGAGAAAAGGCAGTTTACGCTTTTTGAATGAGAGAGGCGGTAAAGAGAGTTTACCACAGTAAACTCTCACATTTATACTCCTTTGACTTTTCAAAACCGCATACACTGATAGATTGCCAATCCAATTTCCAAACTAATTTTTCAAAAATAAAACCTTTTGAGGATTATTAAAATAAAAAATTAATAGTAAAATAAAAATAAAAATTAACATAAAATAAAAATATTCTAATTTCAACAAATAATAAAAAAATTCTATTACTTAAAAATTTTAAAAATAAAATAAAAAATAAAAATAAAAATAAAAATAAAATTTTAACTAAACAACATGCGTAAACTTTTGACTTCATCTTGAGATACTAGGATCAAAGTTGTTAGACAATCTTTATCCACTTGTCGGTACCTTCCATATTCACATCTTTGTCTGGTCGATCGTCGATATTGTGGTCCACTTAAACACGAAAAATTATGATAGATTTAGGACATACTATTTGTTACAAGATAGGGTGAACTTAAAATCCTAAAATTTATATATGATCCTAATTCCTTAGATACTATATCTTAAGGTCCATTCATCTGACGACGACCAGGGATATTGTTGTCCACCTAAATTGAGCAGCGAGATCTATACACAATCTGTATGAGTTCAATTTTAAGTGTATTGGAACGTGTTTCCCGCTTCCTGATATGCCCCAGCCATCAAGAACTTCCAGAGTACTCCTTACACCGGGTGAGCAGACAACCATTCATAGAGAGGATAGATTCAGAATTCTATTACTTATTACTTGTAACACCGTAAATTTCAAAAACAATTTTTTGCATTTTATAAAAACATAATTCATTTAATATCCATAAAAACATCAATGTTTGAAACTCAATCCATGCCATATAAAATCCCAAGATCTCATAACATAAAAATCTCGTGTGTGTGTACTGATCAAGCCGGCGCCTTCCCACGGTCATCACTAGTACCTGAAACAAGTAACACCAAACACTATAAGCACAAAGCTTAGTGAGTTCCCCAAAATACCACACATAACACATATTAGCCACTCGAGGCTATAACTCTGTGGGTCCGTGGACCCTACTCTGTGAACCCTCTGGTTCTAACTCTGTGAACCTTCGGGTTCCAACTCTATAAACATGCACAGCATAAATCACATAGAAATAATGCAGTACAACACATAACATACATATAGCATACAGATACTCTGTCACATAACTCTGATTACCTACCCAAGGTAAAGTATAGTGAGAAGACTCACCTCGCGTATCTCGATAACTCGCGAATCCCGGAAATCACTCGCGCTTGATCCCCCGAGCTATAATCCTCCTATAACACAATATATCTCTAATTAACACTTTCACAATTAAGGTTGACTAACCCTATCAAGTCAACACTGGTAAACTTTGGTCAATGGTCAGCGGTCAACTTTGACCGGACTCGGCGAGTGCACTAGAGCGACTCGACGAGTCTATACGTGTTCACTGACTCCCTCGGATCCTCTCTTGACACGTCGAGTACTTCCCTAACTCAACGAGTTCCACCTCGCATGAATCGCGGGGCCACCACGACTTAACTTGCCGAGTCTCAAGAACAACTCGAAGAGTTCCGGCTTAACTCAGCCCCCTATTGACTCTCCCTGACTCACTGGGTCATCCCCCAACCCGGCGAGTCTACTCGCTGAATAATTTACGCGAAACCCCAACCCTACTCGCCGAGTCCCAAGAACAACTCGACGAGTTCATGCCATGCACAAACTCTATTGACCTTCTGAGGTCAGATCTGCTTCCCCAAACTATAGATCTAGTCTTCCCAAGCATGAATGTCACGTAAAGTTCGAAACTTGATGCTTGTATAACTCCCACAAGGCATCAAAAGGAGATTTGGTCCCAAAAATGACAACCTAGGTCCAATAACTCCATAATAACCCAAAAAGCTCCAAGGGTTAAGGTCTCTGGACCTCTTTGAGTCCAGATCCAAGGCACAAACTCGAAGAGGGACCATTTGCTTCGCATAATCACTCTCCAAAGGGGTTAGAAAATCCTAACTCTAAATATCAACCCTAAAACTGAAGGAGATTTGAGCTATTACCTCAAAATGAAGCCTCTGGACTCTGGATCTGCTGGAATCTAACCTCCTCCTTGCTCTTGCCACCTTCTTCTTGCTAAACAAGGAATACAAGGGCCCAAGAGTGACTTCCTCTCTCCCAAAACGATTTAGCTCTCTTAGGGTTCTCTCAAGGGACTGGTAGCCGCAATGGGAGGCTATAAGTGCCTTTAAATAGGCTCCAAACCCGGGGAATTAGGGTTTCACTAAACAGCGTGGACTCGCCGAGTCCACTTTTTGGACCCGCCGAGTCCAGACGCGAACCCGTGCCCATAGCCGCGATCATACTCGGCGAGTTTTGGCTCCAACTCGCCGAGTCTCCCCACAAATCACCAAAAATATAAGAATGAATGATACCTGGGAATCCAGGCTGTTACAATTCCCCCCACCAGAACTAGACTTCGCCCTCGAAGTCTCGCTTTGGAAATAACTCTGGATGCTGCTCACGCATCTCACGCTCCGGCTCCCAAGTCATCTCGGACCCCTTCCGATGCTGCCACTGAACCAAAACCAAGGGTACCTCCTTGTTCCTCAGAACCTTGATTTTACGATCTCTGATTGCCACTGGTCTCTCAGCATAATTCATGCTCGCATCCACCTGAATATCCTCTAATGGAACCACTGCCGACTCATCGGCTATACACTTCCGCAATTGCGACACGTGGAAAGTGTCGTGAATCTGCCCCAACTCTGCTGGCAATTCCAAACGATAGCCTACCCTGCCTACCCTCGCGACCACCGTAATGGACCAATATATCGGGGCCCCAACTTACCCCTTTTCCTGAATC
This sequence comes from Lactuca serriola, assembly GCF_051521515.1. Taxonomy (NCBI): domain Eukaryota; kingdom Viridiplantae; phylum Streptophyta; class Magnoliopsida; order Asterales; family Asteraceae; genus Lactuca; species Lactuca serriola. The sequence goes on along the minus strand of NC_136414.1, from coordinate 202,862,141 downwards.
GAATCACTCCTTTCCAAGGAGAGACCTTCAGGAGCACAAAGTGTCCGACCTGAAACTCAAGCTCGGACCAACATCTGTCCGCATAACTCTTCTGACGACTCTGAGCGGTCAACAACCTCTATCTGACCTGCTGGATCTGCTCTGTCATCTAAAGTACGATCTCTATACTGCCCATCACACGCTGTCCGACCTCTCCCCAGCAAATGGGGGTCCGACACCTCCTCCCATACAACAGCTCAAAGGGCGGCATACCAATGCTCGAATGATGGCTGTTGTTGTAGGAAAACTCTGCCAAGGGCAAGTACGTATCCCAACTCCCCCCGAAATCCAACACACATGCCCGGAGCATGTCCTCGAGCGTCTGAATCGTCCGCTCACTCTGTCCGTCTGTCTGGGGGTGATATGTGGTACTAAAATGCAGCCTAGTACCCAACTCCTCATGAAACTTCTTCCAGAATCTAGAAGTGAAACGTACATCCCGGTCTGAGACAATCGAGATCGGCACCCCATGCCGAGATACCACTTCCCTCACGTACATCTCTGCTAACTTCTCTGCGGAGGAGCTCTCACTAATAGCAAGGAAGTGGGCGCTCTTTGTCAATCTATCCACAATCACCCAAATTGCATCAACTCCCCTAGCAGTCCTTGTCAATTTGGTGATAAAATCCATGGTAATCTGTTCCCACTTCCATTCGGGAACCTCCAACGGCTGCAACTTACCATGCGGTCTCTGGTGCTCGGCCTTAACCCTACAGCAGGTTAAGCACCTCTCAACAAACCACGCAACATCCCTCTTCATACAGGGCCACCAATACTCCCTCCTCAGGTCCAAATACATCTTAGTGGCCCCAGGATGGATCGAGAATTTCGACCGATGAGCCTCTTCCATCAAAATGGTACGCGCCCCTCCCACAAACGGTACACATATACGCCCCTGAAAAGTCATAAGCCCCCGACCATCAGTAACGAACTCCGATACCAACCCAAAAACTCGCTCTCTCTTCTGGTTCTCCGATCTCACGGCCTCAGCCTGTGCTCCACGAATGGTGTCCAACACCGGAGCCATCACGGTCAATCGCAAACATACACCTCGCAATGGGGCGCTCTCCGCCCTGCGACTCAGGGCGTCGGCTACCACATTAGCCTTGCCCGGATGGTACAGAATCTCACAATCATAATCCTTGACCACATCTAACCACCTCCTCTGCCGCATATTTAGGTTGGGCTGATCCATCAAATACTTCAGGCTCTTATGGTCCGTGTATATCGTACACCGAACCCCATACAGATAGTGACGTTGAATCTTGAGGGCGAACACTACTGCCCCAACTCTAGATCATGGGTGGGATACCTCATCTCATGAGGTTTCAGCTGTCTCGATGCGTATGCTATCACATGCCCTCTCTGCATCAGCACCGCTTCCAACCCCAAGTTCGATGCATCACAGTATACCACAAAGTCCTCCATCCCCTCTGGGAGGGCTAACACCGGGGCTTCGCATAACCTTTGGCAAAGTGTCTCAAAGGAGGCCTGCTGCTCGGGGCCCCATGAAAAAGCAACACCCTTCCGGGTCAACCTGGTGAGTGGCATTGCGATCTTAGAGAAATCCTTGATAAATCTCCGATAATAACCTGCCAACCCTAGGAAACTCCTGATCTCGGAGGGTGACCTCGGCACCTCCCAACTCATCATCGCCTCAACTTTGGCCGGATCGACCAATATCCCTTTCTGGTTAACAAGATGACCCAGGAACTGGACCTCTCGCAACCAGAAATCACACTTGGAGAATTTGGCATAAAGCCTCTCCGATCTCAGAACTCCGAGGATCTCCCTCAAATGCTCCTCATGCTGCTCTCTAGATCTCGAATATACCAAAATGTCGTCGATAAATACAATCACCGACCGATCCAACATTGGCCTGTACACTCGGTTCATGAGATCCATGAACACTGCCGGAGAGTTGGTGAGCCCGAAAGGCATTACCACAAACTCGTAATGCCAATAATGCGTCCTGAACGCTGTCTTCTGGATGTCCTCATCTCGCACCCTCACCTGATGATATCCAGACCTCAAATCGATCTTGGAGAACCAAGACGCTCCTTGTAACTGATCGAACAAATCGTCGATCCTCGGCAACGGGTAACGGTTCTTGACCGTCAGCTTGTTCAACTCTCGGTAATCAATGCACATCCAGTGTGAACCATCTTTCTTCTTGACAAACAGGATAGGCGCTCCCCACGGCGAGCTGCTCGGCCGAATAAACCCCTTTCCCAGAAGCTCCTGAAGCTGCGAGGATAACTCTTGCATCTCTGGAGGTGCAAGGCGATAAGGCACCTTGGCGATAGGCGCAGCCCCCGGAACCAAATCGATACTGAACTCCACTTGCCTCGCTGGAGGCACACCCGACAACTCCTCCGGAAATACATCCGGGAACTCACGCACTATCAGAACCTCCTCAACTGACCTTGGCCTCTCGGAATCCACCCACGTATCCATCACATACGCCACAAAACCCTTACAGCCCTGCTGTAGACACTGCCTCACCCTAGCGGCCGAACAAAACGTTGACCCAGAACGTGTACCCTCGCCGTACACCGTAAGAACTCCCCCACTAGGGTCTCGTATGGTCACTAGCTGTCGCTCGCAGTCGATAACCGCACCGAATCTGCTCAACCAGTCCATGCCCACAATGACACAGACATCACCCATCACAATAGGAACCAAATCAATCGGGAACTCAACACCGAAGATCTCGAGCACGCACCCCCGGAGAACCTCCGTGGCATATATCACCCTCTCGTCAGCTATGGAAACTCTCAGAGGCCGACTCAACGCCTCACGACTAACACTGATATGCTGACTAAAAGCCAAATATACAAAAGACCGACTCGCACCCGAGTCAAATAACACCAAGGCAGGTACAAAATTCACAAGAAAAGTACCTACGCATAACATAATATAAGCATAATATCTCAACATCAAAATAAATACACGAAAGAATACATACCAGCCACGACATCGGGCGCTGCGCGGACCTCCTCCGCGGTCAACTGAAAGGCTCTCCCTCGTGCCCTCGGCGCCTCGGCCTTCATTGGCCGACTCTCGGTAGCTCTGATGGCGGTAGGGGGCAGATCCCTAAGGTGCTCCCTGAGCTGATCCCCGCAACTGCGGACACTCCGCCTTCCGGTGTCCGGTCTGGTTGCAGTGAAAACACACTGCAAACCCCCTGGGGCAGTCCTTGGCCATATGCCCCTCCTTGCCACACTTATAGCAAGATCCAGCTCTACATACTCCATCATGACCCTTACCGCACTTTCCACAAGTGCGACCCTTCTGGCTCCCCGATTTGGGATCAGCGGGCTTGGCCCGCTTGGCTGCCGGCTGGGACTGTGCCGGTCGCCGATCCCTCCCCTGAGACTCCGCCTCCTCCCTGGCCTGAGTCTCTCGCTCAATCTCTCTCTTCCGGGCATTTGCCTGAAGCTCGGCAAATGTCCGGTACGAGGAGTTCGCCACGAACTCCCGAATGTCTTGCCTCAAAATACTCAAATATCGGCTCATACGTGCCTACTCAGTGGACACGTGCTTAGGGCAGAACATCGCCCTCTCGTGGAACATCCTGGTAATCACCGTAACAGACTCACTACCCTGCTTGAGGGTCAGAAACTCCTGGACCAAACGCTCCCTCTCCACCTGGGGAACGTACTCATCTCGGAACATGGCAGTGAACCTCTCCCAGGTCATTGCCGGAAGCTCAGCAGGCGTAAAGTGCGCCATCACAAACTTCCACCAGTCCTTTCACTCCCAAGCAAAGCTGGTTCAACGCGAACCGAACTCTCAAATGCTCAGGAGATGAGCAAGTGAAGAAACACCCCTCTATGTCAGAAATCCATCTCATAGCCGCCACCGGGTCCTAGGTCCCATCAAACTCCGGAGGTTTTGTGTTGCTAAACTCTCGGAACAGCAATGCATCACCACCCAGCGGCCTCGCGGCAGCAATAGCTGCGGTGGCCGCAGCAACAGCAGCCTCAGAAAGAGCAGCATAACGCTCGTCGAAAGTCTCAATCAACGTGGTCTTAATAGACCCGAACATCTCTGGTATCTCTGCCCTGATGGCTGCAGCCACCTCCTCATGGATGATCCGGCGGATCTCCTCATCACTGGCCCCACTGCTCTCAGGCATAAGACGTGTCCTCACCATGATCTACCTCTGAAATACAACATACAATAAATTAGAATCCATTCGAGCATACTCACACTCGAGAACTCATTCCTCCTTAATTCTTGGTATTCCAAAGATTCTTACTTGGGCTGTACACCGCCCCGGTGCTTTCAGTAGTACGGGCCCAATACTACTGTCTGCACCGTATCAGAATACACCCCAAGTCCTCCTCTTCAGATCCCAAGTTCCAAGTACTCTATTATGCATAATCCACTCTCTAACAGATCTCTCATAAGCTCCTCGCTGCTACCTACTCACTCTTAAGCATCTCATAGCAACTCACCTCTCCCTAGGCTAAGGCATCACAAATCGGGCCACTCTAGTCCTAATAAGAGTACCTAGCCTACTCTAGCATGAGAATACATCATATCAATATCAATATCACATAACATGAGGGTATTTTGGGAAATCATTGTTCGGGCGCGGACTGATCGTACACACAACTCTACTCTGTGTTTTTCCAAAAATCTTTTACTCTTTTTGAAAATACTTCTCAAATCCTCAGTTTGAGTTCAAATACACCCGAAGGTGTACTCGAATCCCTCAAACCAAGGCTCTGATACCAACTTGTAACACCGTAAACTTCAAAAACAATTTTTCGCATTTTATAAAAACATAATTCATTTAATATCCATAAAAACATCAATGTTTGAAACTCAATCCATGCCATATAAAAATCCCAAGATATCATAACATAAAAATCCCATGTGTGTGTACTGATCAAGCCGGCGCCTTCCCACGGTCATCACTAGTACCTGAAACAAATAACACCAAACACTGTAAGCACAAAGCTTAGTGAGTTCCCCAAAATACCACACATAACACATATTAGCCACTCGAGGCTATAACTCTGTGGGTCCGTGGACCCTACTCTGTGAACCCTCTAGTTCTAACTCTGTGAACCTTCGGGTTCCAACTCTATAAACATGCACAACATAAATCACATAGAAATAATGCAGTACAACACATAACATACATATAGCATACAAATACTCTGTCACATAACTCTGATTACCTACCCAAGGTAAAGTATAGTGAGAAGACTCACCTCGCGTATCTCGATAACTCGCGATTCCCGGAAATCACTCGCGCTCGATCCCCCGAGCTATAATCCTCCTATAACACAATATATCTCTAATTAACACTTTCACAATTAAGGTTGACTAACTCTGGTCAATGGTCAACGGTCAACTTTGACTGGACTCGGCGAGTGCACTAATTTATATCGGAATTTACCAGTCTCCCCATCCAACCGGAATTAAGGACAGAATCTGCATACCGAGGAAAAGTTAAACCACGGTTCCAAGTACGGGTTCATTTAATGTGACGAGTAGATTCCCATATATATATATATATATATATATATATATATATATATATATCCCTGCTCAACCTATCCGAGCGTCGTATTTTCAGGCTGAACGGATCTAACTAGGTCAAGATTTGTCAAGTCTATAAATTTCATAAGTTCAACTCTCCCTAGTCAAGTCCATTTTAAAATTTTTCGTGCTTACCGACGCATCAAACCAGAGCATAGACCCTTCAACTTCGGGTACGTTACGCAGACTCAGGTTTCCTGTTATCACTTTATCATATCACTTCCTAGAACATCTTTCTCAAGCACATTTCATAACCAACATATTTTTTTATTTTTTGATTTTCTAATGTTTTTGGATTTTTAAAAAAAATTTTGTTTTGTTTTTATTTCTCCCCCTAAATTTGTGCATAGGAGAGAAACGAAAGTAAATGCGCAAATTTAAACTATCCTAAAACAAAAATTAATCCTCAAAACGAATCATTTTTAAAAATCCCACAAGCACATCGAATCGAGCTTTGTTAAACGGCTTAGTGAACATATCCGCCACATTACTATCGGTGGGAACCTGTTCTAGCCGGATGAGCGAGCGCACATAACAATCTCTGATGAAATGAATTTTGATGTCAATGTGCTTGGTTTTGGAATGTTGGACAGGATTTTTAGTTATTTGTATAGCGGCCTCATTATCACAATGAATTGGGGTTTCTAGATAGTTCAGACCGTAATCCAACAGCTGATGTTAGATCCAGATAACTTGAGAACAACACGCCAAGGCAGCAACGTATTCCGCTTCTACTGTAGAAGTAGATACCGTATGTTGTTTCTTGCATTGCCACGATACCAGTCTATCACCAAGGAACTGACACCCTCCTGATGTTGATTTCCTGTCAAGCTCACAGCCTCCATAATTACTGTCAGCAAAAGCATATAAATCAAACTCAAAATTTTTCGGATACCAAAGACCCAGTTTTGGACTGCCTTTGATATACCGAAAGATTCTTTTGACAGCAATAAGATGTGAAAGTTTAGGATTAGCCTGATAGCGAGCACATTGACACACTGCAAACATGATGTCGGGACGACTTGCAGTGAGATACATCAAGGAACCGATCATCGATCTGTAGTGAGTTTGATCTACAGGTTCACCGTTAATTTCTGGAGTCAGCAGGGGTCTTTCAGCCATGGGAGTTGAAGCAGGCTTCGCGTCTGAAAATCCGAACTTCTCAAGAATATCTTCAACATACTTTGCTTGATGTAGCAGGATTCCAGTTGAATTTTGATTGACCTGAAGCCCCAGAAACATGGTCGTTTCGCCTAGAGAACTCATCTCAAATCGCTTCTTCATCACGCTTTCAAACTCTTTGCAAAGCATTGGACATGTGGACCCGAAAATGATGTCGTCAACATAGATCTGAACCAGTATCTGATCATCACCCACATGCTTGATGAATAAAGTTTGATCAATAGTACCACGAGAGTAGCCATGTTCGAGCAAGTGCTTTGTTAGGGTTGCATACCATGCTCGAGGAGCTTGATGTAACCCATACAATGCCTTGTCCAACTTGTAGACATGATTAGGGAACTTTGAGTCAACAAACCCAGGAGGTTGATCAACATAAATTTCTTCCTTCACCTTGCCGTACAGGAAGGCAGTCTTGACATCCATCTGGTAGACCGTGAAATTCTTGTAGGAAGCATACGCGAGGAAGATTTGAATAGCCTCTAGACAAGCCACGGGAGCATACACCTCAGTATAATCAAGACCCTCGATTTGTCGAAACCCTCGGACCACCAACTGTGCTTTATTTCGAACGGTTACACCAGAATCATCTTGCTTATTACGATAGACCCAACGCGTGTCAAGAGACCGTTTGCCTTTTGGTAACTCAACCAGTTTCCAGACTCCCGACTTTTCAAATTGATTTAGCTCTTCATGCATTGCGTCTACCCAACTGGGATCAATTAAAGCCATTTCAATATTTTTGGGCTCAACTTGAGATATAAAGCAAGAGTAAAGACATTCATTAACGTCTCCACTCTGACTTCTGGTTTTAACTCCATCACCCAGCCGGCCAATGACATTGTCGATCGGATGATCGTGCTGAATTCGGGAGGGTATGTATTGGATGATCTCATTGATAGAAACAGGAAGAGTGTGAATATTGAAACCTCCATCATCTGCTGATTGAGTCCGATTAGAAGACTCTACTACAAATTTGTTTGCAATTTCTTCAGGAAAGAGGAGTTCTATAAATGTTGGATTGACAGCGGAAGCATCTCTAGACATGAACTCTCTCTCGATGGGTGCTAGAGGTGTAGCTTCAGCTTTGGAGTTTCAGTTGGAATCTCAGACACTGGACTAGTCGGTTGTACAGATGACTCCCCCTCAGATTGAGCAGAGAACTCCCCCTCAAGTGGAGCAGAGGATTCCCTTTCAACCGTTGGGGGTCTGTAAAAAACCTCTTCATTTTCGTCTTCAATCACAGGAACATTCTTCAAACCAGAGGAAGATCCACTTGAATTATTCGAAGATACGTTGAGAGATCTGAATAGGGATGTGTAATCAAATAACCAGTCGGGACCCACTCTAGCGTCAGTTTCATTCTCCTCCAGCCAGTGCATGTCATAAGATTCAATGATCTGCTTAGTCCTTTTGTTGTAAACCCTATATGCGGTGCGCGCAGCATACCCCACAAAGTAACAGTCATCAGCTTTGGCATTAAATTTAGGGTTGGAATCTAAGTAAAGAAGGGTGTAAGGACAGCCAAATACACGGAAGTGGCTTACGGAAGGCTTGTGTCCATAAAGAATCTCGTATGGTGTCTTCATCTGTGCTTTGTTGATTAGAACACGATTCTGTATGTAGCAAGCAGTGTTAATCGCTTCGGCCCAAAAGAAGACAGGTAGCTTGGAGTCACAAAGCATTGTCCTTGCAGCGTCTTTCAATGTTCTGTTTCTCCGTTCAGCAACACCGTTTTGTTGAGGCGTGTGAGCAGAGCTATATTGATGTACTATCCCCTTTTATACGCAAAAATAGTCAAGAATCGAATTCTTGAATTCAGTTCCATTATCAGTGCGAAGCGCCTTCACTTGATTGTTAGTCTGCTTCTCAATCATCACCACAAACTTCTTTATCAGATCAGCAACCCCCGTTTTGTTGGCTAAGAAGAAGAACCACGTAAATCTAGAGAAATCATTAATCACAACAAGACAGTACGAGCTTTTGTTGATGCTCAGGACGTTGACCGGACCAAATAAGTCCATATGCAATAGTTGAAGCACTTGATTGATTGAGCTGATTTGCTTGGGCAACTGTGGTTTCCGATGATGTTTGCCTTGAGCACAGGAAACACACTTTTCAAATGTGATAAAGTCTCTGACAGGAAGGCCTCGGACCATCTCATTTTTTGCAAGATGATTCAGGTTTTTTGCATTTGCATGACCAAGTCTTCGATGCCATAACATTGCATTATGTTCGGAAACCTTTGAGAATAAACAAGTGACTTGTTCAGGTAGGTTACTGTTCATATCAATGATGTAGGCGTTCCCATCCCGTTTTGATTTGACTAGAATCCATTCTTCTGGGATGACGATGCCAGGCTTGAGAATCATACACTCTTTATCAGTAAAATGAGTTGAGTAGCCTTTGTCACATATCTGAGAAACGCTCAACAAACTATGCTTTAACTCGGGTGCAAAGTTGACGTTCTCGAAGCTCAACACTCCATTTGTAACAGTTCCATGCTGTGTGATCTTTCCACCGTCTCCGCCCGCAAAGGAAACATAACCCCCATTAAAAGATTGAATTTCGCTCAGCTGGGAGATGTCTCCAGTCATATGTCGGGAACAACTGCTATCGACGTACCAAGGACGGACGATATTCCTCCACAACTGCCCCTGCAAAATGAGCGGAATCATTTAGACTTAGGAACCCAGGTCATCACTGTTCTGGGTTTCCTTTTCACCTTTTCTGATTTAGATTTCAAAATTTGCAAATTAGGATCTTCATTTCTAATCACTTAAGAGGGTGGTAACGATGAATATGAAAGTGATTTGGGCTTCCATTGAAGTTTAGGTTTTACAACATTCTCTGATGGTTTTGAAATAGACTTCACAGGAGTTTGCATAGACCTTCTGGATTTTCTACCAAAATTAGTAGAAGATCTAGAATTGCTTTTTGACAAAACCGATCTTGGCTGAGCCTTGTTCGGTTTTGGCAAACTGTTTTGAGTTTTGTTAGTAAAAACCTTTTTATTTGTTTGAAAACCAGCCCATTTTCTGTTCTTACTATCTTTCTAATCCTTACTTCGAGAGTGAGTTCTTGAGGACTTTCTAATTAAAGGCCTTCCTTGAGACTCATTCTCCCCTCTTGGTGACAGATAGTTTACAAAGATCCTATTTTGACAATTCCTAGCTATATGACCACCAACACCACAATTGAAACATATTTGTTTATTATTTGAATTTGTATTGCATTTTTCAGATTTATTTTCTTTACAAACACTCTTACATTTCATAGAAGAACATGCATGAGAATTAGATTGAGAAATAAGTGAGGGTGCCTCATTTGATTTGACTTGTGGAGTTGATGATTCCTCATGAGAATCACAAGCATCAGAATTACCAAACAATTCATCAAACATATCGAAAAAATTAAATTCAACAATATCCGATGAAGAGCTAACACCAGAAGCTTTTTCAGTCTCAACATCAGAAACACACTCAAATTTGTTCATAATAGAAAAATCATAATTAAAACAGAAACAGATTCTCCATCTTCACACTTGGCCTGATCTAAGGGTGTATCTGCAGAGGAAGTAGAAACATTAGTACTTTCAATGTAATAAAACCTCTTGAAACGAAACCAACAGGTTTGCCATATCGAAGATGTGGCTCCCTATCAGTTTCATCCTGTGTCAAAGGGATTGATGTGTAGTTATGATTAAAAGGAGGAGGAACACAATCATATCCTAAACCCTTGTTTTGATTTTCTTTGAATTTCAATTGCGTTTCATATAAAGACTCAACTGTTTTACTATAAGCAAAATAATTTTTGAAACTGACATCTGTTTTTCCACTTTTAATTTTTAATTCGTCAAGTTCTTTGGTCACAACATCAATTTATCATAAATTTCACACTTTTCACAGAATTCTGATTGAATTTTTCTAAAATCTTTTGTTTTGGCTTCTAGTTGGGCCTTAAGTGGTTTCTGTCCCTTCTTAAGTTGATAACCCTCATATTTAAGGTCCTCTACTTGTCTACGTAAGGTTTGAATTTCATTGCGAAGAAGTGTAACATATTCTTTGCAGGCAAAAGAACAGCACGGTAGATTTACCTCGTTTTTCTTGGGCTCGGAAGAGGTGGAAACCATTAGGGCAAGCTGCAGTTCCATCATCTCTGCCTCGGGATCAGCATCATTGTTCTTTGAAGCAGCATCATCAATTTGAGCTAGATGAGCATTCTCTGACCCTGTGATGTTTAAGGCTTGAATTTGATCCTCCCAATCAAATAATTGAGCAACCATAGCTGTCTCTCCATTGGTTGTAGCTCCTGCACGATTGTTTCCCAGTGCACCAATCTGTCGGTTGTTGTTGACTCTGCGATCTGGCTTCAGGCAATCACGAGCAAAGTGACCCGGCTCGTGGCAGTTAAAACATCTCAACATACTTTTGTTGAATCCCACCTTTTTGTTAGCATTCATAGCCCAGTTGTTTTTCCCTATTTTCTTGGCGAATTGTTTGGCTCTGAAGACAGTCATGGCAATCTGCCAAGTAATGTCCATTTCCTCCACATCTTCGGGTTGTATTTGGTCCAAGTCAGCAAAGGATATCTGAGGTGGACGATCTCCGGCTACAAAGGCATTGTAACAATTAACTAGCCTAGTGACTAGAGCCAAATTTTCATCAGATTCTTTGGTGTTTGAAGAGGAGACTTTGATTGACATATTGGGAGCAGGAATAGTTTGTGGAGATGGCACACTTGAAGGTTGATGTTGAGGGATGGATGTTGCAGCATTGAAGGTTTGAGTCTGAGGTTGTTGAACTGCAAAAGCTTGACCTGAGGAAGTCATGAAGGATGATAGTGCTGCATTGTTGGATGAAACACCAAGGTTTGCAGTAGAATATGAATTCATATGGTTGATTTCTCTCTGTTTGTCATCAATGTCACAGGCTTTGATGACTGCCGTGATCACTGCAAGAGTGAGACGGATCAAGTCCTTGGTTTTCTTAATTACAGCAACATTCATATCCCATGATCGAGGAAGTGCATTCAAAAGTTTCTTGTTGATTTCTGACTTGGACAAAAAGATCCCTGAAATGTTCATGTCAGTTGTGAGAGCGGTGAACCTTTGCAATTGAGCCTCAAGGGTTTCTCCTGGAATGTAGTTAAACATGTTAAATTTTTGTCTTAACATGTCCTGCCGACTTTCTTTCATATCTTCATTGCCCTCGTAGACCTCAATAAGAGCTTCCCATAGAGCTTTAGCAGAAGAGTATTCACGAAAACCTTGAGCAATATCAGGAGATAATGCCATGGTTAAAGTAGCCAATGCTCTCTCCTGTTCTTCAACCAGTTCAAACTCTTCATCAGTGTAGTTTTCAATGGCTTTGTCAATCAACTGACCTCCAACTGTCATCGTGACTCTGACAGGGCCTCTAAGGATACTTCTCCAGATCTTGAAATCTTTCATTTTGATGTATTTCTCAATTCTGTATTTCCACTTGGGAAAACCTTCAGCAGACATCAACCTCGGAATGCGTGTAGTAGTCCCCATAACAACATCAAGTTATTGAAAATGAGTTTGAGAATCCATTTGAAATTTAAAGTGATTTAACAATTCCAAAGGAGTTTACGGTTGATAAGACCAGGCAGACGTTTACGGCCGTAAACTAGGCAAACTAGGTTTACGGTTGAAGTGATTGCGACCGTAAACTGAGTTTACGGTTTATGGGTTCACTGTTCTTCAAACTTGTTTACGGTGTATGAATATTTAGAGATTACGGTTCTTAAGTGGACAGTAAACAAAGTACACGGCTGGCAGTAAACTCTCAATTAGCCTTTAAAATTCGTATTTTCCAGACGAAAATAGTTCCTCCAACGCCTAGAACGCAGAATCTAATGATCAAACGGTGAGAATAACAACTTGAACACACAAAATCTCGATCGGATGAGTTTGATATCAGTTTACTGCTCTGATAGCAATTGTTAGGTCTGATTATGGATCTAAAACTGATAATCAAACAAACATGAATCGAGAATAACACAATAAGATGAATGAATTGAGCTTGCACACGATTAAACACTAGAAATCGTCAGGTACAACTCAAGGACATGCAGTAAACATCTAGAGCATCCAACCCCCAACAAGACAAATACGTAGACTATTTATACTAGACAAAGACCACAAACGAAGTTTGCTGCCGTAAACACGTTTACGGTCGTAAACACCTCAAAACACAAAACTGACACAAATTTAAATACAGACATGAACCAAATCAAATCACATGCTAAGCCTAGCCCAAACCATTTACATGACCCTTCAATTTGGTCTTTTGAAGCTTCTATGGCCATGCATGTGGATAAAGTTTAAGACTTTACGTGATCATTTAGTCCCTTAAGTCCAGATCTATGACCTCATGGTCTATCTTGAAGTCTTGATGGCTTTTGGAGTTGGATCTAAGTCGTTTTGGTTTGGAGGTTAAGAACTTGAAAAGTTAAATAAATTCAAGCTATCAATTATTCCCAGAGCAATCTTTTCTATCTTCATACCACCTGCAGAAAATATAAAGAGGTTAAGAAGTTGTAAAACACCCATTTGGTTTGGAGCAAAAAAGAAACCGATGATTACCTTCAAGATTGTTTGAGATGACCCAAACATGTAATCAAATAACATGCAGCTCCATAGGCATTGTTGTAAACATCCACACCATTCCCTTTTTACCGGTAAGTCTTCTCTTTCACACCCACTTAATCACCAAACCTCCTACACTTAAATAATTGGTTTTTACGTATAGTCATATGTCTAATTTTCATTCCAAACTAATAATTGTTTTTTAATTAGTAATTAATAGTAATAATACAAGATTTAAACTTACTTGCTTAAATTCTTTTTATTAAAAGATAGCAACCTCATTGGTGGAATTTCAAGAAATTTCATGCTAACCTTTATGGTTACCATTAACATATTCAAAGAACTTTCCCTTTTAAGGTTTTCTAATTTATGGAGAAGTAGAAAATATAATTCCAAATTTTGAGAGTTTTACTCATTTGGATTCCAGTTGAAAAGAAGCCATAAGAATTTGGTTTATTTCACCCATTAGTTTCCTCGTCTCTTCTCTGTTAAAAAAATTAAATATAAAAGGAAGATAATCAAGTACCTGTTAGAGTGTGGTCAAGTTGAATGATAGTTTTACTCATTTGGATTCCGCTTAAAAACAAAGCCTAAGAAATCGGTTCATTTCACCAGTTAGTTTCCTCCTCTCATCGTTGTTAGAAAATTAAAATATAAAAAAAAAGAGAACGAAGAACCTGTTAGAGTGTGGTTGTGAAGCCAACCACACAATCATATTGATAAGAACCGGTCACATGTGACCTCTGCAGTAACCCATTCAAAATGAAGTATCATATTTAACGGTGCATCTGAAAAGATGGAAAATGTAATGAACGTTATGTAAAAAATGGTATAATATTTTAATATTATGACTTTTAATAGTTATTGAATACTTGATCTGGAAGTAAAAATGGATGTTTATTCCAATAACGTAGTATACAATGTAAACAATCCTAGAAGACATGTGTCACACCCCCGAACCGTCTGAAACAAACGGCGGAAATGCCTGGGGGCGGGTGACGTCATGCGTAGTATCACAACAATCATATCATAGTAATCAAAGTAAACACAACCATTACATTACAATATGAATATTTACATATGTTTGAAAACATAGTTTGTATACATCAAAAGTATCAAAAGATAAAGACGAGACTCCAAAATGCTCCGTCTTCTTCAAAAGCTGGCAAAGGTACCTGTCTGTCGTTGTCCTGAAAATACAAGCAATTTTGAAAACGTATCAGCATAAAACTGATGAGTTCATAAGCATGTTTTTGGTATTGAAAACTAGTCGTTGAATTTGTACAAATGATTTCTTTTCTTTATAAGTAAAATATCATTTGTATCGAACCCTGGTTAATCACCAGTAAGTAAAATGCGTTACGTTTGAAAACCCTGGCTATTACCAGTAAGTAAAGTATACTTTGATCGAAAACCCTGGCTACTGCCAGTAAGTAAGGTACATTCTATTCGAAAACCCTGGCTACCACCAGTAAGTAAAGTATACTTTGATCGAAAACCCTGGTTACCGCTAGTAAGTAAAGTAGTTTTATTGCTTAAAATAAAACCAAAGGTTGTATCCCTGGAATACCCTCCAGTAAGAAGTGAGTAGTCTTATTAATGAAAATAAAACAATTGAAGAAGGAAAATCTCATAAACAAGGTTAGTTTATACTTATTGTGAGTCGTATAACCATGTTAATATGATCGGTGACCTCCTTGACGTTTCTTCAGGCGTCATACGATTACAAAATTTGTCACCCCATGCGTGCCCGCCTAACTGTAGCTCATAGTTCAGGTGTGGGATTGTCGGTCCCAAATAAATCTATTCACAAATTTCACGCTCTCCCTCCAGGAGACTATGGTTATACTAAATGTGAGGATTTACTGGTACCCCGAAGGGCATAGTGAAAAAAGGTCTCACAATCCTGTATTAACTAGTTTACGTGTTGTTCTTGTTGTTCTCGTATTCGAAATCGTTGTATAAGGTGTAGAGTATAAATAATTATACGCAAAATAATTATTTAGCTTAATACTCTTGTTTTATGTATATATTAATGGATAAACTAAATTTATCATAGTTTATGTGTTCAACCTTGTACGTAGTTTGAATCTGTAAAACTGATAATGAATTTCCCAAACTATACCTATTATAGTTTGACTGGTATGTTAGGTTCATGTACTGTTCTGAAAACTATGCAATTATGTTTAAAAAACGTCCCTTATGCTCCGCATATTACAAAAGGGACAAAGTATCTAAATGTTTGATGCAAATCGTTGTAACTGCATCAGTTTTTAAATTGTGAAAACGTGTATGTTTGGCTTGTATTCCCCCCGAAAACGTTTAAAAAACTATAAAAGCGTAGGGGTATGAACTCACAGTTTGTTGGTTGCAAAGGATTAAACTGGAAGATCCTTGAGTCGACGCACGTGACACTTAACGGAATCCTAATATCAATAAATACATATATGTATCTAAATAACGATTTCGTTAGATAAAGTGTTAAATAGACACTTGGTTTTGGTTAAGGAATGTTACCGGGACTTGGTTGAATTGAGGAAACAGACTTTTCCCCACTAAAGAGCTGTTTACGGCCGTATCTGGGGTTTATGGCCGTGAACTGGGTTTGCGGTCGTGAACAAGGTTTGCGGTCATGAATGGAGTTTTCGGGCGAGAACTGGGTTTACGACCGTGAACTGAGTTTGCAGCTTTTTAAGATCTGAAGGATTATGACCGTAAACTCAAGAACAAGGGTGCTTGTTTTGACGAAAAAGTGTTCCAGAGGCTCCCATACGGGCCCAAATGACGATTTCTGGCGTTTTTTGGGTGAAAGGAGGGCTTTTTGGTGTTTACGGTCAAGAGAGTTGAAGAGAGAAAATGGATGTTTTCGGCCAAGAAGGTTCAAATGAGGGTGGGGGTCTGGTATTTATAGGCTGGGGGGTGGGGTCGGTGGTGGGGTCCACCTGGCACCGACTGTAAACGGGTTTACGGCCGTACACGAGTTTACGACCGTAAACTCGTCTTGGCCGTGAACTCGGTGTTTTCGACAGAAGTTTCGAGTTTTCGCGTGATTTCCGGTTTATTCCGACTTTGTGTAAAATACATATTATTTATTTAAAACGTAAAGCCTTTCCCAAACCAAGAAATTTATCGGAATTTAATAAAAACTCAAAGTTTATTAACAGAAACTGGATAATAATAACGGAAAAAAGTTTCGGGTTGTCACAACATGAACACACAAATTTAGCAAATTCCCTAAAACTAACACTCTTTAATAGCCTACTTGCAGAACATACTGGATTACTCAGTAAATAAATCACCTGGAGTCTCAAAACTCGGATCCTTGGAACTTCGAACTCAGAGATTCACTGGGTCTAGGCTACTACTTCAACAATCATTCAAACGATTTATCATTTATACTTAAAGAATTAAGCGAGAAGTAAAATCCAAAAGACCAAAAAGAAATAGATAAAATCATTTCTTTTGTACCTGTGCTTAAGAAGCTAAGGAATTATTTAATAAAATTACCATTTATAGTCGATGAATAACAACTGTGTAAGGGTGTGTGTCTGGAAAATTGCGACGCGACAATCACTCCTTTTCTTATATGATAGGTGACAGATCCTATCAATTTCTTCTTGTTTAGCGCATATGACGAACCAATACAAATATTTAAGACAATCTGACCAAAAAAAACATTATATGTTTTAGTGTCCGCCCAACAATCCCACACCAGAATCTAGTGGACTTTAAGAAATAATTCTTGAGTGTGAAAACATCAAATGGATTAGAAGAAAAGTATTTATGATCATCACCTCATATTAGGCACATTGAGTAAGACACGTCACTGGTTTTCGACCTGCCTTTGGAGTTGCACCATCTACATCCTATTTTAAATAAAAACATCTTTTACAGAAATCACAATTTGCTTTCAAAATTAAAAATATGTTCATCATTTGGTAAGTGCTCACGTATGGGGTAGCTGCAAACCACCAATCACAAAAAATGCAACCATAACCTAAAACATTAGATATTAGGTCCCGATGAAATTAGACGCGGGGTAAAAAAATCAGAGTTTGATCGCGCTACTCAGTTGCTAAGGCTATGGTTTCTGCTGGCGATGACTGTTGCCGTGATGGTGTCGATCTTAACAGCTAAGACATACAAAAAAACCCTATAAAATAAGAAAAGGGGTTGTAGAGCACATATAAAGTAACCCAATGATGGGAAATCCAAGAGCGTTGGCAGCGGAGGAGGAAAGGGGGGGGGGGGGGGGGAACGGTGTTGGGCGACGTCATTTAAAGGAGTGGGGGTGGTCGTTCTTCAATGCTGGTAACGTCGTGGCGAAGAGACGGATAAAAAGATATGAAGAAAATGTGCTCTTCTAGAAATCGATGTAAGAAGCGGTGGTGGGAAAACTATAGATGGATAGAGGGAAATGTTTGCACTGATACCGTGAAGGAGGCGGTGGGAATGATCCGATTTTAGTTTCAATCTATGGAAAAAGGAACACGTGTATGGACACAAAGACCAACTTATTGGACTATAGAGACGGTGCCCTTTAAGTGCAGAAAATATTTAATATATATTAAAAAAATAAATAAATCTTGTGCAAAAACGAATATTGCAGAAAAAAAAAACAACCACTAACAATGAAGAACTGTTCACAAATGAGTCTTACAATTAATATATTATATAATTAAAAGCATATATTAATTGAATACTTTACATTTAAGCATATTAAAACAAATCACTAGCTTTCAAGCAAAATAAAAAAAACATGAGAAAGAAAGAAAGATGTTAAGGACTTAATAAAGGTGGTTCACGTCGATAGTGGTTAAAATCTGGCATGTAACAGGCGATGAGCTGCGGCTACTACTGGTGATGTTAATCGTCTTCGTCACTGGAGATAGAGAACGACTTTCAAAATGAAAATAAAGACAAAATATAGGTGGTTCACGACGGAGGTGGTTGAAACCAATGGTGGTCGGTGGCATGTGGGGGTGGTACTGAACTGAAATTGAAAACAATTGGAATCAATTATTGGTATTTAGTTATTAGTTTATGACTTATTCAGTTTTTGGTTCTTGACCGGTTCTAAATCGATTTACATGCTTACCATAGAGTAGGGATAAGTGAGACATATTGCGTAATCAGGAAAATGGGAAAAGACGATCTAAGGATAGCTAGGGTTTAGCGGCGACGCCAAACATTAGCGACGACAAATGACGATTATGGAGGTAATATTCACGATCAATTCTTTTTGGGCATTAGCGGTGGCAAATGTCGCAGTTGTTGATGTTGCCACAAATAGAATGCACAAGGAGAGATGCCAGTCGTTTGATTGAAAATTTAATCAATGGGTAAGGTTCTTCGATCATCAATCACACGAATTTGAGTCAAAAGTCTTTAATAACAACGCCAGCTATAACAACGACACAAAATACATATAGAGCGTGTTTGTCACGGAGCTTTTAGAAGCGTTTAGGAGCTTATAGCTTTTAGCTTTTGATAAAACGCTATAGTTTAAACAAAAAGCTTCGTTTGGTAGTACGAACGTTTAGTTTTTAGTTTTAACAAAACGCTCCGATTCTAAAAACTACTTCATGTAGCGTTTAACAAAACGCTCATGAGCTTTTGAAATCAATTTCCATAATTCTCCTTAAAATTATATTTATATATTTATTTATTTTTAATATATTGTCCTTTTATGTAATTTTATATATTTCAAAAGCTTTCAGTTACTTTTGCCAAACATTCATGTAACAAATAAAAGCTACAGCTTCCTACTACCATCTACCTGCTACACGCTACCAGCTAACCGCTACCCGCTTACGGCTAACAACTACTTTTGCCAAACACACCCGTAATCATCAAATGTCGCCGCTACGGATTCCGCTCCAGCTGCATATGACTTCACCGCTACAAACCACGTGGCTAACATTTACTTGTTGTAGTGGCAAATTGACAATGACCATCCCTAGGAGCCTAATGATTTGAAATGTGGTGGAGCTTTTTGTAAACAGGAAAAGTATAATTTAGCCATCTTCATCATGGGGTTTTGTCTCCCAAAAGTCAAAATCACTGTCAACGTCCCCAATCTCACTCCATAGCACACACACTGGAGTGTCGAACGAAGCACAATCCATAAAGAAAGATCTGGATCCCCAAGATTCACATTCTATGCCCATCAATTCAGATCCCAATCGATTAATACCCTCACGTATTTAATAATCGAACCAATAAACTGTTGTTATTGGCCCTGGTGATTTGATTGATGGCTTCCCCTGGAAATCAAAATCAACAACCAGGTGGAGCTCCATTTGATGTTCAAAGATTGTTCAACCCTTCTTCTTCACCACCACCGATTTCACCAACCCTACAAAACCCTAATCATCCTTATCCTCCACCATCTTCCGCCGCTTCGTATCCTCCACCCACGGTTACCGGAGGTCCATACTCTTACCACCCTCCTCAAACTAACCCTCTTTTCCACCATCAATTTCATATCCCACCACCCCCTTTCCACCCTCAACAACAACCACCACCAGAGAATCATTTGCCTTCTAATTTGCAACACCAGCGATCACTTCCTTACCCGACATCCCCTCTTCAACCTCCCAGCCCTAAAAACACGAACCCTAACCATGGAGCTCGACTCATGGCTCTTTTAAGCGCCCCACCGCCTTCCATTCCCGATATTCCTTCCCAATCATCCATCCCTTTACCTAACCCTAATCTTAACCCTATGCTCCCTTCATCGACCGGTCCATCGCGTATGTCGAGCAGTAAGCTACCCAAGGGACGGCATTTAGTCGGTGATCGCGTTGTTTATGACATAGATGTTAGGTTGCCTGGAGAGATTCAGCCTCAACTTGAGGTCACTCCCATCACCAAGTATGGTTCAGATCCTTGTCTAGTGGTCGGTCGTCAGATTGCTGTTAACAAGACTTATATATGTTATGGTTTGAAACCGGGAACTATCAGGGTTCTTAATATAAACACTGCATTAAGATCACTGCTTAAAGGTCTTGCTCAGGTTCGTTATTTTCTTAACTATTTCAGTAGATTATAACGAACCTCTTACTTTTCCTCGAATCTATTCATAGCAACAATTTATCTTTCGTTCTCAGAGGGTTACAGATATGGCTTTCTTTGCGGAAGATGTTCACCTTTTAGCTAGGTAGAATCTCCTTTATAGTTTATTTATCCTACTGTATCATGTCGTTATACTGAAATTATTGCGCACAGTGCAAGCATGGATGGACGAGTTTACGTATGGAAGATTACAGAAGAACCCGATGAAGATGATAAGCCACAAATTACAGGAAAGATAGTTACAGCCGTCCAAATTGCAGGAGAAGGAGAACCTGTTCATCCTCGAGTTTGTTGGCACTGCCATAAACAAGTAAAGCTTTTTTTCCAATACATCGTGTGCTTCCATTTCTGTTATGGCAGAAAATTTGAATGTTTTCATATAATGCAGGAGGTTCTTGTAGTTGGAATTGGAAATCGCATACTTAGATTTGATACTACAAAGATTGGGAGAGGTGAAACATATTCTGCAGATGAACCACTCAGATGCCATGTTGACAAGTTGATTGATGGAATTCAGTTTGTTGGCAAACATGATGGTGAAGTGACAGATTTATCAATGTGCCAATGGATGACCACTCGTTTGGTTTCTGCTTCAGTAGATGGAACAGTAAGTTCTATTCAATAACTATACAAAATTACTACAATACCCTTTTTTAAGTTTTTCATGTAAAACATTATGTTGTTTAAACAGATCAAAATCTGGGAAGACCGTAAATCATCTCCAATTGCAGTGCTGAGGCCACATGATGGTCTTCCGGTCAACTCTGTTACATTCTTGACTGCCCCTCATCGCCCAGATCACATCATACTGATCACCGGGGTATGCACTATGAAACCTTTTCCTTTGAAAATACCCAAAATGCCCTTCCTTTTGCTCATTCTGATACTCTGCAGGGTCCCTTGAACCGTGAAATGAAAATATGGGCTTCAGAAAGTGAAGAAGGATGGTTGCTTCCTAGTGATGCTGACTCATGGCATTGTACTCAAACATTGGAACTGAAGAGTTCTGAAACAAGAACTGAAGATTCCTTCTTCAATCAAGTTGTTGCATTATCTCAATCCGGTCTTCTCTTATTAGCAAATGCCAAGAAAAATGCTATTTATGCTGTCCACCTGGATTATGGTCCAAACCCGGAATCCACCCGGATGGATTACATTGCAGAATTCACTGTCACTATGCCAATTTTGAGCTTCACTGGCACTAGTGATCTCTTACCACATGGGGAACACATCATTCAGGTTTATTGTGTCCAAACACAAGCCATTCAGCAATATGCTTTGGACTTGTCTCAATGCCTACCACCTCCATTTTATGATGAAAAAATTGGTTTGGAAAGCAAATTGGATGACATGCCATTGGCGGAAGCTTCCGCCTCTTCCCTAAATGAGACTGATATTTCTTGTGTTTTGTCACCACCAGTTTCTTCAAGCCCTAAGTTATCTAGAAATGTTTCTGACCTGAGAACTCCATCTGGCGGTTTTGAGCCACGTCAGCAAGTAAACGGTTATGAGGATCTGAAGATTCTGGAAACTTCTAATTCAAATTTGGCTAATACGCCCTCGCTGGATGATGATACAAGGATTGATGAAAGTAAAGTTGTTAAAGATGATCGAACTGTTAAATTTATGCATCCGACTCATCTAGTGACTCCTGCTGAATTGATGGCCACGTCATCATCTGAAATAAATCATGTTACAGAGGTAACACATGACGTGGCGGTCAACCCAGATACGCAGAATGCTGAGGTGGAGGTGAAGGTTGTGGGTGAAATGGGAACGAGTCAAAATGCTGACGAGGCGAAGGAAAAGTCAAAATTATTCTCGTCACAGGCATCGGGACTCGGAATCGATATGGCACGGGAGACTTACGAGCTGAAACAACTTGATGAGGTGGCGGATCAAACTTCAGATGTTCTGGATGATGTTCAAGACATGGAAATTGAGTCGGCTGTTCCTGTGGGTCCCACATCAAAATCAAAAAAGAAAAAGGGAAAGAATGCTCAAAGCGTGTTGAAGTCAACCGATTCGTGTGATGAATTAGGTGGGAGTTTGAGTTTGAGCATCCTTTCACAAATTCAGTCAATGCAAGAAGCAATTGGTCAAATTCTGAGCAGTCAAAAGGAAATCCAGAAACAGATTCCGGTGGTGGTTGGGAGCCCAATTACAAAAGAAGGAAAAAGGATCGAGGCGGGAATCGGGAAAACCATGGAGAAAATTCATAAAGCCAATTCTGATGCTTACCTGGCGCGTTGTCAAGAAGAGTTTGCAAAACAGGAAAAGTCAAACCGGGAACGCTATCAGCAGGTCGCCACGTCAGCTGCAAACAGTCACAAGGAATTGCTTACATCATCCGAGAAAATCTTGAAGAAGGAAATGGCTGCAGTGGGGCCCGCTGTCGGACGATCTGTTACTCCAGTTATCGAAAAGGCAGTCACGACAGCTGTCTCCGAGGCTTTCCAGGTAACTGATTTTAACATCCAAGTTCTCATTTAAAATATTAAATAAGAAAAAATCTAATTTAAAGTCTAAATTTGCATGCAGAGAGGCATAGGTGATAAGGCTGTAAATCAGTTGGAAAAAACAGTTAATACCAAGCTTGAAGCAACTGTTTCAAGGCAAATTCAAGTCCAATTTCAAACATCTGGAAAACAAGCTTTACAGGTATGTGATACAATAGATCTTTCAAGAATCTAAAATGATGAGTTTTGTTTTTTAAAATCTAAATGTTTTTTCCAGGAAGCACTGAAGAGTAGTATGGAAGCTTCTGTTCTTCCTGCTTTCGAGATGTCCTGCAAAACCATGTTTGACCAAATTGACTCCACATTTCAAAAAGGAATGGTTGACCATACAACCGCAGCTCATCAGCAAGTTGAATCTATACATTCGCCTTTAGCATTTGCTTTGAGGGTAAGAAAAGTAGAAAACACAATTCCTTCCTTTTTTTTTTTTTTTTTTTTGCTTCTTTGATGTTAATTCTTGTTTTCTTTCTTCAGGATACTATCAATTCAGCATCATCGATAACTCAAACATTGACCAGTGAGTTGACTGATGGTCAACGGAAATTGGTGGCTCTTGCAGGGTCAAAATCGGTAAATCCATTATTAAGCCAAATCAGCAACGGGCCCAACAGTGGTTTCCATGAGAAGGTCTTTTTTTTTTTTCACCATGTCCAAATGTAGCCCAAGGGGTCGCCCTTCTTCATTTTTCCTCCCAGCTATCTATCACATTGGGATCGATGAATATTGTAATAATTGATGAATATTGTGAAATAAGGGTTAAATGGTCATTTAGTCTCTTTAAGACGGTTTACTAGAAAAGAAACAAACCATATGTATACAACACTTTGTCCTAACAAATATTATTTACCCATATTTTTACTTTTTTTTTTTTTTTTAAATAGATGGAAGCACCAGTGGATCCAACAAAAGAGCTATCAAGATTAGTATACGAGCACAAATACGAGGAGGCTTTTACTTCCGCCCTTCAAAGAAGTGATGTACGGATCGTTTCCTGGTTATGCTCACAGGTATATTCTAATACTAAATTACATTTTTGGTCCCCGAGTATAGTTGATTCTTGCAATTTTGGTCCCAATATGTTTTCTCTTGCATTTTTCGTCCTCATCTGAAGTGAGGTTTTTGGTCCATTTTCCAAGTAAAATCACTACTTTTGGTTTATCAGCCATTAAAAGTAAGTCTACATATATTTATATATGAAATTGTGGTGATTTTTGATTTTTGTTGGGAAAAATAGGTGGATTTACAGGGGATATTAACGAGTAATCCTGTACCTTTGAGCCAAGGGGTATTACTGTCATTACTGCAGCAGTTGGCATGTGATATCGGGAACGATACATCTAGGAAACTTGGATGGATGATGGATGTAGTGGTGGCGATCAAACCAACGGATGGGATCATCGCGATGCATGTGAGGCCGATATTTGAACAGGTGTATTCAATCATGAACCATCAATCGAGTATTCCCACGACTTCCGTTGCTGAGCTGTCAAGCATACGTGTTGTTATGAGGCTTGTCAACTCTACACTTCGGACCATGTAATAATGATGTAAGTAATTTCATTTAAGATTCAGGAATCTTTTGTTTTGTACAAAGTTATTTGGATTTTTGTACCCAAGAATTGGATATTTTTTTTACCTCTGTTTTGTTTTCTCTAGAAAATTGACATTTATTTTTTATGTATTGATAATTCTGACTTTTTTTTTTTTTTTTTTGCAATTTAGTGTTTTGGTAATGCTACCACTAAAATAACTTAAAGCTAGCTTTTTTTATAAAACTCATGAGTCATTTTTCCAAGAGTTTTCGAAATATACCTACAAAAATCTGAATATCATTTATGTGTTGCCAATTAGTTTGCGAAACTCAACCTAAGTTTATGTTTTAACCTCTCGCCATAAGCATAATTCGGTTGCTCTTTTTTGGTCTATAATATGTTGTTTGTGAACAATTTTAGTCAAAAAACTTCAGGAAATGACTTATAACAGAGATGCACATTAGGGGACTAGATTTCAGACCAGATTGATACTATGGCTTTAGTAAACATTTTTGGTAATTGGACTCCCTCATTGGTCCTATCTTTATAACTTCTAGATTTAATTTGGCTTTTTGGGCCGATTTTGACCAGACCAGACCTCTACTTGGGCGAGTTTCGGGTTCACCTAGACTCTAGAGGTGGGCAAAAAAATAGGTCAACTCCTAATCTGACCCGCACCGGTTATAAAGGTTTGACCTTCGGCTCATTTAGAACAGTCTGAGGGAAACTGGTTAGAAAATCCGGTTCCAATTTGTTTGTTTGTTTGTTTTTTTTCTTTCCAAATAGTAAGAATTGAGCTGCTTTTTGGGTTTTGGGAGCTTATATGCTGTTTTTAGCCTCTCTTTTTTTTTGCCTAAATGACCATTTTGCCCCTTATTTGATAGTATACATTTGTACCATTTGTACTAGATATGTTAGTTTAATTAAGCCACTCAAAAACATTTTCTAGCAATGGCATCCGAATGTGGCAATCACAATATTTCGTTAGTGTTGGAGCTTCGTCAACTAATATTACGGTTGTTTCAATCAAACGCATTCGGGACAATTATGATTTTTATGTTATGTCGAGCAATCCAAAGTCCAAACAAAGTGCGATGCAAGAAATATGATACTTTTTTAAGGAAGATGAAAACATAACTTTGAAAAATCATTTAGTTTTGTACTCGACAACAATGAAATTTGAAATTTGTTACCGAGCATGATCAAACAACGGTAAATGATGATACTCTATGGTGGTATTATGACACAAGTTTGGTTTGAGAAAGGATGGTGAAGTTTGTGATTCAAGAAAGTATCTTTCGACCATTTCGACGATCTACAATTGACAAGACTCATCCAAGAGACTTTTCAAACGAGTTATTGGAATGTAAGATGTTAGACTCTTAGACACTATTGTACAAATATATGGAAAATTGCTAAAAAAATAAAATGATTTTAGGATTACAAGATATAATGTAACTTGTGATGTTTGGACAGTTCTCCATGGTTCATTGGATTTGTTCCCTTGTGTTACCTTGCATTTGGTAAATCCCAATATTTGGCAAATGATGAAGCCAACAATTACCTTTGAATTGTTTGGATGTCCACAAACCGGATAAAATTTATTTAAAGTTTTAGATTACATGGTAAAAAATTATAAATTAAAAGACAATTTTTCCTATATCCTTTGATAATGTATCCAATAAACTCATAACAAGGACAACTAAAAAATATAAACCAATTTGTGAAGAAATTTTTTTCTTTCCACAGTCGATGTGTTACACATATTATTAATTTGGTTGTGCAAGACGAACTAAAATGTATTTACACATAAAAAAACTTTCAAGTAAATGCTTTGTGATGCTTATTGTTTTGGTAATGCTCGATATCATAAATATATGTAGTTTTGTGCCGATATAAATGTCTTATGGTTAGGTTAGAACTGGGACGTACCTACTCGGTGTAATTCAAATTGTAATATATTTGGAGTCAAGTTGGTCAACTATCATATAACTGAAATGCTTTGAGTTTTTGAAAAAACTACCTTTTTTATTAGTTCATTGTCCTACAAGCTGTTTAGTTTTAAACCAAATCTTTTAAATATGTCGAAATTAAACGAGTTTGAAATGAGAGATGAAATGTTTGAACAAATTGTGAAAGCTAGACAGATGAAAACAAAAATTTATAATATATATATATATATATATATATATATATATATATATATATATATATATATCCTTAAGTGTGCGGACCACCTCTGAAACCCTTTGTAGCAGAAAAAGGGGACCAAATGACTGTAACATGTAATAAAAAATTTGTTTGTTTTTTAACCTCTGTAGACTGCTGTAATAAGTCAAAGTAAGATGTGAAGAGGTTTGAAGCAGAGGGTCCAGTGTTGCGCCACGCAGTACACACGCATCAATTTTAAGTCAGAAGTCTTATGAAAAACAAACAGCTACGAAGGGCCAAGTGTTGCATGTGTGCTGCACATTGCAACAATAAGTGGTCCGAAATTATTTTTTAGAAAAAACAAACAACCCATAAATGTGGTAGGGCTAAACAATTACTTTACAACATTTATTACGATTTTGGTTTATTAGACAAAGACCAAGATTTTTTATCAAAAGAAATATTAATAATGTTTTTATTCTAGCAGCACTGCAACAATAAGTGGTTAGAAATGATTTTTTAGAAAAAAGAAACAACACTTAAATATGGTAGGGCTAAAACATTACTTTACAACATTTCTTACGATTTTGGTTTATTAGACAAAGACTAAGATTTTTTATCAAAAGAAATATCTAAATTTAACAATGTTTTTATTCAATAACCATTCATGACATGATACGACAAAAGTATCCGAATCAACTTCCATGATAATGGTCAAACAATTTGACTATATAATACTTTAAGAAATGAAAATATCAAAACTAACATCCTAGTGAGCTAGAAAGGCACATTAGTAGCGAGCTTGAATGATACATTGGATCCGATTTTTGCAACATATAAGCATACAAGAGTTTGAAAGTTTGGATTTTTTTGGCTAGTGGAAAGAAAATGAATCCCAATTTTCAATTCTAGCCGCTTGTGATCTATGAACCGACCAAGCTTTTATGGTAACTTCGGAATCAAATTTTCCTTGAAATTTTTCCCAGCTTCTTGCTAGTGATGTTTTATATAAATCAGCCGTTCAAAAAAAAATCAAATTCATCCCTTTATCGGTGGAAATGTGCAATTGCTTGAAAGACTTCTTGGACAACGTGAAATGGATACAAAATGTTTCACCACTTGAAAATGAAATTGTGAGGGTGAACAAGCAATACACGAATAAGGAATAACAATGAGATTATTAGTACCACTTACCTTAAAAGAGCATGCTTACGAAGCAGAAATACGCAACATGGTTGAGGAGGACTAAATCCAAACAACAAACAGTTAATAAACGCTTGCTACGAATGATCAAATCGACAACAACGATGCCAAATTTCGATAAAAAGCGTTTAATGTTTTTATGTTTCATGATGTACTTTCCTTTTTTTTTTTTTATGTATTTTCCAGCAGAAAAAAAAAAAACTCAAATAAAGTTGATACGATTTTTTTTGGGTTCTGATTATATCATTTTTTTTTTTTTTTCAAACCGGTTTCAAAGCGATTTGTACTGTGCCACATAATTTTTGGCTTGAACCGCCGGTTTCGATCTGATTTGATTTTAGTCCGGTTAAAAAGAAAGCGGTTTGTTTTGACTTTCTTTCCATTACACTTTACAAATTACTACTTTAAGAAAGTGGGGTTTCAATGATTCTGCCTCGATATAAAAATGTGAATTCAGTGCGAATTATTGTACATAAAAATCAAGATGGGCCATCTAACCTTATATTTTATTGTTAATAAATGATATATACCCAGATATTTGTAATGTTCTCAACTATTTTACTTCAACAACCATGTTAATGTTTTATCGATAACTTTACTATCTTATTCATGATATTCAATGAAAATCAAAGAAAGCGTCGTGAGTTAAGTAAAACCACTGATATAGTGAAATGTTCCTAAATTACCCGTTTTGGTTTAGTATTATTTAACTTATAACTCGTTTTTATTACCTCTAAACATTTAATTTATACCTGTTGTATATATATTAAAAAAACTAAAAAATGGTTATTTAGAAAGTAAAGTTGGGTCATCTGGAAAGCAAATCAATTTGTATTGACGGGCCCTGTCATTGTAGTTGTAGTGTAAAAAAAAATTAAATTAAAAAAACTAAAAAATACTTGTTAAATCTAGAATTTTTTGCTTTATCCTTATTTTCTGGAAGTTAAAATTCAATTAACATTTTTTTAAAGTGTTCAATTTCTTTTTGAATGTAGGTTAACAGTCTATCTTTTTCATCTTCTTTGTTAGTACTAAAATGTCTAACTACATAAAGCGACAATGAAAATAAATTTTATGGTGAATCATTTTTTATGGAGAAATAATTATTAAATTTTATTATTAGTTATTAAGTAATCAAAAATATTATTTTTAAATAAAATAATTGTTTTTAGATCTTATATTTATATTTTTTTGTTTATAATATTGATGTAAATTAACTGATAACGATGTCTAATTTAAGAAATATAAATTAATTTATATATATGACTTTCAATATTTTTAAATTGTCATTTTGATACGAATTGAATTTTATTAATAACACTAGGTGTGAGACCCGTGTATTACATGAGTTAATTTAAAAAAATAAATAAATATAAAGGTCAAAATATTTGACAATTTTGAATTTATAAGAAAATAAGAAAAATAATGATTTATTATAATGGAATTGTTTTTTATCTTTTAAATTTAAAAAAATAATTTAAATAAAGAAAAGAAACTAATAAGTTTTAATTTTGGGAATTTTAAAATTAAAAGGTAAGTTTATTAGTGAAATTAATATCCATTTATTACTACATTTATTGCAATTATTACATTAAAATATTATGTGAAATTTAAGAAAATAAAAAAACTCATAAAATAATATTGAAAAAAAATTAATTTAAAATAACCATAAAATGACATTTGACAAATTGAATGAGAGATTGACAATTGAAAAAAAAAATATTTATTAGAGAGGATTCCAAATTCAGGTCTTCACACTTTTTAGTTTTTACAAGTATTAATGATTTATTTATGTATAATTGATTTGTATAAAAGGTTTTGTAATTTATACCTTTTAAAATTTAAGATATGATAAAAAAAAATGTTTTATAATATAGTATAAATATAGATATATTTGTTATTTTTATGTAAAAATATATTATATTATATTGTTTCTTAAAATTAAAGTATATCGACTAAAATAAATAAGAAAAAAATATATTCTAAAGTCTAACCTAAGATACATTATTATTGCTGTTCAAAAGAAAAGATACATTATTATTGCATTTAACTTTTTCTTTAATTACTTCATCCATTATTAAAACATGAAACACCCACATACCTAATTTGGTAATAGTTCCGCGAATTATATTGTTTTTTTTTCTTTTCAAAAAAGATCTTGTATTATTTTAACTTTTTATAAAAAAAATATTTTTTTATTGAAAATACCCTTATCTTTGACAAGTTTTTACGGAAAAAACTGTTAAAAACCAAATAAAAAAATAAAAAATAGTAACTGGCTTTATAAATAATAAAAAAATGATGTTTATATATATATATATATATATATATATATATATATATATATATATATATATATATATAGAAAAGGAAATGAAGACCCGGAAACGGGAGGCATGGAATATACATGATTTATTTAATTCTCTTTTTTTTAATATATATTTTTAATAATTTCTATACAAGTTTTTGGTTCCTAGAAGATCTACCAGCACTGGTCGGTCTCCCATCGCCGGCAGGTGTAAAACCCTTGTCTCTTCCCGACCGCCGTGTACAATCCTGATTTCCGTCGCACTCCGGTGCTCCATTTCAGATCATACGTAGCTCTCGCCTCCGGATCCGATAACGTGGCATACGCGTTGTGAATTTCGATAAAATCACGATCACCTTGCTGCTTGAAATCGGAAGCGTCCGGATGGTAAAGTTTAGCCAAACTCCGGTAAGCTGTCTTTATCTCTGTAGGCGTAGCGTCTCTCTCAACTCGTAATACCTCGTACAGACTCTCCGGTCTCCTGAGCTTCAGTTGAGCCACCGGCTTCGAGTTGAGAACGGCGTGCATCGAGGCTTTACAGGTACGTCCACCACATAAAAATACATTTGAGGTAGATCTGGTGGAATTGGGAGGAGGTAAGCGGAGAGGGATTCCGCCTATAGGTGTTGTTAGGGTTCCGATCATATCAGAATTGAATGAAAATTGAAATTGAATTTAGGGTTTATAGAGATTGTGTGGATGGATGAGGGTGGAGAGTAAAGAGGGTGGGTTATATAAAGACGGAGGTGGGTCCGCGAAGCCGGGAAATTCGTTTCTGCGAGACTGGTTTTGTGTGGGACCATTGTGCTACCCTTCTGCGGTCATTGGATTTATATGATTGTTTCTAGAAGATTATTACTACTCTAAACTGTTGAATTGACGGTTATTCATGAGGAGTCGACATCAGGGCTAATAAGAAAAAATAATGGGAAATCAAGAAATCTAACCACATTTTAGTGTACTAACCAAAATAAAATACTTTTGTCAAAATCATCATTTGGTCTGAAATGGGATATTTAGGACCAAGAAAAAACACTTTTACTCACAAAAAATATTTTTCGGAACGATATTCTGAATTTCAGACTAAAATTTCGGATTTCGGAAAAAAAAACTCTGGAATTTCAAGAATAAATCCAAAATCCGAAGAACAAATTCGAAATTTCAAGAAAAAAAAAACCGTCTTTTACTTAAATCTAAGAGTGAGTCGCATGAATGATCCTTTAGTTTTACAGTTTTTCTTTGAAATGGTCTTTACGAAACTTTTTTTTTTCTGAGATGGTCCTACGGAGCAAACCTTGGACGTAAAGAGCCTTTTAGTTTTAATTTTGTCCCAATACAGGTCCTTTTGATTAACTCTTTTAAAGTTTTATAGTTAAACCTATATGAAATTATCAATATACTCTTAATGATTTTTTTTGTTTTCTTTTTAAATTGATTTATAATAAAACCTTATAGATTGGTGCTCTCTCTATCTCTCGTCTTCTTCTTCATGCCTTATAGATTCTACTTATCTTCCTCTCTCATTATTCATTGGTCTTGTTATTTTATCACAATCTTCTAATCTGCTAAAAAAATGGTGGTAGCAATTCAATCATATACCAACACCACCAGATCTGGAAAATGACACACCTGCAAAAATCGCCACACACACACACTTGGAGATCAAATCATACACGCATACTGGTAAATTTGATGAAGTTAGGGTTTCTTGAACTTGAAAATCAAGCTTGGATAAACAATAATGACAAATCTGATGCTCGAATAACAATGGTGGATCTGATGCAAATTGAGGTTAAACTTTGAAAAGTTAGGGCATGTCTTGAACTCAAAAATCAAAAAGAATACGTCTTGATACTTGAATTCGAAAATCAAAAGTTGAGGATGATGTTTTGAAAGTTCAAGATGGTAAAATCTAATGGAAAACGTGATTGTTCTTGTAAGGTTTTCTTACAGATTTTGGGGGAAGGTGACGATATATATATATATATATATATATATATATATATATATATATAGAGAGAGAGAGAGAGAGAGAGAGAGAGAGAAGAGAGAGAAGGCTCCGATGAACCGATATCTAAGGAGGAGTAAAGATTTCTTCCATTAGATATGCTTTGGTGTTTGCAAATTCCGATGAACCAATATATGAGGAACAGATCGGTAGTGGATTGGTGGAGAGAGCTAGCGAGAGAAGGCTCAATACATATCTGGTGGTGGCGGAGGAAGGAGTAGTTGGTGGTAGTAGTAGGCGAACAACAATAATGAACTTTGGTGATGGTGGTTGATGGTGGCAGTAGGTGGTGTGTTCTTGAGAAGGTGTGTGCTCTTGAATGTTTAGTGTTTATGTGAAGGAGAAATAGATATATGTGTAATGATGTGCAAAGGCAATATATTATTTTCATTTAATTTAACAAAAAAGCTAACGGTGTTAGTCAAAAGGGTTGTTGGTGTACAATGTTTGCTCCATGGAGACCATTTCAAAGAAAAAAAAAAGTTTCGTAAGAAACGTTTCAAGGAAAAACTGTAGAAATAAATGACCATTCGTGTAATTTGCTCTAATATTATTATTACATATAGAGTATTTCTATAATTTTGTGTGATTTATGTGATGTTAAGGTCATTTTGTAATTTTTACTTTCTATTTGTTACAGATTTTGTAATTTTATTATTTTAAAACAGCCACTTTTGTAACTGTACAAATTAAAAATGAAAAGAAATATTGATGTGACTTTAGCTACAATAGCACAAACATGATAAACAAACATGATACATGTTGATAAATGTTGTAATGTTATGCGGAAAGCTTCTAGAAGAACAAACTTAAAATAAATATATATTTTCTAAAATTTCAATAAAATGGTATGCTTTATTGCGATTATTTATGGTGCTTTTTGGAAGTTATGGAAGACAAGAAATGATAGGTTTTTTAATAATATTTTCTCCACTCCAATAAAGACTGCATTATATAATCACCACCATGGTGTATAATTGGATTAAGTGTCAGGGTTCTTTTGACGTTTGTAACTGACCTGAATGGGTCTGTTGCCTATTTAATACATTGTAATTTTTTGTTTGTTTGTTTTCCCCTTGCCTTCTTACCGTTTAAAAATAAATAAATAAATAAATAAATAAAAAACGTAGGTGAATTGGTGAATACGAAAACGTTTCAAAGGTTTCTGTGTAATTATCAAGCTGTTTTTTGTATCGATTTAAAAAAAAATGACATTATCCAACTGTTGAAACTTGTATTATTAAGACCATGTGACAACTATTTTAGAATGCTTAATTTTTAAATAATCTTTCATTTA
The DNA here is from genome assembly GCF_051521515.1 of Lactuca serriola. Taxonomy (NCBI): domain Eukaryota; kingdom Viridiplantae; phylum Streptophyta; class Magnoliopsida; order Asterales; family Asteraceae; genus Lactuca; species Lactuca serriola. The sequence continues at coordinate 202,828,656 of NC_136414.1, read as the reverse complement.
TATATATATATATATATATATATATATATATATATATATATATATATATATATATATATATATATATTGGACAATTGTTAGGAATAGTAAACTATATGGCGTTTTCACATAAGTGGTCCTTCAATTATAGTGGTCTGTCATATTTTGCCTTGTTGTGCATTTATTTTATGGGCAGTTATTGTCATTTTCTACAAACATTGACGACATGTGTTTCTCACCTAATATCTTCATCGATTTCCTAGCCAATCACAATTCGATTGTTGTACTTCTTTTCCGCTCTTTAATGCAACGACATCAACCAATCTCCTCCGCTACCTCTTGTCAGGTTTATAACTCAGGTCGGTGGTTTCACCACCATTAGCTCCACCATCCTGTGCCTTCTGCTTTTTTATTTTATCCCTCTGCTTCGTTTCGGTTTTGAATCAGCTGGATGGATTGGAGGCGTATTGCCATTCGTACCCTTTCTCACCGCCCCGCCCCTCCGCAACGACACCCACTTGCATCGCCGACCTCCGCCAGCTTCAACCACCGTCATCCCCGTCGCCGTTGCCTTCAGGCGATGATGCCACAGAAATAGCCAACTCTATTATCTTGGCACCAGATATCCAACATTGTGGAAACAACCGTTGTGAAAAAAAAATCTTCTAGGCTTTTTTGAATCCATAAGGTAAATCTTACGTTTCTAATTTCAAGTTAACTGTGACATCCCGTTTAAAATAGAATAATTAAATAATAAACTCGGAACCCCGAGAAGTAATTTTTATAATTAATTTAGATTATTATAGCCCAAAATCAAATAATAATTAGCGGGGTGTTGGTTTCGGGAAGCCAAATGACAAGATTGAAACCTCTGGGGGTTAAAGTGTAATTTCAGGACTTGTTTTGCAAAGGATTTAGAAGTCAAGGGGTGTTTGGTGTCATTTGGACTTAATATGTAAGGATTTATGAAAGCAGGGGCTGATTAGTAAGATTTCGGACTTGATTTGAAAGGGTTTTCAGAAGGCGGGGTTTAAATGGTAAATTATGGATTCGTTTAGAAAAGAATTTGTCATGGAGGGCCATTTGGTAACAATTGGAATCAAATTGAAAGAAAAAGAGAATGAGGGGCCATTTATGTCATTATGGGTTGAAGTTTGAAGGGATCGGGTATATAACCCGTCACCTTCCCTAACCCTAACCCTAATACGTAGGGGAGTCGCCACCTTATGCTCCAACCTCCATCATCGCTGCCCAACTCAACCACCCCCATTCTCTGCCGTTCTGATCAACCAAGACACCGGTGGACCCTTTGATGCCGGCGAAATAGTGAGCCATCGAACACCACCATCGTGCTAGTCAGGAAGACCGAATCCGTAGCCACCGCTAACGCCGGTAGATTTGTTGTTGATGTTCGTTGTGGCCTACTGTGATTGCCCTGGTTCCTTTCCGACTCGTAACTGATGCCGCCATCCCCATTTCTTGTGGCTGTTTCCCTTCCGGCGAGAATTAGTGACCACGGTGAGCATCCGTCGCCACCATATCTCTTATCTCCTTTCGTTTCTGCCGCCGCTGTCACCGTTTCTGTTATGGCTGAGGACGAAGACCGAACTCATTAGAGAGATGCCAATAAAGTGACATGTATCATGTTGGCCACGATGACAGCCGAGCTCCAAAAGTCCTATGAGGACTATTACCCTTTTGAGATACACCAGGACTTGATGGAACGCTACCATCAAAGTGCTCGTCAAGAGAGGTATGACATCATCTCCTCCATGATAACAACCCGGATGAAGGATGGTGAACCCATCACAGGCCACTTACAGAAATGCAAAGGTATGTTGACTGTTTGCTGAAATTGAATGTGAACTTCCCCGAGGAGTTGGCAATTGACATCATTTTGCACTCCTTACCTTCTTGTTTTGATCAATTCCGAATGACATACCACATGAACAAGGAGGAAGTTACACTCAGCAAACTTCAAAGACTCTTGAAGACCACCGAAAGTGGTCTTAAGGGTAAATCGGTTGTTACTACTCCTACTCCTAAGTCCTAACCCCGCCCTATCTTGGCAATCAGGCAAGGCAGGTGAAAGAAGAGGAAGAGCCCTTCGAAGGGTAGCAAGGGAAAGTCCTTTGATGGCTCTTCTTCAAGTGGAACCAACAGATGTTATGTCACTCCTTCTGCCAACCCTATAGAGGCTGAATGCTTCTATTGCCATGAAAAGTCGCACTGGAAGCGAAACTGCCCAAAGTACCTACAAGATGTTAAGGATGGGAAAGTGAAACCCAACCATGCAGGTATTTACACTATATTGTCTAATAACTCACATCATTCTAATTCTTGGGTCCTTGATACAGGTTGTGGTATTCATATATGTTCTGATTTGCGGGGACTAAGAAGAAGTGAGAATGTGGAGCATGGGAAGATAAACTTAATCATGGGGAATAGGAAAGCTTCACCTATCACCAATATTGGAGTTTATTCTTTGTTGCTAAGTAGTGGGTTAAGATTAGATTTGAATAAATGTTGTTACTCGTCTGAAATGGTGAGAAATATTATTTCCTTTCATGGTTTGTACAAACAAGGGTTTACCTTTTCTTTTGATAATGAATATGGTGGTATCAATGCTTTCTTTAATAATGTTCTTTATTTTAAAACATTACCTTGTGATAGTGTATATGAAACTTTTTCGGTTGTAGATAACCTAGGAAATAATGGATTGTGTATTGATTCTTCCACTAACTTGGATAAAGCATCATTATGGCATTGTCGGCTTGGACATGTAAGTAAGAAACGCATAGTCCAACTCCAAACGGATGGAGTCTTGGAGTCATTTGACCTAAAGTCGAATGATAGTTGTGAATCTTGTTTGCTTGGGAAAATGACAAAGTCACCCTTCACTGGTACTTGTGCTAGGGGTGAGGGTTTGTTGGATCTCATACATACTGATGTGTGTGGACCCTTCAGAACCGCCACAAGGGATGCTAACCGCTTCTATGTGACTTTTACTAATGATTATAGTAGATATGGGTATGTCTACGTAATCAATCATAAGCCAAAAACCTTTGAAAAGTTCAAGGAGTTTAAACAGAAAGTGGAGAATCAGTTGGGAAGGAACATTAAGATGCTTCGCTCCGATCGAGGTGGTGAGTATCTTAGTAGAAAGTTACTCGACTATCTTAAGGAATGTGGGATTGTCTCACAATTGACACCTCCCAGGACACCACAACTTAATGGTGTGGCTGGGATGCGTAATCAAACCTTGTTGGATATGGTTCGTTCCATGATGAGTCGAGCTTCGCTACCAATCTTATTCTGGGGGTATGCCTTAGAGACTACCGCCCATATCCTTAATCTAGTCCCTACCAAAAAGGTTTCCAAAACACCTCACGAGATGTGGACCGGGAAAGTTCCCAATTTAGACCACATCAAGATTTGGGGTTGCGAGGCTTTCGTGAGGCGCGAAGCTCACAATAAGCTTGAACCTCGAAGTGAGAGGTGTCTTTTCATTGGCTACCCACATAAATCCTTTGGTTACCTCTTCTACAGACCCAGTGATAATGTGGTATTTGTTGCAAGGAGAGGAATCTTTCGCGAGAGAGAGTTCATAAGCCAAGGAAATAGTGGGAGGCAAATTAACCTTGAAGAAATTCAAGAGTCAAGTGGTGAAGGAACCTCAAATCCTAGCAACCAACCTGAGGAGGAAACTCCTGTTCATCCGACCGACGAGTCTGTACCTCTGAGGCATTCCACGAGAGTTAGGAATGCACCCGAGTATTACTATGGTTTCCATATTACTGTGAAAGGTGATACATTTATCAGTGATAGCACACTGGTAAATTTGGATGAACCTAACAGCTATAAGGAAGCCATGGTAGGCCCTGAGTCTGCTAAATGGAAAGAGGCTATGGACAGCGAGATTTTGTCCATGTATGACAATCAAGTTTGGAACTTGGTTAACAATGTACCGGGTCGTAAGATGGTCGGGTGCAAATGGATCTTCAAGAAGAAGACCGACATGGATGGAAAAGTGCATACTTATAAGGCACGACTGGTTGCAAAGGGCTTCACTCAAACTCAGGGAGTTGTTTATGATGAAACCTTCTCACCAGTGGCAAAGATTAAGTCTATTAGTGTTATGCTAGCCATTGTTGCATTTCATGATTATGAAATATGGCAAATGGATGTCAAAACCTCTTTCCTTAAAGGAAAGTTGGCTGAGGATGTTTACATGAGTCAGCCAGAGGGTTTTGTCAATGCAAAGTACCCTGATATAGTGTGCAAGCTTGAGAAATCTATTTATGGATTGAAACAAGCATCTCACAGCTGGAACCTTTGTTTTGATGAGAAGGTCAAAGAGTTTGGTTTTTCGAGAAGCGAAGATGAATCATGTGTGTATGTCAAAGCTAGTGGGAGTATAGTTAGCTTTTTGGTACTGTATGTGGATGACTAACTACTCATGGAAAATGACATCCCAACTTGACAAGAGGTTAAGTCCTGGCTTGGGAAGTGTTTCGCTATGAAGGACCTTGGAGAAGCTGCTTATATCCTTGGGATAAGGATATTGAGAGAAAGGAGTAAAAGGCTAATTGGTGTTAGTCAAATCACCTACGTGGACAAAGTGTTGAAAAGGTTCAACATGCAGAATTCCAAGAAAGGTGACTTACCGATCCAGCATAATGCAAAACTAAGCAAGGCTTAGAGCCTGAGTACAGAGGATAAGATAGCTGAGATGAGTCGATTACCACATGCTTCCGCTGTTGGCTCGATCATGTATGCTATGACTTGTACTCGCCCTGATGTGGCCTTTGCTTTGAGCATGGTCAGCTGATATCAGGGGAATCTTGGCAAGGCTCACTGGACTGTGGTAAAGAACATTCTCAAGTACCTGGGAAGGACTAAGGAATGGAATCTTACCCTTGGTGGGAGTGATGACTTGAGAGTTGTGGGGTATAATGACGCTAGCTTTTAGACTGATAGGGATAATTTCCGCTCTCAGTCGGACTGGGTCTTTACCATGAATGGAGGAGCAGTTACTTGAAAAAGTCCCAAACAGGATACAGTAGTTGATTCGACTTGTGAATCAGAGTATATACCAGCGAGTGAAGCGGTGAAGGAGGCGATATGGCTGAGGAACTTCATCGGAGACCTTGGAGTTGTACCGGCTATAAAGGGTCCTATGGAGATTTTTTGTGATAGCAATAGTGCGGTTGCCTTAGCCAAGGAACCGAGAGATCATGGCAGATCCAGACACATTGACAGAAAATATCACTTCATAAGACACAAGATAGAAGAACGACTCCTCGTAGCAAAGAGGATATAGTCAGAGGAGAACCCAACAGATCCCCTCACGCAGGGACTGACTAGGGTTAGGCATTTGCAGCATGCGAGGCACATCGGGCTAAAGGACGATATTAGTTTTACAGATTAGATGGTTTTGAAATTTGTAAAGTGTAATTGACATTTGATGATGAATAAAAGTTGTTGTTTATTTATGAGTAAAGTGTTGCTATATTTTGTCAATCGTTTACTATCATTTCATTTTGCATGTTTTGACTTATAGAATAATTATGTTATGGTATTTCATATTATTCAAATTCTCCCACAATCGGTTATATCTTGGAAGTAGATATGAATCAAGATTGTCATGAAGTTGGCTTGTAGATGACTAATGTTTTGGACATAGCAAGAGTTGCTACAACACTCATGAGTGCTCATAAGTTTTGAGTATTGGATTCAACCCACGCTCACTTGTATCACTTCATGGAATTTATCTCAAGTGATCGTGAGACGGTAATATTATATAAGTCTTCAAACCTAGAGATATGAGTTGTTGCCTATGAGTTGGTTATGCATTGATTGTACGAAAACGCATCAGTAACTTGATGTCATAAAACGTGCATTTGTGTATAATTCAACAAATAGTAGAAAAGCATATGAGTCGAAGTTTATCTTTTCCTTCTTGGATTAGAAGCGATATCTGGTCCCCTCGATGATTTTGTTTTGACCTATGTATCGGGCCCGTTCAGAACTAAATTGATGTGTTCAATTAAGGTCTATGTCAGACAAATCGGAAATCGGGAAACAAATTGTTGGACAATAAGTAAGACATTGTTCCGTGTATTTGTCCGGCTGATATCTAGAACAGAGGATTATATGATCCCTTATCTAAAATGACGCTTCATAGTTCAACAGAGTTTTAAGAGCTACGATTGTCGGTCGGTTCCTGAAGTCATGCTTGCAACTATAGTTATTAGACTTATCCAAGTGAGAGATTATTGGATAAGGTGTCTAAGTCCATAACTATATTTGAGATGTACTTGACTCGACCTGTCATGGTCCATTTGGGTTGCACTTCACCCGACCAATTTATATGGATAATCTTTTGAGAATAATATAAGTTATGATTTATTAATATATTATAAGTTCTAATATATTGATATGAAATCATATTATTTAATTAATATTGATCTAAAATTAATTTAGAATTAATTTGGTGATCAAAATGATGACTAATTAAATATGGGCTCTTGCATTTTTATAGTGTGGGCTAATGCTTATTTAGAATGAGCTAGGTTTGCATGGTAAGTCCATGGAGCTTTAACCCATGGGTCTTATGGAAATGAAAGGTCATGGTTACATGGATGTAACCCCAATCCACCACACTATATAAAGGGGTCCTTGGCACTTGAAATGGCACTAGTGTTACTATTCTCTCAAGTTTCCAAAGTTTGTGGTGATTTGTGACTTCCATTTGAGGCATCCACATTATTGGTGCGAGGCTCTCAAACTCCAAGTAATCAACCACTATTAAAAGGTATGTAATTCTACTAGTGTTTTATGATTCAAGTTCCCCATAACATGCTAGTTAGGATGTAAACCTTGGAAAATTATTATTTGCGTGTATCTTAGAGAAAACATAGATGCAAGGTTTCTAGGGTTGCATGTACACCATAGGAGTGTTAGAATGCTCAAAACCCTTCACCAATGGACTGTCTAAGTACTTGTGTTCTGGACTAAATGGAGGATTAGACCTTAGGATAAGGCCAAATAAGGAGTATGGGCCAAATTTGGAAAATTAGGTCATTAATGGGCTGTCATGGATTTATAGTTTGGGCCTTAATTGGTTTTAGGTTTGGGCTAAGGGTGAAATGGTCATTTCACCCCAAGTAAGGACTATGGATTTTGGTTGGGACCTATTGCTAATTGGGTGATATGTTGGTATTGTTATCTCGGGGAGTCGACAAGGTTGCAGCTAAGGATTTTGTGCAGTGAGGTTCAACATCTGAGGTGAGTTTCCTCCTATAGGAACGGGTCAAAGGCACCAATGTTGGCCCGTATTTATGTTTATATGTTTCGGGATTAATGATTTGATGTCGGGCGGTGCCCAATGAATGTTGGCATGCTTGATGTCTTCGTGATTCTTACATGTGTATGTATTTGTATGTTTCCGGATTACGGTACGATGTCGGGCGATGCCCGAGGAATGTCTGTATGCTTTCTGGATTACGGTCCGATGCGGGGCGGGGCCCAAGAAATGTTTATATGTATGTTTCCGGACTACGGTTCGATGTCGGGTGTTACCCAATGAAGGTATGTATGTTTAGTTATACTTATTGTCTATGTGATACTTGTATGTGCCTGGTATAGAGGTGAGTGTGGGCGGGGTCTCGTATCTCATCACTAGCTAAGTGTAGATGGGGTTCCATATCTCATAATTAGCATAATAGGGGCGGGGCCCATGATAGGCAAGGCCTTATGACTTGAACATGTAGTATTGTGTATGATTCTTTATGTGCTAGCATGATTATATGATATTGTTTGTATGTGTATAGCGGGCGGGGCCTCGGAAAAGCAGATTTGTATACCGAGCGGGGCTCGATGCCAAGCGGGGCCTGATGTCGAACACTGTCCGATGCCGGGAGGGGGCCTAATATATGTGATTATGTGTATGGTATGTTGTAGTTTGGGGAGACTCACTAAGTTTCGTGCTTACAACTTTCAGTTTTGGTTTTAGGTACTTCCAGTAGCAAAAGGAAGAGCTCGAGATGACTGCAGTGCACACACCATGATTTTAGCCTGAGATGTTTTTACTCTGATATGTTTGACAGATGATCATGATGTTTTGAGAAACAATGACTTACGATTTTTATGTGATGTTTTGATAACTATGGTTTTATAAATAATTAAAAACGAAAATTTTGGACCGTATTTTTGGGATATCACAAGCTCGAATTACGAGACCTTTTGGATTGAACCTCCGACGATGTAAGAGTTTTATTCCACTTTGTGTAACACCCCGTTCTTAGAATGTTTAATTGGGAGTCCCTGAGATTTAAGAGGAAGGGTAATTCTGGTCCTTTTTCGGGAAATGGGTGTCATCCGAGGAGGTTTCAGGCTGGTGTATGTTGTTAGAAACATTGGGCTTCTCGTCGCCCTCGTATGAATGTAAAGTTATTTGGGAGCGGGTTTAGATTAGAGGAGTTGCGGTGTTTTGAAGTTGATTATTGTTTATAGTTCTTTGCGGAGTAAGTGGGAAAAGGTCCCATGCATGCATGTATTTTGAAGTTTGGCTGGGTACGCCCAGCGTAAGCTGGACGTACGCCCAGCGTAATAGAGGGAAGGATGGCGGGGTGAGTACGCCTAACATACTCTCAGAAACTCCAAACCCTAAATTAGGGTCAGCCACTATATAAGGGACATGTTGGTTCATACCCTAGCCTCCATAAGCTCATCTTTAACCTCAGAAACCCTAGAAAACCCGTAATCCTCCATTGTTGGGTGTGTTTGACCTTGGAAATCCCATTTTGGCAAAAGAAAGGCTAGAAGGAGAAAGGATAAGTTGTCAAAGAAGAAGAGGATCGATTGGAGCTTGTAGATCTGAAGAGATGCCATCCTTTGGAGCTTGTTTGAGGTATAAAGCTTCTTGCTTGCCATCTATTATGCATAGATCTAAGTGTTGTGGAGTTTTTAGCATCTCTCTTGTCCCAAAGTTCTCACCTTGACTCATGCTTTGTGTTGGCCGAGATTATCTGTCCTTTTAGACCTTTGGAGAGGTCTTGAGTGAGAAAAATGAGGTCCTAAGAGCTGTAGTTATTCCATGTGTGAAAAACATAGGTCTTAATGGATTAAGACCTTGGATTAAGAGCTTATGGACGTCCCCAGTGATAAAGTTTGTGACTTTATGAATCTTAGGCATATTTGGCCTAGGGATCTGAAGTGTGGGCTTAAGAGCTTAAGTCGTTAAGAAGTTACGATGACTTGATGAATAGTGAAGTTACGCCCCGCGTAACTTGTGAGTACGCCCTGCGTAGCGGGCCAGTGTCCCGATTTCCATGATGCGAGCTTTGTTGTACGCCCAGCGTACCAGGAAGGGTACGCCCAGCGTACCCCATCTGTGACATTTTCATTTTGGGCCTTATAGTTTGGGCTGTTATTGGACTGCTGGATTTTGGGCCGTGACTGGACATTATGGTTAGAGTATTGTGGGCCCATTGGTTGTTATGGATCATGAGTTTAGGCCCATTTGGTGATGTGGGCCCAATTTAGTAGATTGGGCCAATAGTGGGCTTTGCTTTGGACTTTTGGACTTGGGCCATTGGTGGGCTTGGGAGCTTACCTAATGTTGGGCCGGATTGGGTTAAGGGTAAAATGGTCAATTTACCCTTGGAAGAGTATGGTGCTTGGCCTAATGTTTATTTGTGCTATGATGGCTAGTTCGGGATTTGCGGTGAGTCGGTGATTCGAGAATCTGCTTCTTCAGTTCAGAGTTTCGGCAGTGCGAGGTGAGTTATCCTCACTATATCGACAGGGTCTACGGCACCAAGGCCGGCCCTTTATCGGATGGAAATCCGGATAGTTGTCTGTTATGGTATTGCTTGATATGGGCCGGAAGACATTATGTTATGGGCCGGAAGGCATATATGTTATGGGCCGGAAGGCATTATGTTATGGGCCGGAAGGCATTCTATGTTATGTGGACCGGAAGGTCATGGCCTGGAAAGGCGTATGTGCGTAAGTAGTATTTTGGCTGAGACGTAGGGTGATGCTATGCTAGTGATCAGTTAGGTCGGTATCCTGGTTAAGGTGATGATATGTTATGTGATCTGTTTGATTGATTTGTTGACTGTGAACTGTTACATGATTGTATGTTATGTACACATGGTTGTTTGGACTGGAGTTTGACCCGATGTGCATGGCAGTTCTATATTATGTATTGTTACGTATGTTATTTATGTTATGGGCCGGAAGGCAATTCGCTACGGGCCGGAAGGCAATATGTTTTGGATCGGAAGGTCGTAGCCTGGAAGGGCGTATTTGTGGTTTGTATTTTGGGGGTATCTCACTAAGCTTTCGGGCTTACAGTTGTGGTTTAAATGTTTTTCAGGTTGTTCAGGAGACCGTGGCAAGGCGAAGGCGTGATCGTACCGCTCCTCGTGTTTATGTTTATGGCATGATTCTGGAAATACTCTGATAATAAATGTATTGAAAACCTTTTTGTGATAACGTTATTAAAATGGATTGTTTTTGAAAAGTTAAAACTGGCTGAAATTTTTCGGATGTTACAAGTTGGTATCAGAGCCTTGGTTTGAGTGAATTGGAGGAACATTCGTGTGAATCCAGTCTCAAATCAATGAGAGTTTTTTTTAAAGAATTAAATGGTTTTCAAAATAAGTAAAGAGAGGACGCGGAGGTACGATCAGCCGGAGCCAGTAAGTAACCCCAAAATATCATACATGATAATTGTTTTTGAGCATTGATAGAACAACATGCTAGTGCTAGGCTAGGGATCTTCAGGATTTCATGATAATGCTGTCTGATTTGTGATGCCTGTAGCCTAGGGTTTCCTTGTGGGAGATTTCCTGTGTTCCTCTAATGGTGAGGGTTGAGCACTTGTTTGCATGTTTTCTCTAGGGCGTTGTGGTAGTACTTCATACAAATATGGGTAGGTGTGGAAGGTAGTATGGGCCCGTACTACTGAAAGCACAGGACCCGTACGCGTATCAGGGAAACCATGACCCCTAGGGTTGGGTGGAGAGTTGGTTCCCGGGATAGTGGGAAGTATCTGAGATTTGTGGTGTTCTTTTCGGTATGGAGATTCCGATGCATGTTGGGAGTGGATCCGGGTCAGGATCGGGAGCAGGAGAGGGAGTACCGGACGGGTCGGTGCCGCTCGAGGTTATTGGTCAGTCGAGCACATGCGAGTTGGATGCGAGGATTCATGAGATCCTACGTATTGAGGTTGCTGCGTTGTTCCGGGCCGAGTTGCCGGAACTGTTTGGGGTCGATCAAGACCGCCATGGTTGAGTATTTTGATGAGCGTTATGCAGCTCTCACATAGACGGCTGCCGCGGCGGGGGGGGGGGGAGCTGCTCGGTGTTTTCAGTATCGGGACTTCGATAATACGAAGCCTCCCACCTTTGTTGGAGTTCAGGACCCGATTGTTGCTATGAGATGGTTATCGGACGTAGAAGGGTGTTTCTTCACGTGTTCATGCCCTGCTGATCAGAGGGTGAGGTGTGCTCTGAACCTGTTAAGGCCCGGGGCGAAGGATTGGTGTAGGTTGACCACGACGTCATATTCGGATGCGCAGAGGGCTGCGGTTTCATGGGATCAGTTCAGAGAGATGTTCAACACTCGTTATGTTCCGTGGGTTGAGAGAGAAAGATTGGCCCGGGAGTTTCTTGAGCTAAAGCAGGGTTCGGAGTCGGTGACGGAGATCACCAGGATGTTCACTGAGAGGGCGATGTTTTGCCCTGAGTTCGCTTCGGAGCAGGCTCAGATGTCCCGATATCTGAGTATGCTCAAGAGAGATGTCAGGCAGTTTGTGTCTACGCAGAGGTGCGAGACTTTGTTGGAGTGGCAGGAGGCCGCCAGGCGGCGTGAGCTAGAAATTGGGTTACTGTTGCGTGAGTTGAGGCAGGCTCCGGTGCAGTCGCAGCCGGCGCCGAAACGGTCCAAGATCGTTGATTCCAGGGTGGGAGAATAGAGTATTCACACTTGTGGGAAGTGTGGGAAGAGTCACACCGGAGTTTGTAAGTCTGGTGGCGCATGCCGCAAGTGCGGAAAGGAGGGACACTATGCGAGGGATTGTCGGCAGTTAGTGCAGGTTCGGGATCTGAGGATTTGCTATCATTGTCATCAGGTGGGACACTTGAGGGTCAACTGTCCCCAGATTGCCGCAGGACCGGTGCAGGCTCCAGCACCGGCCACTTTGAGGATCACGAGTGGAGGTCAGGGTGGAGCGGAGCCCCAAGGGCTCAGGGTCGTGCTTTTCAGCTTACAGCAGAAGAGGTCAGAGAAGTGCCGGATGCAGCTGCGGTTATGTTTCTTTCTTGATGTCTTGTTATTATGAGTATTGTGGAGTATTGTTTATCTGTTAGTCTCGTTGTGTGGTTTTCGGTATGATACCCGTTGTTCTTCGAGGTTTTTGGGTATGATTATGGGTTCGCGACGGGAATTTCGTGGTTATCCCCATGGGGGGTTATTAGTGGTAATTTGGCGACCGATTTGAGGATTGGATAATATTGTTTTTTGATGAGTGGTTAGTTGCAGATTGAGTTCTTTCGAGCTCGGGATGATCACTGTGGAAATGTGTTTTTGCGAAGGTTGCTGGTGCTAGTGGGAATCAGTCCGTGTGTAAGTGTTGGGTTCGTGCAAGGTTGTTTGGGAGGTCGGGGATAGCGACCGGTGGTTGATAGTCAGTGCCCTAAGTGGGGGAGAATTGGAAATTCTCCGGATGGTCGATAGGCTTGAGAGATTGTTTAGCTGCTGGGGATTCAACGGTATTTCTGTCAGCCGAGAGCAGGCTGGTATGGGTGAGTAGCAGGAGTGCGGGGCAAGATACAGACCTATGACATTGATTGCGAAGGGCCTGGGTTCAGGCCGGGATCGTGTATGTATGGCGGAGATAGAGTTCGGAACCCCTGGAGGGCTAGAACAGTATGCATGGGAGGATTTCCCGGAGAGATAACTCGGAATGATGGATGCTAGTCGAGCGGTCCAGCCAGACTGAAGGCCCTGGAGAGCGGTCCAGATTGGCTGAAGGTTCTGAGAGTGGTCCAGATTAGCTGAAGGCCTGGTAAGGCGGTCCAGTCATGCTGAAGACTCTGCAGGTATTGATAGATCGATCCAAGGAATTGGTTTGAGTATGTTGCGATGGTTAGCATTAGAAGGTCTGGCCTCGGGTATTGATCTTGAAGTGGGTGCATGGACTCGAGAGTCTTTGCAAGCAGATTCAGAGCATGTGTGTTGCATGGATAGCGGTTATGCTATGAAGGGGTGGTGTAGAGTTGGGTGAGCACCGTGACACTTGTCGTGGTGACAAGGCGGTAAAAGTGGATTCCTTGGTAAGGAAAGAGGGGGGAATGTAGTTCCGGAGGCTCCACTTTGTTGTTGCGCCTCAATTCGGTTGTAAATACCGTTGAATTTGTTGCACCACTTAGTTATTTGACTTCATTTGCTGCTTAACATGTCATTATTGCGATACAATTTTTTCTTCAAAATAGCGTGAAAGTTTTCGCACACCGCCCCTCAATAAGTACCTTTCTTCATTCCATTTCCACGGAGTTCGTCTTTTGAAGTAGTACACCATGTCGCCATTAAAGCATATTCCTCCTCCGGTGTCCACCATTGTGGAATGTCTGCATTTTCCGTTTCAACTGCTATCGATTTCCCTTTCGTTTTCCCTTCCACTCTTCCACTACCTCCCGCTTCCACTTCAGTCAATGGTTGTGTTCTAGGTGGTGGTTGGGTGGTTGTTTGTTTCATCGAAGCAAAAGTGGAGAAAAGATTTTGTTGTAAATTTGAGTTTTGACCAAATAGATTTTATTGAAGGTAAGGCGAGTTAGGAAATTCCAGTGATGGTGAAGCGAGATTGAAAGCGGCGTCGTGGTGATCCTTGAAACGATAAAATGTTGAAATAATTTTCATAATCCGCGAATCCGAGAGGCGATGTTGTGTTTGGTTGTGTGTTTGGGATTGATGATGGAGAAGGTATTTGAGTTTTGCTCCATTTTTTTGATTGAGAAGAAAGTATGAATTTTTTTATAAAATATAAGAGAAAGAGAGAAAGAAAGATGTATAAAGAAGTGAAAGTTGTATTTATACAAAGGTTTAAAAGGTATTTTTTTTAATATCAAACATAGCAACGGTCCATTTATTCAAACGTCTCAATTTTACGTGTTTTGCCAAGTTGTAACGAGCACGAGATATGCCACAACGAGAAGAAACGAGAAGGGGGACGGTGTTCCCCCGTTACAACGTCGTTATGGCGTGTACACGTCGACAATAACAAGCATGAGATTGGCCATACCGTATCCTCTTACCTTGAACCTGAAAAGGAAAATGCGAAAACGGGTCCCATGGGTTTTTGACACTCCTAATCGGGTTCTTTTTGGATGCAAAGGTATTTCTCAACACTTGTATACGTTTTCTAACATACGAGTTTCATTACTTTCATGGCCATCTGCTATCCACGTTTCTGTAACGACTGAACCGGCCGGTTCATTCTTCCCTCTTAAACCTCGCCGCTTCAGATTCTAAACCCTAGCAGCAGATAACACACACAAATCGAAGAAATGTTGGAGAGTAGACTGATTACGATTATCAGGAGAAGCAAATCTATCAATCAAATAAGATCGTCGTTTTCTTCTCACGGCGGATCGACGAATCTTCATAGTCGATTCGCGTTAGATCGTTATTCAACCTATAAGCATGTTGCTAATCCCACCACCAGGAACTGTCTCATCAATGGCTTTCGATCCTTGCACAATCTTAACAAGGTATTGTCGACTGCAATAAACTGAATATTGTTGTTTATCAAATCGACGAAAAATACTATTACGGTCCTTAAATATCATCAGACTTCTAATGATTCTTTCCTGATATCGTAATATTGAACTTTGATGCTGTGATTTTTCAATTATAAGATGCATTCGTCAAGTTTGGAAACAAAACCTTTTTGTTTTGATTGAGCTTCTTGTTGTATGGATCAATTAAACATACCTATCGGAAGTATACTTGTTTAATTATGAGCCAGGACAGGAGTTAATTACCATACAAAAGATGTATGGATGCTAAAGTTCTTCACTCTGTTATCTTGGCAGTATAGATATGTCATCTTGTACATAACGCTATACCATTCAATGAGAGCTATACAATTGATTATCTTTTTTTGTAAAAATTCCTTTCCTATATCATCATCAGCTCATATGTTTGTTTTTTGTATATATCAGGGTACCTACAAGCCATCTTTCAGGCATATATCTACTGTAGCTGCAAGTGTTTGCAAGGAAAATAAGGAGACAGTGAAGCTCCTTGTTACTGCTGGACCTCATGCTCAAAAAGCAATAGGAATATGGCTTTTTGCATCTGCTGCATGGGTCTTCAGTATGGTTATCCTTGGTGGTGTCACACGACTCACTCGATCTGGTCTTTCAATGACAGACTGGAAATTCACTGGCAGCCTTCCTCCTTTATCAGATGAAGATTGGTTGATTGAGTTTGAGAAATATAAACAATCCCCTGAGTTCAAGCGGTTAGTTTAATCATCAGTACGTCTACCTTTCTTCACATTCATCTGTCTCCAACATTCTTCTATTGTAAATTGCAATTGCATTGTTGATACATCTTTCTGAATCGTCATTCCAGAAAGATCACTATATAAATGCTAAAGGAAAGTTTGCAAACTTGATGTTGCTCCAATTGAGAGTGTGATTAAGGAGTACTCAAGATTTTGCTACATTTATTAGATAAGAGAAGAGGAGCTACTGAATCAAATATATACTGACCCGACCCCACATGATTTTAACTACTTGCAGTGTGAACAGAGGAATGAATATTGATGATTTTAAGTTCATTTATTGGATGGAATACACGCATCGTATGTGGGGAAGAGCATTGGGGATCATGTTTGCTCTCCCATTTTCGTATTTTATACGAAAAGGTTATATAAATCTACGGCTTGGAGTTAGGCTTGCTGGTTTATTTGCTCTTGGTGGTGGGCAAGGGATGATTGGTTGGTGGATGGTTAAAAGTGGTTTAGAAGTTAGTATCATCTTTCTTTATAAAGTTCATAAATACAAAGCTAGTCAAAACTCATTTCTTTGACTTTTTTTTTCATCAGGAGCCACCTTCAGAGTACTCACAACCAAGAGTAAGTCCATATCGTCTTGCTGCTCATCTGACTTCAGCTTTTGCTATTTACTGTGGACTTTTCTGGACTGCTCTTTCTGTTGTCATGCCTGAACCTCCTACCGAGTCAATGGCTTGGGTCAACGGGGCTGCAAAAGTCAAAAGATTGGCTCTTCCGCTTGGGATTCTTGTTGGTGTAACTGCGATTTCAGGAGCTTTTGTTGCAGGAAACGATGCGGTATGTGACTAAATTTCTTGAAAGTATTACGGAAATGCCCTTTTTCTGATTTTGTTTTATGTTAAAATTTGTCAAGGGACATGCGTTTAATACGTTTCCAAAGATGGGGGATTCGTGGATTCCGGAAGATGTTTTGAGTATGAAGCCGGTCATCCGCAACTTCTTTGAGAATACAGCAACTGTGCAGGTAGAGATAGGCAGCTTTGTAATTGGATTCTGATGGAATTGGAATTTGAGATTCCATTTCAATTGTGTGTTTGGTTGCCAAATCCAAATGTATGGAAATTATATTTCCTATCTTTCAAATTATGTGTTTGATGGATTTGATTTGATTTGCTGACAACCAAACTCATGACATTATGATTCCTTCAGTTTCCATTTCTTGTTAAAACATCCTGCAAGCCAAAATACTTTATTTAATATTCTTGTTTTCTATGTACAGCTTGATCATCGTATACTTGCAACTACAACCCTAGCAGCAATTGGTGGGTTATGGTGGTCAACGAGGAAGGTTGACTTACATCCTGCTATTCGTTCATTAATCGGAAGTACCATGGGAATGGCTGCTCTCCAGGTAAGTACATACTGTTGATATACTTGCACTTATAAATTTAATAAGTGATTTTTGTTTTATAATATAATTTGCAGGTAACTTTGGGCATATCAACTCTTTTGTCTTATGTGCCGGTTTCACTTGGCACAGCCCACCAAGCTGGGGCGTTGACTCTGTTGACTTTTATGCTTCTTTTGAATCACACTGTTCGGCGACCATCACCTATGCTTTTGAAATCACTGCCTGCTGTTGTTAAGACGAGCTAAGGTTGGGGGTTTCACCTTTTTTTTTTTTTTTTGTAAGGTGTTATAGAATGCAATGCATAAGCTTATTTATTTACCCAGAAGTGTCTTCATTAAGTATGCTAATGTAAACAATAGGTATAACAGGTTTATTATGTATTTCCTGTTGCCAGTGGCTATTTGACGAATTGGAATTCTAGAATGAATTTAGTCCTTTGTGGGAAATTCAACATTATACAAATTCCTTGATAAATGCAAACTAAAGTTGGTTGTTAATTCTAAAAGTTTCATGTCTTCATTTTAATGCTTAAAAGTGTTTTTAGAGCTAGTATTTTGATCCAATACATACATACAAGAACAAAGGATATGCCCAAGGTGGCAGCGATTTTCGAGGTATTGGGCTTTTTAAGTCCTAACTTCGGTTGGGAGTCGACTTAGCCATGGAATGTTCTTATCAGAAAATCATTCTGGCTTCATGTTTCGGCGTTCAATGACTGAGGATATTCATATAGAGAGATAATTATGATTTGTGTATGTTGTTCATCGACCTTGAGGATACTTATGGAAGTGTGCATCAAGAGAGGATTTTAAGATTTCTAGAAGATTGAAAGGTAGGGTATCAAATCGAACAATCATTGTGTCGTGTTTTTGTCTTACATGACGTTACAATGTTCTATATCACACAAAAATGAACTGTCAGTCTAACACGATAACCATACAACTAAACATGACAAGCACGACAAAGTAACACAAAATAATCATTGTGAGTGGAAGAACTCGAACATTTAATATAATTTCTATTCTTCATTGTTTTCAGTTTGCTTTTAAGCTTAAAATAAATTTAAATAAAAGTAAATTAGTGGGTGTTGGAGTGTCCCGATTTGTGATTGAAGAAATGACTACTTTTATAGGTTGTACTTTTGTAAAGATTCTGTTTTCTTTATCTTGTGTTGGTTGTTGGTAGGAGTATGAATAGATTGGGTGCTTGGTCCGAAGTGGTGAAAAGAGTCGGTGCCAAACTTTCTAACTAGAAAGTTAGAACTTTATCCGTTGGAAGAAGTTTGACTTTGTTAAAGTCGGTTTTGGGTGCTTTGTCTACCTATTATTTTTCGCTTTATAAGGCGCCGATGGGTGTGCTCTCCAAGTTGGAATCCATAAGGAATAATTTCTTTATTAGGGTTGATTTGGATGAAAATAAAATGACTTGGGTTAGTTGGAATAAAGTCATGGCGTAAAAACAATTTGGAGGTCTCGATGTTAGTAGTCTTTTTTGCTTTGAATAGAGCTCTTCTTTTTAAATGGGTTTGACGTTTTTCTAGTAACACAAAGGCTTTGTGAGTTAAGGTTGTGAAAGCATACACGGTGATAAGGGTAGCCTAAGAAAGCATTCTTCTACTTCTTTTGGTTCTCTTTGGAGAAAGCATTCTTCTACTTCTTTTGGTTCTCTTTGGATTGAAGCGGTGAAATCTACGAAAAATCTTAAGGTTAAAGGGATTGATCTTCTGTCTCTGTGCGAAAAGAGAGTTGGTGATGGTTATGGGTCTGTTTTTTAGGAAGATGTTTGGATTGGAAATTCTTCTCTTAAACATAAATTTCCTAGGATTTATGCTTTGGAATTGGATAAACAGATTATCGTGAAAGACAAGATGAACCAAGATGGGTGGGTGAGTTCTTTTCGTAGATTGCCTAGAGATTGGGGAGTTTAGATTGCTCGGTGACGCGATTTTAATCAACTTTTGTTCTCCATTATACTTTCTGATATCAATGATAGATGAGTATGGTCGTTGGTTGTTTGATGGTTCTTGTGTTTTTAGTGTTGCTTCTACTCATACTCATATAGATAGGTTTTTGTTATCAGTGTCCTCTCCTATGAATTAAGATGGTGCGTATGAAGGTTAATGTTTTTGGTTGGCGGTTGAGACCAGATAAACTTTCAAGTCTAATTTGAAGAAGAGAGGAATCGACATTAATGTCTGTCTATTTTGTGTTTGATCTATGATGGAGATGTGGAAACGGTAAACCACTTGTTTTTCCTTTGTGATATAACTTCTTCTATTATGTTTCGTATTGGTAGATGTTCGAATATTTATATTCCAGTGATGGCCTTGTTTGAAGACTGGCTCGCTTGGTTTTCCTCTTTTCGGTTATACGAGTCTAAAAAAGTTTATTTAGAGGTGGTTTTTTGACTATGTTGTGGACGATTTGGAGCTATTGGAACAACTTTTTATTTGGGAGAAAGAAGTGGAGATTGATGAATATTTTTGATAGGATTGTTACTCAACCGTTCTTTTGGGCTAATTATAGAAGTAGAAGAAAGGTTTCCTTGAATTGGGTTGGGTGGTTACAAGATCCTAGAATTATTATTGCTTAATTTCTTTTTCATGATTTTGTAATCTTTTTTGTTTTCCGGCCAGCTTCTTGCTAGTTTGGTGTCATCAATTGACACCACTATTAAGGGGTCTGAGAGAGTTATGTTACAGCTCACGATGTGTTGGAGGTCATCAATCTTTGTTCGAACTTCCGTACTAGACTATAGAAGAATATGACTTCATTAAAGATTTGCACTTCTTACATGCAATCACTTTTGATTATGGATGAAATATACCATAATATTCGGGGCGAGATGCTCTGGTATATGTTTTTTCTTTTTTGTTGTTGATTATATCATGCCAATAGCTAAGATAAGAGTGGAACCGGTATACGTTATTTTCCCGGTGATGGTAGCTGAGAGAATAAAACCAAATGTTGTGCTGGATATTTGGGGAATAGCCATGAAGAAAAGGGAGTTAAAATGCAATACATATAAGACCGGGTATTTTTGGTGCAATAGAGCCAGAAGTATAATAAGAATTAGAGAGTAGAATGCTACAATAAGAGTAAAATGTATATTTCAAAGGAGTTTTCAATTACTTTGGGACTATGATCCACAAATGGTCAGGATTGTTGAAGCATAGGCTAAAATAGGTCGTCTTACAACATGAACAATTCTACAATATGGCTGTTAGGTCAGCTATGATATACGAACCAAACGATCACCAATAAATAAGACATATGAGAGGAAAATGAAACTTACATAAATGAAGATGCTACAGCAGACTTACCAGTTACCACGAACAAGGTTATACAATGTACCAACTGAAATTGATTGGGAGTGACATCAATCAAGTTCCTGTCAACGTATGTGAATCACATTGTACTACCAAGTGCATTTCATGGTGTGATAGTTAAATAAATATACATCATCAATAAAAGTAAAGATCTTGCAAGGGTACTACTAGATAATATAGATATCATGTAAGATTCGAGGTGTTGATGAAAATACAAAATCTTCCACATAGCTCAAGACTAAGATATAACATAGATAGAAAAACATGATTAACGCCCACGACCACGTCCACGCCCGCGGCCCCGCCCTCTTCCACGTCCCACAGGCCGCCCTGCATTACATGTCAAAAATATCAAACCGTTAGAGCAAAAGACATTACTGTGTTTGATGTGCATTGGACTGAAACTGACACTGATGTCAATAGGACAAAAAAATAGGGCTTTTCACTTTTTGTGCTCCCATGAAGAACTACAAACCTGCAGTGGGCTTCTTGGGCTTGACTCTAGGTGTCTCTTCCACTAGCAATGTCTCCAGATTCAAGCTGTCAGGAAGTATATAGTAACGAATGTTATTGCCTCTAACACTCAAATGGTCAAGGCTTACTGGATTTTTCCCTTTCAGTGTCAACTTCACCGTCTTCAAGTGTGTGTTCATGCTAATATCAACACCTACATTACACCCATCCAAATTTACATGCAATGCGTAATGTTCCCTTTTTTTTTTGTCAATTTATTAAAAGGGTTGTTTGTTTTGTTGGCAACAAAAATTCAACAGTTCATCTACATAGACAAAAACATGTCTACAATAAGATATTCACAGGCAAGTTAAGTACAATTTCAACTTATTTAGGCTGCAAAATATGCAACATATGAAAATGTGTCCATTGGTCTCAAAGGTCTTGGAGGCATACCAAATATAAGATTAGTATTTGAGACTCTGGATACAGAGGGTTTCATTTTGTTTTACTGATATAATGCTCTAATGTGCTTCAGAATTTATATATATATATATATATATATATATATATATATATATATATATATATATATATATATATATATATATATATATATATATATATATATTAAAAAAAAAAAAAAAAAAAAAAAACTAGCATGGGTGCAAAGTGCCTGATGATAACGAACAAACATGTCCCTTAACAAGGAACTGTAGTGTTATAGTGTAGCAGGGTTTAGAAAAACCCTGGTTACTCGCACATTTGGGACTACCAAAACGACATAAGAAGAGAAATAAGATGAAGAATTAGTTACCTGTTATGGTTCCATGTACAACTGTTCCATTCTTGAGCTCGATCGAGACAGTTTCGTTGTTCAACTTCATCAAAAACCTAGAGTTTTACACATAAAAAAAAGAAAGAGAAGTGAAAACGTCATCCCAATAACTTTGCGAACCATGGAAATTAATCAAGAAATCAGAAATCAAGCAAAAAATAAGACAGAATTAACAGGAAAATCAGACCTGACGAGCTTCATTGTCGCGAATCGCAGGAGGAGAAGCTAGGGTTCCAAAAATTATCCAATTTTCGGGGGGAGCGGGAGATCTAAAACGTAGTCTTATAATTTTCGCCGTTGGAAAAGCATGTAACACGGTGTCGTTTCTAATGGGCTTAATTATATACCTTCCTTTCCAGGTTCACTATGGGCTCGTTTCGGCCATTGATGGACTCTCGAAGTAATGCACATTGAACAACACTCTCGCTGAAATAAAAAATAAAGAACAGTTTAAAAAAGAGAATAACAGTTTGACAAAGTTAAGGCGCATGCTGCCTGTTTAATTGTTTATTAATTTATATAAAAAATTTATCCATACAAAGTGTTGATGTGATTGTCTCAAAATACATTGTATTACTATAATACAATGATAAAATTATTGAGTTATTCACAAAAATATCACAGTTATATATATATATATATATATATATATATATATATATATATATATATATATATATATATATATATTGTCTTGCAGGGTTAAAGTGGTAAGTGTTTAAGTTGTTTGGGTAGTTTGTGTTAATTATTAAATCTTGTGGGCTTGTGGTGTGTTTGATCCGTTGTTCTCCAGGTTTATGTGCGGGTTGTAAGAATCTGTTTACCCGGATACTTAAGGGGTGATGTAAGGGTTGCAGCTTATTCGACGCACTGGAAAATATCTTCTTTTGTTCAAAACTCTCTCAAACTTGTTGAAGGGTTTTCTTCTTTTCGCAGTTAGGGTTTACATATGTTCTTTGTTTCAGTTCTAAATCTCTGTAGATTAGGTTTTGTGTGATCTTGTGAGAGTAGAGTAAGATTTTTTGTAGTGAGGTTTCTTTGTAAGTACTTAAAAACCATATGTTCATTTGTCCTCAATCGATATAATGAATGATGATATTGGGAAGATGAGTTTATGTGTTTTTTAAGATGGTATCAGAGCGCAAGGCCTCGATCTTGGTTCCGATAGCCTTCGTCTTCACGATTGAGGTATTTTTCTCTTTCTTCGTTGTTTAGATCATCTGGATCTTTGTTACTCTCCTCGTAGAGTTTTCTTTTTAGATATTTGGTACTGCGAGCTTCTTTGGTTGATTGCAGGTCTGTTGTCGAGTGGAGATCCTCGTCTGACTTGTGGTCTATGAGTAGAGATCCTTGGTAACAGAATGCGAACTCGTCAGATCGATTAATCTTGACTCTGAAATAACTCTCATGAGAACGAATTTCATCGTCGTTAACTCTTGAAGAGAACGGAGTAACAAGAGTCGATCTGTCTTCCATTTTCAACGGGTTTTGTGAGCCTTCTTGTTCCCTTCTTGTCTCTGTTTCTAGTTGTAGATTCTAGGAGATCATGGTTGTCTTGAGTACACCAGTTAATCTTTTTTTCTATTCTGTTTGATTGCTTCTTCTGTGGTTCTTGTCTTGGGCCCCGACATACCGTGGTGACCATCTGGACTTAAGGAATCACAGTTGTTTTGTTATTTTGTTTCTTATTAAGTGTCTTTGATTTTTTTTGTTTTTTGATTCTTTGTGCATCATGACTGGTTCTGAATCTGGTAGTGGTTGCAAGACCTCTAAGTCTGTGAACTACGATGATCCATTATTCATTCATCCTTCTGATAATACTGTTACTACTGTTATAAACTTTAAGCTAACTGGGACAGAAAATTTTCGTGTATGGCGTAGTTCTATGACTAGGAGTCTTAAGGCTAGAAATGAATTAGGGTTTGTAGAAGGTAAAGTGACTAAGGATTCTAAGGATGAACATCAATCCCTAAAATGGGGACGTGCTAACGTTGTTGTTTGCTCTTGGATTCTTGGTTCATTGTCTGAGTCCATTTATTCTAGCCATGCTTGTTCTGATTATGCTAAAGATATTTGGGATGAATTGTTTGAAACCTATCACAAAGTTGATGGGTCTGTTATCTTTAATATTCATCAAAGAATTAACTCTCTTAGTCAAAATGGAACTTCTCTTTCTGAATACTTTAATAAACTTGATGCTCTCTGGAAAGAATTTGATGGTCTTACCAGTCTTACTGAGTGTACTTGCGAGGTTGCTGCCACGTTTAATGATCACTCCAAGTTGATGAAATTAATGTAGTTTCTTAGTGGTCTAGATGAGTCTTTTAGTCAAGTAAAGAGTCATATACTTCTGATGGATCCCCTTCCTAATGTTAAGACTGCCTTTTCCATTGTTTCTAGAGAGGAGTCCAATCAGAAGAATGAAGTTTTTCCTTCTTCTAGTGTCTCCAAAGTTCAGTCTTTTGCATTCAATAGTAGGTTCAATGATAGAAAGACTCAGAATAATAATTCAAATAAAGGTAGAAATCAGAATTTACAATGTAAAAACTGTGGGCTTAAGGGTCATTCTGTTGAAAGATGTTATAAACTAATCGGATACCCCAAGGATTTTAAATTTAGAAGTGAAGCTAATAGTAATAATATGAAGAGTCAAAATAAGTCTTTTACTAGTAACTCATCATCAGTTCCTTCTAGTAGTTCTTTTTCTTCTAGTGTTGTTTCAGAAACTGGAGGTAGTAATGCTCACTATTTCACAAGTGAGCAATACAACAAGCTATTGAGTCTTATAAATGAAAAGTCTTCTATCTCAGAGGATACTTCTGTGAGTGCTAATATGGCAGGTATTGGCATTCCTTGTTTTCAGTCATGTAATTCTTTTCTTGAACATCAAAAGTGGATAGTTGACTCAGGTGCCAATCAGCATATGACCTCAGCTGAGTCACTTCTTCATGACACTATTGATGTTTCAAAATTAAACCTTCTAGTTAGTCATCCTAATGGTTCTCGTGCCAAAATTAATAAAATTGGAACTTTACAATTTTCAAAAAGCTTAACTTTGTTTGATGTCTTTGTTGTTCCTGACTTTAATGTAAATTTAATTTCAGTACATAAGTTGTGTAGGGATACAAACTGTGAGGTTGTTTTTAATGAACATGAGTGTAAAATTCAGGATTTACAGTCAATGAAGATGGTGGAGAATGGTAAAGAAACTAGGGGATTGTATTATCTTAATTCTTTTCCCTCAGGTACTTGTTCTGCTAAATCTAATTTTGCTAAGTGTTTTGTGTCTAAGTTGACTTGGCATAGTAGGTTAGGACATCCGACTGAACAAGCATTGAACTGTTTGAAATATAAACTTAATTTTACTAATACTAATCTACCACCATGTGATGTATGTCACAAAGCTAAACAAACTCGTGAACATTTTCCTCTTAGTGTTTATAGTTCATCTTTTTTAGGAGAATTGGTTCATCTTGGTGTTTGGGGTCCTTATAGAGTGTCTACTAGGGAAGGTTTTAGGTATTTTCTGACTGTTGTGGATGATTTCACAAGGGCTACCTGGGTCTATCTTTTAAAGGGCAAAGATGAAGTTGATAATTGTTTTACTTCCTTTCATAGTATTTTGATAAATCAGTTTGATTCAAAACTTAAGGTTGTTAGATCAGATAATGGGACTGAGTTTTTAAATGCTAGAATGAGTTATTTTCTAAAACTTAATGGAATTCTGCATCAAACATGTTGTGTTTATACCCCACAGCAAAATGGGGTAGTTGAAAGAAAACACAGACATATTTTAAATGTTGCTAGATCTCTTTTGTTTCAGTCTGCTCTTCCAGTTGTTTACTGGGGAGAAACTGTTCTTACCTTAGTTTTTTTTATTAATAGAATGCCTACCTCTGTTTTAAAAGGTTTAACTCCATATGAGCTTGTTTTCAAAAAACCTCCTAATTTTGAACACTTAAGGGTATTTGGTAGTTTATGCTTTGCTACAAAATTAAACAACCAAGACAAGTTTTATGAAAGAGCTAAAAAGTGTGTTTTATTAGGTTACTCATCTGAAAAAAAAGGGATATAAATTGTTGAGCCTTGATACAAATTCTGTTTTTGTTTCCAAGGATGTGAAGTTTTACGAATCTGTCTTTCCTTTTAAGATGAAGTCAGTTTCTGTTGATAAAAACTCTGTTTTTAATGATCCTCTTGTAGACCCTTTTTCTTATGATGGTTTTGATAACCCTGAATATATAAATGATGTTGTCAATTTGGATGATCTGAGTATTAACCACCAGTTGGATGATTCTAATGCAGCTGAGAATTTGACTGATGCCTTGTTTGATTCTACACCTGGTGACAGTCAGACCAGCGAGGCATCTGTGCCTCCGTCTGGTGTGTCTATGTCAGATCCTTCTAGTGTTTTTGAGGAAAGCAGTCAAGATAATAATTAAAACAATTCCCAAAATCCAAGGTCCAATCTATATTATATTTTTTCCAATGGGTAAAGGACCATTTTACCCTTCCCATATATAGTCCAATGATCCCTGACCCAACCTCCAAAAGGCCCAAGGCCCAAAATGGACTTTTCGGGAGTACGCCCCACGTACCAAAAGCGTATGCCCCGCGTACTGCCCACAGATGCATAATACAAGTCCTCGAAGCCGAATACGTGGAGTCCATGCATTACGCTGAGTGTACGCCTACGTACGCCTAACGTACTCATCAGAGGGCCAAGACCCATAATAAGCTCTTAATGGTTAGGACAAAAACGTCCAAACACAAATATGACCCTTAAAGGGTGTCTTGAGTCATAAGGTTCCCGACTTTATGACTTTGCATGGCTTAATGGGGTCCAAACCACAATCCAAGCTTCCTAACTTCATAAAAAGGGGATCAAAGAGGATAATACTCCTCAAGATCCAAACTTTATGACTTAATGACCTCGACAAGGACCAAATATGAGGCACAAAGGTTATAGAGTAACTTATGCTCACAAGAACCACAATCATGGGACCAAAACATGATAAATTACTACCAAAACTAGATCTATAAGAGAAGCCAGCAAGGTTAAGACTTTATACCTCCAAAAGATAGATCAATATGCATATATTATGGATCCACAAGTTTCAAGCTAACCAACACTTCTCCAATGAGCTCCTTACTCTTCGATGTGTACCAAAAATACTCTGAATCACTCAAAAGCCTTAAGAATGCTCAAATGAAGGCTAGGGTTCGATTTGTAGGGTTAAGGCTGATGGAGGTTGAAGATAATAGGGTTTGCACATATGTTAAGGCCTTTAAACAGGGTCTAGGATCCTAAATTAGGGTTTGCACCTGATTGGAGTACGCCCTATCATATCCAAGGAAAGGTAATGAGAAGTTCTACAAACCTATCATATTATATTAGCCTTAAAACTTTTTCAAACTTAAATCCAAAATTCATAAAAGGCCCGAACCATCACTTATCGCGATCGTCGTCGAAGTAATCCCTTGTAGCTCTCCCATACTTCATACAATGATTCCCCCGCTTGTTGCTCAAAATTGGCTATGAATCTCTTAAGTTTAGATACATTCGATGGTGGAAAAATTATTGGATGAATTCTTCACGCATCTGTGCCCATGTTGTGATTGCACCGGGTGGAAGTGCCTTCAACAATTCCTTTGCTACTCCTTTGAAGGTGGATGGAAGCATTCTCAACAACACCGTTTCACGTGGTACATTCAGAAAATTAAAATAATTGGCGATGTCATTGACTTCATCGAGGTGTTTGTATACATCTTTATGTTCTTTTTCCATAGAATGGTATATCCTTTAGCGCGGAAATAATGTGTCCTTTGAGCTTGAAGGTCACGATAGCGGGAATTTCGGGTTGCACAAGGCTTAGACCGGTGTCCTCACGAATTCTCTTATTGTATGCCTCCATGTACATGTCCACAATGTCCGCCATGTTGTTTTTTGGCTCGCTTTCTTCTTCTTTTTTTATTCGGTTTCAGGCTCGTAACCATATTCCTTTTTGTTAGGAGTCTTCTCAAAGCTTTCAAACTTAATTTCGTTTACCATGTCGTTGCTTGATTCTCCAATGTGTTTGTTCTTCTTTTTATGAAATGCCGACTTAAGATCTTCAAATGGTGATGTTAATGGTGTCCTTGATCCGCGCGTCATATACTACTGAAACAAAGCGAAAGAAAAACGTAAAAACAAACTAAAACTGAATAAGAAAAACCTACTGATTGATTACCACAACGTGGTAATTATTTCCACATCGTTGTAAATCAAATAAAGTAAATCAGAATGTAAAAAGAAAACGAAAGAAACATGAAAAGTCAGAACTCACGAACTAAAATCAAAATTCATAAAAGTTGCCATCGCCATCGGAGGACCATTCCTCGCGACGATGACGCTCACTCTATTTGCAACGATTTTGCTATTTTTAGTCAACGCTCCATTACACATACTTTTCAGCCTTGCTTGTGGGTGTCAACTTTTGTATTCATGGCAACGTTGGTGGGATTCAATATGAATGTTTTGACAACAATAACGGGGTTTGCGGCATTTGGTTGGGCTATCCGATTACTTTAAGGTAGCGCCGAGAGTTACGATCATGCTAGCCCCTTGTAACAGAAAGCACAAACTTTGCCAGAAAATATGACAACTATCGTAAGTTATTAACCAATCGTGTGAATTTAGTCATTTAGTTAATTGACAAATGTCGAAGAAACATGATAAACGTACATCTAGATTGTATATAAAAGTTTGTTACATGGTATCTCTCCATTATCTCTATACTAATAAAAGAGTAGATATTTTGTCATGTGTCACCTTATTATGTCTCTTAATTAATGTCATGTCATTTGTCAACCTATTGATTTTTCATTTTAAATTTCAAAATTTAAATTTCTCACTCTAATTACATTAAATTAATAATATTAGAAAAAAATAAAATAATATTAATATAGATTATAAGGTTATATAATTTCACTTATTTATTTGAATCAATGATTATAATTTTATATAACCAAAAAATATTTCTTAATTAATAATTTATTTAAAATAACTTATTTAAAAAATAATTAATTAATAATTTTAAGTTTTTATTAAATTAATTTTGTACCGTAATACAAGTTTATAACTAGTATATAATAAAACGATGATATTTATAAAAGGGCTAATGGCACAAAAACCCTCAATTTTGCACAAAATTGACGGATTTGCCCAAAGTTCAAATTTAGGTCCATTTTTGCCTTGAACTTGCATTTATTGTGCCGTTTTTGCCAAGTAGCCGGTTTCCCTCTAATCAACCAGTTACCCACTTGCTTAGGTGGAAGGCTAATTAACGTCGTTTGTAAAAATCTCCAATTCCGTTAGATACGTTGTTAAACTGTCGCATCTCATCTCCCTCTATATCCCGATCACTCTTCACCTTATCCCATTTCATCGACTCTATACACAGAGAAAAAAAGGGTTTTCTTGGAGATGATTAGGTTAAAAGTGTTCTTCAACATTTCTTCGAAAGGTAAGGTTTTTACAGGTTGACTGAAATTACATTTACATTCAACATTTGTTGAAATGTGTTCCTAAAGTTAGTGTGTTGATGCAGGAGGGTGTAATGGCTTCATCAGACGAAGGGTACGCTGACCCCTTTGCTGGCATACATGAGCCATTTGCTGGCTTGACTGAAATGGATTATGAACTCCACGGCATTTGCATGGACCACGAACCAGAGGAAGAATTTGTGTCCTCACTTGATAAATGTAAGGATATCTTCCTAAATGTTCTATTAAGTGATGAAAACCTACGAAATTCTAGTATGGCAGATGAAATCAGAGCACAAGTATACCATGCTACTGATTGGCAGAGTGACGAAGATGAACAGGAGGTATTGAAAAACAACTATAGAATTCATGACCCAACCATCAAGTGGGACAAGATGGTACCAAAGCTTGGTGACATCTTTGAATCCCCTGCCCAACTGAAGTTTTGTGTCACCAATTATGCAGTCTCACATGGCTATAGAATATACTTTGAAAAATGTGATAGTCAAAGAATTGTAGCTAGATGTGGAAATAGGAAGGAAGAGAATAAATGCCCTTTCAGAATTTATGTTGCATGGATGTACAAAGAAAGATCTTTTCAGATCAAAGCTATGAATGGTGACCATAAATGTTCTATGCAGTTTAAGTTTGGATCCATTGTGTCCCCTGAATGGATTGGAAGACATTATGTGACTGAAATTGCAAATAAGCCAAAGATGAAACTTCAGGAAATGATTGACGACATCAGACAAAGGTATAGGTGTGTGGTATCTATAGGACAAGTTAGAAGGGCAAGGAAATGGGCCAAAAATTTAATAGAAGGTAAACTCACTGAGCATTATGCAATGATATGGGATTATGCCCATGAATTGTTAAGGTCAATCCCGGGGTCCACATGTCAAGTTGGTGTAACAACCAATCCAGATGGAAAGAATTATTTTCACAGGTTTTATATTTGTTTCAAAGCACTAAGTGTTAGCTGGAAAAGAGGATGTAGGAGAGTAATTGGGCTAGATGGGTGCTTTCTAAAGGGGCAGGTGAAGGGTGAACTGCTAACAGCTATTGGTAGAGATGCCAACAACCAGGTTTATCCAATTGCTTGGGCTGTTGTTGATGTGGAAAATAAGTCCAACTGGACTTGGTTCCTTGAGCTACTCAGTGGTGATCTAGACCTTATTGATGGAAGGGGGTTGGTAGTTATATCAGATCAACATAAAGTAAGTTTCTTTATAACATATTAATCCTTTTTCAAATTACTTATAAATACTTACATGTATGCTGGTTTTTGTATAGGGTTTGCTGCAATTTGTTAAAGATGTATTGCCACATGTGGAGCACAGGCAATGTGCCCGACACATATATGCAAATTTTAGAAAAGCTTACACTGGGTTGGAGTTCAAGAAGCTGTTTTGGGCTGCAGCTATGAGCTGTGTGGAAGGTGATTTCAAGAGACATATGGACAAAATTAAAAAGCTCAATACTGGTGCATATGAGCATCTGATGTCCAAAGAACCCGAAACATGGTGTAGAGCTTACATGAGTACAAGGTATGCATGTGAGGCAATGGAGAATGGTATATCAGAGTGCTTCAACTCCATCATTGTGGATGCTAGGAAAAAACCATTGATCACAATGCTTGAAGAAATAAGGATATACATCATGGATAAGTTTGCTCACATGATTGAGGAAAGCACTAGATGGAATACCCGTATATGTCCAGCAGTGTTAAAGAAGATGAAGCTTTTTGGGAAGAACATGAGGTAACACTTTAACATGTAACTTTTGTTTTAATTTCATTAGGTAACACTTGAACATGTAACTTGTGGATGTAGGTTTTGGTTAATAATTCATAGTCAACAACATGTGTTTGAAGCAAGGAGAGGATGTGATAGCTACATGGTGGATTTAGATGGAAGGCATTGTACCTGCAGGTTATGGGATCTGGCTGGGATCCCATGTGTTCATGCAATTGCAACCATCAACTACATCCATCAAACACCTGATGAGTATATTGATGTCATGTTTTCCAAGGAACAATTCCTTAAGTGTTACTCTGCTAACATTAGTCCAGTGAACGGTTCAAATCTGTGGCCTCAAACTGAATACATAAAGCCCTTGCCACCAGTGTCAAGGAGAATGCCTGGTAGGCCAAAGGTCAATAGAAGGAGACATGTAAGTGAAAATGATGGAAGAGTACACACCCCAAGAACTGTAAGGTGTGGTAAGTGCTTTGAGTATGGCCATAACCAGAAGGGATGCAAGAATGCAACCAGGGAACATATCCCTATGCCACCAAAGAAGAAAGGAAGGCCAAGGAAGGAACAAGATGAACCCAATCAAGCATCATGTGATAGGTCCGAGAGGCAGGAACCTGTCCCTATGCCACCAAAAAAGAAAGGAAGGCCTAGGAAAGAGAGGCAGGAAGCAGTTCCTATGCCACCAAAGAAGAAAGGAAGGCCAAGGAAAAAGGTCCATTCTGACCCAAATCAAGCATCAGGTTCTAAATCTGTTAAAAGCAAAAAATGATGGTTTAGATGGTCATGTTGAAGGTAGGGGATGTGAGGAACAAGTGAAGGATTTGTTTGACAATGAAGATATTGATGATGACAGTCTGGTTGATATGATGTGCACTTTTGAAGCTTCTCTTAGCCAACCAAAGGATAATTATCAGAAAAGTGATGGATTCCAAGATGCAATGGATGCTATTATTCAAAGTATTATTCATGCTAATGATGACAAAGGTGTTGAGGAAGTTGAACCTGACCTGACAAAACAACTTGATGAGGTTGAAGATGCAATGGATGCTATTCTTAAAGGTACAGATGAAAAAAGTCAGTCTGAGAATGAGGGTAATCCTTAACCTGAATTCACTGAAGGAAATGCAAGTGATGTTCTCCCAGAGATGGTGATGCTAGATCTAGAAAGTGTAGCAGACCTACTTGGAGCAGGATATACCATGGCTGAAATAGAGAGCTTGAGAGGGGTTAAAGTTGAATTAGATGATATGCCAACAGTTGAGATGGTTAGTTTCACTCCATCATTTTATAATTGCTAACATTAGTATCAAACATGTTTATATCTTTTATTAATAAGTATTCTTCAAATTTTTATTAACAAGATGTGAATGAAGTTGAGGATATTCCATATGTTGATGGTGTGATGGAAGGAAATGAAGATGATGGTCTTATAAATGATGGTGTGGAGGGAAATGAGGGTCATGGTGAAGGTAATGATGCTGATGAAGTAGCAGGTGAGGGTGATGGTGAGGTTGATGGTGATGGTGCTGGTGAGGGTGATGGAGAGGGTAATGGTGCTGGTGCTGGTGAGGATGATGCAGCAGATATGGAGGGAAATGATGCTGATGATGAAGGTCATGTACCACCTAGAAGGACAAGAAAGCCCTCAGAAAGGATCATCCTGCAAAAGCTGAAGAAACCTTGTTTTGACAAAGATGGAAGGGGTTCCACATCTAGCTATCCAGTAGATTTGGAGTAGTTACCTAGGTATATGGGGGCAAAAGTGGGGATGGTATCATTGGGCAATTGTATAGGTAGCCCTTTTTGGTTAGTTTTTGATATACACCCACTACTTGCAGCATACATCCATTTGTTTAGTATTACATTATTGCTTGCCTTTTTTGGATATTGTTTAGGCTTTTGGGTACATGTTTTGGTATACAAAATGGATGGCTGCTACATGATAGTAAAACTTATGTAATGGATGCTTTATATTAAGGTTTATAATGGATGCCCCCTATTATGGTAACCATGATGTTTTTATTTTATTTTCTAGTACATGTTAAGCATTAGCAATGTACTTTCATTAGTGCAATTCCTTTTATGCAAGTTATTGCAATTCCACTCATGCAAAGTTTACTTTCATTGTGAATGTAACCAAGGGTATTTTAGTACAATTCCCTTTATGCAATGTACTTTGATTATACTTCCATTCATGCAACATATACATGTGATAACAATTAACTACCATTAATAACATTACCATTAATACCCTTAATACATTACAAACATGCAACATTCAACCGTATGCAAGTTAGTGCAATTCCATTAATACCTTTCATGCAATTCCACTCATGCAATTCCATTAATACCATTAGTGCAACATTCAGCCATATGCAAAGTAAGATAGCAATTAACATCATTAATAACATTACCATTAATACCCTTAATACATTAGTGCAATTCCATTCATGCAAAGTTTACTTTCATTGTGAATGTAACCAAGGGTATTTTAGTACAATTCCTTTTATGCAATGTACTTTCATTGTATTTCTATTCATGCAACATATACATGAGATAACAATTAACTACCATTAATAACATTACCATTAATACCCTTAATACATTACAAACATGTAACATTCACCCGTTCAAAAAAAAAAACATTACAAAGATGTAACAATTCTTGATTATCCTTAATATATTACTAATACAGGAAAACCAACAAAACTACATCTTAATAACTACTATTCCTAGCATCAACGATATAACCACTAACAACCCTATGATCACTTCTAACAATGGCTTGATCTCCTCTGTATGACACATCTCCATATTTTGACCTAGTTCTTCATCCGCCCATTTGAAAAAAACACAGTTGCCTCCTTCCACCTACAACAAAAAAATAGGGTTCTATAACATACGTTCCTCTTTGGGTAGTTAGAGCAGCCCTAAAATTCTAGGGAGAAATTAGTACAAAAATAAATAGATTTTTACCTGATAATTAGGGCAGCCCCAAAATTTTCGTCCTGGATTATCAGGTGTTCGTGAGACTGATACACCACAAACATCACCACAGTCGCATCTTATTACCTTCTTGTTCCTCATTCTTGTACCACCATTAAAGCTTGATCTTGAAGACGAAGTTGTCATTTTTCCGTTGTAGTCTGTGACTAATCGTGGCCTGTGGGGGTCGAAGGGATCAATTGCACACGAGGATGTCTATGAAAGAGTTATTAAATGATAAATGCCAAGTATCTTCCACCTAAGCAAGTGGGTAACCGGTTGATTAGAGGGAAACCGGCTGCTTGGCAAAAACGGCACAATAAATGCAAGTTCAAGGCAAAAATGGACCTAAATTTGAACTTTGGACAAATCCGTCAATTTTGTGCAAAATTGAGGGTTTTTGTGCCATTAGCCTTTTATAAAAGGACAAAAGTAAAATAAGTGTGAAAGAAAATAGAAAACATTTGAGAATAATAAATGAGCTGGAAAAAAGAAAGTATTTGGTTATTTAATCTTTATAGGTGCTCTTCATACGCGTCGCCACAACAACGTTTCTTAAAATATTAATTAAATAATAAAAATAAAATAATAATAATATTATGGAATGTTGTAGACTTGTGGTTAGTTCCATGACTCCATCTGTCATGTGATATCATTTTCATGGCATTATATCATTTTATGACTCGTCATCTTCACCCAAAACTTTATTCAAAATTTCAAATCGTTTTTTTTTTCTTTTTAAAATTTCACACAACCTACATAAGCTACATGACTTGGATACGTACTATAATTAATATTTTTTTTTATCTACAAGCATTATCATGTTATCAGCATTAAAAATGGAAGACGATGTATTTGTTACGAAACCTTTTGTTTTCTAATTCAAATTGTAATATATCGAATATATTTATGAATTATAGGTGGTTTTGTTTGTATTATTAAAAGAAATAACTTGTTAACAAAATTACTTTCGACTTTCGTATGACACTTTGGCGTTTGGCCATAGATAGTGAGACACTAGGCCTCTATTTCTTCTTTAATATGTTCGGTTTTTGTTTGATTAAGTTTGTAAACTTTTATAGCTACAACACATAAAAACTCTTTGTAATAAATTTAAATCTCATGAAAAGATGAGTTATATGAATTGAAAAGACTAAAAATGTGTATAGAACTAAAAAAAAAGGAAAAAAAGAAAAAAAAAAAAGAAAAAAATGAGAAGAAAAAGGTGACACGTATGCAGTTTCTCCAACGATTCTACAAGACTACAACTGCTTGTCTGCTTTCACTATAAATCAACGTCATTGGTCATTTTTCCCAAACCCCATCATCACACGACTCCCACCTCAATTCTTACGTGTGAAAAATACAGAGCTTCCATGGGCGACTACACAGAAGACCATCAGTCTCCATTAGTCCAATGCTCGCATTCATCTGATGAAGAATCACAGGAACTCACACACAGGACAGGTATGTTATCTTATTTACTTCTGATGACTAATTTGGGGTTTCCTATTTTATTGGAGTTTGATCGTGTAGTGATTCGACGATCGGTATTTAAATATGGAGTACAGGGACCATATGGACGGCGATTGCTCATATAATAACCGGAGTTATGGGGGCAGGGGTGTTATCACTGGCGTGGAGCTTAGCTCAACTCGGATGGTTGTTTGGTCCTCCTGCAATCATTATCTTTGCTGCAGTCACCGGAGTTTCAAACTCCATTCTCTCCGATTGCTACCGATCTCCACACCCTGAGTATGGCGCTCATAGGCATGTTTCATTTCTTCAAGCTGTCCGTTTCTTTTTGGGTCAGTACCACACCACTCCTAGCATATTCCAATACGAAATTAAATATCAGAAGAGATTAATTATTCGGTTAATCAAGCAATTAATCAAGAAATCGGTTGCATAAACTCTCTCTTAGCTACTTCGGTTGTTCCTGTATAATTAGTCATACAAGCGAGCATCGCAATCGCATTAATGGCGTAAATTCCAAATTGGGGCTAACTTTGAAAAGCAGGGGAGAAGAAGCAGAGGATATGTGCAGTGCTTCTCAACGAGAGTTTATTCGGGAATGATATTGCATACACCATTGCAACTGCTACCAGCATCAGGTGAATCTAATTTACTGGTTTCTTATTAAGATATTTATAACAAACACGAAGATTCTTTATCCGCTTTTTTTGATATTAATGCAGGGCAATATTAAAATCAAATTGTTACCACAAACAAGGGCATGATGCAGATTGTAGATATGAAGACAACATTTATATGCTGCTGTTTGGACTTGTGCAGATTGTCATGTCTCAGATACCAAATTTCCATGACATGGCATGGTTATCTGTTGTTGCTGCCATCATGTCATTTGCTTACTCTACCATTGGCGTCGGGCTTGGTTTTGCAAAAGTTATCGGTATATAATCATAAATAAACATTATTGTTGAATTATAATTATTTACTTCTTAACAAATTATATAATATATATTTTCATGATTATTTCTAAAAAAAATCTCTTTTGGAGTTCCAGAAAATGGAGAGATTATGGGAAGCATTGGAGGAGTTCCTGCAACTTCTGCAATTGATAAAGTATGGCTGGTTTTTCAGGGTCTTGGAGACATAGCTTTTGCTTATCCATACTCCATAATTCTCCTTGAAATTCAGGTGTTTTGTTCCCTCATAAGTTTCATTCTTTATAGGGTAAATTGCAGGAAATAACCACACATTTTATTCTTTTAACAATATACACAATAAACTTTATTTTTCCCTGCAATGTTTTTACCCATAATATCAATGTATCAACATTTTTTTACACCTAATAGCAACTTATTTACAATTCCTTACTCATAATAGCAACATACTTCCATTTCTTTACATGTATTAGCGATATGTAACAAATCAAGTGCATTGTCAATATTAGTAAAGAAATGAAAGTATGTTGCTATTATAGTAAAAAAAAATTATAAGTATGTTACTAATATGGATAAAAAAAAATATGTTGCTTTTATCTATAAAGAAATGCAAGTAAGTTGCTATTATCGGTAAACACAAAAGTACATTGACTATATTGGTAAAAAGAGTAAAGTATGTTGCTATTCATTGCAATTTACCTTTTTTTTTTTTAACCATTACCTAATCTTGATTGCCTTTTTAAAAAAAGGATACATTGAAATCACCTCCATCCGAAACAAAAACCATGAAGAAAGCATCAATGTCTGCAATCATTATCACTACCTTCTTCTATATGTGTTGTGGGAGCTTTGGGTATGCTGCCTTTGGAAATAACACACCTGGCAATATCTTGAGTGGATTTGGATTTTATGAGCCCTATTGGCTTGTTGATTTGGCCAATGCATGCGTTGTTCTTCATCTTGTTGGCGGATATCAGGTGAGACACATTTGTTACACGAGACAATAATCGACTGAAATTGAAAGATTTGTCCCCCCCATAAGTAGTCTCAATCTCAGCCAGACAAGAAATTGCTATTTTTGTCCTATTGAAATCAGTCTCAGTCTCATTGTCAGTGTCAGTGTCATTTTCAGTTTCAATCTGAGTCTGAGTCAAAAGTCAAAACAAAAGCAAAGCTTTTACTAAGCATTCAAATTACAGATATTCAGCCAGCCGATATTTGCACTTGTGGAAACATGGTTTTCTAAGAGTTACCCAGACAGTGAATTCGTGAATGGGTTTTACAGATTGAAGCTGCCATTATCAGAAGCAACATTTCATGTTAATCTGTTGAGGCTATGTTTCAGAACTTTATATGTTGTGACCACAACTGGAATCGCAATGTTGTTTCCATATTTTAATCAAGTGCTGGGAGTGTTAGGGGCCTTAAACTTTTGGTCACTGACTATATATTTCCCTGTGGAGATGTACTTTGTGCAAAGAAAGATTGTATGTTGGACAACAAAATGGGTTGCTCTTCGGACCTTCAGCTTGGTTTGCTTTCTTGTATCAGTTTTGGCCTTCATTGGATCACTTCAAGGACTCATATCCGCCAGATTGAGATGAACACATGTATACTTCTTCGGTTATTTTATTAGAATTCTTGGTTTCATGTACATTCACAGTCCTTTTTATGCAATAAAGTTTGGCTAGAAATCAACATTAATATCCCTTTACTAGTTAGTTGCTAAAGAACAAATTCTGTAAATTTTAAATAGAAATCATAACAAAAAAGGTGGTATTTTGAAGTCTCTGAATGGCTTCTTGCACATTTGTGATAAATGTTGGTGAAAATAGACAAAGCTTCTTTTGTAAGTTGTTGAAGAACCAAAAGGGTAATTTTGATTTTTGAATGGAAATTCTGATGAAAAGCATTGTAGGGTCTCTGAGTGTTTATATTTTGAAACAATTATGAGAATTAAAATCAAAATTAGTTGTTATGTTTAAGTAGTTATGCAATAACATATTTTTATATACGTTTTAAAATTTATATTTGATAATAAATAAAACTCAAAAGTTAGAATAAAAAATTAGAAAACCAATGAAATTTGTTGGACAAATTAATCAAAATTGCTTCCGAGAAAGAGAGTATGTGCTAGAAATATATGAGTTCTTTTTGTCCCACATCGACCGGTTCGCAAATGTGGGAGTAGGGGTGAGTAGTATAAAAGGAGAGGGAGGCCAATGGCTTACTCACTTACCTGGACGGGGTCAATGGTTGATCAAGAAGGTCCATGGCCTAAGTTGACGACCTCCATTGCACTCAGGAGGGGCGTTAGCTTAAGGTCGGCCCAAGTGGTCGAGCCTACGTCATAATTTGTGCTAGTGGGGGCCTGCGTTCGCGCGGCCCCCGTCAATTCTCTAGTCGATTTTTTCTTTTAATTTCGTCCTTCAATCGTAATTCAGATTATTTCATTTTCGCTTTGAGTCCTCAAACTAGTAATGGCGGAATATCAGGAACATGTCGAGATCGATAAACCGTTGTTGCTGAGAACTTCCCATAAGATGACTGGTTTGCTTGTTTCCTGTATTTCTAGTCTTTAACTTTCCTTTTTTTCTTGGTATTTAACAAGAAGTCAACTGTTTTTCGTGATCATTGATAAGAACCTTGTAAAATGACCACCGATTTAGATAAACTTGTTGAAAGCTGTCTTCATAGATGTAGGTTTTTGTGGTTCTATTTATTTAAGACGCTCATCTGTTTTCGCTTCAGTAGATTTTGCACACCAAGTGTTTGTGAAAATGAAAATCTAACCACTCATATTTCTAGTCACAGCCAACACTAATGAAACGAACCCCATAATTGATTTTGGAACATTATATCGATGGTTTCTTAGATGTCCATTTGGTTATTGATGAAGGGAATGTATGGACAGCTGTTGCACATATAATAACCGCAGTAATAGGGTCAGGAGTTCTATCTCTGTCTTGGAGTGTAGCACAGCTTGGATGGGTTGCTGGTCCATTGACTCTCCTTCTATTTGCACTTGTCACCTTCCTAAATGCATCCCTTCTCACCAATTTCCATCATTATTCAGACCCTATCAATGGACAAACCATTACCAATCATTCCTACTTGCAAGCTGTACAAAACCTATTAGGTAAAAGACAATCCTAACCTCCATTGTTAGATAAGATACCTGAATGCGTTTACTTGCTTCAACAGTTTTCCTAATGTCACAGGGGGTTTGAGTGCGAGGATTTGTGCATTCTTGGCTTACTTCAACTTATTCAAGTTAGGAGTTGTTTACACAATTACATCTGCAATCAGCATTAGGCATGCTTCTTTTTGGCAACTGTTTATAATGCTAGTTTTTCTTTTTAGTCTAATTATTGAAGTGAATTTTTTACTGACAGAGCAATTGAGCAGTCAAATTGTTACCATGAACAAGGGCATGAAGCTGATTGTGAATATGCCCTGACTTCTTACATGCTTTTATTTGGAATTATTCAAATCATAGCTTCTCAAATACCCAATTTCCATACTACAAAATGGCTCTCGGTTACTGCTGCAATTATGTCCTTCACGTATTCCCTCATTGGATCCGGACTTGGGTTAGCCCATACAATAGGTATGGAATTACTGATTCCCATCTTCAAAGGAACAAATAGAATCGCATTTCTTCATAAGACAGGTGAAAATTTTGTTTCTTTTTTTAAAAAAAAAAAATACAGGAAACGGAAAGATTGAAGGTAGCATAGGTGGAGTTCCAACTGATAAACCGATTCAGAAAGTATGGTTGGTTGCTCAAGCTATTGGAGACATCGCATTCTCCTATCCTTTTCCTTTAGTTTTTCTTGAAATACAGGTGATGATTAATTAATTGAAAAAAACAACAGGTATAGTTATAAACTGTGTTGATTGTAATTTTGTTAAATATGAAGAGTACATTGAAATCACCTCCACATAAAGAAGTCACCATGAAGAAGGCCTCAAGTATTGCAGTTTTTACGACTACCATTTTTTACCTCTGTTGTGGTGGATTTGGATATGCAGCATTCGGGAACTCGACTCCTGGGAACATCTTAACCGGGTTTGGATTTTACGAACCGTATTGGCTCATTGATTTGGCTAACGCATGTGTTTTCCTTCACTTAATTGGAGGATATCAGGTAAACACACTTTTTGGTCATTTTTGTGATTAGCTTTGAATATTATATATTGAAACGGGACCCAAAAGCGGAAACTAGTGTTGATCTAGTACTTTTTTTTTTTTTTTTTTTCTTCCAGATATTTTGTCAGACGTTATACGCGATAGTGGAAAGATGGTATGCTGAAAAGTACGCTGGAAGTGAATTCATGAGTGATTTTGAGATTTTGGAGATTAGGTTGAATCCTGTTCGGTTATGTTTTAGAACATCGTATGTGGTATTAACGACAAGCATAGCAATGGTATTCCCTTATTTCAATGAAGTGGTGGCGTTTGCAGGATCAGTCACCTTCTGGCCATTGGTTGTTTACTTCCCTATTGAGATGTATTTTGTGCACAAAAAGATTGTATCTTGGACATTCAAGTGGGTTCTTC
The DNA here is from genome assembly GCF_051521515.1 of Lactuca serriola. Classification (NCBI taxonomy): domain Eukaryota; kingdom Viridiplantae; phylum Streptophyta; class Magnoliopsida; order Asterales; family Asteraceae; genus Lactuca; species Lactuca serriola. Next base: position 202,787,874 of record NC_136414.1, on the reverse strand, counting down.
TTCGTATCTTCACCATTGTTTGTTTGTTTGTATCAATATTTGCTTTGATTGGTTCTATTCAAGGACTGATTGCCAAAAGATTTGGCTAAAACACCAAACTAGGCTATACATTATGTACTCTTAACTACTATTTACAACTTATCATATAGACCTTATTATGCTTTATACATATAAATAAATGGGGGGTTGCTAGAATTGTTCCTTATTAGTTTTACTATTGAATAATAGTTTTGAAATTGACATAATAATAGAGTGAATCAGGCACACAATGATATATTGTGTCATGGTTACATTCTTTTTCTTTTTACTACTCTTACTCTTACGAAGGAAATCTAGTGTTAGATTTAGGGATTTTGAATAACAATAAACTTGGATAAACATTTTTCGAAATAAGCCTGGATCGTGTATAAACACTTTCTGAAATATCTAATTCAACCCTTCACCTAGAGTCACATGAATTCAGATCAAGGGATAATCTAAGAAAACGATTCTGATTACTTGCTTAATTAGAAGCTCAAGCACAAAATACCTTGTGGTGTTATTGTGTTATTGAGAGACAAATATGCAGGGAGAAGTAGTTTTCTGTGATCTTCCTTCTGCAATGTTCAAGTCTTCCTTTATATGCAGAAGATGACGATTATGTAGGGAAAAGACGCCCTCTTTGCAAACGTTGGGTTATTTGGGTGGAAAAATCTGACCCTTTTTCTTTGCTATTTTATTAGAATTCTTGGTTTCTTGTACACTCCTAGTCCTTCTTATGCAATAAATCTTGGCTAAAAATCAACATAAATATCATTTTGCAAGTTGTTAAAGAACAAAGTATTAAATATGCAAATCCATACAGAAATCACGATAAAAAAGATGGTATTTTTTAAGTAATGGAGTCTTTGAACATGACAATAGAGTAGTTATGTACTTATGTTACAACTTTTTTATATCACTTAACTTTCGTGCCATTATATTGATATTATTGGCTTCTTGCACATTTGTAGTTCCTCCTATGCAACGAAGTGTTGATTAAAAGTTGACATAAAGATCCTTTATAAGTTGTTAAAGAACAATAGTGGTAATTTTGAATGGAAGTTTTAATGAAAAAGCATCGAGGGGCGTTTGATTGTTTATGTTTCGAAACCATTATAACAACTAGATGATTACCATGAAGTTGGATACAATAACAGTATAAAAATTGTTTGATGATAATAAGACTAAAAATCAGTTCCTATTGTTATCGATAAAGAGAGGCATGTGCCAGAGATATGAGATTGAGAGGGTTCTTTTTGTCCCACATCGACCGGTTAGCAAATGTGGGAGTAGGGACGAATAGTATAAAAGAAGAGGGAGGCCTATGAATTACTCACTTACCTGGACGGGGTCAATGGTTGATCAAGAAGGTCCATGGCCTAAGTTGGCGACCTCCATTGCACTCAGGAGGGGCGTTAGCTTAAGGTCGGCCCAAGTGGTCGAACCTACGTCATAATTTGTGCCAGTGGGGGCCTGCGTTCGCGCGGCCCCTGTCAAGTCACTAGTCAAATTTCTTTTAGCCTAAAAATTTCGCTCTTTAGGACACACTTTAAATACAGTTGCCATATTTTGTGCAAAATTAGTTTTATTGATTACAAGAGGACAGACGGTTGGTGCTGTTTGTAAATTTAGCAGCGCTTTAGTTGATCGATTGGAACAAGGAACATCCATTTGTACAAAGGAATCATAGGCGTTGGTTTTTTTAACAATTTGATGTTTTCAAATTATATGAAAATGTAAAACCTGACTACTCCATTTTTCAGGCACAGCCAACAGTCAAAATGTGTTTACTTGTTTATACAGTCTTTTGTAAATTGTAATGTCACATGAGATTAGGTTTTTGTGTCAAGTAGTCGATTTGAATGTTTTCTATTAGTGAGAGCAATTCAACACTCAAATTGTTACCACCAACAGATTGCGAGTATGGCGTAACACCCATTTAGACTATATGCATTATGTAATATAAAGACATTCCTATAGTTGAAGCCACCAAATAATAATAGAAACCATAGTATTTGTTAGTGAAATGAAATGTACTGGTTGGCAGTTGCAAACATGGTGGATCCACATTGATTCAAACTTGAGATACCGACCTCTCTACCACAGTACCACTACACCAAGTTTCAATTTTGTAAGCAATATCTTTCTCATTAAATATAATCAGTATGGAAATAAGTCAAATTTAAAAGTTTGAAGTGTTAGGACAAGGATGTAAACCCAAGAACTTAAAGCTATATAGAAGACAATACTTTTTTAAAATACGTTGTAAACGAATTTATACAAATACATATGCAAACATACTTTTCTTATTTAATTATGTTAAAATTTAAATACATACTATTATTTAGGTATGTATATGTATAAATACAAAAATCCAGCTTAAAAATGTAAATTTTACATATAAATACACAACTTTATCTTATAAAAAAATGTTTTTATATTGTGTTAATTTGTAAAAGTAAGTATTTATATATTTTTTTATTTGTAAAACACATAGTTACAACGTTTTAAAAATCGGTTTGAACTGACTGGTCAAACCGATTGGACCGGGAACCAAAAGAAGGAGCGGTTAAAATATCACTGGTTTTACGTTGATTTCTGAACCGGATTGAACCAACCGCTTTTTAGAAAAACCCGGTTGAGCGGGTCAAAATAAATTGGTTAAACCGGTTAAACCGAATAAAAACACATAGAAAAGAACCATTTGCATAATAAAGTTTGGTGATTTTTTTTCCCAATCTATCTAGTTTTCTTCAAATAAAAACATATGATAAATGTCATAAAGTTTTTTGATGTATTTGTATTCATCTATAAAGTTTTTTGATGTGTTTGTATTTATCTAAAACTATATTTGTTTTGGTATTATAATTTATTTTCTTTTTGACGTATATGAATTGATGTAAAACACTAATATTTATGGTTATGTGCTATTTTAATGTATTTGGATTGATCTACAACTTATTTTTATATGTATTTTTAATGTTTGAACTTGTAAACGTCAAATTCATGATTTATATATGCATGCATGAATAGGAAAATAAGAAAAAAGATGAAAATTATAGAAGCTGGTTGACCCGGCGGTCGAATCAGTTAAACTGGAACCAGTCATCATACCGGTTCAACTAAAAACCGGTTTTTAAACATTGCATAGTTATACATAGAAATATGTGATTATATGATGAACTAGACACTTATACTTTTTTTATTAGTAAAAATACATATTTATATTTTTTATTTGTAAAAATACATAATTATATTATAAAATATGTATCTATACTTTGTTTATTTGTAAAAATACTAATTTATATGATAAAATATGTCAAAATACACATTTATACTTTGCTTATTTATAAAATTAGGGTTTATAAATATAATATATGTATTTCTACATATTATTATGTAAAACTATATACTTTTACTCTGTTTATAAATAATATAACATCTATTTGTAAAAACAAATATTTATACGTAAAATAGTTTTTTTTATTGTACTTATATGTGTAAATACAAAAATAATACATATTTTACTTAAAAAACATATTTATATGTATTTATATGTATATATACGATTTAAATTGTATTTAAAACCAAAAGATTATCGACTCTGATGCCTTCAAGTTCCATAGGAATTGTGAGAAGCAAAATATCACATATCTTTGTTTTGCTGCCAACCTTATCATTTTCTTTCACGGTGATAATCCGTATGTCTGTGTCATCTATGACTCTCCTTGAGTTCTCTAAGATCTTTACATCCACCCTAATGTTTCCAAGAGCGAGGACTTTTACTATAAAGTGGGTGTGAATGATAGAACTGCCATCGACCAAACCATCGGATTCCCTAAAGGGTCCCTTCCATCATTTAACTTGGTGTCTGCTCATTCATCTCCGCCTGCTTATTTCGTCGAGATTGCAAATGTCATGTTGATAAGGTCAAAACTAGACTCAATGTCATTCCTCACCTCTATATTGGTTTCTAGTATTAAACCCCACATAGTATCTATAAAGTTGGTTTCTCCATTGATGCCACTGTAAAAGGCATTGTATGTAATGGTAGTTGTGTCCGCTCTTACCTATGGCATGACATTCATATTTCACTTAGTGGCCACTCCTCCACTCTCTCTCCCACTTCCCATGATACATTCTATTTGATAAATAAGGTTGGTGTTTCACCCCATTCTCAATTAGGGATGTTTTGCTTAGTATCCGTCTGGAGGAACCCGTTGTCAACTAACATCAACTTGTGTGGTTCTCTCAAATTAAATATTCTCCATTATGTGTTTATCTTATGGATGGCCCTGAAAGACCGCGTCCAAACACATGATAAAATCTGTAATTGGGAGTCTTATCAACATCTTATGTGTATTTTCTGTAACCTTTGTCCTGATTCTTTTATTCATCTCTTCCTCAACTATATCTACTCCACTTAAGTCTGACATGATATGAAACCCAAAATGAACATCAACAATGTTCCTATTTGACAAAAAAAAGATTTGATTTAGTAGTAACTATGTTGCCCCACAATCTTAAGGTTTTAACTTTAAATCGTTCTCCTAACATTTTAAATCTTTTAGTTTAAATTTATTGCTATACAAATCATCTTTTAGTTTAAATTTATTGCTATACAATTTATATTTGGTGTACTAGAAGATGCTTAAAGTTTTTAATCCGAGAGCTCCCAAGTTCGAGCCACTCTCCTAACATCTGTCTTAATTTTATTTTCTCTATGCCGACGTGGCATACTATCTCATCAATCCATTTTTTTTGTGAATATCGACCCATTTTTCTTTAGTTGTAAGTACTCAGTTAAAGTTTAAAATCGTTGGTCTCCGTTTCACAACACTTAATGCCATCATTGTCCACCAATCATAGGTCCCGTAAAGGTGTAAATGCACTTGGATAATCCTTTCCGGTAGAACACATCAAAACACAAAATAGACATTGATATGCATGCAATATATGTACAATATGTGACAAGCTAAGGAAAAAACATGTTGATACGATGCTTGAAATTGAGCCTAACAACATCACTCTCCTTTATACATATATAAAATCAAGGGAGGATTATTAACCGTTCATTAATAATAAGGATGTCAACGAGGGCAAACGGGACGGGGAGTGCATACCCCGTCCCCGCCCCCAAAATGTTCATCCTTCTTATCTCCGCCCCGCCCCGAATCCCCTTTATTACCCCCACCCCCATTCCCCGCCCCTGATTGATTTTGGGCTGCCTTTTTTGGGCTAAAGAAGTTTTTATTTAGGCTAAAAGAAACTATTTTTTAGATAACAAATAATTATTTATAAAAGAATTTTACATGTTAAAAATAAAAAAGTTATGACATCTTAAAAACATTATACTAACAACTTAAAAACATGTTTTTTAAAGAATTTTGGAAGCTCAAAATCATGTTATTGTTTATTATATTTATAAAATTAATATATGTGTAACGCCCCAATTTTCAGATATTGAGTTATGTTGAATCTTTTTGGTCTTTGGGTCTACTCGACGAGTTGGTTGCCCTACTCGTCGAGTAGCAGCGGGTTGGTCCACGTGTTTTAGTGACCTACTCGCCGAGTCCAAGAAGGGACTCGACGAGTAGGAGCTGGCAGATGAAACCCTAAATCCCGGGGTTTTGCACCCTATTTTAAGAAGCACAAGCCTCCTTTGGCCTCTTTACAGTCCATTGAAAGTCCAGAAAGGCCCTAACTCGTGTGTGTGTGTATTCTTTGGAGTTTTAAGCTTGGAGGGAAGTTTTGGTGAAGGAATCACTTGGGGAAGCAAGCTAGTTGAAGCAAAAGTTTGAGGGTTTCAAGTTCTGCATCAGAAAGGGCTCTCTTGAAGGTATTAGATCGTTTTACCTTGGCTCATTTTCTCCTAAACCCTTTTGTGCATGAGTTTAGGAAAGGGTTCTTGTGTTTAAGCTAAGATCTAAAGTTGTAACTTCAGATCTGGACTCCCTTTGGCTTCTAGATTCATAAAGCCATCAACCTTGTCTAGTATGAGCCTTCCCCCAAGGATGTGACTTCATTGCAAGCTTAGTTGTTCCATTTTAGGGTATTAAAGCCTTGCATGCACGTAAAGTTTGTAACTTTACGTGATAAGCATGCCTAAGGAAGTTGGATCTGCAATTTGGGGCCTTGGCATGGCTTAAAAAGTGTCTGCATGGTTAAAGGGCTGAAGGGACTTGGCGAGTCATATGAAGATATGCATTGAACTCGACGAGTTGGAAGAACTCGGCGAGTCCGATGAAGATTACCGTAGACCCGACGAGTTGGATGAACAACTCGGCGAGTCGGTTAATGTTTCCCCAAATTGATCAATGCGTGTGAACCTATCGAGTTGCAAGAAGGAAACTCGACGAGTGAACTTAGGGTTCGATCGCGAACCTTAGGAACTCGACGAGTCACTCCGGAGACTCGGCTAGAGAATGAGTATCTCGAAGAACTCGGAGAGCAACCGAGGGTACTCGACGAGTGAGGGTCAACATGGACTGTTGACATTGACTGTTGATTTTTGACTTGGACTAGGGGTTGACTAGTTGACATATGGGGTACCTTGAAGAGTTGGGAACTTACAAGTATGGTTATACTATGATAATAGGTGGTGGAGTTTTTGGCAGTGATCCGAGAGTTGGAGTTATTTACCGAGTCGACATTTGCGAGGTGAGTTATCCTCACTATACTAAGGGGTCTAAGGCACCAAGGCCGACCCATTGAGTATGTTATCCTAGCAGTGTTAGTATGTTGAGTATGAAGTTAATGTTACATGCTTAGTGGTTATGCCGGTTAGGTAGATCTGTAGGACTACCTGTGTTGTTATATGATTGTCTGCATGCTCAGTGGTTATGTCAGTTAGGTAGATCTGTAGGACTACCTGTGTTATATGATTATCTGCATGCTCAGTGGTTATGCTATATGTTGATATGTTATGTGGGATGGGTTGAGGTGGGAGTGCTTCGTGCGGTAACCAACAGACCCGAGGGCATTCCAGTTATGGGCTAAGGGAGACTTGTACTGTGGGCTCGATGGCAAGCCAAATGTGAGTTGTGGGCCCACAAAGGCCATCTAGACTCACACTGTGGGTCCAGGGGGTAATCCAGTCTATAAGGCTATGGACCCGTTGCATTCTGTTCAGTTTGTTATGTTATGATGTTGCTGACATGGTTATGTGGATTGTATGCGTATCGGTATTTTGGGGGAACTTACTAAGCTTTCGGGCTTACAATTTCAGTTTATTGTTTCAGGTACTTCAGGGGATTGGGGCAAGGCCAAGGCGTGATCGTACAACTCCTCACTTTTTATGAATTTGTTTCTGGGATACTCTGATATGATACATTTTGAAAACGAGTTGTAATGTTTAATGGATTTGAAATGTTTTAAAAGTTTAAATTGACTTGAATTTTTATGGGTGTTATAATATGTGTAATTTATTAACGGGGTCCCCATAGGGGTTTCGGGAAAGGAAATAAATTACTCCAAACAGGACGAGACCCCCACAGGAACGGGGTCCCATGGAATTTTTGACATCTCTAACTAATAATGATATTGAACTATTGAAGGAATAATAATTTGGAAACTCAGACAAGGACATCAGTACTCACATATGCTCAATTAATATATATATATATATATATATATATATATATATATATATATTGAACCGACAAATATAAATATATAATCTACACCTAATTCCACCTATGTCCACGATGAGATTTGAACTCTCGACCTCAAAAATGGATGACACTATCTGATACCGCTGGGCTTAATTTACATATATAAAGCTTTGAATTAAGCGAATCCTTGGAGGACATAATAAAGTAACTATCATCGTAATAATTCGAGCGATAAATCCTTAAGAACAGTGATTATCAGATCCTCGTTTTTTTTTCTTCATACTATAGCTATAACACTTTACACTAGGGATGAATGCGGTGCGGTTCAGTATGATTATTAGCTAAAACTTTACCACTAACCGTAAATGCGGTTAATCCATTTTCAAAACTGCTTGGTGCGGTTAGGCGATTATTTTTGCGATGCATTTTTTTTTGTGTTACGGTTATTAATTGCATGGATTTAATGCGGTTATTTTGTGTGATTTTAACTACCGTTTAGAGCTCAAATAGTTTTAGGAGTTTAAACATATTACATGTAATAATAAAAAAACCATAATGTATAAGATAATTAACTTAAAATACAAACAACTAATATCTTAAAAACGTCAAATCAATAGTAATTAACAATAAATATCATAAAATTGTATAATTTCATTATTTTTCGAAGTTAAACATAAAAAAAAAACAACACTTATGTCTTCAAGTATTTTATTCATCTTTCATCCATAAAACTTGTCTTGTTTTTAATATTTAATATGTTAATAATTAATAAAAAAAATTGTATATAATATATACGGTGTGGAGCGGTTTTTGAAAACTAATAACCGCATCACACAACAAATTTGCGGTTTTTGAAAAACAGAAAACCTCAGCATCGATTTTTATTGCGGTTGCGATTTATGCGGTTAATTTTACTTGCGGTGCGATTTTTGCTCCCTCGTACTTTACACTACCATGATGCTAGACTTATTGTCATTCCCTTGCGAAGAACTTGAAACATTCATTACATATATACACAGTAAGAAAAATAAAATAAAATTTAGGGAACAATCTTGGAACATTTTAACTTATCAATCCAAGAAACCAATGATGATTTGGAGTTTCGAAACCCTAAAAACCCATGTTCCTTGCTCTTGTTCATGATATCCAACGTACCCTCAATGCTAAGTACAAAATCCACAAACCACCATCCTCCAACTTCCTCTAATTTCGTTGTCAACAACTCCTTTTCCTGCACAATCGCATCCCAAACAGGCCCTTTATCCTTCATCATCTCCCCCAAGCTCTTCCGGGATTCATCTTCTTGAAGCCCTCCGTTCTCAGCATCAAATTGCTCAGCCAAAATTTTCCAGAAGTGCTTCCATTTAAAAACGTCGCCATTACAAATGTTAAAAGCTTCATTCTTTGCAATTGGGTCAACGGCCGCCCATATATGGTGCTCGGCGATTAGGTCGGCATCAGAGACGTCGTTATAGCTATTCCACGCCTCCTTCGTCCCTGGGAATTTAAAGGGTTCACCCTCGTGCTTACATATTGCAGCATAAACACATAAACTTGCTAAAATGTTCATCATACTGTAGGGAGAGAACCCTAATACTAATCCTGGTCTATGAACAGACCATGTCAATCCTTCCTTCTTTGCGACCTCTTTAAACAAAATATCTTCGAGTGTGTAATAGAAATTCGGCTGATTAAGCCTGGGAAGATCTTCATAAAATGGCGCATTATGAGACACGATCCCTTTCCCCCATTCTTCAAATGGTCCCATGTAATGCTTACGTCCTGTCTGTAAGCATATGTGTTGTAAATTAGGGGCATTAGGGATCACTGCATTGAGCACATTCGTGAACATTTTCCCATTAATCTCGCAATTTTCTGCTTCTGTGGTGCAATTCGCCCATGTGACGTAGAATATATGGGTTAGGTCTTGTAGTTTCGAGAGTTTGGATTGTGTTTCTTCTGGATCTGTGATGTCGCACTGGATGTATTCCATCGGGTAATCGGCGTTCCACTGTGGTCGAGGGCGGCGGGCGACTCCGTATACCTTCCATGGACCACCGGGAGTGTCGTGGAGAGGGAGGATTTCGGCGAGACTATTGCCGACGATGCCGGTGGCTCCGATTATCAAACCAAACTTCTGGTACTTGCGAGATGGATTGCTTTCATCGAGTTTTTTCTGTAATACACAAATCGTTAGCAATTGAATATGAATTATGAAACTGCATTACCTACGTATGGATGAGAGATAGAGGAATGATGTACCCTTGCTGCGCCAACGACTCCCGATCGCCACCAGCTCATGCTTTCCGTTAGGATCAAGAGGATTGCGATTTGGAAATGAATAATTTGCAGAAAGAGAAAACAGAAATGTGATATTTATGAAATACAGCCTCCTATAAACTTGGTCAATCACCAAACCAAACACTTTATGTGTGTTTTGTTATATTACAAATTTACAATTTACAATTACAATTTACAATTTACAATTTACAAATTACAATGCAAGCAATGAACAATAATTTCGTAAATATAAACACATTTTGAGATCATATACGTTCGTTTTATATAATGTGTATATATTGGGGGACGAGGCAAGGTAAAAAAGAAAATAAAAATCTAGTATAACTCTCAACCAAGTCAGTTGACAAAAGTATCAGCAGTTCAGGACCATGACGTTCCCTTGTGTTAATATGTCATTGTCTTTTTTTTTTTCAAAATCAAAAATCAATATATTATACATTACGTTTATTATAAAATTATTTAAAAATATAAAAAACTATGTTGTAATTCTCAATGAAAAGTATAATATTGATAAATTTTTAATGTATATCTGAGAATGTCAAATAAAATATATTTTTGAGTAAGATAGATTGTTGATAAATAACCAAAATATTAAATTTGTTTGATATGATATTACTGATTGTATATATAATTTAAACAGAAATTAATATATTAATAACTGGTTGGTTTGTGATCGGTTGTGAATAGCCTTCATTACATTACATATATTTAGTTTTCTTTGACTAACAATTTTCTTTTTGGTTAACTGTCTTGTATATATAAGAGTTGAATTTCACTGTAAATGCTTCAATCATAGTTGTTGGTAAAAATAGTTGCTTCTGTTGATCCAATGGCTTCCAATTCGTCTGACATACCTTCACTTAAGGTAAAAATTCAATTGTTTACTCGAGTTCGATTCTTTTGTTTGTTTTAGTTGGTAAAAATAATTGATTCGTTTGATTTTATGGTTTGCCAATTCATATATTGTTTCTTCACATAAGGTAACCTTATTGTCTCGATTCCTTTGATTTTTAGTCCATTGTATAGTCAACTTCGATATATAATTGAAGTTAATGTTCATTTATGCTTCAAATTTCGATTTCATATGTATTAACAATTGTGTTACGTATACTTTTTATGTAGAGCTTTGAAGTTGTTGCTGGAAAAGTCAATCCACCGTCAGAGGTATCAAAATCGACAGTTGATCTTAATAATTCCAATTTGTCTGACATACCTTCACCTAAGGTAAAAATTCAATTGTTTAATTGATTTCTGTTCTTTGTATTTCATTGCATTTGTTTGTTTAAATTGGTAAAAATAATTGATTCCATACATTTATGGTTTGCCAAGCATGGATGATATAACTTCTCTCTTTTTTTTTTTTTTGAAAGAGCATGATATAACTTCTCTTATTTACTTAAATAAGCATATTTGGATAAATTGATCATTTATCAACTTATAGTGGTTTGGTAGCGGATTATCAACATCCAACTATGAACACATCTTGAAAAAGCATCTCATAAGTGCCAGACTTTTGAAGCCTTAACAACAACATATTATCAACATCCAGTTGTTGAATTGAACCTTTGGCTAATGCACGTGTTTTCCTTCACTTAATTGGTGGATATCAGGTAAACACTTTTTGTGTCATTTTCCTGATTAATGAACAATTTATGCAACTTACGTACCATACTTTGTTGAAATCGGTTTATTTGTCGGTAGGATGGAAGCTCATGGGTTAAACTCATCCTGAAAATTGAAAGGAAAAGAATATTATCAATCACGATACCTTCGTAAAGTGGAAAGGGTATGTTAATTGGTTTAGATTCAAGTTGATATTGTACTTTTAAATATAGCATCATACTTTCATTTTTAATTCATATTTTCAAAAAAAAATTCATGTTGTTTCTTATTAAACCATTGTACTTTCAAAGTACAATGGTTAAATAAGAAAATAAAACAAAAAATTATAAAAATGAAGATTTACAAATGAATGTTAAATATATAATTCGACAAACAAAAAAAGTACATTCACAAATCACAATGGGGGGGGGGGCATAACGGTCATTTGACAATTGTCATATTTTTAAAAAATGTATAAATGGGGATGGGGGCAAAATGGTAATTCGTCTTTGAAAATAATAGTAGTGTACTTATTTTCAATAAAATTTATGTTATTTTCTTATTTAAGCAGTGTACTTCTACCTATAGCATCATACTTTCATTTTTAATTAATATTTTAAAAAAATATGTTGTTTTTGTCATTAAACCATTGTACTTTCAAAGTACAATGGTTAAATAAGAAAATAAAACAAAAAAAAAATTAAAAAAAATGAAGATTTAGAAATGAATGTTAAATATATAATTAGACAAAAAAAAAAAATACATTCACAAATCAAAGTACAATGGTTTCTTCTATAACTTGTTTGATCGGATTTTATTTGCACCTAAATTCTTACTATTTAAATGAATAAAACGAAATATGTCCATTTTAGAACATCAAAACATTCTCTGTTTAAGTTTCTTCATTTTGCTTCAAGTAGTCGGGTTTTCTGAAGTTAGAACACATGAAAATGTGATACAAGGTTTCAACTTCATATTAACTATTACTTTGTCTTTTTTTTTTTTTTTTTTTTTTTTTTTTTTTAATGTTTTTTGATATGTTGGTAAGTACTATATGCCACAAAAAGTATATGATTTTTCTGAAATTGGATAACTTAGATCGTTTAACTATTGAAATTTTGTAGTGCATTTTCAATTTTAATTAGTATGTTTGTATATTTTGTTGGTTTGTTGGTAAACAAAACGTCTAAATTCCGGACCATGCAAAGAAACAACATCACAAAGCACTTTTCCCCGTTGGAATATTCTATGTGGCGATTACTCAACAACTAGCACCAAATCCAAATGATTAGAATCAAATGCCAAAATTTAGCTTAAGAAAACCTCCAAATATTATCGGGGGTAAAATCATCAATCAAAATAAACAATGCACCATCAAAGGGTTAACATTAAGAAGTCGAACTGTAGCCCCACAAAAGATCTAATATAACCTTTGTGAGCACCCAATATCAAAAGACAATAAAAGGGAACCGTCCTGATTATGATTATTTGTTGTAATATAATTTATAAAAGTCAACTCTTCATTTGATATGTTTTTTTAGTATAAAATATTTCAATTGTTGATGAATTGTATGAATGTCATTTTAATAAATAGAACCAATGTTAAAAAGGCATAATTATGTATATGCTATTATTAAACGTTAATAAAGAGAACATCTAAATATCGTATGGAAAAGAATTTGATGATGTTATCGTGAACTGTCTTCAACACACAACTTTAATTTTAGGCAATTTACTTTGAAAAATCTGTCCAAATGAGTCGAACTTTCAAAGTACAATGTTGTGTAGTAGACATTTAAACTTACCTCTCACTCCATCCTTGATCCTCAACCTAAAACAGTCTCAGCAAGCCTATACAACTTTACACATATGCACTGGCCTTTTAAAAAACTTTGCCAAATACTACAAACAACAAATTTTTGAAGATACAATGCACATAGATTGTCTTTTAATCTATTGTTATTCTTTATTCATTCATATGTAATATAATTGGGTAGATTTGTCATGCACATTGCTAATATAGTAACGAATGAATGAAATATGCTATAAAAATAAGATAAATCAATATATTGTTTATACATTTTTCAACCTGTCCACCGGACGAGTATAACACTAGTTTGGATGGGTTTCACTGAGCATTTTAAATGGTTAAACTGTAAAAAATATCAAAAAATAATAATAATAATAAATAACCAATAATAAAAAAATATAATGATTACAATAACAATTTTTTAAAATCCAATTTTCAGATTAAAAATAAAATAAAAAAATATAGAAAAACCATAGAAATAGACAAATTTGTTCACCTTATTCTAGGAACAAAAATTAACCATACGACATAAATAACAAGTATTTTGGCAAGGATCCTTGCAAAAATACGATAAATTTTGCCAAACTAAAAAACGACACATTTTGTTATTTTTGCTAGGACCATCAAAAATACTTAGTCCAGTTTTGTACATTATAAAAACATAACTTTCATGTTTTTACTTTATTTTTTAGAAAAATTCAAACATAAAATTCTTTCAAGACATGGTCAAATACTTAGATCTACATAGATCTAGGTTCAAAGTTTATATTTAGAGGGACGAGTGTGGGCAACGCTATAAGGGCGTTATCTGATGTGGTAGCCTAATAACGGCGCCATAACGGGTGGAACACCGCCCCGACTAGCCGTTATTAGGTGTTATGTTATCCCTCGTCATTGTGGTAATGTATCTTAATGCAGAACGTTGCAAAATTAAACCGTTTAAAAACGGTACAATTTCAAAATTCAAGCGCTTAAAAACGGTAACTTTAATAAAAAAATTTACTAATTAAATTTTCATTATATATATATATATACCTCATTCTTTTTACTACACATATATTTTTCTATATCTATTTATTAAATCACTCAAAACACAAACACACAAATCAACCAATTATGGATCAAAACCCGAATACTCCTCCTCCAAACACAAACACATCCACTCCAATAGGTTTTGCGGCATACGAGGGCTACATAAACCTCCTCAACTCGCAAAACTCACCACAAATTCCATATACCGCCAATTTTTTCAATCCAGCCTCATCCCCACTACAATTCTCTACCTCGCCTTTTTATATGACAAACAACCACATAACCCCCACCCACACAAGAAACGGTTATTGAGATGCAAGCCGGGGGTAGTCGGAAAGCATCGGGAAAAAAAGGGAGATCAAAAAAGAAAGGGAAAGAGGTCGTGGTCGGGGCTGAAGAAATGGAAGCACCTCCAACATGGTGAACACCGGAGGTACTTCAAAACAACTAACTTTGGGGAACGATATGAAGATAGTTGCTTTATGGGATGCCGTAATTGTCAAATTCCGCACAATTTTGAACAAGAGTGACACATATCGCAATAATGATATGCTTAGTGGCAAATGGACTCAAATTAGCCGGAAGTGCACCAAATTCAATTCCATATATAACAAACTTTCTTCGCAACGTCAAAGTGGTGCCAATGATTTCGATGTGTTTAGAGCCGCGATGGAGGAATATCACGTGCAAATGGGTCACATATTTGAGTACGAAAAAGTATGGGAGATAGTGAGGAAAGATCCAAAATGGATAAAAATGCCAACATCATCGGAACAACAATCAAAGAGGTCTCGTGGTTCGGGTTCGTTTGACGTTTCCGACGGACACACGAATATCGACCTCAACGCGGACACCGATGAGATCCCGAACGAGTTTGATGACATCGAGGAAATCTCTCCGCCACGACGAACGATGGGGCACGACAAAGCGAAGCACGCGCAACGACATGCGTAGGAGAATGAAAGTCGGCTTCGAGAGCACGAGGAAATGAAAAAAAATTCGACGCCTACGCGGAAATTGCAAATAAAAGATATGAATTGCAATGGGAGCATTTGGATTTCCTTCGTCAGGAAGCCCAAGAAGATCGCATATAGAAGAATTTGACAATTCTTACGAAAAACGAAGAAAATGTACCACCAAGACGAACTGAAATGATACGGAGGATGAAGACAAAGATTGAAAGCAAATAATTGGACAAAGAATTGTTTGTCGGTGTGTTTTTTAAATTATTAGGACTATCATGTGTTTTTTGTTCAATGTTTTTTTTTTTTAATGTTTTTTTTAAAAGTTTGTATGGTATTTTTAATTTACTAGTTAATGAAATTATGTTTTATTAATTTATATGTTTTTTTATAGATATATGACATAAAAAAATAGAACAAATTAGAATAATATAAATTAAAAACATCCAAAATTTTTTTTAAAAAAAATAGAAAATAGTATGTGTTATCCCATGTTATTTGGTGTTGCCCATTTTCTCATTTGGTGTTATAACACCAAAGTATGACTAGAATGATGAGATGGACAATTTAGGTGTTATAACATGTAATAACATGCTGTCCACACCTAATAGTCTTAAAGATAAAGATAGTGATTTCAAATCCATATATTTTAGGATGAATACATTGAAAAAGAGATAGAGCACAACTTCTATGAAAATATGACATTTTGGTATGGATCCTTACGAGAATGTCACATTTTAGCAAAAATACCTACGAAAATATCATATTTTAGCAAGTTTTCTTGGGTAGACCGGGTGTTGCTCAAAAACTTGCAAAAGTTACATAAAATATATTGTTTTTCATTTTGTTTTTGTTTAAAGTATTCGGGTCACCAAACCCATTATGCAGCAAGGCCTAACCCATTTCGTAGGAAATGACAAAACTCCTAGGAGTTAACTATTTTCGTGATATGTTGACTTTTTGTTTATTTTGTGTAAGAATCTAAATAGTTGTTTATTTTTATCTTTTCTCAAAGAAATATTAGTAATCTCCACGATTTACACCATTTTGCTTGCTTGGATAGTTGAATATACGACTTCAGTCAACTATGCTCGTTTTAAAGAAATCCTTCAAGTTGTTTGAGACCGTTATTTGTGAACTAAATAATAAGCCGGGGTTTATTTTAGAAGAAATCATAGTGTAAGGTCATAAACAACATAACAATAAAAGTATGAGGGCTAAGATGTCAATTTAGCATAATAAATAAAAATCTGACCGTTGTGAGCAAGAAAAACAAATGCGACCGTTACCATCTCCGGTGTTCATAACCCTCTAAATATCCAGCAAATTACCCCTGAAATCATCTAAATTCCGCAGTGTTATTTGAGAATCTAGAGCAGATTTCACCTGATCTCACATTTCTTTCGTGAATCTGATTACTTCGCTCTTGTTTGTGTTTGATTTCCTCTTTTTTTTAAGCTTCTCGAACTCATTGATGGCGGAAATGAAAGATCTCCACCACCACCTCGTGGAAATTCCGGTCGATGGAGAACACCAGAAACAGATAATCTCCGCCATTAACGCCATCTCCGCCATCCAAGACCACCCACTAATGGAAATCTCAGAATCCCCCGGCCACCTCTTACTTCTGAAACTATTACAGAGAGAAGAAGATCTCTCCGGCCGCCGCATCGCCAGAAAAGAAACAAGACTCGACACTCTCAGACGAGAAATCTTCCAACTTTGTTTATTTTTCTTCACATTCCATGGTCTTTTCTTGACCATTTTATTCACATCATCAAACAACGACGTGGGTGTTGACGTTTGTCAAAAATGGTGGATACCCATGACCACATCTTTATCTTTTTGTGTTGTGATGGTGTTCTTGGTTCAGATGAAGCTTTACAGATACTGGAAAGTGAACGGAAGGATTCATCAGGAGAAAAGTGATAACAGAGGAATAACGAGATGCATTCAAGAGTTGAGGATGAAAGGGGTTAGCTTCGATTTGTCAAAAGAACCAGGAAATGGAAAGAGGATGAAGAGTTCAAGTGTTGAGATCAAATGGAAGCCGATCACTTGGTGTTCTCAGTATCTTGTCACTATTTGTCTTGTTTTGGCTTCTGGTTTATCTCTTCCGATTTGTAAATTCATGGTTTGTGCGTAACCAAACGCCATGAATTGTCGAGACTTTTTCTTTCTTTTCTTTTTCGTTGCTTTGATTAAGTGGGAATGAAGCGTTTTGGTCCGGTCATCAAGTATGTGTTCGTTCGACTGGATTTTGACACCATGGTTAACCAGAAGAGTGACACGGCTTGTGTTGTTCGTTCATGTTGAACTCAAGGCTTGATGAGGTTTTTTTGATGAATAATTTGATTTATTGATTTATTATAGTGAATAGTTTTTTACAAGGATACAAGAATCTAACTTAAGTATCAAAATCTTGTTTTGCCATTATGTGTAATGTTCGGTTTTAACTTCTATAAGATATTGGAGAAAAATACACCTTGTCAAGTCCATAATGAAGTCCAGCCAAGTTTGTTTCAAGTTCATTTTAACAACTTCCTTTGTTTTCTAGTTTTATTTTTATTTTTATTTTTTTTTTGGAAAAGGCAAATGATATCCTTTGGTTGTCTAAAGCTACATTGACTTATAGACTACAAAAATATTATTCAGAAGAATCAATTTCTATCGCATTGTGTAGGAGAAATTAAATACCCTTTTATATTTTCTTAATATATATTCCTAATCATATTAAATGTCGACAAATATATTAAATATTATTACTTTTGAAAGTAGAATACCATCTAAATTTATCTTTTTTTTGAAACAACAAACTATACCTTTTGAAAGTAGAATACCATTTAAATTTATCTTTTTTTTTTAAATGACAAACTATCTATAAATCTACTCCTAAATACCACCTATGTCTCCTAAAAGATTTGAACCCATGACCTCTCATTTGAGATGTTCACTCATTACCGCTAGATCAAATGTCTTTTGGTGTCTAAATTTATCTTACACCATGCAACCTACTTCTTATGACTAATATAATTATAACCTTGATATATAGTTGATTATGAATGAGAAGAAGGTAGCAATTCACTCATGGAAATTAGAGATGAGCATCGGAACCGGGTATCTACTTTTGGAATCGGAATCGTCTCGGAACTGCTGGTTCTGGAACTGAAATTGCCTTAAGCGGTTCCAGTTCCGGTTCCTAAAGTTATGGAACCGCCTTAAGCGGTTTTGGTTCTGGTTCTCATTTTTTCGGAACCGCTACACGCTGGGTACCCGTCGAAACCGGTTTATATATATATATATATATATATATATATATATATATATATATATCTGTGTGTGTGTGTGTTACTTAGACCGGTTTAGAATATATTGGTCTGATTTTGTTCCTCTTTGGTCCGAATTGATCCGATTTGGATTAAACTGTAACGCCCCGTTCCTAAGAGTACCTAATTGTGAGTCCCCGAGATTTAAGAGAAATGATATTTTGGTCATCTTGTGGGAAAAGTGGAAATTGAGGGACAAGTATGAAATTAGGGACTCGCCGAGTACGCCCAACGTAAGGCGTAAGTGGACGCGGGTGCAAGGTTGAGTACGCCCAGCGTACTAAACACTACTAGAAAACAGGGCTTTAATGACGCGCAATCTATGACACACAGTGATTTATGACCCATAAAAGTGGGTATCGTAAAAAAAATGTCATCTCTGTTAAAATTTAAAGGATTTAGAGTACGCATTTTCGCGTGCCTTAGGATTAGATGTCGTTTTATAATTTTTTTCACCTAAAACGCGCCTCCTTTTTACTAAATTTGAGTGGGAAATGAAATCCTAAAAATTAGAAAAGCCCGCCTTCCTTTTCTCTATCACTTTTGTTTCCCTCTTTGCCCTAAGCCCTAAGCGTGTTTTGTCGATACTGCCCCCTCAAACGTCATTGTGACTCCAGTCGTGTTACCCTTCACTGCAGTTCCAAAACCATAACCACATGAGCCGCTTAATAGGCCACGAACCACATTCTAAACGTTCCGTACCCAAACGCAGTACAAAATTGATCTCGATGCCGGCCGAAACGCTCTCTGTTACAGCGTCGTCACGATCCAATCAATCAGTCAGTTTGTGATGGGAATGTGTTTGTATCGACTTGGGTTGCTCCGATTCATGATTGGGTTCAGCGAATTGATGATTTATTTGGCGATTGGATCGCCGATTCGACGATTGGTAGGAATTCTGTCGACGATTCCAAAAATCACTGATTCATCAAAAAACCGCTTCGACTCTTGTTTTGATTCCTCGATACTAGGTACGATTAGCATATTATTTCAAACCCCTCTCCCCTTATACTCCATCTTCTTCAATTACATGACTCTCGTTTTTAAATGTTAACAATTTACCACCGAGCAGTGACTTTCAGTCTCCAATTTATATTTTGCTTCTCTTCTACTGCTATTCTTCGTATTGAGTTCACGTGGTTCATTAGTTAATATGAACTTAACTCAAATCCTTGAATTTTGTACATGAATGTGGTTGAATATAGTTACATTGTCCTCACATAGAATATTGTTAATCCCACCTACAGGCTACACAATGTTCAGGGCATCCTATTAAATCCATATGCAGTAGGCTCAAGGCAAAGGAGGGTAGGATCAGAGGCAATCTGATGGGGAAGCGTGTTGACTTTCAGTACGTACAATCATCACTCCAGGTCCAACCATTAACATTGATCAACTGGGAGTACTATGAAGTATTGCTTTGAATCTTACTTATCCTGAGACTGTTACTCCTTAATCCTTATAACATTGAAAGGTCTTCTTCTTCTTCTTCTTCTTCTTCTTCTTCTTCTTCTTCGCTTTATTATATTTTTCTCTACTTCTTCTTGTTTGAGTTTTAGCTAAACTTGTTTTTTCTTCCATTTTCCATTAGGCTTAAGGAGCTTGTTGAGTATGGTCCTCATCCTCCTCCTGGTAAAACTGGAGCCAAGCATATTATCAGGGACGATGGTCAAAGGCTTGATCTTCGTTACTTGAAAGCAGTGATCATCATCTGGAGTTTGGATACAAGGCATGTTGTACCTTCTGTATATCCTTGATTATGTTGTCATTCTTGATAAATGATAACCTTGTTATCCTACACAAGTGGAGAGGCACTTGAATGATGGAGATTTTGTGCTTTTCAATCGACAACCGAGTCTGCATAAGATGTCTATAATGGGGCATAGGATTAAGATCATGCCATACTCCACCTTCTGGTTAAATCTATCTGTCACTTCACCATACTTCACTTGAATGATGGAGATTTTGAGTTGTTAAAGGTATGCCATTGTAGCTTATGTTCTAAATTATATAAATGAAAAATATACCCTTCTGTTTGTAATGTACACACTTCACTTGAAACAACATAAATTCATAGGAAAATGAACATATGGAACTTCTGCAATGTTGCCCAAGCTTGAGAAGGCAAAGATAAATAGGGCCGATGTGGTTTTGGAAGCAGAAAATGTTGCTTCAGAGACTATACTGTTCCATCTAATCCTTATCAAGTGCCTAATGGAGTACCTATTGTGGGTAGTTCAGTAAAACTTGATGTTTTCAGAAGGAGATATGCTTGATAAATTATATATGATTTTGCATTTTTTTTTTGTTTTCAGAAGGAGATATGCCTGATGGGAGTTGGAAGTGTGGTAAATGTAACAACATAAACTACCATTCAGAACGAAATGTAACAGAAATAAATGTGGTGCTGAAAATGAGAAAATCTACATCCAAATGGAACTGTGTGATTAGATTCTTTCCATGATCAACAACTCCAACAGATTATGTGCAGAGAGTGAAGTGTTGGAAGCAATGCACCAGGTTAATTTTTTTTAATCTTCAATAATATTCATATCATATTACATTATAAATGCGTATACATAATAGACATGTTTGTATATTTGGGTTGAATACTCGTATTTTTATTCCTAAGCAGTGGAACCGAATTCCTTGGTTGACCCACCCACGACATGGCATCAACCTCACCATACTTCCTTTTTTTTATGTTTTGATTATGAAAATTTTTAAGGCGATTGCTGGAGAAGCTGGGGTTCCATTTTTCTACCGGGTAGGTTTCGAATTTGAAGAAATGTAAGTAAATTTTATCACACTTTTATAAACATAATGCTCGATTGCTTGTGTTGTGGGAAAAACTTTATCAATTTTATGCTTTCAAATTGTTTACATGATGACATAGAACAGATTTATTTATGTTTTAGACTAAATGTATTGCTGGTTGTTTTAGGCTCCATGTATCATCTTTATTGATGAGATAGATGCTGTTGGATCCACTAGAAAGCAGTGGGAAGGTCATACAAAGAAAACACTTCATCAACTGCTTGTGGAAATGGACGGGTTTGAACAAAATGAGGTACCCACAGAAAAGTCAAGTCCTTTTTTGTTTTTTTTTTCTTGTTATACTTATCACCCCTCTTCTTCTTCAGAGCTATGAACTTAATTTTTATAACAAGGCATAATTTGAATGGTTGCGACAAACTTGCCTGATATTCTTGATCCGGCTTTAACAAGACCTTCAGTGAGTTATGATGATGTCCCTTAATAGTAATGTAGTATTAGGTTATATAGTTAGTGATGATTATTTGTATTTGACATTTTAGTGCAATGAATTATCTTTTTTATTTATTGTATTTTATGTTGTATTTTGTATGACATTAACTTTTGTGCAATGGATTGTATTTTTTGGTATATGGTATTTTATTTTCTATTATGAGACATGAAATGCAAATTTAATTTGAAAATTAGTAAATCTATAAATAATTTTTTTTTTTAAAATAAAAATAAAAATTACGATACGCAAAAATGTGTGTCATCTTCATTTATGACATGACCTTTCTTGACAGCGGCTTTAATGATACGCATTGCGTGTCATAAATACGTGTCGTAAATGCGCGTCGTCTCTCGTTATGACAGGGTCTTCCTTGACGCGCATTTGCGCGTCGTAAAAGGCCTTTTTTCTAGTAGTGAAAGGTACGCCCAACATACTCTCAGAGTTCTAAAACCCTAAAATTAGGGTCAGCCACTATATAAGGAACATGTTGGTGCATACCCTAGCCTCCATAAGCTCTCCCTTAACCTCAGAAACCCTAAGATAGCCGTCCCACCTCCTTGATTGGGTGTGTTTGGTCTTGGAAAGCTTGGATTAGCAAAGGAGAGCATAAAGGAAGAAAGGAGAAGTTGTCAAAGAAGGAGAGAAACGGATGGAGCTTATAGATCTGGGAAGACATCATCCTTTGGAGCCTATTTGAGGTATAAAGCTTCTTGCTTGACATTCATATTGTGTAGATCTATGTGTTGTGAAGCTTTGACACCATTCTTGTCCCAAAAGTCCTCATCTTGATGCATGTTTTGAGTTGGCCGAGATTATCTGTCCTTTCAGACCTTTGGAGAGGCCTTGAGTGAGAAAAATAAGGTCCCAAGGGATGTGGTTGTTTCTTGTGTGAGATAAGTGGGTCTTAATGGATTAAGACCTTGGATTAAGAGCTTTATGGACGTCCCAAGTGATAAAGTTTGAGACTTTATGAATCTTAGGCATGTTTGGCCTAGGGATCTGAAGTTTGGGCTTAAGAGCTTAAGCCATTAAGAAGTTATGGGGGCTTAATGAGTAGCGAAGTTACGCCCCGCGTAGCGATTCAGTGCCCCGATCCCCTGTTGTGAATCGGCGTGTACGCCCAGCGTACCAAGGAGGGTACGCCCAACGTACTCCCTCTGTTGGGTTTTCATTTTGGGCCTTAGGGTTTGGGCTGCTGGATTTTGGGCCGTGACTGGACATTGTGGTTAGAGTATTGTGGGCCCATTGGTTGTTATGGATCATGAGTTTAGGCCCATTTGGTGAGGTGGGCTCAATTTAGTAAATTGGGCCAATAATGGGCTTTGTTTTGGACTTCTGGGCTTTAGGCCATTGGTGGGCTTGGGAGCTTACCTAGTGTTGGGCCGGATTGAGTTAGGGGTAAAATGACCAATTTACCCTTAGAAGAGTATTGTGCTTGGCCTAATGTTTATTTGTGCTATGTTGGCTAGTTCGGGATTTTCGGTGAGTCGGTGATTCGAGAATCCGCTTCTTCAGTTCAGAGTTTCGGCAGTGCGATGTGAGTTATCCTCACTATATCAACAGGGTCTAAGGCACCAAGGCCGGCCCTTTATCGGATTGAGATTCGGGTATTGTTGTTATGTTATTGCTTTGATATGTTTGCATCCTGGTAGTTAGGATGGTGTATGTTAGAGACTTGGTTGAGGTCGGTATCCTGATATGTAGGGTGATGCTATGCTAGTGACCGGTTAGGTCGGTATCCTGGTTAGGATGATGATATGTTATGTGATCTGTTTGATCGGCTTATTGACTGTGAATTGTTATATGATTGTATGTTTATGTGCACATGGTTGATTGGACTGGAGTTGGGTTGAGGCGGGTCCTGCTTTGTGCTGTAGGCCAAGATAGCCAGGGTGGACCGGTTGTCCCGAAAGCCCAGCAAGCGGTCCGGATAGGCTGTAGGCCCCAAGAGGGCGGACCAGACGTGCCGAGGCTCGGAGAGTGGACCAGGCCGACTGAAGGCCCGGTGCGGGCGGACCAGTCATACTGTAGACTCAGAGAGTGGACCAGGTGGATTGAAGGCCTGGTGCGGGCGGACCAATCACACTGTAGACTCGATGTATATGGCTAGACTCGGAGGGTGGACCAAGTGGACTGTTGGCCGGTGCGGCAGACCAGTCACACAGTAGACCCGAAATGCATGGCTGTTCTGTGATCGGATATGATATGGCATGTTATGCATGTATGGTATATGTGGTTGGTATTTTGGTGATATCTCACTAAGCTTTCGGGCTTACAGTTGTGGTTTAGTGTTTTTCAGGTTCTTCAGGAGACCGTGGCAAGGCGAAGGCGTGATCGTACCGCTCCTCATGTTTATGTTGTGATGTGATTCTGGGAATACTTTAATTTAAATGTATTGAAAACCTTTTTGTGATAATTTAATGAAATCGGTTGTTTTTGAAAAAGTTAAATTGGTTGGAAATTTTCGGTTGTTACACAAACTAAGTTGCGGTTTTATCGACAAAAGTTAACAAAATTAATGTAACTGGTTACCCACCGGTTCCGGGACTGGTTCCAAAAATTTAAAAACTGCCTAGAGCGGTTCCGGTTCCGTTTCTCGCCAAATGAGGCGGGTACCCGCCTATGTTTCTTCCTAATGGAAATATGGTATCATATCACAAGTTTTTTTTTTTGAACCTTCTAAAGATACGTGATGATCATATTTTTTATCGAGTTTGACCCATTTGGTTTTTCTGTAAAGAACCTTCTAACAAAGAGCATCATCACGAAATGCAACAATTTTGATGACTTATACCCACCCACTCAAACACTATAGGCTAAGTCTAAGCCAATCGTCCTCAACACTATCTTCCCAAACACATGACATAACCGTCTTGGTCACCCTAGATCATCGGTTTAAATTTTCGTAGCAATTCATTCCATCTAATGAACTTATATTCCGTTTTTTAAACGACGACTCATATACTCTAATATACTCATAAACTACTCCTAAATTTTCACATATGTTTCGGACATGGCTTGAACCCACAACCTCATTGAATGAGGGAATGTTGGTATTGTGCATGTTTATTCTTGTACTTCGTGTTCTTTAGGTAAACAGTGTCCATTGGCATTTAATATGCCACATTCTATTATTTTTTTCTCCTTTCAGAATTGTCCATGTTGATTTATGGACCTCCCTGTCACCTCTAAACTCAGTTACAAATATTACTTAGTTTTACTTGATGATCACTCGCATTTAATATGGACCTTTCCTATCAAACTAAATCTCAATTCTTTCCCATATTCATCCAAATTCCAAGCATTACATACAAACCCAATTTGAAAATAAAATAAAAACTTTTTCAATGCGACAATGGTCGCGAATTCGACAACACCCTATTTGCACACACATTGCAATAAAAAATCATGCAATTTCGTTTTCCATGCTCCTACACACCACTCTAGAGTGGCAAAATCGAACGTGTCATTCGTCCTATTAATAACATAACTCACACTAATCTCCTCCATGCCTCTTTTTTCAACCATTATATTAGAATTTTGCCTTAACTTTTACCACATACATAATGAAAATCCCCTATTCCCCGTTGTAACCAATCACATTCCCAGCCAAATTGTAACACCGTAAATTTTCAAACAATTATTTTTCAATTTAAAAATCTCATGATTCTCATAAACACAATTCAAAATTCTCCAAAATACCAATTTATCAAAAACACAATTTCATAAATTGTTTAAACACAATCCAGGATCCTCAAAACATAACTCCGTCTCATGTGTACATTCAAGTCGGCGCCTTCCCGTGATCCTGAGAAGTACTTGAAACACATAACACATGACACGGTAAGCACAAGGCTTAGTGAGTTCCCTAAAATACCACACATAAGTCATTAGCCTCTCATGGATATATCTCAAGTAAGACCTTCTGGTCGATCTGCCTCAGTGGAACCCTCCGGTCCCACAACTCGAGTGGACCATCCGGTCCTATCTCAGTAAAGCTCAACATAATACACAACATAAATCACAAAGACATAATGCAGAATATCACAATACTCAATATAAGCACACAAGACCCTCCGGTCACACAAAATTACCACTCAAGGTAAGTATAGTGAGAAGACTCACCTAGTAAGTAAGCAAATAGACCTCGTACACGAATCACCAATCTAGCCTCCGCCTAACACATATGATAATTATCTCTAATTAACACTTAAATCACAACTCCAAATAAACCAAGTTATTTTCTTTCTCTAGTCTCTTGGAATGGGTAAAAGACTATTCTACCCCTCCATGGTCTCCATAATCCCTGTCTTGACCAAACCCTAAAGTCAACAGAAGTCAACACTCGAATCAACAGTCCATGTTAACCCGACTCGTCGAGTGCAACTATGTGACTCGTCGAGTCCCCTTGTTCCTTCGGAAATGTCACGAAAAACCAAATTAACTCGTCGAGTTGTCTCATCAACTCGCTGAGTTACTTATGTCCAGACTCGTCGGGGAAAACCCTAGCCGACTCGTCGAGTCCCTTCATACCCTTTTCTCATTCAGACGTTTTAAGGAAGAGCTACAACCCCAAACTTTAGATCTAGCCTCCCAAGGTTGAGATACCACGTAAAGTTGTAAGCTTTACGTCCATGCATTGCACTTAGGGCTTGAAATGCCAAAACGACTTCCATTTAGGGTCATAAACATAAAAGCTCTTCTATTAGCTGGATAAAGTTGGGACCTTTGGACTCTAGGGACCTCACAAGGTCCAGATCTGAAGTCTCAATCTCTTGGTCAGCTCAACACACTGAAAGCCTCAAGGAAAGATGGAATAAGCCCTAAAACTCCATAAAATGAGATCTAATCAAACTAATGAGCAAGGCAGAGACTTTTTACCTTCAACAGAAGCTATAGATGAAATAACACCAGATCCAACAGTCCATTCTCGTTCCTTGCTTTGATACTCTTCTCTTCTCTTCCAAAAGTGTACTAAAATGCCCAAAGATTAGCTCTCTTTCTCTCTTAGATCGATATGAACGATTAGGGTTTTACACAAGGGTGTAAGGTGGCTGGTGAGGCGAAAATGAGGGCTTAAGGTCCTTTAAATAGGACCAAACCCTGGAGATTTAGGGTTTCCTCTCACAGCGCCAACTCGTCGAGTTGGTCAATAAAACCCACGTGGCCAATCTGTCTCTACTCGATGAGTTGGGGCATCCAACTCGTTGAGTTGCTCAATCAAGTCATAAGTAAATAAATAAATATTATACTTGGGAGTCGGGATGTTACAAAAATCCACTCTAACAAATACACAACATTCTCTCGTCTTAAGACCTACACATGCCTCTGTTACCCCATCCTAATTTCCATAACATCAAACAAAATTCTACCCCGATCCACCCTGTGTAATGTATATTTCTCGGGTATCTAACCAACCACCAAGGTTATGTACTCTATACAATATCCACAAACAATCTAAAGATGTCATGCTATGTGACTTTCTTTGAAGATGTCTTCCTCTCTCTAATCCCACCAAATATACCCTCTTATAACTCCCTAGATCAACTGAACCCTTTTGCATACCTTACATACTACCCTTACTTTACCCACCCACCAACATCGATACCCACAAGTGTAACGCCTGTGTTTCCGGGCTTGTCATTTTTAGCAATGTAATAGTCTAGGTTAACCTTTGTAACCCGTTTTGAAATAATAATAATGTATTATTTGAGTATTATGTGTTTTGTGCTTAATTGCTTAATTATGTGGTTTGATTAATTAAGAATAAAAATAAGCGTCGAAATTTAAGTTTAAAATAAACTTGATATCATTGGATAAAGTTGTAGTGGTCGAAACAAGGATTCCGAAGATATAAAGAATGCCGAAATCCGAGTCATAACGAAGAAGTTATGACCGGTCGAAGTTTTACGGCAAAACCGGCACGGCACCGGGAAGCGTAAATAGCGAATTTACGATAGAGCGAGATTTAGCCTTATCAATCTAAACAAAAGTTGTAGAATATGTTAAGATAAGAGCGTCAATAAAAAGAACGCCCAAATCTGACTTCGTATGAGGAAGTTATGATTTTTCTAAGATTTCGGCTTAGTAGTGCACGACCCGAAACTCGAATTTTAGTTCGAGCGATTTTTGGCTTACGCGACCTAAATGAGAGTTGAAGGTCTCATTAATAGGAACTCAATGGTAAAAATATGGACGAAAACGGAGTTCGTATGAAGGAGTTACGAATTCTTCGCGGTCATTTAACAGTCTAAACGCCTCCTACTGTTAAATTTGAGATCGGTCAAGATTTAGCCGACGGAGTCTAAACGAAAGTTGTAGATCTTGATTTTACCTACGCGTGGATATAAAGAACGTCAAAAACGGAGCTCGTATGCGAAAATTATGATTTTTCTAAGTTCGAAGGCTAACACGCGATAGGGGTGACGTGGCACCACCCAGAATTTGACACGTGGCACCACCAGAAAGCCGCCACATGGACCAACTCGGCGAGTAGGTGTCCCCTACTCGGCGAGTATGGACCAACTCGGGTAGAACATGGGTAGATAGTTGGTGTGTAATAAACAGATGAAAGGCCTCGATGTTGTTGTTGTTGTTGATCTAGTTATTCAGCGGAGTATGGATAACGACCACGGACTCTTTCTAGACAGTCCAGTGGAACGCTAGCAGGTTCATAACCTGTAGGTGTTGTGAACGATGTGTTCACCGGTGTACTCTATCCCCCTCATGGTTGCCTTTAGGATATCTATTGTTGAGGAAACCCCTTCGCAGTGATGTCCGTCCCGATGAAAATCCTAGATTAGGTCCCTTGAGATAGATGTTGTTTTAGGGACGTAAAGTGAGGATAACGGGAATGGGTAATCGGGATAGTGATTGGTTGGTGAAATTAAATATAATTTATTTATTGTGGGTTGAAAACCCTATATGCTCACCAGGCTCCCAAGCCTGACCCACTCAGTTTTATTTGTATTACAGGAAGTGGCACAAGGGCGTAAGATGGATGGATCATCTTGTTGTTTTGTTTACAAGTCTGTATATGTATATATTTGTTGAATGACTTGTAATGTTTATCGTTTATGCTTTATGGTCTGTATCGGAACATGACATCCCGAGTTTTGATTATATAATGAAATGCATCTCTTGATGAAATGCTTTGATAAATATTATTTTATCATGTTTTGTTTTGGGAACAAATTCCGCAACTCTTTCAAATCAAAAGGATTTACTCTGAAATTATTTAAAAGCATAAATGAAAATCGGACTTTTCTGGCCGAGATTTTGGGGGATGTCACAGTTGGTATCAGAACATTAGTTTAAGCGAACTAGGAATTTGTAGGATTTCTAGACTAAAACTTAGAATGCTAAATGGAATGATGAGATGTGTGTCTGTTGGATTTTAGACACGAGCACTAGTTTATTTTATGAAAGTTGCCTAAAATGCTTTATGTGCTAAATGTTATATGTTGCCATATATGATA
This sequence comes from Lactuca serriola, assembly GCF_051521515.1. NCBI lineage: Eukaryota > Viridiplantae > Streptophyta > Magnoliopsida > Asterales > Asteraceae > Lactuca > Lactuca serriola. Next base: position 202,758,461 of record NC_136414.1, on the reverse strand, counting down.
TTAATTGTTCGGATCTACGGTCTGTTGCCGACCGGATCTGGAAACCTTATGTGTGTAGGATTCTAAGCGTATGTATACGATATTAGAACTAGCATGTAAACGTTTTGGATTAATAAGGATGATTTGAATATCTATCGTGAATAAGGATCTAATTTCGCCTTACTCGGTGTGTAGATCAAAAATGGTGAGAACAAGGAGTGGCGTTGGAAACGCGGATGAAAACAGGAATCAACCGCCCGTGATTGAGCAGATACCTGTTGTAGCAGCAGCACCAGAACCAATAACAATGGCTGCGGTGCAAGCCATGATTCGGGCTATGCTAGCCGAACAAAGGGAGGAGATGCGACAAATGTTGCATAATAATAGGGATGAATCTGTCATACCTATTGAGGAACCTGAATTGATTCCCGAGCAATCGGAGGAAGGGAACAATAGTCACATGATGAGTCAAGTTGGGACTCAAGAGGAACGAAGGAACGATCCAGAAAGGAGAAACAACAAGGATGGGCGTATGTACAAGAACTTCTTGGGCGCCAAACCGCCAAGTCTTTCTGGGAGCCCAAAGCCTGTTGAGATAATGGATTGGATCTCCGAAATGGAGATGGTATTTGAAAGTTGCGACTGTAGCAACAAACAGAAGACCGTCTTTGCGGTTAGACAACTGAAGACTGGAGTCTTGAGTTGGTGGAAGTTGTTGGCAGATACTATGCCACGAGGAGAAGCCCTGAAAATGTCATGGGAGGAGTTCTTGGAACAGTTAAGGGTGCAGTATTGTTCGGAGATAGATCTGAACAATGAGTTTCAAAACTTAAAGAAGGGGAAGATGAGCATAGATGACTATGCTACTGCATTTACTGAGAAGATGAAGTTGTTTCCGTACCTAGTGCCAACGGAACTCTCCAAGATTGAGAGGTTTGCTAACGGACTGCCTGCCGACTTTGGTCCGACAGTCAAAATGGCAACCACTCTGAAAACGGCTGTTCGTGCAGCTAAGAATGTGGAGGCCCAACAGAAGGAAAAGGGTCTGGAAAGAATAGATGTTGGTGAAAAGAGGAAGTTCGATGGAACTTCAGGGTCCAACAAGAAAAACAAGTTCTCGAAGTCTGGTTCGAGGGGAGGTGGAGGTGAAGCGAAATGGTGCGACAAATGTAAGAAGAAGCATCATGGAAGATGTGAGGTGGCGAACACATGCTACAAGTGTGGAAAGCCAGGGCACTATGCCAATGAGTGTAACCTCACAAAGAAAGTTTGCTATGGTTGTGGTGAGGAGGGTCATATGTCGAGAGACTGCCCGAAGAAGAAGGAGGCAGCTAGACCCAACCTTCCGCTAAAGCCAAAGGCGAGAGCATTCCAGATGACACTGGAAGCTGCTAAAGATGAAGCTGATGTCGCTTCAGGTACCTTTCTCGTTAACGAATTGCCTGCCCAAATTTTATTTGATTCTGGAGCCAACTACTCCTTTATATCGCATGAATTTGGTAGAAAGCTAGCTTTGCCTGTTGTTAGACTAGATAATGCCTTATTAGTCGAAGTTGCTAGTGGCAAGTTTGTACCTGTTAGCTATCGCATGAAAAACATCTTAATTGATCTGAATGGGAATAAGTTCCACGAGGAATTATTGCCTATCGAACTTAATGGTTTCGACATCGTATTGGGAATGGATTGGCTTAGCGCCAACGACGCCGAAATTTTATGCAAGAAGAAAATAGTCAAAGTAAACCCGCCTGGGAAAGATTCGTTTATGGTGTATGGAGGTAAACGCAGAGTGAATTCTGGAATCATTTCATTGATGAAAGCCAGAAAATGTTTGACCAAGGGGTGTACATCATATTTAGCATTCGTGATTGATGCTAAGAAGGAAAAGAAGGTGATGCAGAATATTCCAGTGGTGTGTGATTATCCGGAAGTATTTCCCGAAGATCTTCCTGGATTACCGCCTGATCGACAAGTGGAATTCCGTATTGACTTGTTGCCAGGAACGACGCCAATTGCAAAAGCACCTTATCGATTAGCACCGACGGAGATGAAGGAGCTAATGATGCAACTTCAGGAGTTATTGGACAAAGGTTTCATTAGACCTAGTTCATCACCCTGGGGAGCTCTGGTGTTATTTGTAAAGAAGAAAGATGGAAGCATGAGAATGTGCATTGATTACAGAGAGCTGAACAAGGCAACAATAAAGAATAGATATCCGTTGCCAAGGATTGATGACCTGTTTGATCAATTGCAAGGTTCGAGCTATTTCTCGAAGATCGATCTAAGGTCAGGATATCATCAGCTAAAAGTAAGGGAGCAAGATATCGAGAAGACTGCATTCAGAACTAGATATGGACACTACGAGTTCTTGGTTATGTCGTTTGGACTAACCAATGCTCCAGCAACGTTCATGGATTTGATGAATAGGGTTTGTAACCCGTTCCTTGATAAATCCGTGATAGTGTTCATAGACGACATTCTGATTTACTCGAAAAGCCAGGAGGAGCATGGCAGACACTTGCGAGAAGTGTTAGAAGTCTTGAAGAAGGAGAAGTTGTATGCAAAGTTCTCCAAATGTGATTTTTGGATTCGTGAAGTCCAATTCTTGGGTCACGTGGTCAACCAAGAAGGGATAATGGTTGATCCAGCGAAGATCGAAGCTGTAACAAAGTGGGAACAACCGAAAAGTCCCACGGAGATCCGAAGCTTTTTAGGATTAGCCGGATATTACCGAAGGTTTATCCAAGGCTTTTCTTCGATTGCTACTCCGTTGACAACTTTGACCCACAAAGGAGCTACTAATGCTTTGGATGAGAAGCATAAAGAAGCATTCGAGAAGCTAAAGAAGAAGCTATGCGAGGCGCCGATACTTTCTCTACCCGATGGAGTTGAAGACTTCGCTGTCTATAGCGATGCGTCTGGTGTTGGATTGGGTTGTGTTTTGACCCAAAGAGAAAAGGTGATAGCATATGCGTCTCGACAGCTGAAAGAGCATGAAAAGAACTACCCGACTCATGATTTGGAGTTGGCAGCGGTAGTTTTCGCTCTAAAAATATGGAGGCATTACCTCTATGGCACGAAGTGCAAACTTTTCACTGATCATAAGAGTCTCCAATATCTCTTTAATCAGAAAGAATTGAATATGAGGCAACGACGCTGGCTAGAATTACTTAAAGACTATGAATGTGAGATACTTTACCACCCCGGTAAAGCTAATGTTGTTGCTGATGCTCTCAGTCGGAAAGTCAATCTTGAAAGGAAAAGGCCAAGAGCGTTGAGAATTGAAGTTGTCTCGACTATTTTGGAAAGTATAAAGAAAGCTCAGAGCGAAGCTTCTGAGAAGAATGACAGAAAGGAGGAACGTTTGGGCAAAAAGTTGGTGTTCGGTGTAAAAAGTCAAGGACTGAAGGTGTTCGAAGATCGGATTTGGATACCTAAGACAGGAGGAGTCAGAGATCTTCTGATGGAAGAAACTCACAAAACCATGTACTCGATTCATCCCGGTAGCACTAAAATGTACAGGGACCTGAAACCCTACTACTGGTGGCCGACGATGAAGCTTGATGTTGCAAAGTATGTGGCTGAGTGTGTGACTTGCGCGAGAGTCAAGACACAGCATCAGAAACTGTACGGGAGTTTAGAACCTTTGCCTGTGCCTATGGGTAAGTGGGAAGACATTGCTATGGATTTTGTCACTAAACTGCCCAGAACAAAGAATGGTCACGACATGATTTGGGTGGTCGTTGATCGATTCACTAAGAGTGCGCATTTCATAGCGGCCAAGGAGAAATGGTCTATGGAGAAGCTTGCGAATTCTTACGTGAAGGAAATTGTGAGGCTTCACGGTGTTCCGTTAATGATTATGTCGGATCGTGATAGCCGTTTCACATCGAGATTTTGGAAAAGTCTACAAGAGGAATTGGGTACCAAGTTGTGTTTATGTACAACTTACCATCCGCAGACTGATGGTCAGAGCGAACGAACGATACAAACGCTTGAAGATATGCTGAGAGCATGTACCTTGGAATTCCTAGGTAATTGGGATGAACATTTACCTTTGGTAGAATTTTCCTATAATAATAGTTTTCACTCGAGCATTAAGATGGCACCTTACCAAGCTTTGTATGGACAGAAGTGTCGTACGCCGTCTTGTTGGATTGAGGCTGGGGAAAAGCAGTTTATGGGACCGGAGTTGGTTCATCAAACTGCTGAAAAGTTGAAAATAATTAGGGAAAGAATGTTAGCGGCTCAGGATCGTCAAAAGAGCTATGCTGACAAGAAGCGAAGACCGATAACTTTTGAGGTTGGGGATTCGGTTTTTCTTAAAGTCTCGCCGTGGAAGGGACTTATAAGATTTGGTAAAAGGGGAAAGTTGAGTCCAAGGTTTATTGGACCGTTTAAAGTCCTTCAGAGGATTGGGAATCAAGCTTACAAGCTCGAATTACCGGAAGAACTGAATGGAATTCACAACACTTTTCATGTGTGTTATTTGAGGAAGTTCACGGGAGAAGTTCCCGATATAATTCCAATTTCTGAATTGAGGATTGATGAGAACAAAAGGTTGATTGAAGAACCAGAGGCAATTGTTGACCGAAAGACTAAGAAATTGCGACGCAAGATGGTTGGGTTAGTGCTTGTCCGATGGAAACACACAAATGGGCCGAATCTCACCTGGGAGACGGAGAGTGACATGATGGGTCGCTATCCGCATTTGTTTGTTGATGTGTGATTCCGGGGACGGAATCATTCTAAGATGGAGAGAATTGTAACGCCTGTGTTTCCGGGCTTGCCATTTTTAGCAATGTAATATTCTAGGTTAACCTTTGTAACCCGTTTTGAAATAATAATAATATATTATTTGAGTATTATGTGTTTTGTGCTTAATTGCTTAATTATGTGGTTTGATTAATTAAGAATAAAAATAAGCGTCGAAATTTAAGTTTAAAATAAACTTGATATCATTGGATAAAGTTGTAGTGGTTGAAACAAGGATTCCGAAGATATAAAGAATGCCGAAATCTGAGTCATAACGAAGAAGTTATGACCTGTCGGCACCGGGAAGCGTAAATAGTGAATTTACGATAGAGCGAGATTTAGCCTTATCAATCTAAACAAAAGTTGTAGAATATGTTAAGATAAGAGCGTCAATAAAAAGAACGCCCAAATCTGACTTCGTATGAGGAAGTTATGATTTTTCTAAGATTTCGGCTTTGCAGTGCACGGCCCGAAACTCGAATTTTATTTCGAGCGATTTTTGGCTTACGCGACCTAAATGAGAGTTGAAGGTCTCATTAATAGGAACTCAATGGTAAAAATATGGACGAAAACGGAGTTCGTATGAAGGAGTTACGAATTCTTCGCGGTCATTTAACAGTCTAAACGCCTCCTACTGTTAAATTTGAGATAGGTCAAGATTTAGCCGACGGAGTCTAAACGAAAGTTGTAGATCTTGATTTTACCTACGCGTGGATATAAAGAACGTCAAAAACGGAGCTCGTATGCGAAAGTTATGATTTTTCTAAGTTCGAAGGCTAACACGCGATAGGGGTGACGTGGCACCACCCAGAATTTGACACGTGGCACCACCAGAAAGCCGCCACATGGACCAACTCGGCGAGTAGGTGTCCCCTACTCGGCGAGTATCGACCAACTCGGCGAGTAGGTGTCCCCTACTCGGCGAGTACATCATATATTTTCACTATAAATAGGATGCGAGGGTTCAGGGTTTATTTGCTCATTTCTTCTCATCTTTGTGCCGAAGCTCTGCATTTTTTTTAACCCCGAAGCCACCCCGAAGCCCCGGTATCATACTCTAGCCCCGAGGCAAGTCCCAGGATCCCGAAGATCCTGAGAAGTGCGGTTCCCGAGCCGTAGCTCTGCCCGCGAGAAGTTCGATTTTTGAGGAGATCTTCCAGATCTGCTGTGGATTACTACTTCTGCAAGTCGTAGTGCTGTCCGATCGTCTTCTGATCAAGTGAGTGTATACTACCTTTCATAAACACGATAATAATACAAGTGCGGTTTGAGTGTATTAAGTAAATTGTGGTTTATAGGTGTGAGGGTATAGCTACTTTCTTCTAACGAGTAACTATGAAGTATTTTATATGATATACTTGTTATGTGTATATTTTGTGATTGTATGCGTGAATGGATATTCACTTTATTCTATCTCATAGATCTGAATTGTTTTCTATGGAATACGTGTTATGTGGTATGCCTCATCTGTTATGTGGAATATATATTGAATGAAAATGATATACAGGTTTTAAACTGCGTATGAAAATATATATTTTTATCTACTAATATGTTGGGTAGAACATGGGTAGATAGTTGGTGTGTAATAAACAGATGAGAGGCCTCGATGTTGTTGTTGTTGTTGATCTAGTTATTCAGCGGAGTATGGATAACGACCACGGACTCTTTCTAGACAGTCCAGTGGAACGCTAGCAGGTTCATAACCTATAGGTGTTGTGAACGATGTGTTCACCGGTGTACTCTATCCCCCTCATGGTTGCCTTTAGGATATCTATTGTTGAGGAAACCCCTTCGCAGTGATGTCCGTCCCGATGAAAATCCTAGATTAGGTCCCTTGAGATAGATGTTGTTTTAGGGACGTAAAGTGAGGATAACGGGAATGGGTAATCGGGATAGTGATTGGTTGGTGAAATTAAATATAATTTATTTATTGTGGGTTGAAAACCCTATATGCTCACCAGGCTCCCAAGCCTGACCCACTCAGTTTTATTTGTATTACAGGAAGTGGCACAAGGGCGTAAGATGGATGGATCATCTTGTTGTTTTGTTTACAAGTCTGTATATGTATATATTTGTTGAATGACTTGTAATGTTTATCTTTTATGCTTTATGGTCTGTATCGGAACATGACATCCCGAGTTTTGATTATATAATGAAATGCATCTCTTGATGAAATGCTTTGATAAATATTATTTTATCATGTTTTGTTTTGGGAACAAATTCCGCAACTCTTTCAAATCAAAAGGATTTACTCTGAAATTATTTAAAAGCATAAATGAAAATCGGACTTTTCTGGCCGAGATTTTGGGGGATGTCACAACAAGCCCCCTACTCCAATCACCATCATATCCAACCAACTCTTACCCTCCTCTTATTGCCAATCCAACCTCATCGACCCATTCGAATAATCTCACCACCCCATGTTACACCCACCAACCTTTAATCACCCATACACTAACCTAATCACCTCAAACCATCTTTACAACCTATCAAGAATCCTCATCCAACCTCGTAAACCCATATACCACAACATGTTACCATTCCTAATCCTCTCTCCTTGACCTCACCACCTTCCATCTCCCGTTACCTTATGCAAACACATAAGTTAGACATCAAAAACATGTTTTTGTATGACACGCTTAACGAAAATGTATATATGCACCAACCGTTGGGGTTCTTCCCAAAAAATCAAACTTGAAAAGTTTCACACTTTAGCATCCTCTCATCCACTTATCTTTCCCAATTTCATATTACGAGCTAATATTATGCATATATTTTGTACTATCAATCTTATTTAGTGTTGTATCTTTTCCAAGTTTAGCATATATCATTCCTATAGATAGCTGTATCAGTAGCTATCAAAAGCCCCTCTATACACATATCAAAAACAATACAATACATAGAAATCACTTCATTACTCCTTATCTCTATATGGTATTAGAGATTTGATTGTTCATACGAGTCTTGATCCTAAAAAAATCCTAACCTATGTCAACTCTAAACCCACCATTTAGATCACAGCCGCCACACACCTAACAACCAGACTCACTGCCACTAATTTTCCAGTATGGAGGAAGCAAGTTGAATACACACTCGTCAGACTTGAACTTGAAGATTTCATCATAGGAGATTCAAATCAACATGTCAAGCAGATCGATATCGCAAGGACCAAATGCTTCATTCAGCAATTCTTGGAAGTTGCTTAAAAACTATTCAACCCTTTATCTCCTCTGATGTCACTGCTCGACATGCATGGGAAAGACTAACTGTCATCTTTGCTTCCTCTTCTCGATCACACATCATATCCCTCAATTCCAAGCTTGTCAAAAACCCCAAGGGTAGTCGCTCGATAGCTGAAATCCTACAAGATATGAGATCCATTGCTGACGATATTGCGCTGGCACAAAGCCCAATCACTGAAGAAGACCTCATGGTCCATATAATCTCACAACTCGGTGTTGAATACAACACTATAGTCGCTGCAATCAAGGTTCGTGATAGCCCACTCTCGTTCTCTGAACTATTCGACAAACTCCAAGATTATGAACGAGCTCTCAAAGAACATTATTCAACTGCCGAATCCCCTATCACCACAGTCAAACATAACTCTACCACTCGTTCTTATGGCCTGTCAAAGTCCTTTAGCAATCGCAACAACAAGTATCAATGGTATGGTACAAATACTCAACCTCAGTGGTCTGGTAACATTGCATCTGGTAACTACTGCAACAACAAAAACAACACCTTTTGTCGGTTTTGTAACATTCTAGGTCCTCTCACTTGAGACTGTCGAAAGCATGCTCAGTTTCTCAGAGAAATCAACGTGACAGCTGAACCCTCCAACGCTATTGCACATGTAGCAAATGTCACAAATTATGGCCTTACTCCTTCCTCATGGATCTTTGATATCGGTGCCTCCAATCATGTCACATCTGATCAAAACACTCTTCATAGTGTTTCTGAGTATGGTGGCCCTAATGAAATTATTCTTGGTGACGGTACACGTTTACCCATTACACATGCTGGACACACACACTAAAACACACGTCGTAAGCGACGTACACTCAAAGATGTTTTATATGCTCCGAAGTTATGTCAGAATCTTGTTTCTGTTGCTAAACTATGTGATACTAACCATCTTTCAGTGGAATTCTTTCAATCTCATTTTTTTGTGAAGGATCTTCACATGGGGGCAAGTCTAATGCGAGGAAAGAACACTAAGGATGTCTATCATGCAAGCCTACCTTCCCAGCTCCAACTCAATCTTACCCTTAAACACTCTCCACTTGACCTGCATTATAAATTAGGGCACCCTTTTACTAAAGTATTTAAGCATATTGTTTCTATGATGGGTTTAAAATGATGGGTTTTGAGCATTCTAACACTTCTTAAGTGTACATGCAACCCTAATAAACCTTGGATCTATGTTTTTCGAAGATACATGCAAATAATTATTTTTCCAAGGTTCATATCCTATCTAGCATGGCATGGAGAACTTGAATCAAATAAAGCTAGTAGAAATACTTACCTTGTAGTTGTAGTTGATTGCTTGGAGTTTTAGAGCCTAGCACCAATAGTGTGGATGCCTCAAATGGAAATCACAAATCACCACAAACTTGGAACTTTGAGAGAATAGTCACAACTATCTTGAAATCGGCCCTCTTGCTTTACTCACCTCAACTAGTGTGATTTCAAGAACCAAAGCCTCCTTTATATAGTGTGGTGGATTAGGGTTACATCCATGTAAACCCTAATACCCATGTCTCTTCATTTCCATGAGATCCATGGGTTAAAGCTCCATGGAGTATCCATGGACTTTCCATGCAAGCCTAGCCCATTCCAAATAAGCATTAGCCCACACTATATAAATATAAGAGCCCATATTTAATTAGTAATACTTTTGATCTCTAAATTAATCCTAGATTAATTATAGATCAATACTAATTAAATAATATGATCTTATATTAATATATTAGAACTTATAATATATTAATAAATCATAACTTATACTATTCTCCAAAGATTATCCATAAATTGTTCGGGTGAAGTGCAACCCAAATGGACCATGCCGGGTCGGGTCAAGTAAATACCAAATATAGTTATGGACTTAGACACTATATCCAAAAGTCTCCCACTTGGATAAGTCTAATAACTATAGTTGCAAGTATGACTTCAGGAACCGATCAACAATCATAGCTCTTTAAACTCTGTTGAACTAGAACGCGCCATTTTAGATAAGTGATCATATAATCCTCTGTTCTAGATATCAGCCGGACAAATATATGGAACATGGTCTTACTTATTGTCCAACATTTGTTTCATGATTTCCGATTTGTTTGCCATAGAACTTAACTGAACACATCAATTTAGTTCTGACCGGGCCCGGTACATAGGTCAAAACAAAATCATCGAGGGGCCCAGATATCGCTTCTAATCCAAGAAGGAACAGATAAACTTCGACTCATATGTTTGCTCTACTACTTGTTGAATTACACACAAAGGTATGTTTTATAACATCGAGTTACCAATGCGTTTTCGTACAATCAATGCATAACCAACTCATAGGTAACAAATCATATCTCTAGGTTTGAAGACTTATATGATATTACCGTCTCACGATCACTCGAGATAAATTCCATGAAGTGATTCCAGTGAGCGTGGGTTGAGTCCAATGCTCAGAACTTATGAGCACTCATGATTGTTGTAGCCATGTCCAAAACCTTAGACCTCTGCAACCAATCATGACAGTCTTGACTCATACCTACTTCCGACGTATGACCGACTGTGGAGATTCGAATAATATGATATACCAAACATAATTATTCTGGAAGTCAAAACATACAAAAGAAATATAGTAAACGATTGACAAGTGATAGCAACACTTTACTCATAAATAACAGCTTTTATTTATCATCACATGTCAATTACATTTTATAAATTTCGAGATTATCTAACTAGTAAAACTAATATCATCCTTCAGCCCTATGCTCCGAGCATGCTGGAGATGCTTAGCCCGAGTCAGTCCCCTCGTGAGGGGATCTGCTGGGTTCTCATCCGATGATACCCTCTTTGCCACGGGGATTCCTTCTTCTATTCGATGTCTAATGAAGTGATATTTTCTGTCAATGTGTCTGGATCTCCCATGATCTCTTGGTTCCTTGGCTAAGGCAACCGTACTATTACTGTCACAGAAAATCTCCATTGGATCCTTTATAGCTGGTACAACTCCAAGGTCTTCGATGAAGTTCTTTATCCATATAGCCTCCTTTGCAGCCTCGCTTGCTACTATATACTCCGATTCACAAGTGGAATCAGCCACTGTCTCCTGCTTGGAACTTTTCCAAGTAATTGCCCCTCTGTTTAGGGTAAAGACCCAGCACGACTGAGAGCAGAAATTATCCCTGGCAGTCTGAAAGCTAGCATCACCGTACCCTACAACTTTCAAGTCATCACTCCCACCAAGGGTAAGGACCCAGTCCTTAGTCCTTCGCAGGTACTTGAGGATATTCTTTACCGCAGTCCAGCGTGCCTTGCCAGGGTTCCCCTGATACCTGCTAACCATGCTCAAAGCAAAGGCTACATCAGGTCGAGTACACGTCAAAGCATACATGATCGATCCTACAGCTGAAGCATAAGGTAGTCGACTCATTTCTGCTATCTTAGCCTCTGTACTAGCGCTTTGTGTCTTACTCAATCTGGCGTTACTCTGAATGGGTAACTCACCTTTCTTGGAGTTATGCATGTTGAATCTTTTTAACACTTTGTCCACATAGGTGCTTTGACTAAGTCCAATTAGTCTTTTACTCCTGTTTCTCAAAATCCTTATCCCTAGGATATAGGCAGCTTCACCAATGTCCTTCATAGCGAAACACTTCCCAAGCCAGGACTTTACTTCCTGCAGGGCTGGGATGTCATTTCCTATGAGTAGTATGTCATCAACATACAGTACCAAAAAGCTGACTATGCTCCCACTAGCCTTGATATAGACACAAGATTCATCTTCACTCCTTGAAAAGCCAAATTCTTTGACTTTCTCATCAAAGCAAATATTCCATCTGCGAGGTGCCTGTTTCAATCCATAAATGGATTTCTCGTGTTTACACACTCTATTGGGGTACTCTGTACTGACAAAACCTTCTGGCTGAACCATGTAAACATCTTCAGCCAACTTTCCATTAAGGAAAGCGGTTTTGACATCCATTTGCCATATTTCATAGTCATGAAATGCAGCAATGGCTAACAGAACCCTAATAGATTTAATCTTGGCCACTGGTGAAAAGGTCTCATCATAATCAACTTCCGGAGTTTGAGAATAACCCTTTGCAACCAGTCGTGCCTTATAAGTGTGTACATTACCATCCATGTTGGTCTTCTTCTTGAAGATCCATGTGCACCCAACTATCTTACAATCAGGTACATTGTCAACCAAGTTCCAAACTTGATTGTCATACATGGACTGTATCTCGCTACCCATAGCCGCTTTCCATTTAGCAGCCTCAGGGCCTGCCATGGCTTTCGTGTAGCTGTTAGGCTCATCCAGATTTACCAGTGTGTTATCACTGATAAGTGTCTCACCTTCTGCAGTAATATGGAAACCATAATAATGCTCAGGTGCATTCCTAACTCTGGTGGAACGCCTCAGAGGTATAGATTCTTCAGTTGGCTCAACAGGTGTTTCCTCCTCAGGTTGAAGGCTAGGGTTTGAGGTTCCTTCATCACTTGACTCTTGAAGTTCCTCAAGGTCAATTTGCCTCCCACTGTCTCCTTGAATCATGAATTCTCTCTCTCGAAAGAATCCTCTTCTTGCTACAAAGACCACATTATCACTGGGTCTGTAAAAGATGTAGCCGAAGGATTTCTATGGATAGCCGATGAAAATACACCTTTCGCTTCGGGGTTCGAGCTTATCGTGAGTCTCACATCTCACGGATGCCTCACAATCCCAAATCTTGATGTGGTCTAGATTGGGAAGTTGGGAACTTTTGCAGTCCACATCTCGTGAGGTGTTTTGGCAACCTTCTTTGGAGGGACTAGATTAAGGATATGGGAGGCAGTCTCTAAGGCATACCCCCAAAATGAGATTGGTAGCGAAGCTTGACTCATCATGGAACGAACCATGTCCAACAAGGTTCGATTGCGCCTCTCAGCTACACCATTCAACTGTGGTGTCCTAGGAGGTGTCAATTGTGAGATAATCCCACATTCCTTAAGATATTCAAGGAACTCAGTACTAAGATACTCACCACCACGATCGGGTTGAAGCATCTTAATGTTCCTGCCCAACTAATTCTCCACTTCTTGCTTAAACTCTTTGAATCTCTCAAAGGTTTCTGACTTATGCTTGATTAAGTAGACATATCCATATCTACTAAAATCATCAGTAAAAGTCACATAAAATCGATTAGCATCTCTTGTGGCAGTTCCGAAGGGTCCACACACATTCGTGTGTATGAGGTCCAACAAACCTTCACCTCTAGCACAAGTTCCAGTAAAAGGTGACTTTGTCATTTTACCAAGCAAACAAGATTCACAACTATCATCTGGCTTTAGGTCAAATGACTCCAAGACTCCATCCTTTGGGAGTTGGCCTATGCGTTTCTTGCTTACATGTCCAAGACGAAAATGCCATAAAGATGCTTTATCTAAGCTAGTGGAAGAGTCAATATACAATACATTATTTCCTAGATTATCTACAACAGATATAGTCTCATACACGCCATCACAAGGTAATGCTTTAAAATAGTGAACATTATTAAAGAAAGCATCAATACTACCATTATTATTATCAAAATAAAAGGTAAAACCTTGTTTATACAATGCATGAAAGGAAATAACATTTCTTGCCATTTTTGGCGAATAATAACACTTATTCAAATCTAATGTAAACCCACTATTTAGCACTAAGGAATAAACTCCTATCTTGGTGATAGGTGAAGGTTTCCTGTTTCCCATGATCAAGTTTATCTTTCCCTGCTCCACATTCTCACTTCTTCTTAGTCCCTGCAAATCACAACATATGTGAATACCACAACCTGTGTCAAGGACCCAAGACTTAGAATGAGGTGAGTTATTAGACAATATAGTGTATATACTTGCATGGTTGGGTTTTACTTTCCCATCCTTCACATCTTGCTGGTACTTTGGGCAGTTTCGCTTCCAGTGCGACTTTTCATGACAATAGAATCATTCAGCCTCATTAGGGTTAGCAGAAGGAGTGACAAAACCTTTCTTGGTTTTGCTTGAAGAAGAGCCTTCAAGGGTCTCACCCTTGGTACCCTTAGAAGGGTTCTTTCTCTTCTTCCCTTTGCCATGCCCGATTGCCAAGACATTGGCCGCAGTTGGAGTAGGAGTAGGAGTAGTAACAACCAACTTACCCTTTAGACCACTTTCCGCGGTCTTCAAGAGTCCCTGAAGTTTACTGAGGGTGACTTCTTCCTTGTTCATGTGATATGTCATGCGGAATTGATCATAACACGATGGTAAGGAGTGCAAAATGATGTCTATTGCTAACTCCTCGGGGAAGTTCACATTCAGCTTCAGTAAACGGTCCACATACCTTTGCATTTTCTGCATGTGGCCCGTGATGGGTTCACCATCCTTCATTAGGGATGTTACCATGGAGGAGATTATTTCATATCGCTCTTGACGAGCACTTTGATGGTAACGGTCCATCAAATCCTGGTGCATCTCAAAAGGATAATAGTCCTCATAGGATTTTTGGAGCTCGGCTATCATGGTGGCCATCATGATGCATGCTACTTTTGTAGCATCCCTTTCATGTACCTCATAATCAGCAAGCTCTTCGGGAGTAGCAGTTGGCTCGGGTACCTTTAGCTCCTTGTCGAGAACATATTCTTTGTTCTCATACCGAGTGACCATCCTGATGTTTCTGATCCAATTAGTAAAGTTGGATCCATCAAAGATGACTCTCCCACAAAGATTCATGCGAGAGAAAGAGCTAGTAGGGTTAGAGCCAGAAGCATTGTGTAACACCGTAAAATTCAAAACAATTTTTCGCATTTTATAAAAACATAATTCATTTATTATTCATAAAAACAACATTGTTTAAAACTCAAATTCATAGCATATAACAATTCCCAAGATCTCATAACATAAAAATTCCGTGTGTGTACTGATCAGGCCGGCGCCTTCCCGCGATCCTCACTAGTACCTGAAACAAATAACACCAAACACTATAAGCACAAAGCTTAGTGAGTTCGCCAAAATACCATATATATAACACATATTAGCCACTCGAGGCCATAACTCTTTGGGTCCGTGCACCCAACTCTATGAACCCTCAGGCTCTATCTCTGTGAACCTTCCGGTTCTAACTCTGTAGCATGCACAACATAAATCACATAGAATAATGCAGTGCAACACATAACACATATATAGCATACAACACTGTATCACATAACTCTAATTACCTACTCAAGGTAAAGTATAGTGAGAAGACTCACCTCGCGTATCTCGGTAACTCGTAAATCCCTGAAATCACTAGTGCTCGATCTCCCGAGCTATAGTCCTCCTATAACACAAATACATCTCTAATTAACACTTTCCCAACTAGGGTTGACTAACTCTATCAAGTCAACATCGGTCAACTCTGGTCAACGGTCAACGGTCAACCCAACTCGCCGAGTCTGACGTGGACTCGCCGAGTCCCTATGGGGACCCGATTCCTCTGAATCCCCTTCCGACTCACCGAGTCACTCACCCAACTCAGTTACTCAACCCCTGGTTCGAAAACACGGAACAACTCGCTCCAACTCGTCGAGTCTGCCAATGGACTCGACGAGTGCATTCCATGCACAACCCCAAACGACCTTCTGAGGTCAGATCTGTTCCACTAACTCATAGATCCAGTCTTTCCAAGCTTATTTATTACGTAAAGTTTATGTCTTGGTGCTCATATCACACTTATTGACTCATAAATGGTGTTTTATCCTCAAACACAAAGATCCCAAACCAAAACCTCCATAGACTCATATAAAGCTTGGACAAAGAGACAATCTGGATCTCCATGGGTCCAAATCCAGAACCTAACTCGCTTAAGGGACCATGGGAGCACTAGATCTAGTCACAAAAGGGATCAATAAGCCCTAAATCAACATGAACATCACCTCAACAGAAAATGGTTCGAAAACAGTACCTCAAACGTGATGTTCTGGACCTCAGATCTTCAGGAAGTTAACCCTCTTGCTTCCTCTTGGCTATAGCTTCCTTTCACTTGCTAGACAACACCACCAAGGTCGACAATGGCTCTTTCTCTCACTCCAAACGCTCAAGCTCACTAGGGTTTCACTCTGGGGGCTGGTGAGCACAAATGACGACCATAAGGTAGGTCCCAAACCCGAGAAATTAGGGTTTCATTAAACAGCGTGGACTCGCCGAGTCCACCAATGTGACTCGTCGAGTCCGGTCATTAATCCGGGTGAGAAATCGCGTCTCTACTCGGCGAGTCTACGCACCAACTCGCCGAGTCCTTCCACAAAACTCGAAATAAAATGAATAAATATAATACCTGAAATTCCGGATGTTACAATTCTCCCCCACTTGAATCTGACTTCGCCCTCGAAGTCTCATCCATGAAATAGCTCCGGATGCTGCTCCCGCATCTCACGCTCTGGCTCCCAGGTCAACTCGGATCCTTTCCGATGTTGCCACTGAACCTGTACCAGAGGCACCTCCTTGTTCCTCAGAACCTTGATCTTTCGATCCACAATCGCAATTGGTCTCTCCGCATAGTTCAGGCTCGCATCCACCTGAATGTCCTCTAACGGCACTACCGCCGACTCGTCGGCTATACACTTCCTCAACTGAGACACGTGGAAGGTATTATAATCCGCTCCAACTCCGCAGGTAGCTCCAAGCGATACGCTACCCTGCCCACCCTCGCGATCACCCTGAACGGACCAATATACCGGGGCCCTATCTTTCCCCTCTTCCTGAATCGAATCACTCCTTTCCAAGGAGATACCTTCAGGAGAACATAATCACCGACCTGGAGCTCAAGCTCGGATCGTCGTCTATCCGCATAACTCTTCTGGCGGCTCTGAGCAGTCAACAATCTCTGCCTGACCCGCTGTATCTGCTCTGTCGTCTGAAGCACAATCTCTGTGCTACCCATCACTCGTTTCCCTACCTCTCCCCAACAAATGGGAGTCCGAAACCTCCTCCCATATAACAGCTCAAAAGGTGGCATACCAATGCTCGAATGATGGCTGTTATTGTAGGAGAACTCTGCTAACGGAAAATACGTGTCCCAACTTCCGCCAAAATCCAACATGCATGCTCGGAGCATGTCCTCGAGCATCTGAATCGTCCGCTCGCTCTGACCGTCAGTTTGTGGGTGGTATGCGGTACTAAAATGCAGCATCGTACCCAACTCCTCATGGAATTTCTTCCAAAATATGGAAGTGAAACGCACATCTCGATCCGACACAATCGAGATCGGCACCCCGTGCCGCGATACCATCTTTCTCACATATACCTCTGCTAACTTTTCCGCAGAAGAACTCTCACTAATGGCGAGAAAGTGAGCGCTCTTTGTCAAACGGTCTACTCACCCAAATCGCATCGACACCCCTCGCCGTTCTCGGCAATTTGGTGATAAAATCCATGGATATCTGCTCCCATTTCCATTCTGGGACTTCCAGTGGCTGCAACTTCCGCCAAAATCCAACACGCATGCTCGGAGCATGTCCTCGAGCGTCTGAATCGTTCGCTCGCTCTGACCGTCAGTTTGTGGGTGGTATGCGGTACTAAAATGCAGCATCGTACCCAACTCCTCATGGAATTTCTTCCAAAATCTGGAAGTGAAATGCACATCTCGATCCGACACAATCGAGATCGGCACCCCGTGCCGCGATACCACCTTTCTCACATATACCTCTGCTAACTTTTCCGCAGAAGAACTCTCACTAATGGCGAGAAAGTGAGCGCTCTTTGTCAAACGGTCTACTATCACCCAAATCGCATCGACACCCCTCGCCATTCTCGGCAATTTGGTGATAAAATCCATGGATATCTGCTCCCATTTCCATTATGGGACTTCCAGTGGCTGCAACTTACCATGCGGTCTCTGATGTTCGGCCTTAACCTTACGACAGGTTAGGCACCTCTCAACAAACCACGCTACATCTCTCTTCATACAGGGCCACCAATACTCCCTTTTAAGATCCAGAAACATCTTAGTGGCCCCGGGATGGATCGAGAATCTCTATCTATGCGCCTCCTCCATCAAGATGGTACGCGTTCCTCCAACAAACGGTACCCAAATCCGACCCTGGAAGGTCATAAGCCCTTTGCTATCGGTTACGAACTCTAATACCTGACCGATAACTCATTCTCTCTTACGGTTCTCCGGTCTTACTGCCTCAGCCTGAGCCCCTCTGATGGTGTCCAACACCGGAGTCATCACCGTCAATCTCATACAAATATCCTGAATCAGGGCGTTCTTTGCCCTACGACTTAGGGCGTCGGCTACCACATTAGCCTTGCCCGAGTGGTAAAGGATCTCACAATCATAATCCTTTACTACATCCAACCATCTTCTCTGACGCATGTTCAGGTTTGGCTGATCCATCAAATACTTCAAACTCTCTTGGTCCGTGTATATCGTACACCAAACCCCATACAGGTAATGACGCCAAATCTTAAGGGCGAACACCATAGCCCCCAACTCTAGATCGTGGGTGGGATACCTTGCCTCGTGAGGCTTCAACTGCCTCGATGCGTACGCGATCACATTCCCCCTCTGCATCAGCACCGCGCCCAACCCAGATATCGATGCGTCACAATACACCATGAAGTCCTCCATTCCCTCTGGAAGAGCCAACACTGGGGCTTCGCACAATCTCTGGTGAAGAGTCTCAAATGAGGCCTGTTGCTCTAGGCCCCAGTTGAACACCACACCCTTCCGGGTCAACCTGGTGAGAGGAACATCAATCTTGGAGAAATCCCTGATGAACCTCCGATAATAGTCGGCCAACCCTACAAAACTCCTGATCTCGGAAGGAGATTTCGGCACCTCCCAACTCAACACCGCCTCGATCTTGGCTAGATCGACCAAAATCCCCTTTTGGTTAACGAGGTGACCAAGGAATTGTACCTCTCGTAACCAAAAATCGCACTTGGATAATTTGGCATAAAGCCTCTCCGATCTCAGCACACTGAGGATTTCTCGCAAATGCTCCTCATGCTGCTCCCTGGATCTCGAATATACCAATATGTCGTCAATGAAAACAATCACTGATCGATCCAACATTGGTCTGCATACCCTGTTCATGAGATCCATGAACGCTGCAGGCGCATTGGTGAGCCCGAATGGCATCACCACAAACTCGTAATGCCCATAACGAGTCCTGAACGCAGTCTTCTGGATATCCTCCTCGCGCACCCTCATCTGATGATATCCAGATCTCAGATCAATCTTGGAAAACCAAGATGCTTCCTGCAGCTGATTGAACAAATCATCGATCCTCGGCAAAGGATACCGGTTCTTGATCGTTAACTTGTTCAGCTCTCGATAATCTATGCACATTCGGTGCGAACCATCCTTTTTCTTCACAAAAAGGATTGGTGCTCTCTACGGCGAGCTACTCGGCCGAATAAACCCCTTCCCCAGCAGCTCCTGAAGCTGCGAGGATAACTCCTGCATCTCTGGAGGTGCAAGGCGATAGGGCACCTTGGCAATAGGAGCTGCCCCCGGAATCAAATCAATGCGAAACTCAACCTGCCTCTCGGGAGGCACACCCGGTAACTCCTCGGGGAAGACATCCGGGAATTCCCGCATTATCGGAACTTCCTCAACCGTACTCGGTCTCTCTTCACCAACTCTCGTATCCACCACATATGCTACAAATCCACTACAACCCTGCTGTAGGCTCTGTCTCGCTCTAGCAGCCGAACAAAACGCTGAATCGGGATGGGTACCCTCGCCATACACCGTAAGAACTCCCCCACTTGGGTCTCGTATAGTCACCAGCTGCCGCTCGCAATCGATAACGGCTCCAAATCTGCTCAACCAATCCATGCCTACGATGACACAGACGTCCCCCATCACAATCGGGACCAAATCGATAGGAAACTCTACACCGAAGATCTCGAGTACACACCCTCGAATCACCTCCGTGGCATACACTGCTCTCTCATCGGCGATGGAGACTCTCAGAGGTCGACTCAACGCCTCCCGACTAATACTGATGTGCTGACTAAAAGCCAACGATACAAAAGATCGACTCGCACCCGAGTCAAATAACACCAAAGCAGGTACATAACTCACAAGAAAAGTACCTACGCATAACATAAAATAAGCACAAAATCTCAAACATTAAAATAAATACATGAAAGAATACATACCAACCACGACATCGGGCGCTGCGCGGACCTCCTCCGCAGTTAACTGGAAGGCTCTCCCCCGAGCCTTCGGCGTCTCGGTCTTCACCAGCCGACTATCCGAAGCTCTAATCGCAGCAGGGGCAGTTCCCTGAGAAGCTCCCTGTGCTGACCCTCGCAGCAACGGACACTCGGCCTTTCGGTGTCCGGTCTGGTTGCAGTGGAAACACACTGCAAACCCCTTTGGGCAGTCCTTGGCCATATGCCCCTCCTTGCCACACTTGTAGCAAGATCCAGCTCTACAAACTCCATCATGACCCTTGCCGCACTTTCCACAAGTGCGGCCCTTCTGGCTTCCTGCTTTGGGATCAGCGGGCTTGGCCTGCTTGGCTGCCGGCTGGGACTGTGCCGGTCGCCGATCCCTCCCTTGAGACTCTGAGTCCTCCCTAGCCTGAGTCTCTAACTCAATCTCCTTCTTCCGGGAATTTGCCTGAAGTTCTTCAAATGTCCGGTACGAGGAGTTCGCCACGAACTCCCGAATATCTCTCCTCAAAATACTTAAATAACGGCTCATATGTGCCTGCTCAGTAGACACGTGCTCAGGGCAGAACATCGCCCTCTCATGAAACATCCTGGTAATAACCGTAACGGACTCTGTACCCTGCTTGAGGGTCAAAAACTCCTGTGCCAACCGATCCCGTTCCACCGGGGGAACGTACTCATCACGAAACATGGTGGTGAACCTCTCCCAGGTCACCGCAGCAAGCTCTGCTGGAGAATAGTGTGCTGTCGTGAACTTCCACCAATCCTTCGCCCCCAGGCGAAGCTGGTTCAGCGCAAACCGAACCCTCAAGTGCTCCGGGCACGAGCATGTGTAGAAACACCCCTCAATGTCAGACACCCATCTCATCGCTGCAATCGGGTCCTGCGTCCCATCAAACTCTGGTGGCTTCGTGTCGCTGAACTCCCTGAACAACAACGAGTCACCCCCTTGCGGCCTAGCAGCAGCAATGGTTGCGGTGGCCGCTACAATAGCAGCCTCAGAAAGAGCGGCATAACGCTCGTCAAAAGTCTCAATCAGCGCGGTCTTGATAGACTCGAACATCTCTGGTATCTCTGCCCTGATGGCCGCAGCCACCTCCTCATGGATGATCCGGCGGATCTCCTCATCACTGGTCTCACTGCTCTCTGGCGCATGACGTGTCCTCACCATGATCTACCTCTGAAAAACAACATACGATATATTAGAAACTCACTCGAGCATACTCGCACTCGATAACTCATCCCTCCTTGTTTCCCGGCATCCCGAAGATTCTTACTTGAACTGTACACCGTCCCAGTGTTTTTAGTAGTATGGGCCCAATACTACCTTCCACACCGCGTCAGTATACAACCCAAGTCCTCCTCCTAGGATCCCAAGTCCCAAGTACTCTATTATGCAAAATTCTTTCTCTAACAGATCTCTCATAAGCTCCTCGCTGCTACCTACTCACTCTCAAGCATCTCATAGTAGCTCACCTCTCCCTAGGCTAAGGCATCACAAATCAGGCCACTCTAGTCCTAATAGGAGTACCTAGCCCACTCTAACACGAGAATACATCATATCAATATCATAAGCATATAACATAAATGTATCTTGGGAAATCACCGTTCGGGCGCTGACTGATCGTACACACGACTCTGCTCTGCATTTTCCAAAAATCTTTTACTCTTTTTGAAAATATTTCTCAAATCCTCAGTTTGAGTTCAAATACACCCGAAGGTGTACTCGAATCCCTCAAACCAAGACTCTGATACCAACTTGTAACACCGTAAATTTCAAAACAATTTTTCGCATTTTATAAAAACATAATTCATTTATTATTCATAAAAACAACATTGTTTAAAACTCAAATTCATAGCATATAACAATTCCCAAGATCTCATAACATAAAAATTCCGTGTGTGTACCGATCAGGACGACGCCTTCCCGCGATCCTCACTAGTACCTGAAACAAATAACACCAAACACTATAAGCACAAAGCTTAGTGAGTTCGCCAAAATACCATATATATAACACATATTAGCCACTCGAGGCCATAACTCTTTGGGTCCGTGCACCCAACTCTATGAACCCTCAGGCTCTATCTCTGTGAACCTTCCGGTTCTAACTCTGTAGCATGCACAGCATAAATCACATAGAATAATGCAGTGCAACACATAACACATATATAGCATACAACACTGTATCACATAACTCTAACTACCTACTCAAGGTAAAGTATAGTGAGAAGACTCACCTCGCGTATCTCGGTAACTCGTAAATCCCTGAAATCACTAGTGCTCGATCTCCCGAGCTATAGTCCTCCTATAACACAAATACATCTCTAATTAACACTTTCCCAACTAGGGTCGACTAACTCTATCTAGTCAACATCGGTCAACTCTGGTCAACAGTCAACGGTCAACCCAACTCGCCGAGTCTGGCGTGGACTCGCCGAGTCCCTATGGGGACCCGATTCCTCTGAATCCCCTTTCGACTCACCGAGTCACTCACCCAACTCGATTACTCAATCCCTGGTTCGAAAACACGGAACAACTCGCTCCAACTCGTCGAGTCTGCCAATGGACTCGACGAGTGCATTCCATGCACAACCCCAAACGACCTTCTGAGGTCAGATCTGTTCCACTAACTCATAGATCCAGTCTTTCCAAGCTTATTTATTACGTAAAGTTTATGTCTTGGTGCTCATATCACACTTATTGACTCATAAATGGTGTTTTATCCTCAAACACAAAGATCCCAAACCAAAACCTCCATAGACTCATATAAAGCTTGGACAAAGAGACAATCTGGATCTCCATGGGTCCAAATCCAGAACCTAACTCGCTTAAGGGACCATGTGAGCACTAGATCTAGTCACAAAAGGGATCAATAAGCCCTAAATCAACATGAACATCACCTCAACAGAAAATGGTTCGAAAACAGTACCTCAAACATGATGTTCTGGACCTTAGATCTTCAGGAAGTTAACCCTTCTTGGTTATAGCTTCCTTTCCCTTGCTAGACAACACCACCAAGGTCGACAATGGCTCCTTCTCTCACTCCAAACGCTCAAGCTCACTAGGGTTTCGCTCTGGGGGCTGGTGAGCACAAATGACGGCCATAAGTCCCTTTAAATAGGTCCCAAACCCAAGAAATTAGGGTTTCATTAAACAGCGTGGACTCGCCGAGTCCACCAATGCGACTCGTCGAGTCCGGTCATTAATCCGGGAGAGAAATCGCGTCTCTACTCGGCGAGTCTACGCACCAACTCGCCGAGTCCTTCCACAAAACTCGAAATAAAATGAATAAATATAATACCTGAAATTCCGGATGTTACACATTGTTATTGGAAGACATCTGAAAGGAAGAGGGAATAGATTAGATTAGATTTAGAGATTGTCCTTAATAAAACATCAAAATGTAGTATTAAGGCTAGGACCCAACACAATATTTTATAACTTAGAAGAGGGATGCCGTAATCTAAGCTATAAGATATTTGAATTTAGGTGAATGACGATTCACCAATTTCCACCATGAAAAAACGAAATTTTAATTAGGTTTTAATTGGTTTAGAAACTCCTAGATTCTTTGAGATTCATTGAACTTTCTTCAATGACATGTTTCAATCTCGAGTGTGCCCTTCAAGTTTTGTGACTGGGATGCCGAGGATCACAAAACAAGGTGTGAAGTAACCATGCAAATTACTTGGTACCCTTAATGCATTACCCCTCAATCGATGTGCCGGTTAACCACACACGCTCCATCGATACTATGATAAACATTAAGTCACCCTTTACCTACCTTGTTAAGTTCAAGTTAGTGTGCCGGTTAACCACACACGCTCCACTAACGACTTAAACAAAGTGTAAAGTGTAATTTCATGGATTAACACCTTATTCACATTTTCCTAAAATAACTAAGATTGGGAATTCAATAAAGTTTAGTTACTTTAGTATTATCATTATACTTTTAATGAGAATTTTGTAAGTCCTTGTCCTACCCGTTCGGCTAACGACCCTCCACCAGTCAAGCAAGCGGTGGGTGAGAGTGGACACCCATTAAGTTGCCATTTTATAGGCAACAACGTTATACCCACCTTATAGACTGGCTTCGTGAATGAGGCGTACTAGCGGTAAGACGACTTTGATCTTATACATATATATATATATATATATATATATATATATATATATATTATTAACTTATAATATTATAAGTATAAGGGTTGAATTTTAACTTTTAAAATTCTAAGGGTTGGAACTAAAGTTTTAATATGACTTTACTTGTTCCAAAAATTGAGGGCAAGTTTTGTAAACTTTCAAAACTTTTCATTTCTTATAACTTATGAAGTTAATTGAGTATTAAAATGAAGACTTTTCATTTTTCTAAGTCTTGCGTTCTTTTAATGGTTTTAATTCAAGTGTGACTCTTGGTTTTCCATAACTTGAGGACAAGTTATGGACTCCATTAAAACACATTATGATCAAGAATTAAACTACAAAGTAGGTTACAAACAATTCCTATGATCATCTAGTCTTCATAAGTTCAAGAACATGAATATGAACATTTCAAGAGTCATAAATTACTCATAAAACTTGTAATTTTTTTATTATAGCCATTGTAAATGGATTAGCATAAACATTACACCATCTAAAACAAGTTTTATAACATTAAAACAATTTAGGGTAATGTTTCTAGTCCATTTCCAGCACCAAAAGTTGAAAATCTGCATTCTGAGGCTCCTACTCGTCAAGTGCATGAACCTACTCGGCGAGTAGGATGAAGATACACATGAACTCGGCGAGTCCCCCCATGGACGCGGTGAGTTCATCAGGCAGACAGCAAGATTTCGACTTTTTTCTAATATTTTGCATCAAGTATCAAACAAACAAGCCTAGGCTCTGATACCACTGATGGGTTTTGAGCATTCTAACACTTCCTAAGTGTACATGCAACCCTAATAAACCTTGGATCTATGTTTGTCTAAGATACATGCAAATAATTATTTTTCCAAGGTTCATATCCTATCTAGCATGGAATGGGGAACTTGAATCAAATAAAGCTAGTAGAAATACTTACCTTGTAGTTGTAGTTGATTGCTTGGAGTTTTAGAGCCTAGCACCAATAGTGTGGATGCCTCAAATGGAAATCACAAATCACCACAAACTTGGAACTTTGAGAGAATAGTCACAACTATCTTGAAATCGGCCCTCTTGCTTTACTCACCTCAACTAGTGTGATTTCAAGAACCAAAGCCTCCTTTATATAGTGTGGTGGATTAGGGTTACATCCATGTAAACCCTAATACCCATGTCTCTTCATTTCCATGAGATCCATGGGTTAAAGATCCATGGAGTATCCATGGACTTTCCATGCAAGCCTAGCCCATTCCAAATAAGCATTAGCCTACACTATATAAATATAAGAGCCCATATTTAATTAGTAATACTTTTGATCTCTAAATTAATCCTAGATTAATTATAGATCAATACTAATTAAATAATATGATCTTATATTAATATATTAGAACTTATAATATGTTAATAAATCATAACTTATACTATTCTCCAAAGATTATCCATAAATTGTTCGGGTGACGTGCAACCCAAATGGACCATGCCGGGTCGGGTCAAGTAAATACCAAATATAGTTATGGACTTAGACACTATATCCTACCGGTACTCCTAGTGCACTTACAGCTGCTACACTAGGGGTTTACCCCTTTACCCTACACCCACCACTGGCCTTTCCAAGGCAACTTTCCCCAAGCAACGAACCTTTCCAATATCCTTCAATCGTCTGCTGAGCTGCAATTCCGGCCACTCCCAGTACCGGCCATCACACCACTACTCAAAATAATTCCACATACGATGCTCCAGTACTGAAACCTCCATTCTGCGCGAGAAGTCAGAGGTTCCGAAGAGAAGCATATCTCACTCTGCTAAGGTCAAGACTCTACAAGAACTATGCAACATAGATAATGCAACTGCTCTGGGATTACCTGATTCCGCGGTGAGCCACTTAGCATCACCTGACAACTTGAACGACATCGTCGCCTCCACGTGCATACCCATCACAAAACTAATACTGACTATAACATTGAAACTATCCGAAACACTGAACTGCCTAAAGCATTGAGCTGTCTCCCAAAGTATCTCGAGACCTTCCTGGTTTCCAACCATTCTTCGGTTATATGCAACACCGAGTTCCAACTCAACTGTGGAGCTCCAAGGACTCCACTTTTCTTTTGAAAATATTTTACCGTGTCCTTAGTTTGAGTTCAAATACACTTGAAATTGTATCTGAACCCCTCAAACCAAGGCTCTGATACCAACTTGTAACGACCCAAAATACGACCCAAAAATTTTGTATAATCATTACTAAAATCATTATATCAATACCATAAAGTAAAAACCCATACGTCAATATCTCAAAACCATAACAAAGTATCACGAGAAAACTGTATCAAGACTGTATCAAATCATATCTATGAAAAGCTAAATCAACTCCCAAGACAAAAACTGAAGCTGTGGTGTGTGCGATGCCATCATCCCGAGCTCTTCCCTTTACTTGCGGAAGTACCTGAAACCAAAAACTGAAACTGTAAGCACAAACCTTAGTGAGCTCCCCCAAACTACCACATACCATACAATAACATAATAAGCACATACTAGGCCTTGCCCACTGCATCAGACCGAAGTCCGGCTAACTGCATCGGGCCAAAGCCCGGACTAACTGGGCCTTGCCCCCTGCATCGGACCGAAGTCTGGATAACTGCATCGGGCCGAAGCCCAGACTAACTGGAACCTTGCCCCCTGCATCGGACCGAAGTCCGGCTAACTGCATTGGGCCGGAGCCCGGACTAACTGGGGCCTTGCCCCCTGCATCGGACCGAAGTCCGGCTAACTGCATCGGGCCGAAGCCCGGACTAACTGGACATAACATAGCATAAATATATCAACTAGCATGATCACATATACTGCGTACTGTATCGAATCGAAGTTCAGAACACATAACACAAAAACATGCTTGAATCACAAAGACATCAAGCACACTGAACTACTGCATCGGACCGAGGTACGGAAACTAGTTCTAACTAGACGGGTCGGCATTGTGGCCGTAGACCCGTTCCTACTGGAAGGAAACTCACCTCGAAGAACTGACTGCTGAAAGCCTGAGTAAGAAATCCCTGACTGCTGTTCCGACTGCTCCCTGGCTATCATGACCAATTAAAACACTAAATCAGAATAAGGATCCTTCCACGGGTAAAATGACTATTTTACCCCCTGCTATGGTGTGGGTCATAACCAAGGCCCAAACCCTTTAATTCTTCTAAGCCATCAATGGCCCACTAAAGGCCCACTAATGGCCCGATTTTCTAAATTGGGCCTAACTCCTCATAGGGGCCCTACTTAAGCCCAAAAATATCCTTAGCCCATAATCTAACTGACTTCTAATGGCCCACTATGGCTCACAGGCCCAAAATCCACACACAGCTTACACCGAGGCCCAATATGCACAAAGCCCAACTCTACTGAGTACGCTGGGCGTACTCTATTCTACGCTAAGCGTACCGGCCTGCTAGTGAGTATGCGGGGCGTACCTTCACTTACGCTCGGCGTAACCATCCTGTTAAGACACTTTTCCATTAAGTGCTTAATACCCCACTCCAGAGGCTACTAACTCAGATCCAGGTCCTTACTGATGTCTTATTCCATAAAGTCACTAACTTGGTGACTTGCAATCCACTAAATATACTCAAACTCAAAAAAGGTAACCATATATTTCTAAAACCAAGGCTAGATCTCATGCATGAGCTCATTGGAACCATAAAAATCGAGACTTTACTGCTTATGGGGAACTTTTAGCTCTAAGGATGGCAATCCCAAGCTTGAAGGCGAAGTTTCATCTTAAAGGTCCAACCTTTGGACCTAAAAAGATCCCAAAAGCTCCCTAGATCTAGATCTAAGCTTCTAAGAGGAAAGTTAGAAACTTTATACCTTCAGGAGCTTGCAACTGAGCTAAAGAACTTGGATCCAAAGGCTCTTCCTTGATCAATGAGACCTCAAGATGGTCACTCCATTCCAAAATCACCAAAATGCAAACAAAATGGCCTTACAATCTCCATGAACACTCTAGAGAGTTTAGGGTTTCGTGGTGGCTAAGTGAGAATGAGAGGGAGGCTGAAAACCAGGGTATCATGTTCTTTATATAGCGACTTACCCTAAAAATTAGGGTTTTGAGACTCTGAGCGTACGCCTACCCGGACCCGTGATCACTTGCTCTTCTATGCTGGGCGTACACCAGCCTTACGCTGGGCATACCCAGGTAAACACGTGTGCACTACATGCATGCAAAGGGGGCTGCCTTGTTAACTTTTCCATTAAGGGGCCATCATTGTCCACATCTTCAAAGTGTTGTAACTTCTTTATTCTTTATTCGTTTCCGGCGAACTTTATATCCACGGAAAGGTGACGAGAAACCCTACGTTTCTAACAACCCACCCTGGCCCGAAAACTTCTCGAATAACAACCCCAAATTTAATAAAGGACTAAAATGCCCCTGGCCTTAGCCTCTGAAATTCCATAAATGAATATTTTAGAACAAGGCGTTACAGACCTGCTAGGTCGGTACTCTATTTATAGGAGAATTCTATGATTGTTATCAGTGAGATAAATATGTTTGATGTTTGTATATGCCAGTATATGATAGCTATGTGTAGGCCTGTCGAAAAAACCCGAAACCTGTTCTACCCACCCGACCCGTTCCGAATTCGGGTAGAATGGGTGGGGTAGAATGGGTAACGAGTATGAACATTCGGGTAATAGGTTAACCCGATAATAATATAGGTCGGGTTTTAGGTATGAATATTTATTTTCGGGTATACCCCAATACCCGAATTCATTTTTTAAATAATACCAAATATACAATGCAATCACGTTTGCACACTTCAAATAAAACAAAACTCTTCTTCCTTTTTATGAACGGCGACTCGACAATCGACGCAAACTTGCAAAGGGAATACGACGCTGAAGCTGAAGTCCTAAACCGTCATCACAATTCTCAGTTTCTCTCTATCGCACGTAATGAAATTAAAAAAGTACATAACATATTATAATAATTTGTATTGTTATTATAGATGTACTTGTTAATTGTATTGAGTATTTTCCTACCCAATTCTTTATTAAACCAACCAAATTGTAAAAAAAATATCAATAAATGTCATTTAAGAAATTTTCGGGTATACCCGATAATTACCCGACCCGACCTCAAACCTGAATACCCGAAACCCGAAAACCCGAATTACAATATAGGTCGGGTATCGGGTATTATTTTCTTAAGGAAATACCCGTTCTACCCAACCCATTCTACCCGAAACCCGAAAATTTTACCCGTTCGACACCCCTAGCTATGCGCACATGGTTACTTGCTTGTTGGGTTGGGTTGAGGCGGTCCTGCTTTATGCCGAAGGCCAACATACCCTATGAGCGGTCCGGGGAGACTGTAAGCCCACATGGCAGACGAGTCATGCCGAAGGATCGGGATAGATCTAGACAGACTGTAGGTCCGGTAGGGCGGTCCAGTCAGGCCGATGGCCCAGTATGCATGTTGATTGATTGATTATTACTGTCGTGGTATTGTCAGTGTGGTGTTGGTATTTTGGGGGTAGCTCACTACGTGGTTTTTATTTATGATGGAAAAAGTTTAAATTTGGTGTGAATTTTATGGATGTTACACTTAGTCATATCCGGTTCTAGTCCATTTTCCCTCTTAATGCACTAGGCATTTGGAAAATCAGAACAATGAATATTATAGCACATGCAATCGATCCTATACCCGAAGCATATGGGATACGATTCATAATGGGTTACATAAAGACATGATACTAGACCAATCTCTTGCTATAATATTTCCATATATAGAATTCTTATGTTGAACCATTTCAACATGGCATTCATATACGTTCATGACTAAGTTCTATTAAAATTTCAATCTAAAATTTTCAAGATTCGAAATGAAGTATTAATGCCCTCTCCCTTAGACCTTACTATAGCTAAACAATTTCCAAATTCTGCAACTTTGCAAATTTAGAACTTTGTTTCCTATAAATAGTATTTCTAACTTTCAACACCTCACATAATAATCATGCTCTGACTAGCACAACAATTATGTTTTTACCAGCATAACAATTATGCTCCCAGTAGCTTTGACATGTACCCAGAAATCAGTTAGACTTCTAGAAATCAATACTTATTGACTTTCTTACTAAAGTTTATATTTTTGATATGTCGTGCTTCAATAAGTCTTTATCTAGACTTATCAAGCTCACACACCATTCATTAGGTAGCTTATGTGTGTGTCTAAACCCTTTCAGAAATCATAACAGTAAGTCTCGAATGTTCAAACTATTTGTCATTTCTCACAATTTGAACTATGAAAAGGGATGTTGTAATCCTACACGAATTTGAGAACACAGTCATCACCACCAGCTAACTCTAATCCTTTAAAATCTACAAGTGAAAGCGTTTCCTCACAATCATTTTCATGAAGTAGAGAGAAACCTCTTACCACTTAGATTTTATGGTGTATGTGTTCCTATCCATATGAATTTGTCATTTTGAACCACTATCACTAGACAAGGTTTATGACAAATTCAAACTCATATGGATTGAACATGCTTAATCTTAATTTTTGCCATCTGACAGCACAAGGGCCTACCAGTGCTTCCAAGTTGTTAACCAGCTCACCCACACTGATCAATATACTTTCATTGATCAAGGTGCTTTGCCTTATGCAATCAAATGAGAACTCATATAACTCACATGCATGGTCTACTTAACTGGAATGGGCATAGAAACAATATTTTGTCAACATGATAGGTTATCAACCTCAATTTGTGTGCTAGTGATTACTAAAAGGTTTATTCTTGATTAGCTCTTGAAACTATTCAAGACCATTAAGACTCCTACCGACCTCTTGACATATAAGATTCTCTATCAAGCAACATTCCTTGACAAACAAATATTCAAGAGTTGGTGTGGATTCTTATCAATATATCACTTCATACAATTGGTCCTAGTTGGTCTTTGTTTAAAGCAGAACATCACAACTACCAATTTCAAATATGCAAGAGTAAGAAACATTTCCACTCCACATTTCATGAGGTGTTGTAAACCTACTTAGAATATGTTACTCAAGGTACAACTTGGAGTAACTAGATTATAACTCTAAAACTTGATATCGGAACAAAGTATGATTCATCCTTTTGATTTAACCATTTCAACAATACCCAATTCCTCTTCTTAGTCATATAAATGCACTAAGATGTTCTTAGAGGACCAGTTGCGACATGGTTCCATAATCATTAGGATGATCATAAAACACAATACTAAAGTACTCTCCTTTCCTTTCATATTGGAGAAACTTTTATCTTTCTGCCTAATTGATTCTTCTTATTCGTTCTGCTATACATTGAAACCTTTTTCAAGGTATTTAGATTTACACTTAATCTTGTAAGAATAACCATATTTACCGAACCATTAGTAAATCATGACGAATAGCCTTTATCATCCTTTGTGGTGGATCTGACCAGTGTACATTAATGTGTACTAGATTCTATATTCCTATAGTCTTTCACTTGACTCACATATACATGTGAACAAGGAATTAGTCTCAATTTCCCAAAGATCAAGATTCTCATACATCACATAATTCAATATTGCATGATTCCAAGTTTCTGTCCAATTGAAACTTAGGTGATGAGAATCCTTCCTAACTTGGTAAATTATGACACGACCACAAGCGATATAACTAAGAATCAAATCCTTTTTTTTCAACGTTGTTAACAGTATAAATATATAAACACCAATTTTCCATAATTGCCATTGCAAGGAAACATAAGGTAAATAAAAAAAATTTATTAATAATGTGCGGAAAATTTACCCTTACGATGCAAGTACAAATGAAAAGTATGTTACTAAATATTCCTAAGCAATGTATCATAACTCGTAAGTAGCAGCTCAAAAATCTGATGCGACCGAAATCCATCTCTTCACGATCAAACTCAGCTTAATCTTCTTTTAGGCTTCCTTCCTTTTCTTCGATCCTACAAAACATCAAAATGCAATCTTATCACATCATGTATTAAGAATCTATAAATAGGAACTTAATAGAGTTAGATAGTGGACTTACCTGAAGTAGAGTCACATAATTTGATTTTACAATCCTTGCGATCTTTCAGGTAGATACGGAAGCTTCGCATCCAATGCCTCTTCTCTTGGCAATAGAAACATATGGACTCTTTCGGAATGACACATGGGACTATCTCAAAACTTTCCTTTCTCTTATGATCAAACTTTTCGACCATGGCCGATTTCTCTCCTTTAGGAGGAGAAACCATTTCCAGACTATCACCTTTGCCATCACCAATGTTTATGGAAATTTGGGAGGTAGATCTTCCAGACAAGTATGCTTGACAGGTGCACCAAAGCTTTCATGCTTCAGTAACAATTAGAATATAAGTCAGATCAATAAGGGTCACGTCGTGATTTGTCATATAGTATTCATTAACAAACTGAACATATGGCTCGAGAAGTGACTAAAGAACCAAGTCAACTGCCAACTCTTTTTGGAAAACGACACCCAACATTCCCAATTTTTCAAGGTGCGACCTCATGTTTAGACCATGTGCACACATAGAGTTTCCATCTTTATGTTTGCAAGCCAATAGGGCTTGAGTAATTATGGAACCAAGTCATCTTTATGAAATCGTGGGTCAGGGAGAATCACTGGAGGAGGTGGAGGTAGAGAAGTATGATTTCCAGTTCCACCAATGTTTGAAGAAGGGAATGATCTTTCACCTTGATCGACACTTGGAACATCATCTTCAGAAGGAAAGCCTTTTCCAAAAAGATGAGGAAGACTATAGTTGTCAGAACTAGACATCTACAAAATCGAGAAAATTCAAGTTAGTTGATTTAAGTCCTTAATATAACACCTAAATGAAATATTAAGGCTAGGACCCAACACAATAATTCAGAATTCGGAGCAGGGATACCGTAATCTAATTGCAAATTATCTGAAAGTAGGTAAATGACGATTTACCAATTCCACCATGAAAACAAAATTTTAAACGAATTAGGTTTTAGATGAAATTCCTAGATCTTTTAAGATTCATTGAACTTTTTAATCGCACGTTTAATGTCGATTATGCCCTTCAAGTTTATGACTGGGATACCGAGGATCACAAAGAAGGTGTGAATAACCATATAAATTAGCTTGGTACTTTCGATGTCATTTATCATCTAATAAATGTGCCGGTTAACCACACACACACACACACACCATCAATCAACGATAATTTATGAGCTACCCATTTCCATCCTTCATTAGTCTCATATTAGTGTGTCGGTTAACCACTGTAAGTCCCTAATTTGCCTGTGTATCAATCAAATCCGTTTGATGGTGTGGAATCCCAATCAAACGGATGATGTCAGATCAAATAGAAGAGAAGGAGAAGAAGAATAATATGAATCTTTGTATGTATTGATTTGAATTAAGTTCCTTACACAAGATTCACCCACACAAACGTTCCTTTCTCTCTAGCCGTAAACTCCTTAGGGTTCATCAATCTCTACTCCTCACCCTAACACCTATATTTATACTTGGGCCGTAAATGGGTTTACGACCGTAAACTCAACCGTAAACATGACCTGACCGTAAACTAGACTGTAAGCTCATAAAATATTACACAAAAATATAATTGCCCAGAAAAGAAAAGTATAAACCATATTTTGACCCAACAATCTCCCCGTTAGTTTATAACTTTCTTTTCTTAAATGACCCAACAAGCTCCCCCTAAAAAGTAGCTGACTTTTCTTGTTAATCTTCAATGGGAGCTTTGGCTTCAGCTTTAATCTTCAATGACTTCACGGCTTCAAGATGAACTTGATGAATCTTCAACAAATGACTTCATCTTGAGTAGTTGGGAATTTTTTTTCAGAATTTGACATTGAACGCACGTTGGGTGAGGAGGCTTCTTGTACTGATTCTTGAAAGATGGCGATTTCAGCTTGAGAATCTTCAGAGAGAACATCAGAGAGAACAAATCTTCTGGATCACTTCAGCAGGTTCATAGATAGCAGCAGACCAGTTGAGGAGGCTTCAATGCAATCTGTCACATAATCTTCAATTTCTGATTCACCTTGCTTATGGGGTTGAAAGATTGAATGTTGAAAGAATAATCTTCATTTCTTGCTCCTTTGAATGAGAATTCTTCGATGCTCACGGACGAAGCCTTTGGCTCAGAAATCTTCGACACAAACTCCATGAGTCTTATCTATACCCAAAATCACTTTTCAAGACAAAACAAAACTAATAGAAAACTTAGCACACAAATTAAAACAAAAAAATATATTTTTGGATTTTTCATATTTTATGAAAAAGAAATAAAACAAAAATAACACTATGTTTAATTTTTAATTTTCTGAATTTTTTTAAAAATTTATTTCTCCCTAATATTTAAATTAGAAGAACACTATGAACAAACTTAACAAAAACCAAAGTAATAGCTAACTTTAAGAGTGATTTGGGATTAAAGTTGTTGGACAGCCTTATTCCACTTGTCAGTACCCTTATCTTCACATCTTCGTCTGATCGATCGCCAGTATTGGGGTCCACTTAAACACGAAAAATTTGTGACGATATTTTGGACAATTTACCAATGACATGATACATGCATATATCTAATTGTAACTTTATTATCATGATTGACCCTAATTCTTAAATAAACTTTTCTTAAGACCATTTAACTGACTACAACCAGGGATATTATTGTCCACCTAAATCGAGCAGTGAGATCTACAGACAATCTGTATGTGTTCAATTTTAAGTGTACTAGAACGTGTTTCCCGCTTCGTGATATGCCCCAGCCATCAAGAACTTCCAGAGTACTCCTTACACCGGGTGAGCAGACAACCATTCAGAGAGAGGATAGATTCAAAATTCTATTACTTATTGTTTCAGAGGGGTTGAGAAGTAGAAGGTTGCATATGCTGTGTACCAGGTCAGATTAGAGGTCACGCAAAGGAGACAACATATGGCTAACATATGAGAGGAATTTCATATATATAGCCTGGAGAGAAATAGAGTTGCATATGTTGTGTACTAGGTCGGATTAGAAGTCACGCAAAGGAGACAACATATGGCTAACAGACGGAAAGAAAGAAAATGATATTCTACAGACCTAATTTATCGGAATTCACCAGTCGCCCCATCCAACCGGAATTAAGGACAAAATCCGCACATCGAGGAAAAGTGAATCCATAGTTCTAGATACGGGTTATTTAATGTGACCGGTAGATTCCCATGTATATCTCCCTGCTCAACCTATCCGAGCGTCGTGAAATCAGGTTAAACAGATCTAACTAGGTCAAACTTTGTCAAGTCCCTAAATTCATTAGGTTCAACTTTCCCTAGTCAAGTCCATTTAAAATCTTTCGTGCCTACCAGCGCATCGAGCACAAAGCGTAGACAATTCAACTTAGGTACGTTACGCAGATTCAGATTGCCTGTTATCACTTGCTAATTTCATTTCCCAAAACATCTCCCTCAAGCATATTTCATAACCAACTTTTTTTTTTGGATTTTCTGATTTTCGAATGTTTTTGGATTTTTAAAAATTTTCTAATTTTTGTTTTGTTTTTATTTCTCCCCCTAAATTTGTGCATAGGAGACAAACGAAAGTAAATGCGCAAATTTAAACTATCCTAAAACAAAAACTAGTTATTAAAGCGAATCAGCTTAAGAAAAACTCAGGAGTATAGAGAAGAAAACGCAAACCGTAATTCACCGATTGAATCTGCATTCAGAAGGTCTGAGAAGAGCAAGCATAATCTCAGAACAGATCCGAAAATTCTTCACATCGTTAAGCACTAACCCCATTTGTGATCTCTTCCTTTCCCGTAAAAGGACACATACTCTCAACAAAGGTCTGAATGTTGTATAGTTGAGAGATGTCCCCAATCATATGCCAGGATCAGCCACTACCAACAAACCGAAGTCTGATGATATGCCTCCATAGGTACTCCGGCACAGAGCGGGATCAGTTGGTCTTTGGAACCCAGTCCATTTTGAAACTGGGTTGACCTTTGTTATCAACACACGATACCCTCTCCCATGACATATCCTGCTTATCACAAACAGAAGATGTAGAAACGTTAGAAGCATTTGGAGATTTGGGAGAGTGAACATTCGGAACCCATCTGTAGTCAGGTTTAAACCATTTCCTTTTTGATCGGATGCGTGGCTCAGTACTTGATTTGGAACTTGAAGCCGGCTGTCGAGATGACTTTGACCTAACCGGTATTGGCTTCATAGGAGCATCTCGTGGACTAGACTTCTGGGCCAGCATTCCCTTCTTGTTCTTGGGAGTTTGATGTTTGGCCTTGGGAGTTGAATTCTTGGCCTTCATGGCATTTCGGTCGGCATTGTCCGAACATGACCTTGATGAGTTTCTTTTGAAAAAGCTCCCTATTGGTGTGTTTTGCTAGCCTTGTGCATAGTAGGGAACGTATGCGCAATTAGGACAATTTCTGGCAATGTGTCCAGGTGTTCCAATGTGAAAACAACTCTTTTTCTTTACTGTGAAGTTATTTCTTCCAGCCCCTGGTGGCGTATCCTGGCCTTGTCTCTTGTTGTT
The DNA here is from genome assembly GCF_051521515.1 of Lactuca serriola. Taxonomy (NCBI): domain Eukaryota; kingdom Viridiplantae; phylum Streptophyta; class Magnoliopsida; order Asterales; family Asteraceae; genus Lactuca; species Lactuca serriola. The sequence goes on along the minus strand of NC_136414.1, from coordinate 202,721,663 downwards.
CCCACATGCACACTTGCAACAGGCATTCTGTTTCACTAGAATTGGTGGCCTATATTTCTCAACGGCAGGTTGATCAGAAGCAGTTGAGTTCGAAGCAACAGATTCAGAGTTCAAGGTGATGTTGGTTTGTGAAGAAGAACTCTCCTTGTTCTCATCCTCTGTTACTTTGCCTGCGCAAGAAGTAGCAACATTAGTATCTTCAATATTAATAACTCCTCTTGACACAAATCCAACTCGTTTTCCATATTGAAGATGTGCCTCCTTGTCAATTTCTTTCTGTGTCATGGGGATGGATGTGTAGTTATGATTGAAAGGAGGAGGAACACTATCATACCCTAGACCCTTGCTTTTATTTTCTTTGAATTATAATTGGGTTTCATATAAGGACTCGACTGTCTGACTTGACGTAGTATAATTTTTGAAACTAACGCCTGTTTTCCACACTTAATTTTTAAAGCGTCAAGTTCTTCAGTTACAGTAGCAAGTTGTCTCTTAATATAGTTATAATTTTCACACTTGTTGCTATATTCTTCCTGAAGTTTCCTAAAGTCCTTGGTTTTTGCTTCTAATTCAGCCTTCAGGGGTTTCTGTCCTTTCCTGAGTTGATATCCTTCATATCTCAGGTCCTCAACTTCTCTTTTAAATAAATCAATTTGTTCCCGAAGAAATTTAATCGTATCTTCACTAGATAGTGTACATGAAACTTCATATGATTGAGAACCTGAAACTTCATTGACCAAGATGTTTGCAGAACTCATTGTTTCTCTACACTTCAAAACATCAAGTTCTTGAATTACATCATCAAGACTAAGATGATTAAGATCTTTTGTCTTCTTGATGATAGCCACGTTTATATTCCACGATTTCGGAAGTGAATTCAGTAGCTTTTTGTTTATCTCAAATTTAGACAAGAAGATCCCAGCTATATTCATCTCAGTAGTAAGTGTAATAAATCTCTGCAATTGAGTTTCGAGGGTTTCTCCAGGGATATAATCGAAAATGTTGAAATTTTGTCTTAACATATCCTGGTGACTCTCTTTCATGTTTTCAACTCCCTCGTAGACCTTAAAATCAATTAAAAAGCACAACTAAAAACCAAAATCAAACTTAAAAGTCAAACCCTTTGATTATAAACCTCAAAAGTCAACCTTAAAAGTCAAATTTAAAAAGTTAAAATCAAAAGTCAAACCAAAAAACTAAATTTGAAAATTTAAAAATCAAACGAAAAAGTCAAAGTTTAAAGTCAAAGGTCAAACTTGGAAGTCAAAGCAAAATTTAAGGTCAAAAGTTAAAAAATAAAAGTCAAAAACTAAAATATAATTTTATTTATTAATTTTAATTTAATTTATTTATTTATTTATTTATTATTATTATTTTTAATTTTTATTATTGTTATTATTATTATTTTTAATTTTGGATGAAAAAGAATTTAAAACAAAAAAAAGGGAATTATGGGTTAAAAGTGTCAAAAATGCAAAATTAGAACCGAGAAAGAAGCTTTATGAATTTAATTCGGAAGGAGAGTAACAAAGGGTTTTCTAGCCGAGTTGGTAAGCTGCGAGGTTTAGTTGGCAAGAGACCCGGGTTCGATCCCCGGCGCCTCCGGAATTCTAATTTTTTTATCTTTGCGAAGCGAGGCTGCTGCTTGCGAGGCCAAGGTGCGAGGCCGAGAACACAGAAGCCGGGAACGTGTGAGACCGAGCCGCAAACTGCTGAGCCGTATACTCCGAGCCGAGGCCGCAAACTCCGAGCCGCAAACCTCGGGCCGTGAACTCCTCGGAAACCCTAGCTGCTGGCCGCCACCCCCTCGCAGGTTACGACCAAAAACAGTGATTTTTGCCCTTTTTTGCTCCAAAACTCGATCAAAAACCTTTTTTTATGAAAAACACGAAGAACAAACCCCCCATATTTTTCAGAGATCTATCCAAAAATGCAAGAATATTTCGAAAATAAGATCAAATAATGCTCCAAATATGACAAAATTGACTGATACAACCAGACTCTAATACCAATTGTAAGTCCCTAATCTGCATGTGTATCAATTAGATCCGTTTGATGGTGCGGAATCCCAATCAAACGGATGATGTCAGATCAAATAGAAGTGAATGAGAAGAAGAATAATATGAATCTTTGTGTGTATTGATATGAATTAAGTTCCTTACACAAGATTCACCCACACAAACGTTCCTTTCTCTCTGGACGTAAACTCCTTAGGGTTCATCAATCTCTACTCCTCACCCTAACACCTATATTTATACTTGGAGAATATGGGCTTGGTGGACATGGGCCGTAAATGGGTTTACGGCCGTAAGGTGTTTACGGCCGTAAACTCAACCGTAAACATGACCTGACCGTAAACTAGACTGTAATCTCATAAAATATTACACAAAAATATAATTGCCCAAAAAAGCAAAGTATAAACCATATTTTGACCCAACAACCACACACACTCCACTAATGACCAATAAGGTGCAATGTGAAATTTCATGGATTAGCACCAAATTCACATTTTTCTAAAGCAACTAAGATTTGGGAATTTATAAAAGGTTTAGTTACTTTGTATTTTCATTATACTTTTAATGAGAGCTTAATGTCCTATTTTACCCATTCGGCTAACGCCCCTCCACTAATCAAGGGTGCGGTGGGTAAGAGTGGATACCCAATGTCGGTCATTTTACAGGCCGCTTATAGACCAGCTTCGTGAATGAGGCCTACTAACGGTAAGACTGACCATTACTTATACATATATATATATATATATATATATATATATATATATATATATATATATGTATATATATATATAAACTTTTAATCTTATATAATATAGGGGTGTATTTTATACTTTTTAAAATACTAGGTGGTTTAATCTTCTAAATAAATTAAACTTTTAATTTAATTAACTTTAAACCATATTATGGATTTATTAATTCTCCTTTTAATTAATCTTTTAATTAAATTATTAATAAAACCATAATGATATCTCAATAGATTTTCCATTTAAATTTCCTAAATTAAAGATTGTAATTTTTAATTTAAATCATAAAACCAAATGTAACATCCCGAATCCTAGGTATAATATTTATACATTTATTTTTGAGTTGTTTGAGCAACTCGACGAGCTGGATGCCCGAACTCATCGAGTAGAGTCGGATTGACCACGTGGGTTTTATGACCAAATCGACGAGTAGGAGAGACCAACTCGGCGAGTTGGCACTGTGAGAGGAAACCCTAATTCTCCGGGGTTGGGTCCTATTTAAAGGACCTTAAGCTCTCATTTCCGCCTCACTACCCACCTTACTCCCCTATGTGAAACCCTAATCGCCTATATTGAGCTAAGAGAGAGAGAGAGAGAGAGAGAGCAAGAGAGAGATAGAGAGCTAATCTTTGGGCATTTTAGTGCACGTTTTGAAGAGAAGAGTGGAGTATTAAAGCAAGGATCGAGAAGAGACTGTTGGATCTGGTTTTAATTCGTCTAGAGCTTCTGTTGAAGGTAAAAAGTCTCCACCTTGCTCATTAGTTTGGTTAGATCTCATTTTATGGAGTTTTAGGGCTTATTCCATCTTTCCTTGAGTGTGTTGAGCTTATCAAGTGATTGAGACTTTAGAACTGGACCTTGTGAGGTCCCTAAAGCCCAAAGGTCCCAACTTTATCCAGCTAATAGAAGAGCTTTCATGATTAAGACCCTAAATGGGAGTTGTTTTGGCATTCAAGCCCTAAGTGCCAGAAATGGACGTAAAGCTTGCAGCTTTACGTGGTATATCATGTAATGCCTGTGTTTCTAGGCTTGCCATTAATGTTGATATAATAGTCTAGGTTAACCTTTGTAACCCATTTTGAAATAATAGAAGTGTATTATTTGAGTATTATGTGTTTTGTGCTTAATTATGTGATTTGATTAATTAAGAATAAAAATAAGCGTCAAAATTTAAGTGTAAAATAAACTCGATATCTTTACATAAAGTTGTAGTGGTCGAAATGAGGTTTCCCAATATATAAAGAATGCCAAAATCCAAGTTATAACGAAGAAGTTATGACCTGTCGAAGTTTCGCGACAGAACCGGCAACGTTGAATGACGTAAAAAGGGAAATTTATGTTAGAGCGATGTTTAGCCTTAGTGATCTAAACGAAAGTCGTAGAGTTCGTTAAACCGAGAGCGTGCATAAATATAACGCCCAAATCTGACTTCGTATGAGGAAGTTATGATTTTCTGAAGTTTCGACTTAGCAGTATGCAGCCCGAATACTCGATTCGAGATCGAGTGATCGTTGTTTGAAACAATCTAAACGAGAATTGAAGATCTCGTTAATTGCAGTAAAGCGCTAAAAAGATAGGCGAGAACGGACGTCGGATAAAGAAGTTATGAATTTATAAAGAAGTTTTCCTGTCCCGGCCTACTAAAAATAAATAATACAAATAAATTCAAAATTAGCCGACGGAGTCTAAACGAAAGTTGTAGAGCGTAGTCTCACCTACGCGTGGATATAAAGAACATCGAAAACGGAGTTCATATGAGGGAGATATGAATTTTTGAAGTTTATTAAATATTTAATATTTAATTTTAATTCCAACTTCCGATATTATCCGAAGGGGAGTCACTGGACTCATCCGAAGTACGCCAGCGTACTAGCGTATGCCCAGCGTACACCGAAGCGTGATGACCCTCGCACTAGAGTTCTTCGAATGACGCATGCCATGACGATTCGGAGGAGTACGCCCAGCGTACGGCGAGGCCTCAGCCTCCTATAAAAGGGATGCGAGGGCAGCCGACTCCATTTGCCAAATTCTCTTCTCTTTCTCCCGTTGTGCATCGTTTTGTGTGCCAGAAGTATCCCGAAGCCCCGGTATCAATCCCGAGCCCTGAAGCAAGTTTCGAAGCCCCGAGGATCCCGAGAAATGCGATTCCCGAGCCAAAGCTCTGCCCGCGAGAAGTTCGATTTTTGTGAAGATCTTCTAGATCTACTGAAGAATACTACTTCTGCAAGTCGTAGTGCTGTCTGATCATCTTCTGATCAAGTGAGTGTGTAGTTACTTTCTTCTAACGCATAATTATGAAATATTTTATACGAAATACGTGTTATGTGTATAAATTTTGTTGTTATGTGTGTGAATGTATATTCACTCTCTTCTATCTCATAGATCTGATTTATTTTCTATGAAATACATGTTATGTGGGTGTGCCTCATCTGTTATGTGGAATATGTATCGAATGAAAATGCTATACAGGTTTTAAACTATGCATAAAAATATATATATTCTTATCTACTAATATGTTGGGTAGAACATGGGTAGATATTTGGTGTGTAATAAACAGATGAGAGGCCTCGATGTTGTTGTTGATCTAGTTATTCAGCGGAGTATGGATAACGACCACAGACTCTTTTTAGACAGTCCAGTGGAACGCTAGCAGGTTCATAACCTGTAGGTGTTGTGAACGATGTGTTCACCGATGTACTCTATCCCCCTCATGGTTGCCTTTAGGACATCTATTGTTGAGGAAACCCCTTAGCAGTAATGTCCGTCCCGATGAAAATCCTAGATTAGGTCCCTTGAGATAGATGTTGTTTTAGGGACGTAAAGTGAGGATAACGGAAATGGGTAATCGGGTTATCGTTGGTTGGTGAAAATTAAATATAATTTATTTATTGTGGGTTGAAAACCCTATATGTTCACCAGGCTCCCAAGCCTGACCCACTCAGTTTTATTTGTATTACAGGAAGTGGCGCAAGGGCATAAGATGGATGAATCATCAAGTTGTTTTGTTTACAAGTCTGTATATGTATATATTTGTTGAATGACTTGTAATGTTATCGTTTATGCTTTATGGTCTGTATCGGAACATGACATCCCGAGTCTTGATTATATAATGAAAATGCATCTCTCGATGAAATGCTTTGATAAATATTATTTTATCATATTTTGTTTTGGGAACAAATTCCACAACTCTTTTAAATCAAAAGGATTTACTCTGAAATTATTTTAAAAAGCATAAATGAAACCGGTCTTCTCTGCCGAGATTTTGGGAATGTCACAGTTGGTATCAAAGCATTAGTTTAAGCGAACTAGGAATTTGTAGTATTTCTAGACTTAAACTTAGAATGCTAAGTGGAGATTGTGAGAAGTGTGTCTGATATATTATAGACACGAGCACTAGTTTATTTTAGGAAAGTTGCCTAAAATGCTTTTATGTGCTAAATGTTATATGTTTCCATATATGATATTATTTGTTCGGATCTATGGTCTGTTGCCGACCGGATTTGGAAACCTTATGTGTGTAGGATTCTAAGCGTATGTCTACGGTATTAGAACTAACATGTAATCGTTTCGGAGTGATAAGGATGATTTGATTATCTATCGTGAATGAGGATCTAATTTCACCTTATTTGGTATGTAGATCAAAAATGGTAAGAACAAGGAGTGGCATTGGAAACGCAGATGAAAACAGGAATCAACCGCCAGTGATTGAGCAAATACCTGTCGTAGCAGCAGCACCAGAACCAATAACGATGGCTGGGGTGCAAGCCATGATTCGGGCTATGTTAGCCGAACAAAGGGATGAAATGTGACAGATGTTGCATGATAATAGGGACGAACCTATCATACCTATTGAGGAACCTGAATTGATTCCCGAGCAATCGGAGGAAGGGAACAATAGTCGCATGGTGAATCAAGTTGGGACTCAAGGAGAACAAAGGAACGATCCAGAAAGGAGAAACAACAAGGATGGGTGTATGTACAAGAACTTCTTGGGCGCCAAGCCGCCAAGTCTTTCTGGAAGTCCAAAGCCTGTTGAGATAATGGATTGGATCTATGAAATGGAGATGGTATTTGAAAGTTGTGACTGTAGCAACAAATAGAAGACTGTCTTTGCCGTTAGACAACTGAAGACTGGAGTCTTAAGTTGATGGAAGTTGTTGGCAGATACTATGCCACGAGGAGAAGCCCTGAAAATGTCATGGGAGGAGTTCTTGGAACGGTTAAGGGTACAGTATTGTTCAGAGATAGATCTGATTGATCTGAAAAATGAGTTCCAAAACTTGAAGAAGGGGAAGATGAGCATAGATGACTATGCTACTGCATTCACTGAGAAAATGAAGTTATTTCCGTACCTAGTGCCAACGGAACTCTCCAAGATTGAGAGGTTTGCTAATGGACTGCCTGCCGACTTTGGTCTGACAGTCAAGATGGCAACTACTCTGAAAACAACTGTTCATGCAGCTAAGAATGTGGAGGCCCAGCAGAAGGAAAAGGGTCTGGAAAGGATAGATGTTGGTGAAAAGAGGAAGTTCAATGGAACTTCAGGGTCCAACAAGAAAAACAAGTTCTCAAAGTCTAGTTCAAGAGGAGGAGGAGGGGAAGCGATATGGTGCGACAAATGTAAGAAGAAGCATCATGGAAAATGTGAGGTAGTGGCCACATGCTACAAGTGTGGAAAGCTAGGGCACTATGCCAATGAATGCACCCTCGCCAAGAAAGTTTGTTATGGTTGTGGTGAGGAGGGACACATGTCGAGGGACTGCCCGAAGAAGAAGGAGGCAGCTAGACCCAACATTCCGCCAAAGCCGAAGGCGAGAGCATTCCAGATGACACTGGAAGCTGCTAAAGATGAAGCTGATCACGCTTCAGGTACCTTTCTCCTTAACAAATTGTTTGCCCAAATTTTATTTGATTCTGGAGCCAACTACTCCTTTATATCGCATGAATTTGGTTGAAAACTAGCTTTGCCTGTTGATAGACTAGATAATGCTTTATTAGTTGAAGTTGCTAATGGCAAGTTTGTACCTGTTAGTCATCGTATGAAAAACATCTTAATTGACTTGAATGGGAATAAGTTCCACGAAGAATTATTGCCTATAGAACTTAATGGTTTCGACATCGTGTTGGGAATGGATTGGCTTAGCGCCAATGACGCCGAAATTTTATGCAAGAAGAAAATAGTCAAAGTAAACCCGCCAAGGAAAGAGTCGTTTATGGTGTATGGAGATAAACGCAGAGTAAATTCTGGAATCATTTCATTGATGAAAGCCAGAAAGTGTTTGGCTAAAGGATGTACGTCGTATCTAGCATTCGTGATCGATGCTAAGAAGGAGAAAAAGGCGATGCAGAGCATTCCTGTCGTATGTGATTATCCGGAAGTATTTCCCGAAGATCTTCCCGGATTACCGCCTGATAGACAAGTGGAGTTTAGAGTAGACTTGTTGCCAGGGACGACGCCAATAGCAAAAGCACCTTATCGATTAGCACCGACGGAGATTAAGGAGCTGATGATGCAACTTCAAGAGTTATTGGACAAAGGTTTCATTAGACCTAGTTCATCTCCCTGGGGAGCTCCGGTGTTATTCGTTAAGAAGAAAGATGGAAGTATGAGGATGTGCATCGATTACAGAGAGCTGAACAAGGCAACAATAAAGAATAGATATCCATTGCTGAGGATTGATGACCTGTTCGATCAACTACAAGGTTCAAGTTATTTTTCGAAGATCGACCTGAGGTCAGGATATCATCAGCTGAAAGTAAGAGAGCAGGATATAGAGAAGACTGCATTCAAAACACGATATGGACACTACGATTTTTTGGTAATGTCGTTTGGACTAACCAATGCTCCAACAACATTCATGGATTTGATGAATAGGGTTTGTAATCCGTTCCTTGATGAATCCGTGATAGTGTTCATTGACGACATTCTGATTTATTCAAAGAGCCAAGAGGAGCATGGCAGACACTTGCGAGAAGTGTTGGAAGTCTTGAAGAAGGAGAAGTTGTATACGAAGTTCTCCAAATTTGATTTTTGGATTCGAGAAGTCCAATTCTTGGGTCACGTGGTCAACCAAGAAGGGATAATGGTTGATCCAGCAAAGATTGAAGCTGTAACAAAGTGGGAGCAACCGAAGAGTCCCACGGAGATCCGAAGCTTTTTGGGATTAGTCGGATATTACCGAAGGTTTATCCAAGGCTTTTCTTTGATCTCTAGTCCATTGACAGCTTTGACCCACAAGGGAGCTACTTATGCTTGGAGTGATAAGCATAAAGAAGCATTCGAGAAGCTAAAGAAGAAACTATGTGAGGCACCGATACTTTCTCTACTCGGTGGAGTTGAAAACTTCGTTGTTTTTAGCGATGCGTCTGGGGTTGGATTGGGTTATGTTTTGACCCAAAGGGATAAGGTGATCGCATATGCGTCTCGACAATTGAAAGAGCATGAAAAGAACTACCCGACTCATGATTTGGAGTTGGCAGCGATAGTTTTCGCTCTGAAAATATGGAGGCATTGCCTCTATGGCACAAAGTGCAAACTTTTTACTGATCATAAGAGTCTCCAATATCTCTTTAATCAGAAGGAATTGAATATGAGGCAACGACGCTGGCTAGAATTACTTAAGGACTATGACTGTGAGATACTTTACCACCCTGGTAAAGCTAATGTTGTTGCTGATGCCCTCAGTCAGAAAGTCAATCTTGAAAGGAAAAGGCCAAGAGCGTTGAGAATAGAAGTTGTCTCGACAATTGTGGAAAGTATAAGGAAAGCTTAAGAGGAAGCTTCTGATAAGAATGACCGAAAGGAGGAACTTTTGGGCAAAACGTTGGTGTTCGGTATAAACAGTCATAGACTGAAGGTGTTCCAAGATCGGATTTGGATACCTAAGACAGGAGGAATCAGAGATCTTCTGATGGAAGAAGCTCACAAGACCATGTACTCGATTCATCCCTGTAACACTAAAATGTATAGGGACCTAAAACCCTACTACTGGTGGCCGACGATGAAGCTTGATGTTGCAAAGTATGTGGCCGAGTGTGTGACTTGTGTGAGAGTCAAGACACAACATCAGAAACCATATGGGAGTTTAGAACCATTGCATGTGCCTATGGGTAAGTGGGAAGACATTGCTATGGATTTTGTCACTAAACTGCCCAGAACGAAAAGTGGTCACGACATGATTTGGATGGTCGTTGATCGATTCACTAAGAGCGCGCATTTCATAGCAGCCAAGGAGAATGGTCTATGGAATAGCTTGCGAATTCTTACGTGAAGGAAATTGTGAGGCTTCACGGTGTTCCGCTAACGATTGTGTCGGATCATGATAGTCGTTTCACCTCAAGATTTTGGAAAAGTCTACAAGAGGAATTGGATACCAAGTTGTGTTTAAGTACAGCTTACCATCCACAAACTGATGGTCATAGCGAACGAACGATACAAACACTTGAAGATATGTTGAGAGCATGTACCCTGGAATTCCAAGGTAATTGGGATGAACATTTACCTTTGGTAGAATTTTCCTACAATAATAGTTTCCACTCGAGCATTAAGATGGCACCTTATCAAGCTTTGTATGGACAGAAGTGTCGTACGCCATCTTGCTGGCTTGAGGCTGGGGAAAAGTAGTTTATGGGACCGGAGATAGTCCATCAAACTGCTGAAAAGTTGAAAATAATTAGGGAAAGAATGTTAGCAGCTCAGGATCGTCAAAAGAGCTATGCTGACAACAAGCGAAGACCGATGACTTTTGAAGTTGGAGATTCGGTTTTGCTTAAAGTCTCGTCGTGGAAGGGAATTATAAGATTTGGTAAAAGGGGAAAATTAAGTCCAAGGTTTATTGGACCGTTTAAAGTTGTTCAGAGGATTGGGAACCAAGCTTACAAGCTCGAACTACCAGAAGAACTGAATGGAATTCATAACACTTTTCATGTGTGTTATTTAAGGAAGTTCACGGGAGAATTTCCCGACATGATTCCACTTTCGGAGTTGAGAATCGATGAGAACAAAAGGTTGATTGAAGAACCAGAGGCAATCGTTGACCGAAAGACTAAGAAGTTGCGACGCAAGATGGTCGAGTTAGTGCTTGTCCGATGGAAACACACGAATGGGCCGAATCTCACCTGGGAAACGGAGAGTGACATGATGAGTCGCTACCCGCAGTTGTTTGTTGATGTGTGATTCCGGGGACATAATCATTCTAAGGTGGAGAGAATTGTAACGCTTGTGTTTCTGGGCTTGTCATTAATGTTGATATAATAGTCTAGGTTAACCTTTGTAACCCGTTTTGAAATAATAGAAGTGTATTATTTGAGTATTATGTGTTTTGTGCTTAATTGTTTAATTATGTGATTTGATTAATTAAGAATAAAAATAAGCGTCAAAATTTAAGTGTAAAATAAACTCAATATCTTTACATAAAGTTGTAGTGGTCGAAATGAGGTTTCCCAATATATAAAGAATGCCAAAATCCGACTTATAACGAAGAAGTTATGACCTATCGAAGTTTCGCGACAGAACCGGCAACGCTGAATGACGTAAAAAGTGAAATTTACATTAGAGCAATATTTAGCCTTAGTGATCTAGACGAAAGTCGTAGAGTTCGTTAAACCGAGAGCGTGCATAAATAGAACGCCCAAATCTGACTTCGTATGAGGAAGTTATGATTTTCTGAAGTTTCGACTTAGCAGTATGCAGCCCGAATACTCGATTCGAGATCGAGTGATCGTTGGTTGAAACAATCTAAACGAGAATTGAAGATCTCGTTAATTGCAGTAAAGCGCTAAAAAGATAGGCGAGAACGGACGTCGGATAAAGAAGTTATGAATTTATAACGAAATTTTCTTGTCCCGGCCTACTAAAAATAAATAATAAAAATAAATTCAAAATTAGCCGACGGAGTCTAAACGAAAGTTGTAGAGCGTAGTCTCACCTACGCGTGGATATAAAGAACGTCGAAAACGGAGTTCGTATGAGGGAGATATGAATTTTTGAAGTTTATTAAATATTTAATATTTAATTTTAATTCCAACTTCCGATATTATCCGAAGGGGAGTCACCGGACTCATCCGAAGTACGCCCAGCATACATCGAAGCTTGATGACCCTCGCACTCGAGTTCTTCGTATGACGCATGCCATGACGATTCGGAGGAGTACGCCCAGCGTACGGCGAGGCCTCAGCCTCCTATAAAAGGGATGCGAGGGCAGCCGACTCCATTTGCCAAATTCTCTTCTCTTTCTCCCGTTTTGCATCGTTTTGCATGCCAGAAGTATCCCGAAGCTCCAGTATCAATCCCGAGCCCCGAAGCAAGTTTCGAAGCCCCGAGGATCCCGAGAAGTGCGATTCCCGAGCCGAAGCTCTGCCCGCGAGAAGTTCGATTTTTGTGAAGATCTTCTAGATCTACTGAAGAATACTACTTCTGCAAGTCGTAGTGCTGTCTGATCATATTCTGATCAAGTGAGTGTGTAGTTACTTTCTTCTAACGCATAATTATGAAGTATTTTATACGAAATACGTGTTATGTGTATAAATTTTGTTGTTATGTGTGTGAATGTATATTCACTCTCTTCTATCTCATAGATCTGATTTATTTTCTATGAAATACATGTTATGTGGGTGTGCCTCATCTGTTATGTGGAATATGTATCGAATGAAAATGCTATACAGGTTTTAAACTATGCATAAAAATATATATTCTTATCTACTAATATGTTGGGTAGAACATGGGTAGATAGTTGGTGTGTAATAAACATATGAGAGGCCTCGTTGTTGTTGTTGATCTAGTTATTCAGCGAAGTATGGATAACGACCACAGACTCTTTTTAGACAGTCCAGTGGAACGCTAGCAGGTTCATAACCTGTAGGTGTTGTGAACGATGTGTTCACCGATGTACTCTATCCCCCTCATGGTTGCCTTTAGGACATCTATTGTTGAGGAAACCCCTTAGCAGTAATGTCTGTCCCGATGAAAATCCTAGATTAGGTCCCTTGAGATAGATGTTGTTTTAGGGACGTAAAGTGAGGATAACGGAAATGGGTAATTGGGTTATCGTTGGTTGGTGAAAATTAAATATAATTTATTTATTGTGGGTTGAAAACCCTATATGTTCACCAGGCTCCCAAGCCTGACCCACTCAGTTTTATTTGTATTACAGGAAGTGGCGCAAGGGCATAAGATGGATGAATCATCGAGTTGTTTTGTTTACAAGTCTGTATATGTATATATTTGTTGAATGACTTGTAATGTTATCGTTTATGCTTTATGGTCTGTATCGGAACATGACATCCCGAGTCTTGATTATATAATGAAAATGCATCTCTCGATGAAATGCTTTGATAAATATTATTTTATCATATTTTGTTTTGGGAACAAATTCCGCAACTCTTTTAAATCGAAAGGATTTACTCTGAAATTATTTTAAAAATCATAAATGAAACCGGTCTTTTCTGGCCGAGATTTTGGGGATGTCACATATCAGCCTTGGGAGGCTAGATCTATAGTTTGGGGTTGTAAATCTGCCTTAAAATTTCTGAATGAGAAAAGAGACTTAAGGGACTCGCCGAGTTGATGAGCCAACTCGACGATTCGACTAGGGTTTTCCCCGATGAGTCTGGACATGAGTAACTCGGCGAGTTGATGAGACAACTCGACGAGTTAAGTTGGGTTTTCGGGACTTTTCTGAAGGAACGAGGGGACTCGATAAGTCACATAGATGCACTCAACGAATCAGGTCAACATGGACTGTTGACTCGAGTGTTGACTTCAGTTGAGTTTAGGGTTTGGTCAAGACAGGGTATACGGATACCATAGTGGGGTAGAATGGTCTTTTACCCATTCCATGAGTTAGAGAGAGATAGAGAGAGAAAGAGAAAGAGAGAATAGCCTTTGGTTATTTAGAGTTGTGAATAGAGTGTTAATTAGAGATAATTATCATATGTGTTAGGCGGAGGCTAGATCAGTGATTCGTGTATGAGGTTTATTTGCTTGCTTACGAGGTAAGTCTTCTCGCTATACTTACCTTGAGTGGTAATTTCATGTAACCGGAGGGTCTTGTGTGCTTATATTGAGTATTGTGATATCTTCATTATGTCTTTGTGATTTATGATGTGTATTATGCTGAGCTTTACTGAGTTAGGACCGAAGGGTCCACCCGAGTTGTAGGATCGAAGGGTTCCACTGAGACACATCGACCAGAGGATCTTATTTGAGATATAGCCATGAGAAGCTAATGAGTTATGTGTGGTATTTTTGGGAACTCACTAAGCTTCGTGCTTACCGTGTTATGTGTTATGTGTTTCAGGTACTTCTCAGGATCATGGGAAGGCGTCAGCTTGATTGCACACACGAGGCAAAGTTATACTTTGAGGATCCTGGATTGTGTTTAAACAATTTATGAACATGTGTTTTTGATAAATTTTCATTTGGGAGATTTGTGAACTATGTTTATCAGAATTAGGTGATTTTTAAAAAATAAAAAATTTGTTTGAAAATTTACGGTGTTACACCAAAAGGGTGTATTTTAAAACTTTTCAAAATACTAGGGTTTTAGAATTTTATATTTCAAAATTAAACTTTTAATTAAATTTTATATTCTAAAAATTAGAGTGCAATTTGAAACTATTCAAAATTCTAGGTTAAATATTTGAATCAAAATAATCTTATATTATCTATATTTAACCAAATCTTCAAATTTGATAAGTATATCTCATACCAATCAGAAAAATCGAATTTAGGCATTAAAAACGAGTTATGGTAATTATCCTAATCAAAATCTAGCCAAAAATCAAAAAATCCGGCACCAGCCGAGTCAACTCGCCAAGTTGGCAAGTGAACTCGTCAAGTTTAAGCAACTCGTCGAGTCCTCTATGGAACTCGTAGAGTTCATGTGCCAGGCAACATAAAAATCAATTTCTTGTTCTTTTGGCAGTCTACTCTTGCACTAATTCAATTGAAAAAATCTTAGGCTTTGATACCACTAATGAGTTTTGAGCATAACTGCAAACATATGTGATCATGCAACCCTAATTGCTTTGGATCTAAGTTTTTCTCTATTGAACATGCAAATACAAACCCCAAAGCAATAATCCTATGAAGTAACATACAATTTTCGAAATTCACATATGAAATTAGGGTTATGAAGTTACCTTGCTTGTTATATAGTAATAACAAGTATAATCCTTGCTCGATCTTGACTTTGAAAGCCTAGTACCCGAAGTGTTGCACCTCTAATGAAGTCACAAACACTCAATGCAAAGGATGAGAGGAGAGATGCTAGAAATCGGCCAGGGCTTCTATCTGGAATGCATGAGCCGATTATCACATGTATTGGGGGGTTTATATAGCCGTGTGGGCTGCTAGGGTTTCTGGAGGAAACCCTAATTCCTACTTAAGTGTTAAGCAGCCCATGGACCCCCTCTTTAGAGCCCTTGGACTAAATCTATAAGGCTTCCATATAGGATTCCGTCCACTCCACTCTATGGAGTTCATTAGCCCAGATTTGCAACTATTAATGATTTGCAAAACCAGTCCCTCCATTATTAATCAGTTCATTGAATCCCAAAATTAATATCAAATTAATTTCCGATTAATTACTAATTAATAATATGATTTCCAAATAATATATAATCTTATTTATTATTCATATAATAAATCTGACTCTCTCTCTCTCTCTCCACTTGTCATCCTATCAAGTTGCATGAGTGAAGGCAACCCAAAAGGACCATGCTCATAATCAAATCAAGTACACACCAAATATAGTTATGGTCTTAGACACCTAATCCAACAGATGTATCATTTTTTATGAACATACTATCACAATTTATGCACTCTCCCATTGAGACCCACTAGAAAGCATTAAAACGGGTCTTACGGTACTTAAAAGGCACTAGTTATCACGGTTTGTTCCTACGTAGAGGCTCTTCAATGGATCTTAAAGCCTTCATAGATTCAGATTATGAAGGTATTGTGTGTGGTGGTCGCTCCATCACTGTGGATTTGTTATACCTTGTGTAACATCCCAAAATTCAAGGCCAAAAATTTCATTTTTAAATAAGTTGTTACATAAAACCATCAGTATAAAAACATTCATAATAATATATCGTGACAAAAAAAGTGTCAGTAATCAAAACATATTATCATAAAACCATATCAGAGTGTAATCCCAAAGATCTCATGTACGTAAAACATAATGTGATGCTCTGCGATCGAGCCGGCTCCTTTCCTTGAAAACAAAGTACCTGAAATCAAAACTAAAAACCGTAAGCACGAAGCTTAGTGAGTTCCCCAGATACCACATACCATACAAACCAACTGACCCATACATGCCATACATAACCAACATATCCATAATCAAGTAAGGTGCTATGTGCCAAGCATAGTCTTGCTAAGGTGCTATGTGCCAAACATAGTCTTGCGGTTATGCCACGGGCCGCACGTGGTCTTCCTGGTCAAGCATGGGGCCACTCCCTGGGTCTTACAGACAAGTGCCAAGGGCCACCCCCTAGTCTTTCATGGAAGCATCAAAATGACAACTATACATACTACTCTACTAGGCTACTCCGCATATAGTGTGCCAGGAGCCACCTCCTGGTCTTTCATACACAATAGCATACAGTACGCCAGGAGCCACCTCCTGGTCTTTCATACATATTGCCTAGGGCTAACCCCGGGTCTTCCTATCATACATAATAACATACTGTGTGCCAGGAGCCGCTCTCCTGGTGTAACACCGTAAAAATTTAAACAATTTTTCGCATTTTAAAATCGTATAATTTCATTCACATCCACATTTTAAAACATCGTATCATCATTATCTTAATACAAAACCCCAATATCAAAACATATAAACTTCAGTGTGCGTGTGTACGAGTCATGCCGGCGCCTTCCCGCGATCATCGTTGGTACATGAAACACCACACATAACACTGTAAGCATATTTGCTTAGTGGGTTCCCCAAAATACCACATAAACACATATCAGCCACTCAAGGTTGTAACTCTGTTGACCCTCCGGTCGAATATCTCCGTGGGACCCTCTTGGTCCCATAACTCTGTGGACCCACTGGTCCTAACTCTGTAAACTCTGAATCATGCATATCACATATCACAATAAATCACAACACATAATAACATGCAAATACCCTGGCATATAACTCTAAAATACTCTATCACATAATTCTGTTACCACACTAGGTAAAGTATAGTGAGAAGACTCACCTCAGATGTCTCGGTAAATCTCTAACTCGGTAGAAATATGATCTAGCCTTCGCCTAATCACATAAAGTAAATATTCTCATAAATACAACTCTCGGTACTAGACTTAACCCTCTCTAGGCACCCTCAGCATGCAAAAGACCATTTTACCCCTCTTTTAGCTCAAAGGCCACATTGTTGACCAAACCCTAAAAGTCAACAAAAGTCAATGGTCAAACTTTAACTCGACTCGTCGAGTGCACTTGGGCGACTCGGCGAGTCTACACGTGTCCACTAACTCTTTAGTCCCGCTTGGCACGTCGAGTTCCTCCCCTTGCTCGACGAGTCACACCTGGCATGAATCGCGGGGCCACCCTGACTCAACTCACTGAGTCTCAAGAACAACTCGGCAAGTTCCGCCTTGAACTCCAGTCCCCTAACCCACCTCTGACTCACTGATTTATTTCCCTAACTCGGCAAGTCTACTCACTGAGTGATTTACGGGAAACCCTAACCCTACTCGCTGAGTCTGATCTTTGGACTCGGCGAGTTCATGCCATGCACAAACTCCATAGACCTCTTGAGGTCAGATCTGATCCTTTAATCTATAGATTCGACCTTCGCAAGAATGCTAATCATGTAAAGTTCAGACCTTGACACACATATAACATCTAGATGGTCTCACTTGGTGATTTAGCCCCAAAAATAACATCCTAAGTTCATGGCTCCTAAAATAACTCATAAAGCTCCAAGGGTTAAGGTCTCTGGACCTCTTTGAGTCCAGATCCAAAGCATAAACTCGAGAGGGGACCAATTGCTCCACATATCCATCCTCTAAAGGGGTTAGAAAACCCTAACTCTAAGAATCAACACCAATCTGAAGAAGGTCCGAATAAATACCTCAAGATGAAGTCTATGAACTCTAAAATTACTAGAATCGCATCTCATTCAGCCTCCTCTTGCCTTGGTCACCATCTTCTTGCAATTACACCAACAAAATGATCAAGAATGGTCTCTCCTTCCTCACAAACGCTCTAGATCTCTTAGGTTTTCTCTCTGGGGTTTGGTAGCCGCAAATGACGGCCTTAAGGGCCTTTAAATAGGTCCCAAACCCAGGAAATTAGGGTTTCATTAAACAGCATGGACTCGCCGAGTCCACTCATGAACTCGTCGAGTCCAGCTGTGAACCCGGATACGAATCCGCGACCATACTCGGCGAGTCTAAACACCAACTCGTCGAGTCCCCTTCCAACCTCTAAAAAATAAAGGAATAAAATAATATACCTGGGAATCCGGGTGTTACACCTGGTCTTTCATGCATTATGCCTAGGGCAAAACCTTGGGTCTTCCTATCATACATAATATACTGTGTGCCAGGAGCCACCTCCTGGTCTTTCATGCATTATGCCTAGGGCTAACCCCCGGGTCGTCCTATCATACATAACATACTGTGTGCCAGGAGCTGCCTCCTGGTCTTTCATGCATTATAGCTAGGGCTAACCCCCTGGCCTTCCTATCATACATAACTAAATGGGTCGGCATTGTGGTCGTAGACCCATACAAACAGCGAGGAGACTCACCTCGCACTGCTGAACTTTGCTGATAACCCTCTGGCTGCTATCCGACAATTCTCTGAACTGCTCCTCCACTAGCTCCTCGAGCTACTAATATCAATATAACACTTAATTCCAAACTGAACTCTATAAGTCAAACTAAGTCAACTCTGGTCAAAGTCAAAGTCCTGGTCAAAATCAACCTTCCAGTTGACTCGAATCGCCGAGTCAACCCATAGACTCGCCGAGTTCTTAAACTCAGAAACTCTCAAAATACGACCCAACTCGCCGAGTCACCCCAAGACTCATCGAGTTCAACGATCTCTGATTCCCATCCTGTCCAACTCACTGAGTCACCACTCAACTCACGGATCTGCGTCTTAATTAGAAGAGGTTGAGGTTCTATGACCAGACTCGCCGAGTCCAAGGACTTACTCGTTGAGTCCAAGGCAATCTTCAACAGACTCGCCGAGTTGTTCTTTCAACTCATCAAGTCCATGCACATGATCATACAACTCGTCGAGTACACCTATGTGACTCGCCGAGTCTCTCCAGTTCTCAATCCATACAGTGGCTTGTTGAGCCATGAAGGGGCTCCAACCCATAGATCCACTCTTCTAAAGTCTAACCCCCACGTAAAGTTCCAAACTTTACGTGAAACCAAGGAGCTAAAGGCCCAAAACACTCTAGGGCTAGGGTTTAAGACAAAGGGGCTTCACCAATAACTTAATGATTGCTGCTTTAAGACATTCTGGACCATTACAACCCTAGATCTAAAGTAGCAACCTCAGATCTAAGCCCCAAACCCGAAATGGATCTCAATCTTACCAAAATAGCCCCAAAATCTCATTCCAAAATAGATCTAGATGCAAAAGGGTGAAGGTAACAGCTTATTACCTCCAAGATGACCTCCCACTGAAGAATAATCCAAATCTCTATAAACCCCCTTAATCTAAGCTTCTTGATCTTCAAGATCTCTTCACAAAAACCACTTATCTAAGCTCCAAATTGCCTCCAAGGACTCTCACTCACAATTTAGGGTTTTTGGATCTCAAAACAGTGGTAAAGAGGCTGGGGAAAGGATGTAATGTTCTTTAAATAGGGCAAAACCCCCGTGGTTAGGGTTTTTCTCGTCCAGACCAGACTCACCGAGTCCCATAGCCGACTCGTCGAGTCGGTCACTTACTCTATGCCCCAGATCCCGCTCCGACTCGTCAAGTTCTTCCCTGGACTCGACGAGTTGAATCTTGACTTAGAGCTTTTCCTTTCTTTTCTTGGTCCTTCCGATTCTGGGTGTTACACCTTGGTTCTAATGTCCTCTCTTGGAGATCTGCTCATCAAAAGTCAGTCTGAAGATCATCCGCCGAAGCTGAATATAAGGCCTTAGCAAATGTTACATCTGAAGTATCTTGGGTTCAAAATCTTCTCCTTGATTTGGTAATTTCCTCAAAGGTAGCTCCCACCTTGTATTGTGACGATACTGGAGCCACTTACTTATGTGCCAACCCGGTCTATCACTCCCGTATGAGTCATGTTGCCTTGGATTATCACTTTGTTCGTGAAAAAGTTACTGCTGGATCACTCCAAGTTCATCATATCAACTTCATTGATCAACTGGATGATGCACTCACAAAACCTCTCAGTCGTGCTCCATTCCTTCGTCTACGATCCAAGATTGGAGTCTCTGATGGATCCTGCATCTTGCGATGGCGTATTAAGAGATAATATTCTGCATATATTTTGTATTATCAATCTCATTTACTGTTATATATTTTCCATGTTTAGCATATATCGTTCTCATAGATAGTTATATCAATAGCTATAAAAAGCCCCTCTGTACACACATAAAAAACAATACAATACATAAAAATCACTTCATTACTCATTCTCTCTCTATTTCAAACTTGTAAAACTTCAACATTTAATCTTGTCATACAAAATCACTATCTATTATTAGATAATTTATCACACCAATATAATAAACGAACATAAACTCAAAACATTAATTAACAAATATAAATGAAGGTTAACAAAGGAAGATAAACAAACATTAATGAACGAATAAAACCATTGTTTGTGTTCATTTGTTTTACTAAATGAACAGAAAATCGTCTTCATGTTTTTTTAAATAAACGAACATACTACCGTACGATTGATCAAACATTTAATTCATTTATGACATATACCCATCAAAGGACTCGTCGTTAACCGACCACTTCCCTACAAAATTCAATATTTGGGTTTGAGATAAAATTGTAATTATCAGTTAAATAAATCACATTACCTACATTAACATTAGCGAATAATGTTTAGAAGAGCACATCATCTATATTGTTTTTCTTGTGCCCTGTAGTTTTCATACAAGTTTAATGGTTTTTGTTTGAGATTTTTTTTAAAGAAATAATACACATGTTATATTCTTTACTAGTTTATAACCCGTAAAAATCACGGTTATAAAATTAATTAAACTTTCATATTAAAAAATCAAAATTATCAATCAATTATTTTAAATAAAATATTACCTAATGGATATTCTTTTAGTTATATAAAATTATAATCATTGATTTAAATAAATACGTGAAGTTATATCAACTTATAATTTGTATTAATTTTATTTTATTTTTTAATCTAATGTTATTAATTTAATATATCAGAGTGAAATATTTTTATATTTGATATTTAAAATGGAAAATCAATTATTAATTTGATGTAATTGGAGTAGGAAATTTAAATTTTAAATTTTAAAATTAATAATTAATAAGTTGACAAGTGGCATGACAGGTGACATATAATATTAATGAGAAGTTCTAATAGTATGAAATATGTCAATAAGAGAATAAACATATTCATCTATATCTATATCTATATATCTCATAATAGAAGCATTTTTTTCTCAAACCACATTCATTTGAAACCCCCTTTATTAACTTCCTCAAACCACATTAATTTGAAACCCCTAATTTTTAAATAATGCAACTTAAAAGTTTTTTTTAATTATGATTTAACACTCAAAAAATTTATAACTTATATTATGTTTAATAAACATTTAGTGAAAAGTTTACTATAAAATGTCAATCTTTTGGGAAGACATGCGTACAAATCATATACAAATTTCAGAAAGAAAATAAACTTAAAGGTTTTTGTATTGTGTTGAGGTCTTATGACCACTTTTGTAGATATGCTATTATATTAGAGCTTTTAATTTGTAAGTTTGTTATACTAATTCGTTTTTATATTTTCTTCGTTTTTGGATAATTGTAATATAGTCGTTATATATTGTGGTTTAATCATTAATATATTGATCATATATATTATATAGGGTGATGTGGAAAATATTTAATTAAATATTTTAAATATGTTTTTTTGTTTTGGAATTGTACCGTTTCAAAAAGATAATTAATTAAAACCCATACATATGTTATACTTTCCATCTCTCTCTCTCTCTCTCTCTCTCTTTCTCTTTCTCTCTCTCTCTCTCTCTATATATATATATATATATATATATATATATAGGGAGAGGATCAAATGAGAACACCTAAAAGGTTGAGAACGCGAGAACAATTCTGGACCAATCATTTTATAAGGGTATATTAGTAACTTTATATAAATATTAATTAATGATTTCCTAAAATCTAGGGATAATGATTTTAATTACCTAAAAAATTAATATTTCTTTTTAGTTAATGAAATATATAAATATATTTTTTTATGATTTTTCCCAAAAATAATTTATGACCATTTCAAAAAAACAACCTAAAAAAACTAATATTTCTTTTTATTTTAAATCTGAAAAGAAAATCTTAAAAAAAATTATTATTTTCTACTATTTCACGTTTTTGTTTTTCAAAAAAAAAATGAATAGAAATCCAATCCCAAAAAATTCAATGCATTTTTCATCAATTGAAAATAAAAATAGTGTAAAAATTATCATTTCTTCATAAAATGAATACCTCTAATCATAAATAAATACACTCATTCACATGAATACACTGTTATTTATAAATTAATACACATTCCATCATATAATGAATACATCTAATCATAAATAAATACACTCATTCACATTAATACAACTATTAATAAATGGATACAATCATTCACACATAACTAAAATGTTATTCATAAATGAATACACGTGCTATTTAAAAATAAATACAACCATTCATGCACCCCCCCCCCTTCATGATCCATTTTTTATTGTCTATCGACTGGAGCAACATCAAGAGTGAATCGGTACTGTTGAGTTCATCGTAGCCCAAGGTGGATTGAAGGCTTCCTTCCCGTCACTCCCTTTACTGTCGCTGCCAAATCAAACAAGAAGAAAAAAAAAGAAGGAACCCTTACCTGTTGAATAAAATACATTTCTATTCCTTCCAAGTTGTTGAAGATGTTCATTCATCCTTTGTCATTACAATCATTTAGGTCATCCGTATTTACTCGACCCATCTAAAAGAAATCAAAGAAATTTTTTGTATTATTGTCAACAAAGTGCTTAACTCATTAACCACATACACTTTTAATCAAAAATTAATAAAGAACGATTATAATCATCGACAAGAAATAAATCTATATTAAAAAACAAACAAAAATACAAATATGCACAGATGAATAAATCACATTCCAAACGCCTCTTATAGACTAAAGAAGTAAACCTCCTTAACGATTAAACTAAAAAAACATTGCATTCTTCATCTTCTTCCTATTCATTTCAAGCAACAAAACAACACTAAAATCTATTGATTAAGCTCATCATTTCTATTAAAAAGCAAACCCAAAAACCCACATCAAACTCCACAAATTTCAGTCAAAACAGAAGATAAAAAAGGGAATCAAACAAACACCCACAAGAACAAAAAAAAAAGAGGAGCCCTTACCTATTGTTGAATCGGTGCAGCCCTTCTCGATCACCAAACAACCAAATGTCGAAGCTTTGTCATCGGAAACCAATTGCAACACGAATAGGGAGAATTCCCATCGATTTCCCGTAGATTCCTTCACTTCTTGAATGCATTTCACTTGTATGTAAAGAAACAGTAGGAACACAAACTATTTTTGACAACCAGGTCCGCAGTCGGCTCCTTTCCCTGCCCTAATACCACCGTATCGCCACCCCTGCTACATTCTCCTCCTTCTCGATCTTTCTTTCAGTCACACCCATTCTTTCCCGCATCTTCTAATTCTGTCTAATAACCCACTACATCTCATTTCTCTCAGGATCTGTCGTGCTCACCCCCACGATCAGCACACATTGAATATGCGTGTGTGTGTGTCTCGTTGATTCCCGATCGACCAAACCCACTATATCCTGATCATGTTTAATTTGACTAATTTCTGCTCATTTTGTTTCTTCCATCCTTCTCCATTTCTTTAATCGAACCAAGAATCTGTGGTCTTTTTTCCCCTCCTCTTCGCGATCAATCTACCGCCACCGAACCCTCCTTCTTTCCCTCTGTTGTTCTTCATTCGCTGCCAAGAATAACCACCAGGAAGGTCTGATTTATACGGATCCATTGAGAATGATGTACAGATGAGGTAGGCTTGCCCTAGGTATAGAGAGAAAGATGAAGTCGAAAATGGGGGAGTGAATGATGAAGTCGTAGGTTTATACAGAGAGAGATTGAGAGATTTTAGGAGTTGTTTAAAATAAGGGAATGATTAATTACCATGATACCCTTTTCTTATTTTTTTATTCAAATTAATTGAATTTAAACATTTTAATAATAACAAATTTTCTATTTAATTATAGCCTTAGATCTAAGATAATAGATGGATGAGATTTGTTCTCACGTTCTCAACCTTTTAGGCGTTCTCATTTGATCCTACTCCTATATATATATATATATATATATATATATATATATTATAGAGGTCAAAACATTTCAACCAAAATTCATTTAAAATCTAATATTTCAAATGTTTTTAATAATGATTGTAATAATTTCAACATGTGTTACTTAATTGATTGATTAATAAAAATATGACAAAACTGCAAAAATGGTCCCCGTGGTTTCTCATTTTATGTGGTTACGGTCCAAACGTTTGAAAAGTTGCAAATTTGGTCATTTTCAACAAGTTTTGTTGTGGTTTTGGTCCTTCATCCGTTAAGTTCCTTAAAATGACAATTTTACCCCAGGGACCATTTTCACATTTTTGTCTTTTACTATACTATAAGGACCATTTTTGCATATATTCTTTTTTTATTTTAACGAAGTATTATATATTAATAGATATTATTTTTAATATACAATATTATATATTAATAAATATTTTTTTATTGGATGATTAATTTATTTTACTTGATTTTTTTTAAAAAAATATTGGAGTAATTCTTTTTTATTAAATTATTATATATCAATACATATAGTTTTTAATATATAATATTTATATCATAATAAATATTATATTATTGGATTATTAATTTTTTAGTTAATTTTTGTAATTTTTAATTATTTTTTATTGTATTATTACTTTTAGTTTATTATTTTTTTTATATACTAAATGTTGTTTTATTGGATTATTAATTTATTTTAGTTAATTATTTTTTTTTTAATTTTTTTTCGGAGTAATTCTTTTTAATTGAATTATTATATATCATTACATATAGTTTTTAATATATAATATTTATATCATAATCAATATTATATTATGGTATTATTACATATTATGAAACATTATTTTATTGGATTATTAATTTATTTTAGTTGACTCTTTTTATAATTTCTTTTTGTTGGAGTAATTCTTTTTTATTAGATTATTATATATCAAAAAAGATTATTTTTAATATATAATATTTACATCATAATAAATAATACATTATTTGATTCTTAATTTTTGTAATTTGTTTTTTTGAATTATTAATTTATTGAAATATTACTTTTAATTTATTATTATTTTAATATAATAAATATTATCTTATTGGATTATTATTTTATTTTAAATGTATACTATTAATTGTTTTTAATTTTTTTAGTTTCACCACAAAGTCGCCGAAATACGTAAAAGTATCGCTTATCATCGTAAAAAATTAGCAGGATCACCTCCAAACACCTTCATCGGAGGTTCAATAGATATCATACCCTATTCCACCCAGCGTTGTTGGTAGCCACCTGCAAAAACCTCTTCATAATCCACTGGAATCCTTTATATCCCATATAATGCGTGTTGGTGATTTGTTATCATCAATATTATTTAAGCGTAATGGGATTACTTTGTTGACCAAAGGTGATCTTGATAAATATTAAACAAGTAAGGAAGGTGTGGAGTACACATTTGTTTAAGTTTGATCAAGTTTTCAAAGTACACTATCATTTAGGGGCTTCGCCCCTAAATGAACGAGGGCCTGGGGGCAGCGCCCCTTGGAG
Organism: Lactuca serriola; assembly: GCF_051521515.1. NCBI lineage: Eukaryota > Viridiplantae > Streptophyta > Magnoliopsida > Asterales > Asteraceae > Lactuca > Lactuca serriola. The sequence goes on along the minus strand of NC_136414.1, from coordinate 202,695,804 downwards.
CGGGGTCCAAGGGGCGGCAGCCCTTGGCGGGGTCTAAGGGGCAGAGCCCCTGGCTGGGGTCGAGTTGCGGAAATTTTTTATATAGGGTATGTTGCTATATAAAAAATGCATCAGAAAATCGTATTTTCAAAGAATTGACCATTGTTTGACCCTTATCCAAACTTCTGTTTTATTTCGGTTTTTATAGTTTATGACAATTTGAAACTGTCATATGACAATTTTCAGACAAAGATCATAAATTCGATTTTGCTCTCATTTTTCTGGTGCAGACGAAACCATCATCAAAGCATTCTAAATTCTTGTCTCTCTGAGTCTTATCCGATTAAAGAATATTGGGAGTACCACCCAAATGCTTTAATCTGAAAGTGTTTTACACAATTCTTAGAATTCCAAGCCTTACTATACCCTAATTTCTAACAATGTGCAACAAACCCCGATAACATTTATAAGTGGTGGTGGTGACCGAGTGATGGTGGTGATATTTTCCCAATGGTTTCTCATTATAAGCTAGATGAAATAAAAGTGTTTGGCAACGATCCTAACGATTTCGATGATGAGATACGACGATTTTTCGTATCCCGTGACTTTGTGGTGGAACCAATAAAATTAACAAGAACTATTATTATAATCCGATAAAATAATATTTAGTATATGAAGAAAATAATAAATTAAAAGTAATAATCTAATAAAAAATAGTTTAAAAAAATTACAAAAATTAACTAAGAGATAATAATAATCCAATAATATAATATTTATTATGATATAAATATTATATATTAAAAACTATATGCATTGATATATAATAATTCAATAAAAAATAATTACTTCGACAATTTTTTTAAAAAGAATTAACTAAAATAAATTAATAATCCAATAAAATAATATTTAGCATATGAAGAAAATAATAAATTAAAAGAAATAATCCAATAAAAATAATTTTAAAAAAAGAATTAAAAATATTAACTAAAAGAAATTAATAATCCAATAATATAATATTTATAATGATATAAATATTATATATTAAAAACTATATGTATTGACTCAATAAAAAGAATTACTCTAACAAAAAAAAATAAAAAAAATCAACTATAATAAATTAATAATCCAATAAAACAATATTTATTAATATATAATATTATATATTAAAAATAATCTTTATTAATATATAATACTTCAATAAAATAAAAAAGAATGTATGCAAAAATGGTCCTTGTGGTATGGTAAAAGACAAAACTGCGAAAATGGTTCATGAGGGTAAAATTTCCATTTTAAAAAAGTTAACAGCCAACCAGTTAAACTTAACGGATGAGGGACCAAAACCACAATAAAACTTGATGAAAAGGACCAAATCTGCAAATTTTCAAACATTTGGACCATAATCACATATAATAAGAAACCACGAGGACCATTTTTGCAATTTTGTCTAAAAATATTAATGTTTTGAAACTCCTAACTCTTATATTATTTAATTTGTTAGTTAACTAAAATATTGTTCCTACATAAAGATAATATTTTTATGTTTGGCTACTCATATTTGTTTATGTAATTAGAAAACAAAGTGTACATAGAATGACTACTTTAATTTTACATAGGAATCAATACCATTAGAGAGCTATGTTCTCTTTAACTGGTGGTAGGAGATCCACATACCATTTTTAATTATTTATATTAATGCTTAGTAATATCTATTTTATATTCTTATTCACCTTAATTTTTTAGGTACAAATTAAGAAATAGGATTTTCGACGTACCAACATAAAGTCAAACGTACGCCTTGCAAAATATGTAATTAAAATTAAATATCATATTTACTAATCGATTTATTTTAGAACTCTTGATGACATTTATGTATAATGATATATTTTGTATGACTTCATTCTTAGTTTCAATGTTTAATATTTGAAAGTTCATATATAAAACCTTAGATGTATTGGTGTAATATATATAGTGTAATGGAAAGTGTATTAGTTCAATATTGTTTATTAATAGGTCATTCAAAACAACTTATTTCTTATTTTATCCAAAAAATATTATCGGATGTAAGAAAAGTAGTTTATATTACTGTCATACAAAAACTTATAATATATATTGGATAGTATAAAAGTAAAAACAAAGTTTATAAGGTATGAACTATATTAGATAGTATCAAAATATAATTTGATGAATTTTTATTTTATTTGATAATTCGGTTAATACCCAAAACATGACTAAAAATGTAAATTTCAACATATTTTTATTTTTTTCATAATTATTTTAACCACTTAAAATGCATTCTTGGCAACGCGCAAGGTTACGCCTAGTTTAGTATAATTTGGAGAGTTTTGGAATTCAAACAAATTAAACCCCACTCAACTTTCAGAATTTCATTTGTTTTTATGTTTTCTAAAGCTTAGTTTGTTTTGATAAATAATTTTTTCCAAATTCTTTTACATTTTTTAAATCATGTTTTTCGAATTCGTTTTTACAAAATCAATTTTTTTTACCGAATTAATATTTTTACATATTTGTTTTTATGTATATTTTTATTTAGAGTTTTCTTTTATAAAAGTTTTTTTCTTTCAAATTCATATATTTACATATTTGTTTTCATGTATGTGGATGGTGAAAACATATAAATATTAGTTTATTTTAAATATTCGTTTTCACAAACCAATATACATGTTTATTTATAATTATTCATAATTGTATAGTAAATTGTATAGTGTGGTTTTAAAATTACAATGTTATCATTGTGTATGGACATGTTTGGCAAAAGTAGTTGTTAGCTTGCTGGTAGCGGATAATGGATAGTTGGTAGTTGGAAACTATAGTTTTTATTTGTTATATGAGTGTTTGTCAAAAATAGTTAGAAGCTTTCGAAATATGTAAAATTACATAAAAGGACAATTGTTTTTTTTAATAAACATATAATTATATTTTTAAGGACAATTTTGGAAATTGATTTAAAAAGCTCAGTAACATTTTGTTAAACGCTACATGCAGTAGCTTTTAGATTTGGAACGCTTTGTTTAAACTAAAAGTTAAACATCAGCACTATCAAACGGAACTTTTTGTTTAAACCGAAACATTTTGTCACTCCCAAACACTCTGTGCCAAACACGTCCTATGTGTTTGTGGTTGTGTGAATGACTTTGTCGTGTGTTTGTATGTGTGGTGGGTCAGATTTAACATATAATCAAATAATATGATCTAACCACAGAACCAAATGAAAATGGTCCATGTTCATTTATGAAACATATGTTATTTTCATGTTCATATATAAACATATGTTCGTAAATGAATATTGGTCATCATCATGTGGTCTGTGGTTAGAATGTATTATTTGGTCCTATATTGAACTTTTCTTTGCGTATGATTATTTATGTGTATGGCAAAAACAAAAAACACATTGTTATTTTTGTTTCTGTACATTCTATCTCTCTCCTCAACATATTCAATTTTCATTAAAAAAAAAAAAAATTAAACTGTTGTCGCAACATGCAGTTGTTATATATAATCATAGAGACAATTAAATAATATATATAATACATATCACATATTTTTAACCATTTAGTATAATAGATTTAAACTTTTATTTATGATGTACTAAAAAGAGTGTTTTAACTTTACTTTAAATAATAGAAGAGTTATATATTATATTAAATGGTTAAAGTTAGATATAGGTATATAACACAAAGTAAGAAAGTTATAAATAATGTTGATATGTTTTTAGTGTGTATGGTATAAGATTGAATGGTGAAGTTTGGACGGGCCAAGAGAGGGCCTACAATCATCGTACTCCACAACATAATGAGTCCTCCAGAAGCATGCCCAACCACAAAAATGTCAAAAAGATGGAAGAACGAGGGTTGATGCCAGTAATCTTTGCTTTTACCTCACAAAAGTTGACAGTAATAAATCAAGATTTTCTACGAGTAGATGTACAGTAGCAGTTGAATTCTTCCCATTACGTAGTTGTGGTGTTGTTACTGTTGGTGTGTTGGTGTACGATTGGACCTTCTCATCTCAATCTCAATTTCAATCCCTTCAACAATAAATGCCAAGCTCACATCTGGCTTTCCTTCCACCGACGCTAATCTCTCTTGATTCCTGTGTGTGTGAAAATTGAAAAGAAAGAGAGACTGAATCGTCCGCTGCGGTGTTCGTGTTACAGCAAATTCTAGAACGTGATCTGAATCCCGATCGCCGGATTTACACACCATGTCTTCCTGCAGGTATATGGCTTACTCGCCTTCTCCGTCAGCCCCTCACTCTCCTCATATCGCCGGTCTTCGTTCCGCAGCCACCGCCCTCGTCGAGCAAGAGAAGTATGACGTTTTTCCCTTTTTATCTTCATAGCTCCATGTTTTCACCTCGATCTCGATTTATGGTTTACCACGAGTGTGTTTTGTTTCATGTTTTAAACGTTTCACATCTAAATCCTACAATTCCTGTTCACTTTCGTAATTCGACTGTTGATTGTATCAGATGTGTTGATTTTTAAGAAAACTGATACAGAATTCGTAACAGATATCTCTCCGAGCTGCTGTCTGAACGCAACAAACTCAGTCCATTTGTGCCTGTTCTTCCCCAATGTTACCGGCTGCTGAATCAGGGTGAGTTTGTTAAACTTGTGTTGTATGAATTCAAAGCATCCTATTCTCTGTTTTTACCATCAGAAACAGTTGTATATATAAAAAAAAGATTAACAGAATTCGGAAATTGAAAGCATATCGTTTGTATGTTTGTATAATGTTTTTTTGTCCAGGTTCCAGAATATATATATGTATATATTTGTTGGTTTGATAGGGGACGCATTGGTATTGAAACTGACAGTGTCTGTCTATCCATTCCTGCTAACTAGTAGTGTTTGTTAACTGCTAACTGGTAACATGTTGTTGCAAAATTGACATTTTTGGAGCAGAAATACTGCGTGTAACCACTCTGTTGGGGAATGCATCCGTTTTAGATCAAAGTGGGCTTGAACATGCTTCAGGAGGAGGAATGTTCTCAAATGCAGGAGCTAACATGAACATGAACATGAACATGAACATGAACAGATGGTCTTCACCAATCCAATCAGAAGTACGGATTACTAACCATTAACATAACCTTTTTACTTACTCTAATAGATCTTACTGCTTTTTACAACCTGACATACAAGTTACAACAATACATCTTGGCTCTTGCTAACTTGTTTAACTGCTTGCTAACAAGTAACACCCACCATATACATATACATACACAGATATAGTTTGTAAGTTGTAACATAACATCAGCATCTGAGGATTTGCATATATCAAGGAGATCATGTACTTTTAATGTATAAATCCTGCTTCTTATATTGCTTACAGTTACAGATAGCCCAGTTACATTTGAGCCACTCCACTCTGGATGCTTTTAAGGGCCTTGCTTGCTTGGACATGGGTTTGCTGTCTGCCATGTACATATAAATATAAAATATATGCTCTCAAATAGCATATTATCAAGAATTGTTTGAAAGTTTTTATCATGCTTTGTAGAAGAGACATTGGTGAATGGTTTTTTGTTGTTTAGACTTTAGATTCGTTTTTGAGAGAAAATGGGATTCTTTTGTGCAGATGTCAGCTTTACTGCAGCCATCATCTGCATCTGCACAGAGTTGGCTTGGTTCACAGGGCAGTTCATCCAGTCTTGTAGTAAAGAGAACAATTAGGGTTGATATCCCTGTCGCTAGTTATCCTAATGTAAGTTTTCTACTTTTCTACTTTTCTTTTAATTTATAATAATTCTGCCAATAAATCTTTTACTGATTATTATTATCTTAATTCATGTGTTGCAGTTTAATTTTGTGGGCCGCCTTCTTGGGCCGAGAGGGAACTCCCTTAAGCGAGTGGAAGCCAGTACTGATTGTCGTGTTTTGATCAGAGGACGAGGAAGTATCAAGGATCCAACAAAGGTGATACAATTAGCAACACATTTAATAGTAACATCTTTTTTGTTATTATAAATAAGTACATTGCTATGATGGATTTAAATTAAGTATTTTCATGAATCTTATAGGAAGAGATGATGAGAGGAAAACCAGGTTTTGAGCACCTAAACGAGCCTCTTCACATACTCGTTGAAGCAGAGTTACCTGTTGACATAATAGACGCGCGATTAATGCAAGCCCGTGAAATACTTGAAGATCTTCTTAGACCTGTGGTACCCTTTCTTTTTTAATCACATTACTATTAAATATTTTCGTGTCATTTTTTTAATTCAAGAAAAATAATTAAAAACATTCTTTTTTGCAGGATGAAACACACGATTTTTATAAAAAGCAACAACTACGAGAGCTTGCAATGCTAAATGGGACCCTTCGTGAGGATACCTCTCAAATGTCTGGTTCGGTGTCCCCTTTCAATAATAGCCTTGGAATGAAGAGAGCAAAAACCAGAGGATGATTATGATGATGTCACCAATGACGTCATCAATTTCATGAGTTTGCTAACACAAACAGAGCATATGTTGCTGGCCTCCAATTGCCATCGGGGCACTGGATACTATTTGGATCCTGGTTTAAAAGTGTTGCTATATCATATGGGGTGTGTGTCTCTTCTATTTGGAGGAAACAAATGGTGTTCTTGAGAGTATTTATTGTAGTGAAAAAAGACATTATTAAAACTTGTATTTTATTCGTTGTTTGTGTGTGCGTGTGTGTGTGTGTTTCTTATGAGAGAGTTTTGGTGAACTGAGTTGTTATTTTATCTATATACATATTGGTTTGTAGTTTTGTAATTCTAGTTATGCCCTATTACTAGGGTTTTTGAACATTTTGAGTTCTTTTATGTTTCATGCGATATGGTTTCTAGAAAAACAACAAAGAAGTAAACATTACAACAATCAAAATGTGTTCTTGAAAGATAAAAGAAACAAGTTTTAATGTTCAAAAGCTATTAACAAAGTGCATAAATGAATCTTGATCCTTGCTCACTCGTTTATGTTTTCTTCTTCTTCGTCGTCTTCATCTTCGGCATCTTCAAGCCCAATCCATTTAGTGAAGGCGAAAAGGAACTCCTTGAAGTTGACCATTCCGTTTTTATCCCAATCCATTTCCTCTACAATCAAATCAAATCGGGGAAAGATTTAATCTGGTAAGTTGTATGAGCGTATATATTTTTTTATTTACTTAATGCAGAAAGAATGACTTAATAGAGAAAGTCATGGAAAAGAGACATACCGAATCTTCTCATGGCTATGCGCCCAGAAGATCGCTCCCCAGAAGTAGTTTCATTTATTGCACCAACCATCTCGTCTTTGCTAACATAACCATCCTTGTTTTTATCCAAGAACACAAATGAGTCGACCATAGTTTCAAAAGTTGTTTCTAGATCCGGGATCCCCATACGTGAATTCTATACATGTCAAGGATGTAACAAGATGAACAAGAAATAGCATTGTACTTTCATTTGTCTGTTTATGAAAGTATCTTACTTTATTTATTGAAAATAGGAGCTATAGTAAACACATAAATAAAAGTATGTTGCTATTTTTTGCGTTTACTGAAAATTATAAACCACATTCCTATTAAAGTAATCAATGGATACGGATCGATCTTTCTTCAAAAGATAGACAAGACACAGAATCACAATGAACTCCTTGAAGTTTATTCCCATGTCATCATTTATATCACATTCCTCAAAAATATCTTTGATTTCCTCATCTGTAAAATCTATTTTCAACTCACGGAAGCAATGATTCAGCTCCTTGGGATCAATCGAACCACTTTTATCTTCATCTATAAAATTCAAAGAAAGACATGGAAAAGTAGTTTGTTTCTTTCAATCCCCAAAATACCCCTATACAGAAATCAGAAAAAAAGAAAAATGAAATGAAGAATCATTATTCTTGTGCTTACCAAATTGTTCAAATATAGCTTTGCACTTGCGTAGGCTTGCATCAATTTTTGGGAATTTTAGAATTATTGTATTGAAAGATTTCATGGAAGTTCCTTGAGATTCTCTGCTACGCATTGTTTTCAGAATTTTGGCTTCAAGTTTTGTTGTAGGTGCCGAAGTCATAGGTGATTCATCGCCCTTAGTCAACTTGCCACCCATGGTCAAAGTAATATGGATGCTCCTGACATTTATGTTACAATCAAAGGAAAGGATTATAATCTCTTATTGCGACTTGAAGAATTAGAGATAATCAGTTGCTTAAAGTCAATAGTAGTTCGATAATTTCACTTTAATCTTAGATCTACTCTTTCCATGAAATGATTATCCAAATCTGGCACATCAAAACAGATGGCATGCATATAATGTTGAAGTTAGCAATTTGCTTAGATTTAGTTAGTAGGACCAGACTGTTTGCTAAAAGGCAAACAGATATTCTATTTTATGATCCAACTTGACTTAAAGTTACTTTGTTTTTGAAGCAGGAAGCATAATCCTAATAATAACATTATGAAACAGCATCTTCTCGGCCAAAAAAATTCTTCATAAATCTAATTCAGGAAAGAACAAAAAACCAAAGATTCTGATGCACTCATAGCCAAAACAATTGGACATTATTATATTGTAAAATTAATAATCTGATCGCCAATTTTGAAATTTAAACAGTAAACAGTTCTTACCGGAAGTACGAAGGCAGCTGAAATTCGAGTAGAACGAGGGTTTGTTGTTGTTGATGAATTAGGAGGTGAAAACGAACCAACCTGCCTGATTCAAAACGAGAATATTATTAAGATGTAGAGAACAGCAGTAACAAAGATCGATCTCGGTATTGATTTATGATAAACAGTTGTTGAAATCAAAGAGAATTTATTGGGGGACGTCGTGAAGTGTGCGTGCTGGATTTGAACTGAGAAAATGTCAACCTTGTTGCTTCTCAGATATTGAAATTGAAAGTTACGAGTTATGTGTTAGATTTGATTGATTTGTAAGAGTCGGTGGGATTTGGGAGAATCGAATATGGGGGGATTAGGATATACGGAGCTCCGGGTTTTGTTCATCCTGTCTCTTCCTTTCATTTTCGTGTTTAATTTATTAATTAGCGGATCAAATGTAATAAAAGTTTCAGAAAAAAGACAAACTTAAATTTTTTAAGAAAATATCTGAAATAAAGCAATAAATGACTCATATGACCATCAAATTCGTAGGTATAGTATTATTGGCTGCGATATTGTCGTTTGAGCTACAGTTTTGTCAATTTTTTTACTTTGTCATTATTTTCATTTTGTCATTTTTTTACTTGTTATTTTCATTTTGGATTGGCATGCTGAGAGTTAAAATTTCTTTTAGAGAAATTAAGTATTTTTTTACATTTTAGTCTTGCTACCCACATTAAATGATGACAACCGGACTAAAAGTGTCTAATGCATAAGGTTATGCATATATTAAACACTTGTATGATCTCATTTGTATGAAATGAGGATAAGTGTTGATTGTACAAGTATATTAATGACTTTATGCATTAGACATTTATATATGACGAAATTGTAGCAGGTTACCTGTAATTTTGATAGCTATATGGGTAATTTTTTAAATTTTGACAATTTTTTAAAAAGTAATTAAGAAAGTTGACTAGATTCATTTTTTTCTCTAAAAAAATGTGGAGTCGCATAAATATGAGTTAGAGTAAATTACACGAATCGTCCATCGTGCAAGCGCCAAAATGTACGTTCAGTCTCTATTTTCAAAAATTAACTCGGATTTCCCTTATATCTTTAAAAATTACCTATAAGCATCTCGAGTACTTCTCGACACCATAACTTTCTAACCTTGTTCTCGTCACCATTACTTCCAGATTTGCCACTAGATGCCAACCCAAAAACTAAAGAGTGACAAAGAATTGGAAGCTTCTCATCCAGAAACTAAAGCTTTTAAACCTAGAAATTAAAGTTTTAAACAAAGAAATGTGAACTTTTAAACCCAAAAATTTAAGTTTTAAACTCATAAATTGGAGTTTTTAAACCCAGGGAGGTGGGTGCTTGCACCACAGTGGCAACGATGGTGTTGTGTTGGAAATCCACTATGGTATAAATATTTTCATTAATTTAATTATCATCGTACATCGATTGAGATGACAAACGGACAATAAGCTGCGCCGCTAAGACTTTTTGTATGGTAAATCTAATTCTTTTAAAGACTATATCAAAAGATCTAGGGGATATAACATTGATGTGCATAATCTGCCGTACTTTATTAAGAAACTCCACAGCATCCGACGCAAGGAAACCAAATGTATCAAATACAAATAGTATGAGCATGTGTTGATTTTTTATGCACGATTTTTCATGTTTGGTGACTTTGCTTGTAGCAGTTTTTAAAGCAGCTTGTCCCGTCGTGAAACCCCTAACCCTCAAGCCCAAGAGAGGAAATACCCTTGTAAGGTCCATACATGTGTGTTTCCCTACGACCCATCCAAAAATAAAAATGTCAGCCGGTCTAAGGGTTGACCTTCCTTCTACCAGGTCAGTCAAGAAATTCACAGGTGCCTCTTTCGTGGCGGAAACCCCGACATGCTTAAATACATCAAACAAAACATCCTTAACCATAGTGTACATATATTTGAACCCCGTGAGTTCTTTACATTGAACTGCATGCTCTCCAAAAGAGTCCAAACATGCCTTGCGACACACCAGACATATCTCGTCACCTAGGAATATTGGAATCATGAGTTGATATTTGAGGATAGTACGATACTCCACAGGAGACATATGTTGGCTAAGCCTATATATAAGGATAACTAAAAGAAAATCTTGAGCATGTGGTGCACGTAAGCACTGGAAAACCGCTTTCTGCCGAGTCGTCATGTCGAGATGCACTTCCATATCTTGGACCATATTACGAAAAAGGGCACTCGCCAGTGTATTCTGGGATTTAGAGGGGGTGGTGTCTTCAGTAGTAAAACTGCTAAGGTCAATATCCGGAAGCTTGTTATGAGGAGAAGCCAAGGCACAATCATAATCATAATCAATACCATATATGCCACTATCCCATAAGATGTGGTTTTGCAACACCCAAGATTAGACACTTGAGGCAACAAAAGCATATGAGATAGCCTCTACTACTGAGTATAAACCCAAACCACCAAACCTGATGGGTAAGGAAGCAATTCGCCACTATATGTCGCCAAAAAGGTCCACCACAAACCACAATGTCCTCAATAGCCTCGTGCAATCCATTGTCAAAGAATATTCCCGCCACCTCCATGTGAACGGGTTGACACGTCCTCATCCTAAAGAAAAGCTTAGCAATACCCATACAAGACCGAAGCAGAAGGAGCTCACTCTGGGGATCAGACAATTATGGAAGAAGACGCATCAAATTCACAACGTTTTCGGCTCTCTTTATGGCTAAGCTGCTAATGAAACTAGCATCTCTACTAACAGCTCCCTCAATAAGTTTCACCCCTAAAGGTGGCCTCCCGATGTCAATCGGGAATAACCCCTCACGTAGCTTCCTATCATCACACGAGGGCCAAAAGAGCTCGGTTTTCTTGATATTCAGCTGAAGGACGAATTTTGGGCCAATCACCGTAATGATGTCCAACACTTTGGCCACCTCCTTAGAATCTCCAATAAGTGGGTCATCATCAAGGTACCATGCATGGAGAAGAAACTTGCAATTGTCTATAATATTATGCAAGAGCGGGTGCAACACAAGGGCAAAGAGAAGTGGTCCCAAGGGGTCTCCTTGATGAACCCCAGTAGTGGACCAAATATGTGTATTGCCTAGATACAACCTTGTTGCTTGACCATAAAGGAATTCTACCCATAAGGATATAAAATAACACCTTAATCTGACCTCATGAAGTAATTAAACATTCATTTGAATCTATCTTCAATGTTCAATGCTCAATAAACATTAAGGAATTCTAAAACGATATTTTCCAATAGGATCTTAATAAGTACAATGTTATAAAAGGATTGATTTTGAAAGTACATTGCTATGAAAGAATTGTTTATGAAAGTACAATGCTATAAAAGGATTATGTCAAAAAGTACAATGCTATATTTGATTGTTTGTTTTCACAAGTTTGCCAAGTGAGATGCAATCAATAGAAATGTACTTTTATTTGATTTGTATTTACATAAAAACATCATACTAATCCATTGTCACTTAATTTTATAAGTTTATTTTGAAATTTGAAGTGTAATTTTTATAAATTTTCTTATTTTTAGTTATTGGAATTTACATCACTCAAGAGAAATAAAACAATTTATAACTTTATATTTAAATCGAATTTCACCACATAATCTCAACGTTTATATTTTATGGTGAAGTTTTTGTTTTTTGTCTAGCTTAAGTCCACACAGGAGGTATCAAACTTCATAAATTGCATATCAAAGGGTAAAGAAGTAAAATGTGGAACTAATAATATTACATGGAACTTCATAGGAGGATTTACAAAATTGGCTTGTTTTTTTTTTTTTTTTGACCAAATCATCTTTATGTGTCACAGACCAATCCACAAGGCCCTTGGAAGTCGAACAAACCCAATTCTTGAAAAAAAAAATTAAAAAAAATTAGTTCATGTTGGAAATTCAAACAAACCCAATTCTTGAAAAAATAAATTAAACTTTTTAAAACTTTCAAAGCTTGTTGCGTTGGTCCACCATTATGTCATTTTTTTTTTTTTTTTATTTTTATTTTTATTTTTATTTTTTTTTATAGAAACGGTGCTCTTGCAGTATTAATCTAAATTTATAAATTATAGATACTATAAATAGTAGAATAATAGTAAAAAGAATGTTACAACTACTATTTCATAACAAAGAAATCCATACCATTTATGTTATCTTCCCACCCAAAAGTGGAACTATTTTTCCAAATTCAAGCCAAATTGTAATATACATTACTTTATTCTTATTTTCATACTATTGAATTGAAGAATTAGACAATACTTTTCATTCGATTAGTTATAGATATTATGTGATTGTTCATCAAAGTATTGATGATATTTTGCAATTCTTTTACTTTGAGACAATTTGATGAAATCGAATGAATTGAAACATGAAATAAATTGATGGGAGAAAGAAATAGTATCCTTCAGTTTTTACAACTTAAAAACCAAAACGTAATTACATTTTAATTTTTCATTATTATTGGTGCCTAAAGTCGAGTTGTTAGTAAAGTCAAAAAAGATAGATGAACTATTCCAATTAGACAACAACCACTAACATGTTCTTCCATCTTGTTTGGCTTAATTAAAATTTGACCATTTTCAGCCATATAACAATATAATGCAACTAAAAAACAAATAAAATCAATTGGAAATTTACATAATATTCAGAAAAAAAAAAGTTTATATGATTTAGTCATAAGTTTAGCTTAATAGGAAGATGCTTTATAGGAATCTTAGCATGTACAAGAGCAGCACAAGCTGCATTTATTGCACATGGATGAATCTAAAGGAAATTTTGTTAAGAAATATCATAAAAGAGTTGGAATAAAGCAATAGAACTTCAATAAAATCGTCAGTAAATTGGGTTATACGACAGATAATGACAGAAAAATATTACTAAGATAGGCAACATGAATAAAGAATATAACATCGTCATCATTGACAACCCGAAAGACAATTAAAGTTGTATTAGGATGAACTTTCAAAAGGTTGATACATTGTTAGGTCTTCATAATTATCGTCTTGTTCCCTAAATTTTGTCATGCATTTGCAGTTTATTAGTATTTCTTTAGTATTCAAATAATAGTAAGTTTTTATTCGAAAAAATAGCACCATGGAAGAAATGCAAAAGACATAATATACATTACAAATGCATTATTAAGAAAAAGCTTACCACTCTATCCGGTTTTTGGCTTCCAAATGAGTTCAATGCAAGCTTTTTCATGTTTTTTGTTTTTCCAAGTTCCATATTGTGGCCAATAAACAACATCAATCCCCTTTGTATCACCATAGTTCAAATAAAAAAACGCTTGTCGACATCAAGAATCTTATTCATCTGTTGATATATAGAAAAAAATAAGAAAGAGTTTAAAGAATTGTTACTTTTGTCAGTTTCTAAGTGAACATGTTTCTTTTAAATACTTACAATGACTATCGTAAGTGTTGAAATAAGAACTTACAAATGTTGAAGAAAACTTATGAGAGTAAAATGGAACAAACCTCAGGAGGCTGCTTTGAGAAGGTGCTTGATCTTTAATTCGTGATGGTAAGTGCATGTGATTTAAGTATGAAATAATGGCGAGAATTTTAAAACATTGAAAGGCAGAAATCAATTTGAGAGATGTGAGACTCCTATAAAGCATCTTCCTGTTGAGCTAAACTTAAACTTATGACTAAATCATATAAAGTAGCTATGAAAAAAAAGTATCAAACACCAACCAAGAACAAAATTATTGTATCATTCCCTTTCTTTTGTGAACTTAAAACTCCTGGAATAGATTCCTCAATCGGATGTTTATATGAGATCCCTCAGACCAAGCAAGGATGCAGTAAACTCCATCTCCATCTCTGATTCGGCTTCGCTATCATAGTCGTATCTGCTAGGGTAATAGAGTGAAACCGAGGAGATCATAAACATGAATTAATATACTGATTTTTCCTGATATGATATATTGCCTATTTTAGAAGATTTTGTGTGAATTTTGAATATGAATTGAGGATGGAGTGGAGGAAACGTAGGCGAGATTGAAGGTTCTTGTGAACAATCTTCTTAAATGTTTAAAAACAACATGATATTTGATGCAAATAGAGAAGAGAGGACCACAGTAAATGTCACACCTAAACCGTTATTGGTGTATTCTAGAAAGGGACCAAGGGTAAAAAGGGGAAAGACTATCATTAGTTAGTTATGTAGAGAAGAGAATATATAGAGAGAGAATAAGAAAGTATGAGGTCATGTTTTAGTTGTTATGATTGTATTGGCTCCTGAAGATTTGTTTAAGTGAGAGAGGGATCATTCCCTGGGCAATCTTCGGATTGAATTATCAATACAAGTTCATTCTCCTTTCATTCATTCATCACATTTCATCATTCCATCTATTTCTTGTTTCTTTTACAATTCATATTCGCATCATTGGTCCGACCTGCCCCTGACCTGCCGCCGGTGAATCCATGGCTGGGACTCGTTCTACCTCTCAACGTTTGGATGATCATGATGCAACTCTTTCTCAACTTCAGATAGACATGGGAGAGATGAAGGTGAATATGGAAACTTTGAACACCAATTTTCAGAAAGAACAACAGGAGAACATCGCGTTTCGTAAGCAAATGTTGACGTGGATGGCCAAATTTGAGAAGACGCCGGTTCGGAGCGATTCGTTGAAACTGGATCTGGATCTGGTCTAGTCTTTCCATCTCCACCACCGCCTACAAGAGAGCCTTTGTTCCCTTCCGGTGGTGATTCCCGTCTTCCTCCGCAGTCTGAGCAGCAATCATCTGGGTTACCTTGGTCGGTGAAGAAAATTAAGCTTCCGGAGTTCAATGGGTTCGATCCTCAAGGATGGATCCAGAAGGCCAATCTCTTCTTCGACATCAATGGTACGCATCCCCAATTTCGTTTACGATTAGCTCAACTGAGTATGGTGGGTGTTGCTCAACATTGGTTTACCATTGTTCTTCAACTTCATCTGTCACTTTCCTGGGAACAGTTCCAAGAGGAACTTCTGCAACGTTTCAGTGGATTAGAAGTTCAAAACCCTTATATCCAGCTGGCTCGAATTCAACAATATGATTCCATTCTGGAATATATTGATGATTTCGAGTATTTGCTCTCTCTTGTTCCTAAGCTACCGGAAAGACAAGCTATCGGGTATTTTGTGGCGGGGCTCCAGGATGATGTTTGTCGTTGGGTTTGTTTGCAGCGACCCCGTACAACAATGGAAGCGATGTACGTTGCCAAGGATGTGGAGGATTTGCTCCGTCCGGTGTCGGGGAATGTGTCTCAGACCCGTTTCCGTTATTTGAACCGATTTGGGGTTTCCAATGGGTTTTTTCCTGAGCCCAATAATATGGTAGGTCAAACGGCCTCAAAAGAGCCCGGTTTCAATAGATGGGGATCCAAATCTGTTTCAAGTCGTCTAGATGTCACTCGATCGACAGCTACACCAAAATCTGTTCCGTCTGTTCCTTCAGACAGCACCAAATCTGCTAATCGAGATCGGGGAACTCGATCACTCACGCGCACGGAATGGGAAGAACGCCGCAAGAAGGGGCTCTGTTTTTGTTGTGGGTTACAATATGGACCAAATCACAAGTGTGATGAGGGTCAATTACGCGTATTACTCTTAGGAGATGATGAAGAGGATACTGCACTAGAGGACCAGTTCCGTTTGCTGGACTCGTCTGCTCTGGAGCATCCAGAACAGGAGATCGTGACTGACGGAATGTGCTCTGCCCTAGAATTTGCCGGCGATTCTCAGTTGCCCTTTGGTGGCAAAACTCTCAAATTCGAAGGGGCTCTCACAGGTATTCCCGTTATTCTGTTAGTTGATAGCGGTGCCACCCATAATTTCATTTCGAGACAGTTAGTGGACGCTTTAAATTTCTCTACGGATATTTTTTCGGGTATTCGTATCAAGTTGGGTGACGGTTTCATTGTTCATGTTACCGAACGTTGTCTTAATCTTTCCATCATGATCGGGTTGTGTGCTTTTTTGATTACGACATTAGTGCTAGACACAGGGTCTACAGACATGATATTGGGTATGCCTTGGTTGAATTCCTTGGGAGAAGTGACTCACAATTGGAAAGATGCATGGATGAAATTCAAGTGGGACAATCAAGAAATCACACTTCATGGGTTGTCTGTTGGCCAACGTTCTCACACTCCGTTACACCATTGGCTGAGTTCTGGAGATCAATTATCTCAATCATACATACCTTCCACACTGGGTGCATCGAATCAGTTAACTGCATTGCTTCCTCAGGATCATCCACAGGATCATCAACAGGCACTTCAACAATTATTAGCAAGATTTGAAGGTATCTTTCAGAACCCAATGGGCTTACCTCCTATTCGAACACATGATCATTGTATCAATTTGATACAAAATCAGGACCCAATTTGTGTTCGTCTGTATCGTTATCCCCACTTACACAAAACAAAGATTGAAAATCAAGTGAAGGAATTGTTGTCCTTGGGAATGATTCGTCCAAGTAAGAGCGCTTATTCTAGCCCAGTGATCTTGGTTCGTAAGAAAGATGCATCTTGGAGAATGTGTGTTGATTACAGAGCTTTGAACAAAGCCACTATCCCCGACAAGTTTCCTATTCCGGTAGTCGAAGAGTTACTTGATGAATTACAGGGTGCAAATTTTTTTTCTAAATTGGATCTGAAATCTGGCTACAACCAAATCCGTATGCATCCGGACAGCATTGAAAAAACGGCATTTCGCACACATGAGGGTCATTATGAATACTTGGTTATGCCTTTTGGGTTGATGAATGCTCCTTCTACATTCCAAGCCGTTATGAATGATGTTTTTAGATCCCTCTTGCGGAAGAAGGTAGTAATTTTCTTTGATGATATTCTGGTATACAGTGCCACGTGGGAGGCTTGTCTCGCTGATTTGGAGTTGGTTTTTCGTTTATTACAACAACATCAGTTTGTAGCCAATCAAAAGAAGTGTCATTTTGCTCAAACCACTGTGGATTACTTGGGCCACATCATTAATGGTACAGGAGTTGCTATGGATCCAAGTAAAGTGGAGGCAGTGCTTGGGTGGCCGGCTCCCAAAAATATCAAGGCTCTTAGAGGTTTTCTTAGACTCACGAGATATTACCGTAAATTTGTCAAAGATTACGGTAGTATTGCTCGACCATTAGCAGACCTTACCAAGAAAGATGCTTTTTGTTGGACCAAGGAGGCTCAGCAGGCATTTGAGCAACTCAAACAAGCTTTAGTTTCTGCCCCTGTTTTGGCTCTCCCCAATTTTTCGATTCCGTTTGTCATTGAATGTGACGCTTCGGAAAGGGGAATTGGTGCAGTTCTTATGCAAAACAATCGACCTATTGCTTATTTTAGCAAAGCTCTCAGTGATCGGAATCTTTCTAAGTCTGCTTATGAACGTGAGATTATGGCATTGGTCTTAGCGGTGCAACATTGGCGTTCGTATCTATTGGGTACAAAGTTTATAGTGTACACCGACCAAAAAAGTCTTAAATTTCTTCTCCACCAGCGCATCACTACTCCGGATCAACAAAACTGGGTGGCCAAACTTTTGGGATTCAATTTCGATATTTGTTATAAGCCAGGAAGGGAAAATAGAGTTGCCGATGCGTTGTCACGTCACGAAGAGGAAGGCGAATTCAGTCAAGGGATCTCTTCTCCCATTTGGGTACAAGGGGCACAGTTAGGGCAAGAGGCACGACTTGATCCGGAAATACAAAAACTCATTGTGGCATGTGAGCATAATTCACCTCATCCGGTGGGGTACACAGTTAAACAAGGAATTCTTTATTATAAGAATAGATTGGTTATTTCTCGGGCTTCTAAATTTATTCCAGCACTGTTACAAGAGTTTCATACGTCTGCTTCGGGAGGGCATTCTGGGTATTACCGTACGTATCGCCGTTTGGCTAACAATTTATATTGGCCCGGTATGATTGGGTGTGTAAAGGCGTTTGTGAGAGCATGTGATGTGTGTCAGCGTTGTAAAGTTAGTTCGCTTTTGCCTGGGGGTCTGTTACAACCTTTGGACATTCCAGCTGCTATTTGGGAGGATCTCTCTATAGATTTCATCACGGGTCTTCCGAAATCCAAAGGCGTTGATACGATTCTGGTGGTGGTTGATCGGCTATCGAAGTACAGTCATTTTCTGTTGTTGAAATATCCGTTTTCCGCAAAATCGGTGGCCGAGTTGTTTGTGCGTGAAGTTATTCGTCATCATGGAATTCCCAAGTCCATTGTAAGTGACCGGGACCCGTTATTTTTAAGTAATTTTTGGAAAGAGATTTTTCGATCACAGGGAACTCAATTGAACATGAGTTCAGTGTATCACCCGGAATCGGATGGGCAAACTGAAGTGATCAATCGTTGTTTGGAGGCATATTTACGTTGTTTTGCTGTCGATCAGCCTCGTTCCTGGGCTTCATGGATTCCGTGGGCGGAGTTTTGGTATAACACTACGTTTCATGGGTCAACGGGTGTTTCTCCTTTTGAAGTGGTCTATGGTCGTAAACCACCGTCGGTGGTGCAATTTGTGCCAGGTGAAGTTCGTGTGCTCGCAGTGGCGATCGAATTACAAGATCGTGATGAGGCATTGAAGCAACTGCGTTCTCACTTGTCCCATGCTCAGGCGTTGATGAAAACAGCTGCGGATAAGAAAAGAAGAGAGGTGCATTTCACGGTAGGAGAATGGGTGTACGTGAAGTTAAAACCGTATCGACAAATATCGGTTTCTCGTCGTATTCATCACAAGCTGGCAGCCAAGTTTTTTGGTCCATTCCAAGTCGTTGAGAGAGTGGGTCCGGTTGCGTACAAATTGCGGTTACCCCCGACTTCAAAGGTACATCCTGTTTTTCACGTGTCTCTCCTCAAGAAAGCAGTGCAAACTCCAGCAGATTCTGTCTTCCCTCCGGAATTGGAATTGAATCAAGATGAGATTTTAGTGCCTAAACGGGTTTTGGCTACCCGGCTAATCAAAGATCAACAAGCTGAGTTTGAGCAATGGTTGATTCAGTGGGATGGACAAGGGAAAGAAGAAGCTACATGGGAAGATGCTATCATGATTCAGGGACAGTTTCCAGAGTTGAGTCTTGAGGACAAGACTCATTCTGAAGAAGGGAGTAATGATGCAAATAGAGAAGAGAGGACCACAGTAAATGTCACACCTAAACCGTTATTGGTGTATTCTAGAAAGGGACCAGGGGTAAAAAGGGGAAAGACTATCATTAGTTAGTTATGTAGAGAAGAGAATATATAGAGAGAGAATAAGAAAGTATGAGGTCATGTTTTAGTTGTTATGATTGTATTGGCTCCTGAAGATTTGTTTCAGTGAGAGAGGGATCATTCCCTGGGCAATCTTCGGATTGAATTATCAATACAAGTTCATTCTCCTTTCATTCATTCATCACATTTCATCATTCCATCTATTTCTTGTTTCTTTTACAATTCATATTCGCATCAATATTCTCGTGATTTAATGGTATTAATTCAAAGATTTGTTGCAATAAGTTAACAAGTAGACAATGCATTGACCGGCATATGGACGACTTATGCATCAATGGCATTTTTGGAAACCCACTTTGAGAGAATGAGTACAAGCTACGTGACAAAAACAATACTCTTTTGTTTTATTAGAGTAGGAGAGGAGATTAAAAGAAATTTTTTTATTTTTTTATTTTTTTACTTTTTTCAATTAAAATACTCCAAAAATATTTTTAAGTGTGAGAGAGAGGGTTTTAAAAAAATATATTTTTGTTTGAATCACGTCGTAGATTCTTGACAGCTAGGATTTCTTCTGACACGCGTCCCGAAGTGACGAAACCTGCTTTCCAACAATATACACCGACTTTCTATGGCCGCTTCCTTCATACGACTATCGTAATCTGCAAAATAGTGTAACAGAATCAACAATTCAAACCCTACCTCTCTTTCGATCCAATTCAGGTAATTAGATTCGAATTCTTCCGATTGTTTAATCGATTTTATGAGTTATACTCCTTAATTTTAGTGATCGATTTCTTGATAAGTTGGCTCGTTTCGATTTCATAGGGTTTAAGAGTTTGGTTGTTATTGTACGCTTCTTTACTGTGCGATTTGTTCAATAATGTATCGTGTGTTTGTAGCGTTTGTTCTCCAATCTGCATGTTTGTACATGTTCAGTCGTTACTAGATTTTAATTAAGTAAATTTTTGTGCCTCGATTGAGATCCTGATGATACTTGTTCATAATTTTACATCGAGTATCTTCAAAATTTTCTTTTTCTGGAGAATTTTTATTGTTCCACTATGGAAGTTAATCAGGGTAATTTTTGTGATAAAGTTGATGAGAATTATAGATCTTAATTAGGAAACTAGAATCACCTGCAAGTTATAAAACTGATATGTGTTACAAATGTTCATGAGCTTTTTGTTAAATAGTAATTGTTTCTGCAGACTTGATAGCAATCAAAATCTTGAGATGGCTTCAAAGCGGATTCAAAAAGAGTTGAAGGACTTGCAAAAAGATCCACCTGCTTCTTGCAGTGCTGGTTAGTTCCCATTTTTCCTTGCATATGAAGCTTTTGTATTTGTAGTTGTTTGTACTTTGTAATTTAATTTTCTTTCAGGCCCAGTTGGGGAAGACATGTTCCATTGGCAAGCAACCATAATGGGCCCATCGGAAAGCCCATTTTCTGGTGGAGTATTTCTTGTGTCCATTAATTTCCCACCTGATTACCCTTTCAAGCCACCAAAGGTACTCAAATCTCTAAACAAGAATGCTTTAGAAATTTAATCAACTTTTTTTTTTACATATCGGTTGCAGGTTTCCTTCAGAACCAAGGTGTTCCATCCAAATATAAACAGTAATGGTAGCATCTGCCTGGATATTCTCAAGGAACAGTGGAGTCCTGCACTCACCATTTCAAAGGTAGTTTACTTTTTTGTATTTCCTGTCCTAAAAGCCACTTAAAGTGGTCTCAATAAAAAAATTTCTCAGTGGTCTAACTACTACATTTTGTTGTCAGACCACAATGTCTTATTTTAATTTTTTTTTTTTTTTTTTTTTTTTTTTTTAAATGTGAGAATGATGTGATAGGAATGGGAACTGTGTAGGTTTTGCTTTCGGTTTGCTCATTGTTGACAGACCCGAACCCTGATGATCCATTAGTGCCAGAGATTGCTCATATGTACAAGAACCAAAGGGACAGGTATGAGACCACTGCCCGATCTTGGACCCAGAAATATGCTATGGGTTAAGGAACTCATTCTGGCCTTTCATGTGGTGTGTGAAAAATCAAAAACTAGTGTGAATAAATCACATCATCATATAGAAAAATTGGTTGTGGGTTTGTTGCTTCCTATTATGACACTATAAAACAAGTTGACTTTGCTTCTAATACATGCCAATTATATCTTATCTTATCTTATATGTACATAAAATATAAATGGTGTGTAGGATTGTAGATTCCATGTTGTTGGTTGTTGCTTTGATTTGATAGGTTGTGTGTTGGGTCCCCTTTTGCTGAGGCTCATTGTAGCTCATTGTATATTGGACTCGGACATATGAATTTGACTAATACTGATGTCAAAGATGACACAGACTGGTGTCGAAACCACGAAACAATAAAAAATAGGCTTGCTTGACCTGTGGTGAATCTTGGATTCGATTTTGTTAGGGACACAACCTTATTTATTTAATTTGGTCGGGTTAAAATCGGATACTATTAATAATAACAAAAAAGGCGTTCTAAGTTCAACCTACAAATATTTGATTGGAATCAAATTAAAATTACTAGAGGGCTTACTATATTTGTTTTGAAGCTCATATCCATACATATTAGGGACGTGATTTAAGCCCATATCTATGGGCCTGATCTTGGAACCAGGAGGTAGGACTAGTGTAGGATTGGTGGTCTGGATTACTTTGGACCGGGATCTATGCAGTCCAATAAAACCCTCCTCTTTTAAAAGAAACGAAATCTTAGGGGTATTTGATTTATCTTTTGGGAGGCCAAAAGTCATTTTAGGAAAAAAGATAAAAGGTCAAAGATGTTTTGGTAAATACACTTTTAAAAACTACTTTTGGATTTTAGATACAAGGAAAATAAATTTTTTTGGAAAAGTTAGGAAAACCTAACTTTTTGCAACTTTTCCTAAAAGAACTTTTAGCCTCTTAAAAGATAAGCTAAACACCCCCTTAGTTATCAAAATAAAATTTTAACAAAACGTAAAAATGGTCCTTGTGGTATGCATGTTTTTTTAGGTTTTCCAAACTTCGATTTTTTCGGATTATCTTTTTGGACTAGTTTCATTTCATATTTGGTCTCTTCGAATATTGAAATGAATGTAATATCTTTGGGTATTTATTTTTTAATTTTCTTTTATTTTTTTAGAATATAATATTTATTTATAAATTTTAATAATTAAAAATAAAAGGGTCTCTCTCTCTCTCTCCAACCTGTTTTACATCTGTTTATTTGAGAACTATGAAGCTAGCATTCCCTCGATTACTCATCCAACCAAAGGCCTATATGTGTGTGAGCACGTCGATTTCAACAACTTTTACCATGGATTTGCAATTGTGTATGTGTGTGTTGATTTCAACAACCACCTTCGAAAACCAATCAACATCAAATCTCTGAAATTTGTTGATCCTCTGATTTCAAATGAACGAAATTCATTTTATTGGTCTCAAGTAGTCCGATCATCAAATAGTGTAAGTAGGTAATTGCAAGGTATTTGATTTGGATGATGAATCAATATCTCAGTGTGCAAATCAACAAATGAACAACACTAGTGTCCGATCTATTTTACCTAACGAAAACGAAGGGTGTATGCGTCTCGATCATGTCGTACTCTTTTTTGCTTCCCTCAGGAAATCATAAACCAACTCACTTTCTTCATTCGATTAAAGGTATAAATCAAAGAATCGGATCGCTTCTTGTCTATGTCTCACCTCTCCCCTCGAGGAATTGAACTTTAAGTTTGGTATACTATTAAAGAACAGAGAAGTGTGTTACTTGTTTGTATTTTTGATTATAGGTGGTGGTGGTAGCTATTGCGATGATGGAGGGTGAAGATGGTGATGTGGGAATCTCAATTAACAGTGGAGAAGAAGATGGTATCTACGATGGAGGTGTGGTGTGAACTCGATGGAGATGTGGAGAAGATGGAAACCAATTACAAAGCACCAATCTTGATTTTAATCCATTATCCCCTTCTATTCGATCGTTTTTAGATGAGCTTGTTGTAGTGTGGGTGAAGGGAGAAGGGATTCTCGCATGATCTCATAATAATCATAGAAGGTGTGAGGGAAACTGACGAAGATGAAAACTGATTTTAGATTTGAAACACGAAGTTGTAATTTGATTTTTGAGAGAGAGAGAGAGAGAAGGGGAGAGAGAGAGAGACCTTTTTTATTTTTTAATTATTAAAATAAATAAATAAGTATTCTAAGAATGAAAGAAAAATAAAAAATAAATACCCTAATGGTATTACAGTCATTTCAATATTTAAAGGGACAAAATACACAATTAAACAAGTCTAAAATGATCACCGGTCCAAAAAAGATAAGGTTTTGATTAAACCTCATAAAAATGCATATCATATAAACCAAATATTGATCGGGTTAATCATGTAAAAAATCTTTTATTTTGGAATCTATCATATTTAAATTTAAAGTTATTTTTATGGAAAGTGATACTTCTACTTTATATTTTAAGCCATCCAATGAATAAACTTATATTTTTTCTTCGACAAAACTGTAAATTTGGTCCTTGTGGTTTTCAAAAACCTTTGGATGGGGTCCAAAAAGTTTCCGACTTGCATGGAAGGTCCAAAATCAAGGTTTTTCTGTGTTTTTGGTCCAAAAAAACTTAAAAAGACGATTATACCCTTTTATTTTCTTTTTTGTATTTTTTATAATTATTCTAATGTTATTCTAATTAAAAAATAAAGAAAAAAGGAAAAAAGTATTCCCACCCGACCCAGTGTTCTCTCTCTCTCTCTCTCTCTCTCTCTCTCTCTCTCTCTCTCCTTGTCGAATTCAACTGGGTAAATTAAAAAACCTTTTGAACCCAAGCACCCATAAACACCACCACCACAGCCTCCCTGTCGTTCTTGGGGTTGTGTCACCGGGAACCACCCAATTCCACCCCTTTCTTCCTTGGATTACCGACCAACAGTCCCCGCCACCTTATTTCGGCGGTTTCCACCACCATCCTCTTCCTTCCCTCCCTCTCGTTGAGCTCATCGGAAACGAAGCAACAAAAGTAGTCGGAGCAGCCCCTGCCACCATGTCGTCGTTGCTGTGAACCATCGTCGTCTTTAGCTGCTGCTTCCGTCAATCACATCTCCAACCAGCCTCGTCACCCCTTGAGACCCCTGTAAGTCCGATTCTCCACCTCGTTATTATTGTTCTCCTGTTCAATCAATCAAGAGGATTGATTGTTTAGTTAGTTCCTTACCTACGACGTCTAACAGATGAAGGAGGAAGATGATACAGGAGCCCTAATAGTCGATGTATTTTTTTGGGGGGCAATAGAGGTAGTGATAGTCAAAACCCCATTTGGATTTGGAAGATAGAAGGAGAAAGGTCAGAGGGAAGGAAGCAAAATCGGGTCACCCACAAGTATCTGAATGGAGGACCATTGATGAGTCTATATCCATCGTCAACCCACCATTGAGAACACATCATCCCCATCTACCTTGTTCTTCCATTTATCTTATGATCAAATTGCATCTCAACAAAATATTAAGAAAGAAGATTGAAGAATGAGGGACTGTGATTGAATGGAGAAGTACCACCTATGATTGAACAAAAAAAGAAAAAGGATAAGGGTCGGACCTAAAATAGAGTATAAAGAAGGATACATAGACGACATTAATAGAGCTGGTCAGATGATCGTCGACTTCAGATCTTCTGTAAGTTAACGGTGATAAAGTTAGATCTAGAAATGGACACACACACATACATACTTATGTCTATGTTGGGGAAGAAGGTCATCAAATTCGAATCCTTTGATCTCAAATGCATTGAAGACGGCGCCTACAGTAACATTCTAGATTTGGTGCGCCATTCAAAGTGCTTTCAAAAATTGATTTCATCTCCTCTCAGCCTCTCTCTTCCTTCCTCTTTGTTCGAAACGGATGAACAACGACTAGGGTTTCGTAGATGGTGGTTCACAACAGTGACAAAGAAAGCAACGAGTTAGAAAAAACGAGAATGAAGGTTATTGGGTGGAGGTTTACATCAAACAGGTAGGAATGGTGGGAGTGTGGTAGTATGGAATCGTATTGAAAGCAAGACTGGGAGGAAGAAGATAGGATCGATGGGAAAAATTTTGGGGGATGAGAAAGTGTGCGAGAGAGAGAGAGAGAGATTTTAGTTTTTTTTTTGTTTTTAATTATTTAAATGCCAAAATAAATAAAGAAAATAGAAAAAGAAATGAAAAGGGTAAAATCGTCTTTTTCAAATGTATCAGGGACCAAAAATCCAGAAAAACCTTGATTTTGGACCTTCCATGCAAGTCGGAAACTTTTTGGACCCCATCCAAAGATTTTTGAAAACCACAAGGACCAAATTTGCAGTTTTGTCTTTTTCTTCTATGCCCTTTGTGAAAAAACTCTCTGATCCAAACTTCTTTTTTATTTATTTTGATTTTATACCTGTTTTAGTTTTGATTTATACTATTACTTTTCTGTTTTATTTTAATGATGGTGTTGGTATCATATCTATACAATCATTTTATATGAGTAAATTACTGAAATTGTCCTTATGGTTTTGTAAAAATTGCATGTTTGGTCCCTAACGTTTTTTTTACACTCGGATCGTCCCTGTGGTTTGATTTTGTCGCGTTTTTCGTCCCTATAGTTGGTCAAAATTGCACGTTTGGTCCCTAACATTATGTACGTAAGGGACGAAAAACGCCACAAAATCAAACCACAGGGACGATCCGAGTGCAAAAAAAAGTTAGGGACCAAACTTGCAACTTTGACCAAACCATAGGGACGATTTCTCTAATTTACTCATTATATATATATATATATATATATATATATATATATATATATATATATAGAGAGAGAGAGAGAGAGAGAGGTTCAAATGTGGATTGATATCTATTGTGTGGACGTGTGGATAATGTTATTCTGTGAGAATTACAAAGAAAATATATTCTTTTATAATATGAATACGTTCAATCTTATATAATTATTTTAATTATTAAGCATTTTCACTAATTAAATCGTATATAAGGTTATTATACACTTTTTTTAATTATTCTCATTCTGTCAGAATGTTATTAGGATGTTTATTGAGTCGTATTCTGTAAGAATTAAAATAAATAAAAAAAAACAATGAATGAGAACAAAAATGAATTAGAATTTATGAGAATCCATTAAAATAACAATAGTTCTGTGAGATTGAACGTATTCTCATTACTAAACAACATATTCTCTTAGTAATTTTCATAAAATAACATTA
Organism: Lactuca serriola; assembly: GCF_051521515.1. Classification (NCBI taxonomy): domain Eukaryota; kingdom Viridiplantae; phylum Streptophyta; class Magnoliopsida; order Asterales; family Asteraceae; genus Lactuca; species Lactuca serriola. The sequence continues at coordinate 202,668,764 of NC_136414.1, read as the reverse complement.
TCGACACGTCCATACAATAGTTGTCCATCCACATTATAACCTAGCCCTATATATATATATATATATATATATATATATATATATATATATATATATATATATATATATATATCTGGTAAGAAATTTTTTTTGGTAGGAAGGTAAAAAGTTTTTTTTCTACATACTTTTCTGACGAACAAAAGAAATGAATCACTAGATGAATAAAAAATAACATGATTCACTAAAAAAATCTCAAAAAAACACACCGATGATTCATTTATACAATGATTTCGTTGTTATTCACTAAAATTGTCATAAAAGTGAATTTTTTCTTAATTTACTTAAAAATGAATCATGAAGATGTTTTTTTGGAAATTTTTTTCTTGTGAATCATTTTATCTTTGAATCATCTAATGATTCATTTTGTATGTTCGCTAAAAAAATATGTAGAAAAAAAAACTTCTTACCTTCCTACCAAAATTTTCCTTTTTATTTGATCTTAACTCTCTCTCTCTCTCTCTCTCTCTCTATATATATATATATATATATATATATATATATATATATATATATAACAAAAATTAAATAAGGATTGTATAAATATGATACAAACACCATACAAACATAATATTATCTGAATCAGTTAAATAATAAGTGTTACACCATAAATTAATAGAAAATAAAATTAAAGGTATAATCTAAATTGGTATCACGCTCACAAATAAAATAGCAGCCAAGAACTGACAATTTGAAACAATTATGGCGACATAACAGTGACAGTAAAGAGACATTCATCTTATTTATGTAAGATCTTGTCCAACAAAAATATTCAAAAGAAAACATATTACAAAACGGAACGTCCCAAAACACAACAAAATTTTCCATTTTTAATAATAAAAAAAACCATCCTAATTTCATTCTAAGATAATTAGATAACCAAAGTATGAGTTTGAAATTTCAAAAACCAGAGTAATAAACATAAAAGTCATATCGTGCGGAAATCTCCAGTGGATGTGATACAATCAAGCCGCACCATTCCTTTTGCTACAAGAAGCACCTAAAACATTTTAATTTAAAAACGTAAACACAAGGCTTAACAAGTTTTCCAAAATACTACATACCATACAGATAACGGTCTCTCCCTATCAAGTCATGTATACCCAGCCCAATAGTTCCAACCCAACGTGCCCAAGATAACAAGCATGTAAGAATAAACAAACATATAACGACACCCAGTGTCCTACATAGTATAGTGAGAAAACTCACTCGAATCGAAAGTCGAAAGTCAAAAACCTGAAGGCTCGCAACAACAACTATGCAACCCACATAAACCAACCATAGGTCAAACCTTAGTCTACATCCTTAATTCCTTATTTTGACCAAAAGTCAACAATCAACACTCAAAGTCAACGGTCAACCACCACCGACTATTGCGTTGACTAGCTCTTTGGTCGTGTTGTGGTCACTAAAAGATAAAACATTCGCGAATCACGCTACGACCTTCACCCCACCACGTCGCGGTTTACATGAAAAACAACTTAATCAAATAAGCTCTTAATCCTCAAACCTAGAGCTCTAAAGTTCATATTGGACCCAAATGATGTCTTAATGGATAAAGTTTTCAACTTCATCCATCAAGACACCCCAAACCAACAAGATCTAAAACCTTAGTTTTCAAAAGTACAATATCATATTTTTCTCCATGCATGGAGTAAAATGAACTCTTGTATGCACTCTTTACTCCATCAAAAGTTCAGATCATTTACACACAAACATGGAGTAAAGCTCATGGACTTCTTCAAACTCCAAAGAACAAGCTTCAAAGGGATCAAAACATCACCAAATCCTAGATCTATTAGTGGAAAGTAATAAAACTTGAATCTTTATGACTTATAATGGTCCAGAAGAAACATGAGAGTTGAATACTTCAGTTGTAAGGGTCCAAATACCAATCTTTCTAGATTCCTTCACTCATAACATAAAAACAAGTATCACAAATGATTCAAAGGGAGAGGATGAGCTTAAAACTCACAAAAGGAGGCTAAGGTTTAGCTTTCTGGATATGGAGGCTAAGAATAAAGAAAACATTAATCACCTCATTCCTTAAATAAGGCTGAAAACCCAAGACTAAGGGTTTTCAGTTGTGGCGGCCACCGCACCGTCACTACTAGAAAAACAGCCTTTTACGACGCGCGAACCATGACACGCGCTCTTTTATGATACGCATTAGTGTGTGCCCTATAAATAATGTCTACTCTCGGAAAATTAGAAGGATTTAGGGCACGCATTTTCGTGCGTGCTAAAATAAGTGTCACATTGAAAAAAGAAACACGGAGGGCACATAACTTAAAATGCGCGTCCTCTATGTATGTCGCTTTATATTTTTTTAATGAAACGCGGGGTCAGTTCTTTTGGGAGAAATGAAATTCCAAAAAGTTTGAAAGGCCCGCCATGAAGGGACGATTCTACTTCTTTTTTCAAAAATCCTATTCAACATATGTTGACTCTCACACGCACAGACTTATCGCTATCTCTATCTCTATCTCTCTCTCTCTCAAACACACATCTCTATCTCTATATCTCTCTCTCAAACACACACACACACAAAATTGAAGGGACAATTCTAGGGTTTTTTTTCAAGAACCATTCAAAACGCAAAGGAGTCCTCTTTACAATAGGTTGGTGACGTCGTCTCACCTCACCTCATCGGTGACTATGACTCCTCGAAGATTTAGGGTTGTGCTCGGTGTTGTGCTCGGTGATTTAGCAACTAACTGAGGTCTAAGGTTGCGTGGTTGTGTTTGGTACTAATGGAAATAGAGAATATATTGTTTTTACAATCAGATAAGCCTTCTTCTAACCGGTATGCCCCCTCTTCTCTTTTTAATTCGATCACAGCTCCGTCCTTACCCTTCTTTTTCTTATTATTTTTTGGCTGATGTTTTACCTTGAGGAATATACTATGGAGGCGATGTCGGGGGCAAAGAAGGAATTTCAGCGGTGGAACTTATTCCATCTGATGGAGGAGATGCCTGAGGAGGGGCATTTTCAGGGGCATTTTCGGAAATATGAAGTTTTTCCAATATATCAGAACAGTTATTCTTCCAAAAATTCATAGAGGTACTTCCATCTGGCATTCTTTTTGATGAACAATTACCATTTATCAGGGTCCTCATTGATGTATATCGCATGGGCAATCTTGGTGTTGTTTTTGATGTGCCAAGACAATGGGACTTTTGACAACAAAAAGCATTGGAAGATCTTGTGATGTCCTTCATTTTACCTGTGTATGTGTTGCTATGCCCCTCATTTGAGCCCGACTACTTTCTATGTTGGCTATTTGTTGTCTAAGCCTGATCAATTGGCGTGCTAAAATCTTTGTTGCTGCTTGATCAAACCACATGTTACTACTCAGTAATAGTTAGACGTGATCAAAAAACTTAGGAATCCTAATTTAAGTAGATCTTTATTGCACACCAATTGTTTGATGATATGCCTTAGTGACAATGTGTATGCTTTTTTTCTTCTTATATGATAATCAACAATCTTGCTGCTATAAGAGAGATGATCCGATGGCTAAAGGTAATTAAGAGACATGATTAATCATAGAATGTTGAAATAGGACAAGAAGAAGAAAATGTTCTACATTCCTAATGCTTTATGTATGTTCTAGTTGATTCTCAATTTGGGATCCCATTAATGGATCTCAACTATAATTTGATAGTGGTCATTGCAAAATGTTTTTAGAATAAGAGGAATCGGAAAGCTTGATAATTATTATTCTCATGTTCGTGTGTATGTATACTTCATGAATCATGATTTATTATTTTTCCTATATTTCTTATGCATTAATTAACAAGTCTGACTTGTCAACATCTGTAGATTGCAAATGATCCCACAATAGGATTCTTGTTTGATGGAATGGGCCATCTTTGCTAACTAGTATGAAAATACATTGCACGTGAAGCTTTAAAGGTTTAATTACCTTTTTGCCCTTGACAATCGTTGGGTAATTATACTAAACAATCGTTGGGGAATTATAATCATCAATCACCATGTGGTTAAACTAGGTAAGATGAGAGCTTTATTTTCTTATTCTTTTATTGGGTTTCAAAGATTTCTTATTCTTTTATTGGGTTTCAAAGATTCAGAGTCTGAAGCTCTAAACTGGATGTTACTAAAACCCAATTCTATTTGCTGTTAGCAACCCATTTATGAATGCCCTGTTCTCTCTAATATTGAACCCAAACAGATCAAAGTTTGGTTCCAAGATCAATGGTATGATTATGAATATAGCAATTTTTTCTTCCAAATCTCTTTTCAAATGGTTGTGTAGGTTTAACTTTGAACCTTGTGGTTGTTAATGATCTTTACAGATGCAAGGAGAAAAAGGGGAAATAGGCTTCCCATCTTTAGTTTCTGAATCCAAAGCTTTTAATGGAGGAAAATGATAGGTTGCAGAAGCAAGTGTCACACCTGTATACATAATGTTTGACAATTTTATTGATATTGTGGTAAGCAACAATGAATCAAAATTACACATATGATGGATTGTACAAGGTAGACTAATAGACACTTTGGGATTTTTTAGAATAAATAGGTAATAATTTTATATAAACATTAAAATTATACTTGTTTTTCTTTTTCAGGTTGTCAAATATTGGGCAGAAAAAGGGGTTTCGGGTTTCTATGTTTACAAGTTTCGTCTCAAGCGTATGGAAGGGCAGCCTTCTTTAGTGACTGACATGGCTAATTTGTTGTTTTTAATGTTAGGATGGTATGTGAAGACATCAGTGGAGGCCTTGAGAATATTCCCATTCCAGCAACAAATTTAGTTGATGATCCACCTGTTCCCCCAACTGGCATGTTACTTACACTGCCTCAATTTTTTTATTAAATTAAACTACATCCATGATCCATGATCTATGATTATGATGATGTGTTATTAATTTTTTTTATTGCAATGTGAATGTGATAACATGGCAGGTTACAAGTATATCAAGTCTATTAAAGTTTCAAAGAATGTTGTGGTCCCCGGTAGTGCCTCTAGATGCACCTGCATTAAAGAAGGCAGATATAGGAATTGCCATGGACTCAGGCACAACAGTTGTAAAGGTATATTTAATGACTTTTTGACTAGTCAACTCTTTCTTATGTTGACTTTATGGTTATAATATAGCAAATTAATAATCATTATTATCAGAGTGCTTCAGACGTGGTTTTGACTGATGACAATTTTGCTACAATAGTTGCAGTAATGAGACTTTTTAAAGGCCCATAACATATCATATTAGTTTAGTATATTTATACCTTTGTATGGTTGGGATATTGATTTAGTTGGATCAAATATAGTCATAATAATGTTTTATAGTGCACGAAGTCTTGAAATTGAGCACTTCAGTAACATTGACCCCATTAGACTTTACAACATATCTAGAAATGTACAAATGTTGTTTTCCATCGTAATGGCCCATAGCATATCATATTAGTATAGTATATTTATGCAGTTATAAAATTATCATAGGCTAATCGACACTCTTGTTTCAATCGGTTGTTGTTCGGTTCCAATCCACGTGATAATAATGTTATGTTAAATCTGTTTATTGTGTGAAATTAATGCTACAACATATCATGAATGACTTAAATAGCTAAATTCATAGCATACTTTCTGTTGTTTTTACAGTTGATGAACGTTGTGATATGGAGTTGGATGAAAAGTTGCTGGATAATCTCACCTCTCGGCCTTCTTTGAAGTCAAGGGGTCCATATACAGGTTACAAATCTTCTACAATTACAGACAATGGTCTGAGCGTTTTTCTAGTAGTGCGTATGCACGAATTAACCATGCTTTGTGCTAAACCTAATCGCTTGGTGTTAAGTATTTACAGAATTTTACTATCTCTGTGGACGAATCAGCTAAAGACATGTTATGCCGTATACTTTTGTTTTCCCTATGCTATAGATCTGATTTTCACTTTCTGGAATGTTTTCTGTTCTGTGATGGAATTATTTTCCAAAAATACCCCATGGATTGGATCCTGTCTCTAGTATGTTTAAACAAGTTTGTGATTTAGGAGTTGGATTCTATTTTTTTTAAAGTAGAATGCAGTTATTTGTATTTGTTGTCATCTGTTTTTATCTTTTTGACGCAATGCAACATGTTGCTGCTGAAGGCACAACCTTGGTCAAACAGGCAGAAGATGCTGCAAGTAATAAGAAGGCTGAAAAGAGATTGCAGGTTGATCCTGCTACATGGCCAATAATGATCTTTAGGGTCTGCTAGAAGGATTGGAGATTGCAGTTAAGCTTCTATCTAAGACTTCACGCCAAGGACTTGATGAATTTAAGATATCATATTTTGGCATGGCTAGAAGCTTTGGAGGAAACGATACTCAAGCAAAAGTAAACACACAGAGAGTTGTTGGCACATAGTAAGTTAGATAATGCAATTGTATATAAATGAGTTCATTTTTTTTATAACGTTTACTCACTATTGGAATAATAATTTGTATTTGACATATTAGTGAAACGAATTATATTTGTTATTTATGGTATTTTATTTTGTATTATGAGATTTTTAATGTATTATTTAATTTGAAAATTAGTAAATCTATAAATAATAATTTTTTTTAAACATTTAAAATTATGATACGCAAAAATGTGTGTCATCTTCATTTATGACATGGCCTTTCTTGACAGGGGCTTTCTTGATACGCATTGCGTGTCATTAACACGCGCGTCGTAAGGTTACGACACGCGAATACGTGTCGTCTTCCTTTATGACAGGGCCTTCCTTGATACGCATTGCGAGTCGTAATTGCGCGTCGTAAATGAGCGACGTAAATGTGCGTCGTCTCTCTTTATGATAGGGCCTTCCTTGACGCGCATTTGCGCGTCGTCTAAGCCTTTTACAACGCGCAATGAGCGTCGTAAAAGTATGTTTTTCTAGTAGTGCGTGAATAGGCACTGGGCTGCGCCGCCACTTAAATGACGTGATCGCACCGCGATTGGTCTCCACCACCATGTTATGTTCAGTCAAACTCAAACCCCCAAACTTAATTAAAGAAGAATGCTGAAATACTCATACCTAAAAATTGATGTTACACAAAAATGTTCAAACTAATGCTTGCGAGAATCGTTATTTCAAATTGCGGTCTGTGTCGTGATAATTGTTTAGCTTACACTGTGTGTTGTGATATATCGGAGATGGTTGGATTGAGATTGTAGATGAGTTTTGTGTGGGTTCCGTCTCCTGTTATCATAATGCAAAAGGGAAAAATGATCATTAGCCGACGTCCGGAAGGAATTCCCGGGATGAAGCTCCGACGATCAAGATAGAATGAGTTCTGAGAGAAGTAAGAGTAAAATCACACGAAAAAGAGTTTTGTCCCCTTCTTTGTGAGGAAGAAGGATCCTTTTATACCTGTTTAAGAGGCGTGTGCCTTTCAACTGATTCTGTTGAGCATTCCCTCGTGAGGTGCGACGTGGCGGACCCATATTGGAGGATCCTCCGCCACGTCTTTTTGCCTCATCTCCTCATTGGATAGAGGGGAATCTTTAATATTATGATGACCGTTGCTATCATCAGATGGGCAAGTGGGACTCTTTGATTGGTCCCACATTTTCCGTGGTGTTATTCCTTGGAAAAGAGGTTAAGGCGCGGATCTGCACCTTAACTGCCATGCTAATGATCTTTCGCGTTGGTGAAGGCCTGGCCTTGGAAGATTATTTATAAGTATTAATCTTAACTAAGTTATACTATATGTTACAAGGATTCTGTACATATAAAGAACGCCGAAATCCGAGTTATAACGAAGAAGTTATGACCTGTCGAAGTTTCGTGAAAGAACCGGCACGACACAGCGTGATGTAAATAGTGAATTTAATATAGAGCGATATCTAGCCTTAGTGATCTAAAAGAAAGTCGTAGGGTTAGTTAAACCGAGAGCGTGCATGAAAAGAACGCCCAAATCTGACTTCGTATGAGGAAGTTATGATTTTTCGAAGTTTCAGCAATAGCAGTATGCAGCCCGAAACTCGAGATTGAGGTCGAGTGATACTTAGCCAAAACTTTCTAAATGAGAATTGAATATCTCATCAATATTATTCCAACGATAAAAAGACAGACGAAAACGGAGTTCAGATGATGGAGTTATGAATTTCGAACGAAGTTTTCTTGTCCGGGCCTACTATAAATAATATATAAGTAATATATTTATAATATATCAAAAATAAAGTCAAATTTAGCCAATGGAGTCTAAACGAGAGTTGTAGAGCATAATCTCACCTTCGCGTCGATATAAAGAACGTCGAAAACGGAGTTCGTATGCGAAAGTTATGAATTTTTGAAGTTCGGGACGCGAACCCCAAAGCTGTGTCAGAGACCACGACGTAGCAAGTCTTCTGACACCTCCGGGAGTCCCCCAGATGCAACTTGCGATGACGTATGCAGTGACGACCAAGCCCACGACGTGGAAAAAGGGTGTCACGACGTGGCAAGGGCCAAATTTGCCCTATAAATAGATTTGAAGGGCCAGCCGACTATGGTTGCTCCATCCCTTCTCTCCCACTCCCGATACACCCTCTAAGCCCTATTTTAACCCCCCCCCCCCCCCCCCCGAAGCCCTGGTATCAACCCCGAGACCCGAAGCAAGTTCCAAAACCCGAAGATCCCGAGAAGAAAAGAGTTTTCGAGCCGAAGCTCTGTCTGCGAGAAACCCGGTGAAGTGATCCCGGTTTCACCGAAGAATATCTACTCTTAGAGCCGTAGTGCTGTCCGATCATCTTCTGATCAAGTGAGTATATAGTCACTTTCATCTTACACATAGATATGAAGTATTTTATAAAATACGTGTTATGTGTATATATATTGTTGTTTATATGAGTGAGTGTATAGTCCCTTTCATAACACGATTTTAATACAAGTATTGTGTGAATGTATTAAGTCTATGTTTTGGGAGAGTATGTGATCACTTTCTTCTAACATATATATATATATATATATATATATATATATATATATATGTATATTAAGTATTTGCTATGAAATACGTGCTATGTGTTTATATATTGTTGTTTATTTGAGATGAGCGTGGAATGGATGTTTTATATAGGTGTTAAATGAGTTAATCTGTATATGTATTTTATATCTACAAATATGTTGGGTAGAACATGGGTAGATGAATTAGATGACGTGTGATGATAATTAGGTGATGAGAAATAGGTGATGATAATTAGGTGATGAGAGATAGGTGATGATAGAAAGGTGAGGATAATTAGGTGATGATAGATAGGTTATGAATTACCAGTCCAGGCGATGTTGTGGCTGCGTATTCATGCGACGATAGTCTAACCCTTATTATGAATTACCAGTCCAGGCGATGTTGTGGCTGCGTATTCATGCAATGATAGTCTAACCCTTATGATGAATTACCAGTCCAGGCGATGTTGTGGCTACGTATTCATGCGATGATAGTCTAAACCTTACTATGAATTACTAGTCCAGGCGATGTTGTGGCTACGTATTCATGCGATGATCCTTAGGAAAAAGTCCTTAGGAACAAACATATAAGGAAATGTGATGTAAGGAGATGAGAGGTAACTACGATGTAGGAGATGACCCTTAGGATAATCCCTTAGGGAAGGTAATTAAGAATAAACGAAGATAATGGGGATGGGTAATTGGGTTGATTGTTTGATGATTGAATGTAATAATTATATTATTGTGGGTTGAAAACCCTATATGCTCACCAGGCTCCCAAGCCTGACCCACTCAGTTTTCTTTGCATTACAGGTAATGGCACAAGGGTATAAGTTGATGGACTTGACGAGAGAATTTGGATTATAGATCAGTAGTTATAAATAACTTTTGTAAGGTCTAATTTATATTGTTTATGCTTTTGGTCTGTATCAGAACATGACATCCCGAGGTTTTATTATTTAATGAAAATACATTCTCTTTGAGAAATGTTTTGATAAATGGTTATCATATTTTGTTTTTGGGACAATTTCCGCAACTGTTTTCCTTAAAAAGGATTACTCTGATTTTAAAACAAAGCATAAACAAATCGGTCTTTTCTGGCCGCGAAATTGGGGATGTCACACTAACCGGTTTCTGAAGCTTGGCATTAGTTAGACTCCTCCTTTTTTGACATTCTCCCTGAGGGATACGTTAAAAAGTCCCTTAGGCGTGTAGGTGTATGCGTTAGCTTAATAGCGTCACCGTTTGAGCCTATATTACAACACGTGTATGTCTGAGATTACCTCTAGCAGTTTACAGTAGACAACACCGTCCCTCTATTCAAAGCGGGGTTGAGCCTGCCGACATCTAACTTTTTTTGACATGATTGTGCATAATTATGGCTTTTCCATTAAAGAGTTGACCCCAAGCGCTGCCAATAAGATCGTAGGTTTTGAATTGATTTTTCGATCTCTGGGTTGTATACCCACTTTTTGGGTTTTCAGTTACTTTTTCTGTTCAACTACGAATTCTGGCGTCCGCACTCTAGCGAAAAGACAGGGCATTCGTCAGTTGATCTCTGAAAAAGATTCTCCAAAGAAAAATTGGCAAGGCAATGACTCTAGGTTAACCGAAACCCTGTGGGGCGTGGGTTTCATAAAACACGAGACTTTCCTGGCCGTCTTCCCAAGCTGTTTGGGAGGGGTCTAGGAAGCAAACCTTGGGCGAAGGCGCCTGTTACCAGGAACTCTTCATGTCCTGGAACATTCAAGGTAGCTAGCGTGAATCGATCGTAATAGTCACGAATCGACTCTCCTTCTTTTTTCTTACATGTCATCACAGAGTTAGTGTCCCCTTTTCCTTTCCTCAACTGCATGAAGTTGTTGAGGAAAAGGTATTTCAGCTGCACAAAACTCTAGATATTATCTGGACTCAGAGACTTGAACCACTTTCCTGCGTTTCCCGTTAAGGTGAAGGGGAAATAAGTGCAGGTGAAGAGACGATCCATCTTAAGAGATGTCATCGTCCACTCGTAGTTATTGATGTGGTCATCTGGGTCTATAGTATTGTTGTACTTTGGCATGTTCGGTATCATCGCAGTGTGCATAATTTTGTATGGGATTGTCCATGTACGAATACGACATACCGACATAGGCCATGTGTTGCTGCATCTGGTAGGGGCCTGCATACATCTGGTTATGCATGGCCGCCGGTGAGATATATGGTTGATATTGTTGTAGGTTTGGTGACAATCCAAATTGATGGATTCCGTATTTCCCTGCCGGGGAGCCATATATGGGTTGGCTCCTATGTATTGTTGCGTGTACGGATTGAACGGTTGAGTGGCTGCCGCGAAGGGGTTGAATTCATATGCTATTGTGAACTGAACGCCAGATCCATAAGAACTAGATCCCTGATTGGTTGAGGTCTGCACACTTGTGACTTGTGGCTGAGACAGTGCAAGGATTGAACTTGGGGCTGTTGTACAAACAATTGAAGATCGATGGTTGTTGTATGAATAGTGGCGCGTGAGGCAAGCCTTCCATGGTGGCATGTGGGTAGACCATCGGGGGATATTGTGGTTGCGGCTAAATATTGTGAGGGATCCAGGTTCTGGTGACCGAAGTGTGTGGGAAGGATTGTTGCTGCGAAATATGGATCTTTGTTTGTTGTGTTGCGATGATCTGTGGAGTTGTGGTTACAATTGCTACTTGCGGAGCTGGGTTAGCTGTTGGGCGCCATAGACTGGCTATGTGAGTTGCCGCCGTTTCAGCTGCAGAGTTGGATGGTGTCTGTGAGACTGGTGTGCGGTTTGAGGCGTGTTCTTCGTGAACGAAAGTTTTCCCTCCATCTAGCTGGCGTAGCAGACTTCTCTCCGCTGTTCCTGATGCCATTGGAATTTCTCCTGCCATCGTTGCTCTTTGGGTTTGCTTCGTGGATGTATCGTTCTAGAGATACGTCCGGATAGCGCCAAATGTTGTGATATCTCGGAGATGTTTGGATTGCGATTGTAGATGAGTTTTGTGTGGGTTTTGTCTCCTAAGGGAAAAATGATCGTTAGCCGACGTCTGGGAGGAATTCCCGGGAAGAAACTCCGACGATCAAGTTATAATGAGTTCTAAGAGAAGTAAGAGTAAAATCACAGGAAAAAGAGTTTCGCCCCCTTCTTTGTGAGGAAGAAGGATCATTTTGTACATGTTTGAGAGGTGTGCGCCTCCTAACTGATTCTGTTGAGCATTCCCTCGTGAGGTGCAACGTGGCAGACCCATATTGGAGGATCCTCTGTCACGTCTTTTTGTCTCATCTCTTCTTTGGCTAGAGGGGAATCTTTAATATTATGATGACTATGGCTATTGTCAGATGGGCATGTGGGACTTTCTGATTGGTCCCACGATTGTCGGGGTGTTATTCCGTAGAGAAGAAGTTAAGATGCGGTTCTGCAACTTAACCGACATGTTAGTGATCTTTCGCGTTGGCGAAGGCTCCGCCTTGGCCCCGGACTGGGTCTAACCGAGTTTTGACCAGGCCAAATTTGGCGTTAGTTAGACTTTTCATTTTTTGACGTTCTCCCTGAGAGGTACGTTAACACCATAATAGTTGTTTAGATTACACCACAAAAAAAATTTAGGTTTTTTTTAACTTATGTTATGACATTTAATAAATCAAACAAATATACTCGATCGATTTCAATAATAATACAACCATGTGGTGTTGGTTTTACTTCTATAGGATCTTTTATTTATTTTTTGCTTCTTATATTTAGATATTATTGTTATATATATTTACTTGATTTTAATAACATATAATTAAATCAATATTAAACTGGAAAATAAAAAATAAAAATAATTATGGGTCATGTTGGAAAATTGTGGTTTTCCAAATAAGATGTATATAAATCATAATTTAAAACAACGACAAAGCAAAATAAGAGGCGGTGTGGTGATTTCCAAAGGGCATAAAAGAGAGTTTTTTTTATTTTTTTTATATTTATTTTTTATTTTTTAAGTGGATAGATAAAAATTGCAAATGGATTTATCATCTCTCTATTTCTATGTCATAAAATTACATTTCTTAAGCTTTTTTTAGTTTGTCATTTTATTAGTTTGGTAATCTTTTAGTAATGGATAATTTTGTTTGTCTGAAAAGCGTTTGCATTTAAAAATCTTTTTTACCAACATTTTTGTTTTGGTTCATAATGTTCTAGCCTTATAGTGTTTTGGTGGGTTTATTAAGATTTAAAATGAAAGATTTGATTGTTTCAGAAGAATTAGAAATGTTGTTGTTGCTTCCAATTCTTATTAGAACACCTCTAATTTAAAGGTAGCTTTTCTAAAGCTTTTTTACATTTGAAAAAACATTTGACTTTTTTTTTTTACCATTGAAGATTAAACTTATTTTGTGAGATTTTTTTTTTGATTTTGTTTTGTAAAACTTAGTAAAATATAACCTTTTAATCATCTTATAAACTTTCTCCAGTTGGCATTTATTTTTCATAATAATTTATTTTATATTGTAATTATAATTAGATTTTATTTATTTATTTTTATTACATAATCAATTTCAATAAATATACAAAATATATCTAAACATATTTTATAGCAATTTATATCATAAAAAGGTAATTTGTCAAGATTTCCTAAGTAATAAAAATACCAAATATTTAAAAAAAAACATTACCTTAATTTACTATTTAATCGTTTTATATTTATTAAATTATTAACATTATGTTACTTTTTTTTTAAATATAACGTAGACTTAAATATTAAAAAGAATTATAAGTTGATAGTTTATATACATGTATAAAATTTAAAGATAAATTAGTTAATTATTTATAAAGAAAACCTTTGTAAAAGTTTAACAATAGAAGTGAGTTTATATCAATAGTTTTTCTATTAATAATGCTTAATGGAAATGTGATTTGTCAAAAATAAGGAGTTTTTGAAAGGTTAACTATTGGAGTTGTTTTTAGAAATATGCATTACATAATATATCTACATTATGCACATAAATTATAACACACGAAGAATAATGCATGGGATAGCTTGAACTCTAGATTGTTTTCAAAATTAAACAAAAATACATAACTCCAATATTTGAAATCTAATTTCATGCTTTATGTTTTTCCTATTAATATCATTTTTTGAATATGAGGAATGTGTTTATCCATAATAATCTCATATCAACAATAATATTGCATGGGGACAAAAACAAGACCAAGATCTATTGGGTTGAATGGTCCAAGGTAGTTGTTGCGAAAAAAGATGGTAGTTTTGGAATTGCATTGCTAAAAGCCCAAAATATAGGGGTGGAGGTTATTAAATGAAGGTGATAGTCTTTGGAAGGTAACAATCATAAGCATTCACAATCTAAAAAAGAAGCGTGCCTCTTATATTGCAAGGAAATCTTCATGTGGTGTTTGGCGTAACATACATAAAGCGATTAATTACATGGATGAGATTAATATAGATCGAAACATGTTATTCAAACATATCCCTAGATGTGGTACGAACATTTTGTTTTGGAAGGACAAATGGTGTGGCAATATTCCTCTTCACGACCGGTTTCCAGCCTTACACAATAAGAAAAAATTAAATGTTGTAGCCTTGAGGATCGTCTTTCTGCCTCTGGGTTTTCTTGGAACTGGAAGCAGCAACCAAATGATGTTGTAGCTTTAAATGAGTTATTGCAATTGTACTCAACCATTGGATCGATAAAGGTGCCACCCCGATCCTCATTTGGTTTTAGATTCTTATTAAACTCGGATGGACAATATAGTGTTGACATTATGAGGAGATACATTGATGAAAAAACTAATCACCACAAAGGTTCAACGATTTTTTGGGATAGAAGGGTCCCATTAAAAGGCAAATGTTTCATATGGAGGGTTTCAGTGGCTAAAATTCCAGTCGCAACTACATTATAAAAGAGGTATATATGTTCCCAATTAGGTGTGTCAACTATGTAACAAGGAAGTTGAATCGGTGTACCATCTTTTTGTTAACTAAGAATTTGCAAAAGGTGTCCATGATTGGGTATTCAAATTGTGTGGGGTTAAAAATCAACAATTCTCTAATGTTAGCGATTTCATCAATTTTGCAGCATCATGGGAAATTGTCCGAGGAAAAGAGTAATTTGAGCACCATTATATTCTTTCTAATGTGGAATATATGGTTGGCAAGGAATGATAGAATCTTCAAAGAGTTGAGATTATCTCATACAAAGGTGACAAATAATGTTATTACACTCTCCTATTAGTGGTGCAAGCATCGGCGTAATATTGGATGTGGCAATTGGACATACCAGTGTTGTTCGCCATTTTTTCACCTTAACAATTTTGTGTAACATTTACTTTTTGAGATTTCTTCTTGTTTTGTATATTTTCCTCTCCTAGCTTCTTGCTAAGCGCAATTTATTTAATATATATCGCATTGGTTGCTTAAAAAAACAATAATACAGTCAACAAACATTTTTGATTAATTTTGATTTATTTCTAAATTAGTAATTTTTCAAATTAATTATTGTATTTTTTATGTTTTATGGAGACCATATAATCATAAAAATAATCTAACTTTGGACTAGTGATGTAAGTTGATTTATGATTCCACATAATTTTTTGTGGTTTTTCAAACCAAGGAACTTATTTTGGTGTTTCTCTTTTGTTTATCACTCAATTGGAGAAATCCTTTTTTAACTAAGATTGGACGGAATGGGAACGGGAAAGAGGTGAGGGAAAGTTTCTTATTTGCGTCGATGGATTTCATAATAATATACAAACAAACATCTTTTATAAAAACACCAATTGCATCATTTTCTACTCAAGTAGACTATATAATTTATTATTTGACCACACAACCAATATATCATCCTCTAAATCCTGATCAAAGTGATCAATTTTAGAATTTCAAATAATACACAACAATATATTTCTAGTTAACAATTACCCAAATGTGAATTGTGTTGATAAAAAAGAGGTAAACTGTCATAAAAGCCCTTATATTCACCAAGAATAATCATTTTTAACTTAAGTCCGTTTTATGTTCATTAATATCATGATATTTGCAAAAAACATTCATTTTTATCCTTTTATATTTGATAATAGGTTTTTCAAGTTATTATGATATTAAATTCTCAAACTCTAAAGCTTACAATTCTTTTTTAACGTTTTTACCTCCCCCCTCCCTCCCCCCCTCTCTCTCTCTCTCTCTCTCTCTCTCTATATATATATATATATATATATATATATATATATATATATATATATATATATATATATATATATTACACGTATTAATGCAAAAAAAACATATTTATATGCAAAAATATGTATATACATATTTATACTTCTAAATACTATATTTATATTTCTAAAAAATATATTTATACTTTTAAAAAATATATTTTTATGTTTTTATAAGTATAGATATATTTTTTTAGAAGTATAAGTAAGTAAATTTATATTTTTTAAAACTATAAACATATTTTTAGAAATATAAACATGTTTTGTAGAAGTGGAATGATTTTACGTATTTAGAAATATAAATATATATTTTTATTTTTAAATAAATATAAAAATACATATTTATACTTCTAAAACTATATCTATATTAAAGCTTTTTAGAAAGTACTTTTACGTTTTAAACAATATAACCATATAAAAGAAGATAAAAAAACTGATATATATATATATATATATATATATATATATATATATATATAAATAAGAACATAAATATAATATTTATTTAAATATATTTTTCATATATAAATATGTTTTTTATATGAATACGTAAAATATTAAAAAAAATACTTATGGTAAAAACGTAAAAAATAGTAATAAACTTAAAGGTTTTCTTATGAATTTAATATCATGGTAATTTGGAAACCTTGTTATTACATGTAAAAAGTGTGAAACCAAATATTTTTGTCAAATATCATAACATTAATGAACTTAAAAACAGACTTATGGTAAAACTGAATATGTTTTGCAAATATGAGAGTTTTAATGGCAGTTTTCCAAAAAAAAATATTTAACCTAGTGCCTAATAAACATACACATCATTTCCAAAACCAACTCATATAATCCCAATTTTAATAAATGAATAAGTTTATTATTTTATTGACAGGTGTCATAATATTAAAAATCAATATTATATTATATGTCAGCTAGCATGTCATATGTTAACCTATTAGTTATTTATTTCAAATTTAAAATTTAAAATTTTCCATTTTAAATACATTAATTAATAATTGATTTTTTATTTTAAATTCCACATTCTAATTACATAAAATTAATAACATTAAAATAAAAAATTAAATTAAATTAATATATATTATAAGATGATATAATTTTATGTATTTATTTAAATCAACGATTATAATTTTGTATAACTAAAAAATATATCTCTTAATTAATAGTTTATTTAAAATAATTTATTTGAAATAATTGATTAATAATTTTGAGTTTTTAATATGAAAGTTTAATTAATTTTATAACTATGATTCTCACGTGTTATAAACTAGTATATGATAAATAACTCATATGTCATTATCGATCATTTAACTGTTCAGAAAAATACAAATCAAAATGCTAACTTAATGAAATCGACTTACAATCGGATATGGATGATTGTTGTTTTCTTTTATATACAATATGCGGTTAAGAAATAGTAGAAAACATCAAAACATGATATAAAAATGCTTGTAAATGGACCTAACATTGCTCTCTATTGCTCTCGATATCTCATATGTGGGGAAAAAAATCTCAATGTTATCATTATACTCATCATCGACAATAACTCTAAAACATTTATCCAGATTCATCGGGTATTAAATACTATTTAATTTACCGGTTGGATATTAACTAAGGCGAGGACCATGAATAGTTAGAAGCATATGCATGGGTTGAGTTGTCCTTGTTAACCCCGTCGTTGTTTACGTATGCATTCATGTGGTGAGCCTGTAAACATGTCCTGTCTATTGTTTTTTACTTATCCTAACAGTTAGGACTCGAAAGATTTATTCTTTTTTCATAAAAAGATAGGAATTTGTAGGTATAGATTTTATTCCCATTTCTTGAAAAGATTTGAGGGCACTTATGTCGTATTCTTTCCCATACCACTTTACCTTAAATGTGAGGCAACCTCTTTTTAAAACAATCTCTAGTGTGTAATTGCAGGGGTTCTTTTTTTTTTCTTTTTTTTTTTTTTTAAGTGTGACTTTTGCAACGAATCTTAGAAAAGGTAGATAAAAAGAAATGGTATATATATCGTGGTTATATGCATGTTGGGGTGTGACATTTTTCGTGACACTTGGTGGAACATCTTTTTGACCAACAGTTTGTGGTAGGTACTTTTAATACTATAGCGTAACAGCTTTTTAATAGAAAAATGGTCCCATTTGGTTTGCAGTGAGAAATTATTTATGAGAATTAAGTTTGAAAAACGTTTTTGAAGACTTTTATTTGATTTATGCATTGAATTCGATTATTGTTTATAAAATGATGTAAGTAGCATCAACATGGAGATGAAACATAGGAATCAATTTATTTGTTATTACCAAAACGTGTGGGTTTATTTTAGTTTTCTAAAACTTGTATTTACAAGAAGTATTGTAAATAAGTTATTTTATATTATATTCAATATGATAAAATTAAAAGAATAGACACTTGTTGAAACCGATCAAATCGGTAAATTCTTTGTATTTACAAGAAGTTTGAAAAACGTTTTTGTAAAGATTTTCTGGGCCATGGTTGGACGGACCATCCAATCGGTAAATTCTTTTTATTGGTTTAGAAAAATGGATTTTGAATTCTCTAGAGTATACCCTTTTAAGTTTATTAATGAATTATATTAATCAAGTACAATTTTTGTAATTACATTTAATATTTTTACTACTGGAAATATCATAAAACTATGACCAAAACATATAGAAACATTTAATAAAATGTCTATCTTTTTAGTAGTTATTACATAATGATTATCAATTTGGTAAGTAATTCTATTATGAAATAAATATTTATATATTCCAAAATATATTATTTTTCGTAGAGTTTTTTTCTTCTTTTTGAAGGATTTTTTTTGTGTTTAGATTGCCATGAGACCTATTATGAAATTGATAATCATGTTATGATAATAAAAAATTATTATTTTGTTAAATTATAATATTTATTTTGATCAATTTGTATTTTCATTTTATTATATATATATATATATATATATATATATATATATATATATATATATATATATATATATATATATGTTAGCTCCTAGATCTAGCCAACTTATGTTAACATGTCTAGAGAATTATCTAATTACTTATAACTGGAAAAAAATGGTATTCAGCCTTCAATCATAAGATGTCATAAGATGTCTGTCACTGGATAATTATTTTGGGCACAAATCATTTTGATCGATTGACTACAAAAAAAAACTTTTCATTCTTTTATAGTAATTTGAGTTGACTGATGCGACATGGTCCTTCAATTATCTCGTGCGGTGGTTCTGACCACTGTGAGACGGTTCTGATTGCTCCGGGAAGGCCTGCAAGGTCACAACAGGGAGGAACCGTCAACAGTTCTTCGGAAATGGTTCCCAGGAAAATGCTCTGACGGTTAAGTCAGTGGCTAAACTGAGAGTGTATGGTAAGAACTGAGAGGAAAACGACTTACCATTTGAGGTGGCGGAGGATGCCTTTTATACAGAGACCTCCATCGAGTCCGTACGGGGACAAGGTCGCCAGGTTCGACAGGATTCGACGTCCTGATTGGTTAATCATGCTCCTCGTAGTGCCAGAGCTAACGATTGGTTCAGCTAGTAATGCTTTGAGCATACTCCTTGTCCCTTTGAGCTGTTGGGTTTGTCGCAGAGTGGAAGGCGCCCGTGGAGGTTTAGCGCGACCGAGCGCGACTTCTAGCCTGTGCTAGGGGCACGTTATCAAGTCCCCCAATCCAGTAGTTATAATGTTTGCTGGGCTAGCTATGATGTTTTGGACTTAACTGTTATTACACACGTCAAGCTTGGGTTCGAGGGACGCTTCAATATTTCCAGCGATGTGACTGCTAATTATGTCTGTCAGTTACGTCATTCGTCAGGGATTTTGAATATCTCGCCATCTCTATTCCCTTATAAGCGAAGGTTGTTTCCTTATTTTACTCGTGCCTTTTCTCTTACTCATTCTTTCTTCTTTGACTTTCCCCCTTTGCTTCTTTTTCCTCCATCCATGGCAAACCAACTTGGTATTGTTGCTTCTCCTATAGAGTTTAAGCTTCTACGGGATACTTATGGATTATCTTCTTCCGATGCCTTGGAGCTTCCGGTCGCTGACTCGATGATCTTATCACCTCCTCATGGGAAGGTTGGCATCTACTTGAAGACCTTCGATGTCGGGCTTCGTCTTCCTCTGAATGACTTTTAGGAGGAGTTACTTCAGAAGAATGGTTGTAACATTCAGATGCTCACTCTAAACTCTGTTAACAATATGGTGGCTTTCGAGATGATCTGTCGGGCTAACGACATTCTTCCCGACTACTTCGTCTTCAAGTTCTTCTTTCGGTTTAGTGCTACCAGGGACAAGTTCACGTTCTCCGTCCGCCATGGTGGTCACGTCCTAGTTCCTGATGGCAATACTCCCAAGAACTGGCAGGACAAATGTTTGTGGCCTGTGGGTTAACCGGGAGCGAGTTGATCACGGGCATTATCAGGCAAACAACATGTCGGATTGTAACATCCATAAAATTTCATAAAAATTTAACATTTTTCAAACCAAACAAAAATCATAATTGTTTACATTGTAGTTTTCAAAACATGTTTAACATCAGAGTTTTCCCAAAATCACAAAACACAACATGAAGAGGTACACGATCAAGCCTTTGCCTTCACACGATCATCTAAGGAACCTGAAACATAACCCAAAACTGTAAGCCCAAAGCTTACTGAGCTCCCCCAAAGTACCAACACAACAAATAACACATATAGAATAACAACATACTATGGGTCTAATAAACCATCGGGTTGGAATATCCCAAGCCCCTCAACCATCGGGTTGGAATGCCAACATACTATGGGTCCAATCAACCATCGGGTTGGAATACCCCAGGCCCCTCAACCATCGGGTTGGAATGCCAACATACTATGGGTCCAATCATCCTTGAGATGGAATACCCTAGGCCCTCAACCATCGAGTTGGAATAACCCGGCCTGTTGTCTTACATACAAAGCAGGGAAGCCTTAGCTACCAACCAAACATGTGCACATAATACAAATAAGCATACCATTAACCATCCAGCAAACAAATAAACAGATCTTATAGATCACTAGGCATAACATCATCCTATCTACAAGTATATCGATCTAACAAATCACTATAGCATATGTAACATCCCAAAATTCATAGCCAAAAATTTCATTTTTAATAAAGTAAGTATAAAACCAAAAATATAAAAACATCCATGGTGTTAACTCATTCCATAATCAAAAACCAGTATTTCAAATCTCTAAAACATGTCATAGAAAAGTATTATCAGAGTACAACTCCTAAAGATCTCATAATGCATAAATCATAGTGTGATGCGTTGCGATCCTACCGGCTCCGTCCCTTTTGAAAAAGAAGTACATGAAACCAAAACTGTAAACCGTAAGCACAAAGTTAAGTGAGTTCCCCTATCATACCACATAACATACAAATATCATACTGTCAGGCGTATATGGGTGCCCGACCTACCCCTTCGGTCTCTTTCAACCGGTAACCACCTAGCATATCTAGGTGTTGGCCTACCCCTTCGTCTCTTTCAACCGGTAACCCCCTAGCATATCTGGGTGTTGGTCTACCCCTTCAGTATCTTTCAACCGGTAACTGCCTAACATATCTGGGTGCTGGCCTACCCTTTCCGTCTCTTTCAAGCGTAATCGGGGACTATTTCACCCCTACCACTACCACGTAATACCCTAGCATATACACATAAATCACATACTGCCTAGCATATCTAGGTGTTGGCCTACCCCTTCGATCCTTTCGACTGGTAACAGGGGACTATTTCACCCCTTACCTCTACACATAATAACATATCATAACATACTGTCAGGCATATATGATGAGTTTTAGCCATAAGAACATCCTATGTGCCCATGCAAACCATAATGCTTGGCTCTAGGTTTCTCTATTGTACATGTATACATCCAATACTTTAAAACCTAGATCTAGCATGTGATAATCGATATTAACATAAGAATAGGGTTTAGATCTTACCTTGATTGTTATGTAGCAATAACAATCTCAAATCCTCCTTGTAATTGGCTTCTGAAAGCTTAGTGTCACAAATATCACACCTCTAATGGCTCACAAACACCAAGAGCAAGAGGATGACTTAGGACAAGAGAAGGAGGCACCAAAAACGTCCAAGAAACCCTAAGGAACACTTAGCCACGTTTTTGGGTGCCCTAGGGGTCATTATATAGTGAGGCAATTAGGGTTTTGAACTAGGAAACCCTAATCTGGCTGCCTAGGCCCTAATCAGGCCATGGACTCCCTCCTTAGAGGCCTTGGACGAATTCTCATGGGTTTCCCCATAGATTTCGTCCACTCCATCCTTTATGAAGTCCATTAGCCCAATATCCAACTATCACACAATTGACTGTTCTAGTCCCCTTTATTTAATTAAAGTCTTTTAGCCACACAATTAATTCTTAATTAATTATTGACTAATAATAATTAAACAATATGATTTCTCCTTTAATATATTATTCTCATAATATATTAATAAATCATAATTAATCTCTTTCTCCACAAATCATCCTATCAAGTTGCTTTGGTGAAGGCAACCCAAGAGGACCATGCTCACAATCGGGTCAAGTACATACCAAAATAGTTATGGACTTAGACACTAATCCAACAGTCTCCCACTTGGATTATAACAGCCCGGATTCCCAGGTATTATTCATTCTTATAATTTTGGTGATTTGTGAGGAGACTCGACGAGTTGGAGCTCAAACTCGCCGAGTATGATCACCGCTTTGGACACGGGTTCGCGTCTGGAAACCCTAATTCCCCGGGTTTGGAGCCTATTTAAGGGCACTTATAGCCTCCCATTGCGGCTACCAGTCCCTTGAGAGAACCCTAAGGGAGCTAATTTGTTTTGGGAGAGAGGAAGTCACTTTTGGGCCTTTGTATTCCTTGTTTAGCAAGAAGAAGGTGGCAAGAGCAAGGAGGAGGTGAGATTCCAGTAGATCCAGAGTCTACAGGCTTCATTTTGAGGTAATAGTTCGAACCTCCTTCAGTTTTAGGGTTGATCTTTAGAGTTAGGGTTTTCAAACCCCTTTGGAGAGTGATTATGATGGGTGATGTATGTGTCATTGTGGGCATGGACTGGTTGTGCAGATTCGGCGCGGTCATCGACTGCGAGCGACAGCTGGTGACCATACGAGACCCTAGTGGGGGAGTTCTTACGGTGTACGGCGAGGGTTCACGTTTTGGATCAGCGTTTTGTTCGGCCGCTAGGGTGAGGCAGTGTCTACAGCAGGGCTGTAAGGGTTTTGTGGCGTATGTGATGGATACGCGGGTGGATTCCGAGAGGCCAAGGTCAGTTGAGGAGGTTCCGATAGTGCGTGAGTTCCCGGATGTATTTCCAGAGGAGTTGCCGGGTGTACCTCCTGTGAGGCAAGTGGAGTTCAGTATCGATTTGGTCCCGGGGGCCGCGCTTATCGCTAAGGTGCCTTATCGCCTTGCACCTCCAGAGATGCGAGAGTTATCCTCGCAGCTTCAGAAGCTGCTGGGAAAGGGGTTTATTCGGCCGAGCAGCTCGCCGTTGGGAGCGCTTATCCTGTTTGTCAAGAAGAAGGATGGTTCACACCAGATGTGCATTGATTACCGGGAGTTAAACAAGCTGACGGTCAAGAACCGTTACCCGTTGCCGAGGATCGATGATTTGTTCGATCAGTTGCAGGGAGCATCTTGGTTTTCCAAGATCGGTTTGAGGTCTGGATATCATCAGGTGAGGGTGCGAGATGAGGACATCCAGAAGACAGCGTTCAGGACACGTTATGGGCATTACGAGTTTGTGGTGATGCCTTTCGGGCTCACCAATGCCCCGACAGTGTTCATGGATCTCATGAACCGAGTGTGCAGGCCGATGCTGGATCGGTCAGTGATTGTATTCATCGATGACATTTTGGTATATTCGAGATCTAGAGAGCTGCATGAGGAGCATTTGAGGGAGATCCTCGGAGTTCTAAGATCGAAGAGGCTTTATGCCAAATTCTCCAAGTGTGATTTCTGGTTGCGAGAGGTCCAGTTCCTGGGTCATCTCGTTAACCAGAAAGGGATATTGGTCGACCCGACCAAAGTTGAGGCGGTGATGAGTTGGGAGGTGCCGAGGTCACCCTCCGAGATCAGGAGTTTCCTAGGGTTGGCGGGTTATTATCGAAGATTTATCAATGATTTCTCTAAGATCGCAGTGCCACTCACCAGGTTGACCCGGAAGGGCGTCGCTTTTTCATGGGGCCTCGAGTAGCAGGCCTCCTTTGAGACGCTTCGCCAAAGGTTATGCGAAGCCCCGGTGTTAGCCCTCCCGGAGGGGATGGAGGACTTTGTGGTATACTGTGATGCATCGATCTTGGGGTTGGGAACGGTGCTGATGCAGAGAGGGCATGTGATAGCATACGCATCGAGGCAGCTGAAACCTCATGAGACGAGGTATCCCACCCATGATCTAGACTTGGGGGCAGTGGTGTTCGCCCTCAAGATTTGGCGTCACTATCTGTATGGGGTTCGGTGTACGATATACACGGACCATAAGAGCCTGAAGTATTTGATGGATCAGCCCAACCTAAATATGCGGCAGAGGAGGTGGTTGGATGTGGTCAAGGATTATGATTGTGAGATTCTGTACCATCCGGGCAAGGCTAATGTGGTAGCCGACGCCCTGAGTCGCAGGGCGGAGAGCGCCCCATTGCGAGGTGTATGTTTGCGATTGACCGTGATGGCTCCGGTGTTGGACACCATTCGTGGAGCACAGGCTGAGGCCGTGAGATCGGAGAACCAGAAGAGAGAGCGAGTTGTTGGGTTGGTATCGGAGTTCGTTACCCATAGTCGGGGGCTTATGACTTTTCAGGGGCGTATATGGGTACCGTTTGTGGGAGGGGCGTGTGCCATTTTGATGGAAGAGGCTCATCGGTCGAAATTTTCGATCCATCCTGGGGCCACTAAGATGTATTTGGACCTGAGGAGGGAGTATTGGTGGCCCTGTATGAAGAGGGATGTTGCGTGGTTTGTTGAGAGGTGCTTAACCTGCCGTAGGGTTAAGGCCGAGCACCAGAGACCGCATGGTAAGTTGCAGCCATTAGAGGTTCCCGAATGGAAGTGGGAACAGATCACCATGGATTTTATCACCAAATTGCCAAGGACTGCTAGGGGAGTCGATGCAATTTGGGTGATTGTGGACAGGTTGACGAAGAGCGCCCACTTCCTTGCTATTAGTGAGAGCTCCTCCGCAAAGAAGTTAGCAGAAATGTACTTGAGGGAAGTGGTATCTCGACATGGGGTGCCGATCTCGATTGTCTCAGACCGGGATGTACGTTTCACTTCCAGATTCTGGAAGATGTTTCATGAGGAGTTGGGTACTAGGCTGCATTTTAGTACCGCATATCACCCCCAGACGGACGGGCAAAGTGAACGGACGATTCAGACGCTCGAGGACATGCTCCGGGCATGTGTGTTGGATTTCGGGAGAAGTTGGGATACATACTTGCCCTTGGCAGAGTTTTCCTACAACAACAACCATCATTCAAGCATTGGTATGCCGCCCTTTGAGCTGTTGTATGGGAGGAGGTGTCGGACCCCCATTTGCTGGGGAGAGGTCGGACAACGTGTGATGGGCAGTACAGAGATCGTACTTCAGACGACAGAGCAGATCCAGCAGGTCAGACAGAGGTTGTTGACCACTCAGAGTCGTCAGAAGAGTTATGCGGACAGACGACGGTCCGAGCTTGAGTTTCAGGTCGGCGACCTTGTGCTCATGAAGGTCTTTCCTTGGAAAGGAGTGATTCGATTCTGGAAGAGGGGCAAGTTGGGGCCCTGATATATTGGTCCATTCCGGGTGGTCGCGAGGGTAGGCAGGGTAGCCTATCGTTTGGATTTGCCAGCAGAGTTGGGGCAGATTCACGACACTTTCCATGTGTCGCAACTACGGAAGTGTATAGCCGATGAGTCGGCAGTGGTTCCATTAGAGGATATTCAGGTGGATGCGAGCCTGAATTATGCTGAGAGACCAGTGGCAATCAGAGATCGGAAAATCAAGGTTATGAGGAACAAGGAGGTACCCTTGGTTTTGGTTCAGTGGCAGCTTCGGAAGGGGTCCGAGATGACTAGGGAGCCAGAGCGTGAGATGCGTGAGCAACATCCGGAGTTATTTGCAGAGCGAGACTTCGAGGGTGAAGTCTAGTTCTAGTGGGGGAGAATTGTAACAGCCCGGATTCCCAGGTATTATTTATTCTTATAATTTTGGTGATTTGTGAGGAGACTCGGCAAGTTGGAGCTCAAACTCGCCGAGTATGATCGCGGCTTTGGACACGGGTTCGCGTCTGGACTCGGCGAGTCCAAAAGGTGGACTCGGCGAGTCCACGTTGTTTAATGAAACCCTAATTCCCCGGGTTTGGAGTCTATTTAAGGGCACTTATAGCCTCCCATTGCGGATACGAGTCCCTTGAGAGAACCCTAAGGGAACTAATTCGTTTTGGGAGAGAGGAAGTCACTTTTGGGCCTTTGTATTCCTTGTTTAGCAAGAAGAAGGTGGAAAGAGCAAGGAGGAGGTGAGATTCCATCAGATCCAGAGTCCAGAGGCTTCATTTTGAGGTAATAGTTCGAACCTCCTTTAGTTTTAGGGTTGATCTTTAGAGTTAGGGTTTTCTAACCCCTTTGGAGAGTGATTATGTGAAGCAAATGGTCCCTCTTCGAGTTTGTGCCTTGGATCTGGACTCAAAGAGGTCCAGAGACCTTAACCCTTGGAGCTTTTTGGGTTATTATGGAGTTATTGGACGTAGGTTGTCATTTTTGGGACCAAATATCCTTTTGATGCCTTGTGGGGGTTGTACAAGCATCAAGTTTCGAACTTTACGTGACATTCATGCTTGGGAAGGCCAGATCTATGGTTTGGGAAAGCAGATCTGACCTCAGAAGGTTAATAGAGTTTGTGCATGGCATGAACTCGCCGAGTTGTTCTTGAGACTCGGCGAGTAGGGTTGGGGTTTCACGTAAATTGTTCAGCGAGTAGACTCGCCGGGTTGGGGGATGACCCAGTGAGTCAGGGAGAGTCAATGGGGGGCTGAGTCAAGCCTGAACTCGCCAAGTTGTTCTTGAGACTCGGCGAGTTGAGTCGTGGTGGCCCCGCGATTCATGACAGGTGGAACTCGTCGAGTTAGGGAAGTACTCGACGTGTCAAGAGAGGATCCGAGGGAGTCAGTGAACACGTATAGACTCGCCGAGTCGCTCTAGTGCACTCGCCGAGTCCGGTCAAAGTTGACTATTGACCATTGACCAGAGTTGAACAGTCTTGACTTGATAGGGTTAGTCAACCTTAGTTGTGAAAGTGTTAATTAGAGATATATTGTGTTATAGGAGGATTATAGCTCGGGCGATCGAGCGCGAGTGATTTCCGGGATTTGCGAGTTATCGAGATACGCGAGGTGAGTCTTCTCACTATACTTTACCTTGATTAGGTAATCAGAGTTATGTGACAGAGTATTTGTATGCTATATGTATGTTATGTGTTGTACTGCATTATTTCTATGTGATTTATGTTGTGCATGTTTATAGAGTTGGAACCGGAAGGTTCACAGAGTTAGAACCAGAGGGTTCACAGAGTAGGGTCCACGGACCCACAGAGTTATAGCCTCGAGTGGCTAATATGTGTTACATGTGGTATTTTGGGGAACTCACTAAGCTTTGTGCTTACAGTGTTGGTGTTATTTGTTTCAGGTACTAGTGATGACCGTGGGAAGGCGCTGACTTGATCAGTACACACACACGGGATTTTTATGTTATCAAATCTTGGGATTTTTATATGGCATGGATTGAGTTTCAAAAATTGATGTTTTTATGAATGTTAAATGATTTGTGTTTTTATAAAATGCGAAAAGTTGTTTTGAAATTTACGGTGTTACATGGATAAGTCTAATAAATTTTCTGCGTATAACTTCAAACCTGATCAGCAATCGTAGCTTTCAAAAGTTGCTGTCAACTCTGATCTTATCAGATATGCGTCCTTTAGATAAGGGATAATATATTCCTCCATTCTAGATAGCGTATAGACGTGAAACATGGATTAAAATCATTCTCTCAGTCTATGTGTTGTTTCCCGATTTTCGATTTACGGCGAATGTCAACAGACTACAATTGAACACATCAACTTAGTCCCAGCTTGGCCAAGCGCTTAGGGTGTCATCACTAAATCATCAAGGGGCCCACATATATCGATTTTATCCCACTTTGCGTAAAAGGAACGAATAAACTTTGACTTGATGCTCCCTTGAACTCTCTCACCAAATTACACACAATAATACATTTTATAACACCAAGTTACTGGTGCGTTTACATATTATCAATGTGTAACCGACTCACAAGATACAACTTACCTTTCCTATGAAATTACACACAATAATACGTTTTAACATTACTCAGTTGCATCTTGACTGTGAAATAGGGAAGAAAATTCATCGTATAATTTTACCTTTCCTTGAATTAAAGGAGGATGAAATCGATGCAGAAGCATACAACTGTGAAAGTGTTGTGTCCTCTGACGAAGTGTCTCCAGCATATAAGATAGGCCTGGACAAAATTGAATCTTACATAAAGTCCAAGGACCACAAGGAAATGCTCAAAAATCTACTAGATGAAAATGACAGATTGAAACTGAGAGCCGAAACTATACAAAAATTTGACTCATTGAATGCCAACTTAAGTTCAGATAACAAAATTGATGTTGAAAATACGTCTGAACTTAATGAGGACGATGATATGAGTTAAATTTCTATAGTAGATTTGGTAGACTGTTCTGAATTAGCCAAGAATGAACCAAAGTCCAATAAAAACCTCATTTCTGAAAACTCTGTTGAGTTTGCTCGCTCCACTACCGACAAGTCCAAAACTCTCAAAGCTAAAGCTGTGGTATACCAAAAGGTTCAAACTACCCTAAATCAAGTTTACACTGTGCCAGGGGTCACTCCACAACAAACTGCAGAGTTAACTGCGATGGTAGAAGAAGACAATGCTGATGGATGTGATGAATACTTTTGGTCAGCCCCAATCGGTAACGCGGACGAGACAAAGGGTCTCTCTCAGAAAACCTCATGGAGAGTGAAGGGTAGATACATACCTGAACCACTAAATGAGCCTACAAAGTACGATGTGTCGGGCACAAGTGGAACTAAACCATATGTGTATGAATCGATGCAAACTACGAGCGACACGTCTTCAATAAAGAGTGAATGTTGTGCTCATGCTTCTAAAAGAAAGGCCAACATTCATAGAAATCCCAAACAGGTCGCCGATCGAAAGCATCAACGGAACGTAAGATACAAGAAGAATCTCTCCGAAAAAAAACGATTTTGGAACTCTCAAAATCCTGATTTTGTAAGGATTGAAAGAAAGTCTAAATTGGAGGAAAACTCAAGGAACCAGAAGCACAGTTGCGACAGGAACCAAAAGAGCGGTTTCGGTCCTTCAAAAGATTGGAACCGAAAGGGTAGTTTCGGTCCATCAAGTGAATACAACCGAAAGAACGGTTTCGGTCCATCACCCATCAACAACTGAATGGGTGGTTTCGGTTCATCTCCCAACTACAACCGAAAGGAGAGTTTCGGTCCCTCATCCGTAAACAACCGAAAGGAGTGTTTCGGTCCCTCATCATTAAACAACCAAAAGGGAAGTTTCGGTCCCTCATCCGTAAACAACCGAAAGGAGAGTTTCGGTCCCTCATCCTTAAACAACCAAAAGGGAAGTTTCGGTCCCTTATCCAACTCCAACCGAAAGAAAAGTTTTGGTCCTCAAGCCTACAAGTCTGATCTCAAAAATCAAGAACCTAACGTCTCTCCTAATTCCAAATCTCTAAATTCTAGTCCCTCTGTCAAAAGCCCTAGCCCTCCTAAGTAAACAAAAATTAAATTTTTCACCATCAAAAGAAAAGATGAAACCACTTTAATTAAATGCACATATATGGTTGATATTTCTCTTACTATACCATGTCCTGTAAAAGGCTCACAAGGACCCAAGAAACTTTGGGTTCCTAAATCTACTTAATTTTTTGCAAGTTATACGTGACGAGCAGTTTGACGAAGAATGGTACATTGACAGTGGCTGCTCGCGTCACATGACAAGAAGGAAGGAGGAACTAAGGGAGTTTCGCTCTCTAAAAGATGGCGGTATTGTAAAGTATGGCAACAAATCTTTTGGAACTATTAAAGGCTACGGAATGATCACTAACGGCGAAATATCCATAAGGAAGGTTGCATACGTTGAAGGGCTCCAACGCAATCCTATCAGTGTATCACAGCTGGTGGTTGGTACCGGGTTAAAAGTATCATTCGACGATGAAGGCTCATAAATTGTTGAGAAGAAGTCAAGCAATGTTCAATTAAGATCCAAGCGAAAAGGAGAAATGTACCCGCTGAACCTCAATCCGATAAGAGGTAAACCAGCAATCTGCTTACTTTCAAAGGCGCACTCCGACGAAAGCTGGTTATGGCACAAAAGGATCTTTCACCTAAACTTCAAGGACATCAACAAATTAGTTTTGGGCGATCATGTTCGAGGGCTGCCAGTTCTGAAATTCGATAAAGAACATCTCTGTGCAGCGTGTGAAATGGGAAAGCAGAGTCGACAGAGCCATCCCTCAATAATCAACACTAATGTAATAGAACCATTGGAGTTACTGCATATTGATCTATGTGGTCCATCTTCCATCGAAAGCATTGGAAGAAACAAATATATTCTTGTTATAGTAGATATTTTCTCAAGGTTCACATGGACCTTCTTTCTCAAGCATAAGTCTAAAGCTGTTACAAAGCTCAAGCTATTCATTAAACAGAATGAAACGCAACTCAGAAAGATTTTTCGTAATATAAGGAGCGATAATGGCCTGGAATTCAAAAACAAAGATTTTGAATGTTTTCTTGCTGAGAAGGGGACAACTCACAATTTCTCAGCCCCCTATACTCCACAATAAAACGGCATTGTTGAAAGGAGAAATCGATCCTTGTGTGAAGCTGCTCGCACCATGTTATGCTTCACATCCTTGCCATTATACTTCTGGGCTGATGCAATTGCAGCTGCACGCTATACCCAGAATCAATCTTACTTGAATAAACGGTTCTCCATTACTCCTTATGAGATTCTGAACAATCGAAAACCAAACGTGAAATTCTTTCATGTGTTCGGTTCTAGATGCTTCATTTTCAATTCCAAGGAGAATCGAAACAAGTTCGATGCCAAGGCAGATGAAGGAATTTTCATAGGCTACTCCTTGAACTCCAAGGCATATAGAGTTCTCGATAAACGCTCGAAGAAAATTGAAGAAACATACTATGTCACTTTTGACGATAGTTATGTTAAGAAGTTAAGAGCAACCGAAGATGCATCACAAGACATATTTCCAAAGAATGGTCAGGTTACTATTTCCATCTCAAATCTTTTCGATCAATTCATGCTCTTGTTTGATGAGCCTCAGAAAGCAATTGACTCAGAATCAACTGCAAAAGACAACAAAGTTGACAACATAAAACAAGTTGTAGATAATGTTGCTAGAAAAATGGCTGATGATCAATCCAAAGGAACCGAAAGTGAAGACGGAAGTAAACCTTCTGGTGACCATCCTACTGTCGAGGGGGAGGGTTCTTCTCCTCATCATGATCAAGGTTCTTCTTTCCAGGGGGAGGACTCATCCGCAAATACATCCACCTCCACTGAAACTCCAACAAATGAAGGAAGTACAAATGCTGGTCCTGAACATGAATCATTCTTCGAGGGGGGAGAAAAAAGTTACTGAAGATGACAATTTGTCTGAACTCGAAGAAGAAATCGATGCTGAATTGGATCCCATCTATGATCCAAATTTTCCTCCACTTGTGAAATGGACCAAAGATCATCCCCAGACTCAAATTATTGGGGAATCATCTGAAAAGGTGTTGACACGATCTCAAATCAAAGCGAAACAGGCTGCTCTATTTTCAAAAGTCGAGTTTTGTATGTTCAATTCATTCGTGTCCAAAATCGATCCAAAGACTGTTAATTCGGCTCTCGATCATTCAGACTGGGTTCAAGCCATGCAGAATGAGTTAAATGAGTTTGAAAGAAACAAGGTATGGCGTCTTATTCCAACACCAAAGGATGCTTCGGTTGTCGGTCTCAAATGGGTGTTCAGAAACAAGACGGACAAAGAAGGAAATGTTATTCGTAATAAAGCTAGGCTGGTGGTCAAAGGAAATTGTCAGGAATAGGGAATCGATTATGAAGAAACCTTCGCTCCAGTGGCTAGATTGGAATTTGTTTGTATCTTTCTGGCGTACGCTGCTCACAAGAACTTTGAAGTCTATCAGATGGATGTCAAATGTGCCTTCCTCAACGGTGAACTTGAAGAAACCGTATATGTTGAGCAACCTTCGGGATTTGTGAACGAGAAGTATCCTGATCACTGCTATATCCTCGACAAAGCTGTCTACGCCCTGAAACAAGCTCCCAGAGCATGGTATGAAACTCTTACTCGTTTCTTAAAAATGTCTAAATTTAATAAAGGTTCGGTTGACCCAACCTTCTTCCATAAGCGAGAAGGTAACCACCTTATGATAGTCCAAATTTACGTTGATGACATCATCTTTGGCTCCACGAATCCTAGCTTAACAGCTGAATTTCGAAAGTTGATGGAAACTAAGTTTGAGATGAGCTCAATGGGTCCAATTAATTTCTTTCTTGGATTGAATATTAGACAGGGACCCGAAGGCATTTTTATTAATCGGGAAACATATGCCAAGACTTTGCTCACCAAGTTTGGAATGATGGGAGACTCCAAGGTAAAAGTGCCGATGGCTTTTGGAACGAAACTCACACCATCATTGGAGAAACCAGTAGCTGACACAACGCTTTATCGACAGATGATCGGGTTTTTAATGTATCTCACAGCCAGTAGACCTGATATCATGTTCTTTGTCTATTATTGTGCTCGATTTCAGGCCAACCCACGAGAACCTCATCTTCAAGCGGTGAAGAACATCTTTCGCTATCTAAAGCGAACTTCCTCTCTAGGTCTATGGTATCCAGCCAACTCTGGATTCTTCGTGCAAGCATTTTCAGATGCTGATCTGGGTGGCTGTGGATTGGATCGAAAAAGCACCACAGGAGGATGTCATTTTCTAGATGGCAAATTAGTCAGTTGGCAATCAAAGAGACAAACTTGTGTTTCGTTATCCACTGCAGAAGCCGAATACATTGCTGCGGCATCTTGTACATCTCAAGTCGTATGGATACAAAGTCAACTTCGGGATTATGGCTTGAACATGAAGAAAACCCTATACTGTGACTCTGAAAGCGCAATCAGAATTTGTCACAACCCAGTGCAACACTCGAAGACAAAGCATATCGTACTGAGGTACCATTTCATCAAGGATCACGTCGAAGATGGCAATGTCGAAATTCACTTCGTAAGAACGATTGATAAACTAGTAGACATATTCACATAGGATTTACCTGAAGCAAGCTTTAATAAGATCTTACAAGGCCTAGGAATGATGCAAGCCGAGTCAGTACCGAAATCGCCTTCGCTCTCATAAAGGTAACATGCGAAATAGAGCGAACCTATATGAACCGAAATGAACCGAGCGTTCGGTCTATTTCGGGTGAAGTTGGTCCAGGAACCGAAATGAACCGAGCGTTCGGTCTATTTCGGGTTCGGTCCTTCTGAACTTGCTAATTTTTTTAAAGGCGTTTCAAGTGTATTCTTTTGTATATTTTTTATTTTTTTACTAATAAAATCCCAAAAAAAAATTGTTTGTTTTATTTAATTATTCAACTCTCACAAAAACACAAAAATATTTTTCTTTGTTTTATTTATTTCCCTATTTCTAAAGTTTTTATGTTTGTCTAAGTGTGATTCTCAATGACGCATCTACGGCAAGTAATTTTTTTTTCATTAGTTAGGTGTCCCTAGAAGCATGTTGTTGTATGTAGACTAAAGCCTCAACTGATTCTGAGTGAAGCCTTAATAACATGATCACACCAATCATGTTTTCCCAATCCAGGCTATCAAGATCACTCTAATCATGAGCTACCTTACTCTACTCAAACTGAGTTTAGAGTTGTCTGCTTGGACCCTCTTTTCTTTAATAAGCAGAGGTACATTCGATTCTTATAACATATCCATCCTCTTTCTCCATTATATTTCGCTTCATCAATATAACCCCTAAGACTCTCAGTTTTAACCACTGAGGTTTATGGTTATACAAAATCTGTGTTCATGATCTTAGTTTCATGCCACTATGTACTAAGTGAAACCCAAAATTCAACACCACTAATGAATTGACGGTGAATTCAATAACTCAAGATATTACTTGTTACCCAATGAAATCTCTTTTTCTTTTTGAGTAATCTTTATGCGATTGCTTTTCACCAATGTATCTCTAACCCTAAAAGATTCAGTTTATTTTTTTTGAGATTTCTTAAACTCTCTTGTCACTATAAATTATTTCTCACCTACTTGTTCAACAGATCACAATGATCTCACAAGTACTTCATTCTATTTTGATCTTATGTTAAGTATCGAAATTCTGAATTGATGTGAAAGCCACCCACTTTATCCTTTAAAAGATGCCTTTCAAAACTTCTGAACAAGTTCTTGATCGTTATTTCATGGGAAACCAAGCAAGCACTTCAATGTCTCTCTTGACTTTGAAGGAAGTGATTTTTTCCCAGAATCAATTGTTTCATGTCTACATATGACATCACAGAAAATCCCAAAATAATAGTTTTATTTCTTTATCTTTTACACCCTTTGCACAAAAATTTTAATTTTCCAAAACTCTAAGTTTTACACAGATTATCAAGGCACAAACACTCAAGTGTCATCAGGTGAAACAATTGGGTTGAAAAGGTTGCTGAATCAACAGAAATTCAAAAGGTTTGGCGATTTGAAAAAGGTGATTTTTATCAAACGGCATGAAAAAGGGGAAACATTTTTCTCTCTCCTGCGTCATCTTCGGCACGCCAACTGTTCCCACATCAATTCAGGCGTGATTTTAGAGATAATCCAAGATTTCAGTCAGATTCTTCTCTCTCATCCCTGTACGTATAAAAGGAATTGGAACGGTACTCTCTCAACCTTTATCACTTCCAAAAAGCTCTCAAAGAAACCCGACTATTTTCTGCAACTGTTCATTATCAATCTCAAGCTCCTACAATGGCAGAATCTTCATATGTTCATGATACCTCAGTTCGTCAACCCCTACTCACCATAAATCCACAACAAAACCTAATCATCAATCTCACTCCCTTCGTTTATGAGTCGTATATGTTATATGTGGTTGAGTGTCTCAAATACTCACCACTTGTCGATGCACTGACAAAGGTTGAAATTGTGCCTATGTCGTTCTTATCCCATGTCTACTCTACGACGTTCTACGACAAAGCCAATGAGCGTATCCACTTCGAGCTTCATGATGAGAAGGTCTCTATCTCCAAGAGCTGATTTTGTGCCCTAATCGGTCTCTCACAAGATCCATCTCTGGTAAACCCTGACTCCATTACCACTGGCCAACTATTCACCCTGTTTTATCAGATGGGGTATACTGAAACCCTAACAACTATCACGAAGTTCAAGAAGTCCTGCCTTCCTCCTCAATGGAATGGCCTATTCACACTCTTATTCAAGGGTTTATCTGAGCGAAGTGCTGGTCCTGACGGTGCTAGCAAGGCCTTCATGACGATGTTGTATGGGTTGTACAACGGGCTTAACCTTGACTATGCGTCTGTAATTTGGCAGCAGCTTGTTCAAAGTCTACTTTCTTCGTCAAAGCACTCAGAAATTTCATGTCGGTGTTTCTGGACCATTGTCACCAAGTGGGCAGTGGATCGCAATCGCGTCCTAATAATGGTGGATTCCTTGCTTTCTTCAATCGCCACCTTTCATACGACGAAGATCATCGTCACTGACCGCACAAAGTTTTCGTACATCGGCTCCATTCCTGAAACAATGCTTGGTTCTATCTCAACATCAAGCAATCTTCTTCAGCAGTACAGGAAACGCAAGTCCGTTGGTCCGCGTGAGCTTACTCCTACAATGCTTCATTCTATTGAAGAAGCTGATAAACCAGCCAAAAGGGGCAAGAAACCTAAATCGCAGAAGGAGGGACCGGTAGCCAAACCATCCAAGGGGCAGACTCCCAAGAAGAGGAAAACTGATAAAGCAGCTCCTTCTCAACCACAACCCAAAACGTAGAAGAAGCCTTCCAGGAGACTTATTCTTCAATCCTCAAGCGAGTCAGATTCAGAATACATTCCTTCTAACCAGAAGAAAGCTCCATCATCAGACTCTTAGAACGAAAGTTCCGATGAAGAGGATTCGGGCCGAGGGGATACTCCACCTCGCTCCCCCACTCCAGAAATTCCGGTTCGTTCATTGCCTCCTTCACCTCCACCTGTTACAATTCTTGCTTCTATCCCTCCTATCTCTCAAACAACCACCTCTCAACCCTTCACTTCAATACCTATCCCCACTCCCATCTTCACAGATACAACCTCTACCACCACTACAAAACCTACCTTCAGTATTCCCAAACCACCTGTAACCGAACCTACCTTTACAACCGAACCTCCTCACACAATCGAACCTCGCGCTTCTTCTAAACCCTTTTCACCAACACCTTCTACAGAAACAACACCAATTTTGGGCGGTGCGGACTTGGAGTTTGACTCCACATATTTCAGTCCTTATCGAGTACAGAGTGAGGATGATGACGACGAGCCTATCACCAAACGTCATCTCAAAGCGGTAAACGACAAGCTAGATCAACTACTTTCCTCCTCTTCCTCAGGCGCTTACTCAGATGCTGCATTGAAGGCTCTATTCTCTTCAGTTGTTGCTGAACATTCAGCCTCCTTAATGATGGGTTTTAGCCATAAGAACTTTCCTATGTGCGCATGCAAAACCCTAATGCTTGGATCTAGGCTTTCTAATTAAACATGCTTTGAATCCAAGACTTCTAATGACTATTTAGGAATAAGAACAATGTTAAAACAGATCTAGAATCATACCTTTGAATTCCTTGTTGATCTTGTTGTCTTGGAGCTTCTAGAGTCACAATTGTCACTCCTCTAATGGCTTACAAACACCAAATAGCAAGGAGGACGATTTGGAGAGAGGAGAGGGGAGGAAATCGGCTAGGGGTTCTATACTTTAGATCAAGTGCCGATTTCCTTATGCCATAGGGTCTATTTATACTTGTAGACTCCTTAAGGGTTACAGCTTAAACCCTAATTGGATAATCTTCTTTTAAAGCAATCCAAATCCATTCCTTAGATAGCCTTTTGGACGATTTGAAGCTATCCCTAGCTTCTAGAATCCGTCCAATGCTTATCAATATGGATTTACAGTCTAAAGTTTAACTATCAAACAATTGACAGTTTATACCCTCTTATTTGATTAATCTCTTTAAGTCACCAAATTAATTCCAATTAATTCTATGACTTATATTAATCAAATAACAATATTATTATTCTTTAGATTATTCTCATAATATATTAATAATATTTACTCTCTCTTAATAAATCATCCTATCAAGTTGCTATGGTGAAGGCAACCCAAAAGGACCATGCACAACCGGGTAAAATACTTGCCTAATATAGTTGCAGCCTTAGACACTATTCCAACAGTCTCCCACTTGGATAAGTCTAGTAACTATATGCACAAGTACAATTCGTTTTGCAATCGTAGCTCTCAAAGACGCTGTCAAACTCTGATCTAATCAATCTTGTCATTTAGATAAGGGATCGTACAGTCCTCTGTTAGATATCATGTTGACAATCCTATGGAATGGTTAGTCAAGCATTTAGGTTTCTCGATCTCTGATTTATTCGACATAGAACTTAATCGAACACATCAATTCAGTTCTAACCGGGCCCGGCACATAAGTCAAATCAAATCATCGAGCGGCCGAGATATCGCTTTTACCTTCTTAGATAAAAGTTACAGATAAACTTCGACTTATATGGATTTACTTATTCATTAACCAACTATACACAACAATGCGTTTTATAACACCGAGTTACTGATGCGTTTTCGCATTATCAATGTACAATCAATTAACAAATAACAAACCATATATCTAGGTTTTAAGACTATATGATATTATCGTCTTGCGATCACCCTTTTATATCATATTCCATAAGGTGATTCCAGCAAGCACGGGTTTGTTCCAATGCTCAAAACTAGTTCATAAGCACTCATGAACGTTGCAGCAACCCTTTGCTATGTCTAACACCATTTAGACAATCTACACACCAATTCATGACAATCTTCTTTCATATCTACTTCCAACATATGAACGATTGTGGACAATTTGAACAATTCGAGTATTCCTAATAAACTCAATTATTCTGGAAGTCAAAACATGCAAAGTGAAACAATAGTTAAACAATTAACATAAGATAGTAGCAATACTCATAAATAAAACTCCTTTATTTAATCATCAAATGTTAATTACTTTTATATATTACACGTTTCTAATACTATCTAATCAATGCTAATATCATCCTTCAGCCCAATACTCCTAGCATGCTGCAAGTGTTTAACCCTACTCAGTCCCTTCGTAAGCGGATCTGCTGGGTTATCTTCTGATGATATCCTCTTTACTATGAGTTGTCCTTCTTCTACACGATGTCTAATGAAGTGATATTTTCTGTCGATATGTCTTGATCTACCATGATCCCTCGGTTCCTTGGTCAAGGCAACCGCTCCTTCGTTATCACAGAAAATCTCCAGGGGCTCCTTTATGGCAGGTACAACTCCAAGATCACCGATGAAGCTCTTCAGCCATATTGCCTCCTTCAACGCTTCGCTCGCTGCAATGTACTCTGATTTGCACGTTGAATCAGCTACGGTTTCCTACTTGGAACTTTTCCATGTCACTGCTCCTCCATTTAGGGTAAAGACCCAGCCCGATTGTGAACGGTAGTTGTCCCTGTCGGTCTGAAAACTGGCGTCACTATACCCTCGCACCTTCAAGTCATCACTCCCTCCGAGGACTAAGAACCATTCCTTCGTCCTCCGAAGGTACTTAAGGATATTCTTCACCGCAATCCATTGTGCTCTGCCAGGATTCC
Organism: Lactuca serriola; assembly: GCF_051521515.1. Taxonomy (NCBI): domain Eukaryota; kingdom Viridiplantae; phylum Streptophyta; class Magnoliopsida; order Asterales; family Asteraceae; genus Lactuca; species Lactuca serriola. The sequence continues at coordinate 202,629,478 of NC_136414.1, read as the reverse complement.
CTTGATATCTGCTAACCATGCTCAAAGCGAAGGCTACATCAGGGTGAGTACAAGTCATAGCGTACATGATTGAGCCGACTGCGGAAGCGTATGGTACTCGGCTCATTTCTTCTATCTCAGCTTCGGTATCGGACTTTGAGTCTTACTCAACTTGGCATTAGTTTGTATCGGTAATTCTCCCTTTTTCGAGTTTTCCATACTAAAACGTTTTAGTACCTTTTCTAAGTAAGTGTTCTGACTAAGTCCTATTAGTCTCTTACTTCTTTCTCTTACTATCCTTATTCCCAAAATGTAAGAAGCCTCTCCGAGGTCCTTCATAGCGAAGCATTTCCCAAGCCAGGACTTAACCTCCTGCAGAGTCGGGATGTCGTTTCCTATGAGTAATATGTCATCGACATATAGAACGAGGAAGCTAACTATACTCCCACTGGCTTTGACATATACACATGATTCATCTTCGCTTGGTACAAATCCAAACTCTTTGACTTTCTCATCGAAGCAAAGATTCCATCTGCGAGACGCTTGCTTAAGTCCATAAATGGACTTCTCAAGCTTACACACTCTATTCGGATGCTTCGGATCCACAAACCCCTCTGGCTGAGCCATGTAAACATCCTCAGCCAACTTTCCGTTAAGGAAAGCGGTCTTGACATCCATTTGCCAAATCTCATAATCATGAAATGCGGCAATAGCTAGCATCACTGTAATAGATTTTATCTTCGCAACTAGTTAGAATGTCTCATCATAGTCAACTCCAGGAGTTTGAGTAAAGCCCTTCGCAACCAATCGCGCTTTATATGTGTGTACATTTCCGTCCACGTCGGTCTTCTTCTTGAAGATCCATTTGCACCCAACGGTCTTACGTCCGGGCACATTATCAACCAAATTCCAAACTTGGTTATCATACATGGATTGGATCTCGCTATCCATTGCCTCTTTCCATTTCGCAGAATCTGGGCCTGCCATGGCTTCCTTATAGCTATTAGGTTCATCAAGATTTATTAGCGTACCATCACTAATATACGTGTCCCCTTCGGTAGTAATATGAAAACCATAAAACTGGGGATGAACTCTAACTCTATCGGAACGTCTAAGAGGTAAGGACTCGTCAATCGGCTCAACCGGAGTTTCCTCCTCGGGTTGAGTGCCAGCGGTAGAGGTTCCTTCATCTATCGACTCTTGAATCTCTTCAAGTTCGATTTGCCTCCCACTGTCTCCTTGGCCTATGAGTTCTCGCTCTCGGAAAACTCCTCTCCTCGCAACAAAGACAACATTGTCCTTCGTTCTATAGAAGAGATATCCAAAGGATGTATGCGGGTAGCCGATGAAAATACATCGCTCACTTCGAGGTTCGAGCTTGTCGTGAGTATCTCGTCTTACGAAAGCCTCGCAACCCCAAACCTTGATATGTGCCAACGAGGGAGCTTTCCCTGTCCACATCTCGTGAGGTGTTTTGGCAACCTTCTTAGTAGGGATTCGGTTAAGGATATGGGCGGCAGTCTCTAAGGCATACCCCCAAAAAGAGATAGGTAGTGAAGCACGACTCATCATAGAGCGAACCATATCCAATAGGGTTCGATTACGCCTTTCTGCCACACCATTCAACTGCGGTGTCCTAGGAGGCGTCAATTGTGAAAGTATTCCACACTCCTTGAGATAATCGTGGAATTCAAGACTTAGGTACTCTCCTCCTCGATCGGATCGAAGCATCTTGATTTTCCTGCCCAATTGATTCTCCACTTCATTCTTGAACTCTTTGAACTTTTCAAAGGTTTCTGACTTTTGCTTGATTAAATAGATATACCCATATCTAGTATAATCATCGGTAAAAGTCACGTAGAAGCGGTTCCCATCCTTCGTGGTTGATCTAAACGGTCCACATACATCGGTATGTATTAAGTCCAATAGACCCTCACCCCTTTCACACGTGCTTGTGAAGGGTGATTTTGTCATCTTTCCAAGTAAACAAGACTCGCACGTGTCATCTTCCCTAAGGTCGAATGACTCCAACACTCCATCCTTTTGGAGTTGGGCTATACGTTTCTTGTTGACATGTCCAAGACGACAATGACACAAGGATGCTTTATCCATACTAGTGGAAGAATCTATGTTCAAAACATCATTTCCTAAGTTATCAACAATCATAACAGTTTCATAAATTCCATTACATGGTATAGCTTCAAAGTAAAAGACACCATTTAGATAAGCCAAAATAGAACCATTCTCATTATTAAAAGAAAATCTAAAACCTTGTCTAAACAAACCATGAAATGAAATGATGTTTCTAGCCATTTCTGGCGAATAGCAACAATTGTTCAAATCTAAACATAAATTATTCCTAAGCACTAAATAATACACTCAAATCTTGGTCACAGGCGACGATCTTCTGTTCCCCATGATTATATTGATTCTTCCTTTCTCCACATCCCTACTTCTTCTTAGTCCCTACACATTAGAACAAATGTGGTAACCAGAACCGGTATCAAGAACCCAAGAAATAGCATGATTAGAATTGTTAGATTTAATTGTGTATATACCTGCGAAAGATGGCTTGATCTTTCCTTCCTTGATAGCTTGCAGGTACTCTGGGCAGCTTCTCTTCCAATGTCCTATCTTGTGGCAGTGGTGGCACTCTGCCTCCTTAGGGTTAGGGTAGGGCTTAGCGGGATCAACTTTGGTCCCACTAGAAGAGGCACCATCTCGGGCTTTAACCTTGCGATAGTTCTTAGACGAAGCCTTCCTCTTCTTTCCCTTTCCTTGACCAATAGCCAAGATAGGAGCAGCGGGTGGATTGGGAGTTGGTGCAATAGATTTGTCTTTGAAGTTGCTCTCAGCGACCCTCAAGAGACCTTGGAGTTTGCTTAGGGTGACCTCCTCTTTGTTCATGTGGTAGGTCATCCTAAATTGATTGTACATCGGAGGCAAAGAGTGAAGCACCATGTCGATCGCCAAGTCTTCCCCAAAGTCAACATTTAACTTGCGAAGGCGGTCGACATACCTTTGCATCTTTTGCAGGTGCACAGTAAGAGATTCTCAATGACCCATCGTGGCGGAAATAATGTTAGTGAAAATCTCATAACGCTCTTGTCTCACGTTCTGGTGGTATCTCTCCAATAAGTCTTGATGCATCTCGTACGGGTACATGTCCTCGTAGGACTTTTGGAATTAGGAGTTCATGGTGGCTATCATGATGCAATGTACCTTCGTTGCATCTCGCTCATGAGTTTCAAAAGCGGTGATTTCAGCCGGAGTAGCGATTTCAGGGTTGATTTTCTCGAGCTTCTCATCGAGGACATACTCCTTATCCTCATAGCGAGCAATGGTGCGAATGTATCTTATCCATTCGCTAAAGTTCGTTCCATCGAAGGTGACCTTTTGACAAAGGCTCATCAACGTGAAAGAACTAGCAGCAGCGTTGTTTGCGTTCGACATCTACAAAAAGAAAAGGACAAAGATAGATTAGAATATGAATCCCTAATTATCACCCAATAAGAAAAATTAGGGCTAGGATCCAACAATAACATTTACATATTAGAAAAGGGATGTCGTAATCTATCATGCAAATAAATTGAAGGTAAGTGAATGACGATTCACTAATTCTCCACCATAAAAACTGACTATAAGTCCTCAATGTATTGAGAATTCCTAGGTTCGGATGAGATTCATTGAAACTATTCAATGGCATGTTTAAATCTCGATATGCCCCTCTTGTTTGTGACTAGGATACCGAGGATCACAAAGCGGGTGTGAATTACCATGCAAATTCAAATGGTGTCTTCATTGTAACGATCACCTATTCGATGTGCCGGTAAACCACACACGCTCCATCGAACTATGATAAACAATGAATCACCCTTTGCCACCTTCGCTTAGAACCAATTAGTGTGCCGGTAAACCACACACGCTCCACTAACTTCTTAGCAAGGGTGCAAAGTGTAATTTCATGGGATTGCATCAATTCATTTTTCCTAAAGTAACTAAGATTGGGAAATTTTAAAAAAAATGTGTAGTTACTTTGTATTACTTATTATACTTTTAATGAGAGGATGAGGTTGCCCTATCCTACCCGTTCGGCTAACTACCCTCCGCCGATCAAGCAAGCGGTGGGTGTGAGTGTACACCCATTAAGCGCCATTTTATAGGCCGCAACCTTATACCCACCTTATAGATCGGCTTCGTGAATGAGGCCTACTAACGGTAATACTAGCATTTTAGTTATACATATATATATATATATATATATATATATATATATATATATATATATATATATATATATATTATTCTTGTAATATTATATTAGTATAGGGTTGTATTTTAAACCTTTTAAGAACTAGGGTTTGAAATTTAAATTGTCTAAATTAAAACTTTTAATCACAAAATATAAATTTCAAAACTTGAGTACAAGTTTTAAACATTTAAAACATGGAGGATCAAATAACAAATAATTTCAATTAACAATTAATTTCCTAATTATCTATATTTGATTTATTCAAGATTTCTTTCAAGATAATTACCAAAATAATCTAAATAATTAATTAATTATCATATAAGGAAATTAAATATTTTATTAGTTGATAAATATCTTTAATTAGATCAAGATAATAGTCATATATATCAGAAAAATCGGATTAGGGTTGATCTAATATGATTAAGGTAAGTTTTCATAAGATAATCATGAAGAAATCCCGAATCTGGCCATTCCTGAGGCTTGGACTCGCCGAGTGCACCAAGGGACTCGCCAAGTCCACTATGGAACTCGCCGAGTCCATGACTAAGAAACACAAAAATCGAATTTTGCAGTTTAGTTTCAGACAATTAAGAAACAATTTAATGAAAACCAAACCAGGCTCTGATACCACTGATGGGTTTTAGCCATAAGAACTTTCCTATGTGCGCATGAAAAACCCTAATGCTTGGATCTAGGCTTTCTAATTAAACATGCTTTGAATCCAAGACTTCTAATGACTATTTAGGAATAAGAAGAATGTTAAAACAGATCTAGAATCATACCTTTGAATTCCTTGTTGATCTTGTTGTCTTGGAGCTTCTAGAGTCACAATTGTCACTCCTCTAATGGCTTACAAACACCAAATAGCAAGGAGGATGATTTGGGAGAGAGGAGAGGGGAGGAAATCGGCCAGGGCTTCTCTACTTTAGATCAAGTGTCGATTTCCTTATGCCATAGGGTCTATTTATACTTGTAGACTCTTTAAGGGTTACAACCTAAACCCTAATTGGATAATCTTCTCTTAAAGCAATCCAAATCCATTCCTTAGATAGCCTTGGACGATTTCAAGCTATCCTTAGCTTCTAGAATTCGTCCAACCCCTATCAATATGGATTTACAGTCTAAAGTTTAACTATCAAACAATTGACAGTTTATACCCTTTTATTTAATTAATCTCTTTAAGTCACCAAATCAATTCCAATTAATTCTATGACTTATATTAATAAAATAACAATATATTATTCTTTATATTATTCTCATAATATATTAATAATATTTATTCTCTTTTAATAAATCATCCTATCAAGTTGCTATGGTGAAGGCAACCCAAAAGGACCATGCACAACCGGGTCAAATACTTGCCTAATATAGTTGCAGCCTTAGACACTATTCCAACACTTAACTGCTGCAGCCAAGGCTATTGAAGCCTCCACTTCTCAGTGTCAACAGGCCTCTCGGGCTGTTGATGCCTCTACAAAGGAGTGCAAGGAAGCAACCGCAAAAGTCGATAAACTAGTTTCCCAGGCTCACATCTTTTTAGATTCTTTGCAGGCTGCTGCTGCCAAGAATGATGCTACAGTTACTTCTTCTGTAGAAACTCTTCAACAGATTATTCAGTCTGAGTGCTCGAAGGTTGAAGCAGCACGCCTTACTATTGAACAGGCGAATGAATCATTCCATGCTAATGTTAATGAACGCTTATCTCAACTACAAGCGGACTTAGCTATGGAGAATGGGATTATGGATGAGCTTGCCAGACGCACAAATTAGCTTAAATTGCAAACACACAAGCTGCGATATGCTCATGCTGAGATTGATGACCTCAAATCAGAGAGGGAAGTTATAAGGAGTTATGCTGCAGACGTTCACTCCATTCTTCTTCATCTCATTGAAGGTCATGATCCTCTTGTCACTATCACCACCTGAAGGCATTTGGCAGACAAGCTCCGACCGGCACTAGACGTCCTTAGCCGTATCGATGGTGTTCCGGTGATTGGGGTCCAACTGCAACAAGGGGGAGAGAAAGAGTTCAAGCAAGAGAAACAAGAAATGAACCAACCTCCTCCATCTAGCTCCAAGCCAGGTGCTGAACCGAAGGGTAATGAAGCTTCGGTCAGTAACAAGGAAAAGAAAAAGAAGAAAATCGGTGAAGATGATACCAACAACAAAGATGATGTCTACGTTGAAGTTTCCAGAAAGCCTATCCCAAAGGTTGATTCTTCACAAAAACAACCTGAAGAAATTTCCATGAAGGAGTGAGCTGAGCTGGAACAGAAGCGAAAGGAGGCGGAGCTCCTAGAAAAGAAAAAGGCCATGTTCCCTGAATGGACTAAAAATTCGCTTCAGAGGTGTGCGATTGACGAGCCAGCTGTTCTATGGCTCGATCCAATAATGTCATTCAACCTTGACAACTCCAGCGATGCGCAATTCGACATGCCAATCACTAGAAAGGCATTCGTCTTCCATTGTTTCAACTCAACCGTTGCCATTCCATCTCCAGACCCGAAGGTAGATAGGGATCTGTTAGAATTTTATTTGGAGTTTGCCCAACCTCAATACCAGACATGGAGTTCGAAGAAGATAACCACCGTCAAGGTGATGAAGCCCTATTCAGCAGGGAAATTCATCAATGTCATGTTCAGAGTGACTAGAGGAACCAAAGGCTCAGTTCACCACTTTTCCCTTGCTGATCTACCGAACCTCAACCCCCATGATTGGATACTCCTCAACAACATTCTTCTGTCAAATCCTCAGGAGTATCAGCCGATTATTGATCATGTCAAGCATATGCTTGTTTGCTACATACATGAGGTAGCGAAGATGGACTAAGAAATTGCATCTTCCATACACAAGCGACCAACGATCAAACCGATGGGCAGAGCTGGCAATGTTAATTCCATGATCAAGGGGAAGATTGATTCCAAGTATCACACAGTAATGTTTCTCAGGGGCGAAGGTCAAAAGTGCATGTTCGCTCTTGTTGACAAACACCTTTTCTCGACAACTTGTCTCGAGCATATCTTGGAGATCATACAAAGGTGCGACCAGAACAGTGCTGCTGATAAAAAGCTGTTCGTCGACATGCTGAGGTGGTACATTCTATTCCGACAGACTCTTCTCGCCATCATTCCTAAACTGTTTAAAGTTATAAAGACGGTGAGACCTGCTCAGAAGAAATAATCTCTCGCCTCATTTGACGCAAAGGGGGAGATTGTTGAGTCTAATGGATTGCGTCATGGGCTCGGTCCATAGCCTAGTTTAGTTGCCGGTATTGGGCCTGTCCAGTTGTGCATTATTTTGCATTAGGGTTTAGTATATAAGCTACATGCATGCAGACTTAAAAGATAGGGCTTTTCATTATTTTCGTATTCACTGTTTTGTAAACCCTAGCTCGCCTCTACCGCGGAAGTTCTTCATCGAGCTCTTCTGAGGCGTGACTCAGTTTTGAATCATAAGCTCTTATTTGATTCTGTTTTGTGTTCGTTCTTAATTTATTCTTAACTGTTAGAATTCTTTTATCGTACTTGTGAAAGATCTAAACGATCTAAGAGTTTTGAACTCATCACATAACATACATAACACATACATATCACATATCAGCATATAACACTTATATCTCACAGCATATAAGACCTTCCGGTCACACATAGGTACCCTTCCAGGTACAGTATAGTGATAAGACTCACCTCGGATATCTCGGATAGTCTCGTACTCGAACACACTGGTCTAGCCCCCGTCTAAACACATAACAATACTCTCAAATAAATAATGGCTCTCAAAGGCTAGATTAAATCCACTCTACAATTTCCACAGAATGGTAAAAGACCATTTTACCCCTCCCTGACCCAAAAGTCCAAAGGTTGACCAATACCCTAAAAGTCAACGAAAGTCAACAGAAGGCAGTACACGACGCGCACCTTCTCTATACGCGGGGCGTACGCCAGCGAACCACAATCGGGGTCTCAACCCCTTACACTGCGCGTACTGAGAGTTACGCCCAACATAAGTCTCAGTTTCAGCCTTTCCTTGGATTTTGGTCTTAAACGGTTAAGACACTCCTTCAACTTCCAGATTTGACTCTCCTTAAGCCTATTATCCCATAAAGTCGGAACCTTTAAGCCTTTGCATGGCTGTAAAGGTCCCTACACCCTCTAACACCTTTCCTTTTTCCTCCAAAGGTGTAGATCTCATCCATTTCTCAATATTTACATCCAAGATTACATTTTTATGAACATACAACTCATGTAGACCTGAAATATGATAGATCTAGGCCAATGAAGACCATTTGCTCATAAATTTTCCATCTTGGGACCAAAAACCCTAGAAATTAGTCCAAGAAGCACACAACACAAAAGACAAAGCAAGTTCTGAGCTTTTTACCTCAGGAAGAAGTTCCAACCTCTGAAAAGCTCGGATCTACGCTTTCCCATAAACTTCTAGCTTCCAAAATGACCTCTTCTTCTCTTCCACCACCTTGAAATGACATTTAGAATCTTAGAACACCAACACACTAGCTAGAAACAAAGGAGGACTCTCTATTAGAGTTTCACTCTCTGGAATGAAGGCTGAGGTCAAGGCCATAGCATTCCTTTTATAGTGCACAAGCCCCAAATTAGGGTTTATACCTGGGCTCGCTACGCTCAGCGTACCCAGGTGAGTCCGTGTCCAAATTAAGCACGCGAGTACGCGCAGCGTACTCCTCAGTACGCCCAGCATACTCACTAGCCTAACATTTTAATTAAGGGACTTAACTTGACAACTTGGGAAAATGAGAAGGGTTAAATAGCTTTACCTAAATTTCGGGATGTTACACTATTCATTGAAACTTTTTAATGATTGAGAATTATACTTAATCTTGTAAGTATAACCACATTTACCAGACTTTTGGTAAATTATGACGAATAGTCTCATTGTTATTTGTAGCGGACTTGACTAGTGCACAACATTGTGTTCTAGTCCTTTAGTCCTTCACTTGACTCACATACTTGTGTGATCATGGAATTAGTCTTAATTTCCTAAGTACCAAGATTTTCGTACGTCACATGTTTCAAATCATATGAGTCCAAGTTTCTGTCCAATTGAAACTTAGGTGATGGGAATCTTTCCTTACTTAAAATTTTTTGACATTACCATAAACAACATAAATAAGAATCACATCCATTTATAGAAATACACAAACATCAATTTTTTCACAACGATTTCATTGCGAGGATATATATATATATATATATATATATATATATATATATATATATATATATATATATAAGACAAATCAAATTTATTTTATTCATAAAAGCAGCAGAAAACATGTCCTTACAATGAAAAATCAACAAAAAAAACTATGTAATCAAATATTCCTAACAACTCTATCATAACTTTCTAAGCTCAAAATCTGATCTTCGAATCCATGCGATCGTGATCCATTTCTTCGTGATCAGACTCATCTTGCTCTTCCATCAAGCTTCCTCTCTTTTCTCTGATCCTGCAAAACATTCAAATGTAATCTTATCACATTATGTATTAAGAATCAATGAATAGGAACTTAATGGAGTTATATAGTGGATTTTACCTGAAGTAGAGCCATACTTCTTGACTCGCCCATCTCTTAGATTCTTCAGGTCCTCTGGGCAGCTTCGTATCCAACTCCCCTTCTCTTGGCAGCAGAAACAGGTGGCTTCTCCTGGAGTGACCATGGAAGCATGGTTGGTTGAATTACCAGACAAATATGCTCCATTACTTTGCCAAATCATTTCTGATTCAGCAGCAATAAGCATGTAAGTTAGGTCAATGAGGGTCGCGTCAAGATCCATCATATAATACTCTCTTGTGAACTTATCATATGATTTAGGGAGTGACTGAAGAACCCACTCTACAGCCAACTTCTTTGGAAAAGATGCACCCAACATTGTCAACCTATCGATGTGTGATTTCATCCTAGGACGTGAGCACACACGGATTTTCCATCTTCATGTTTCATTGCCAACAGGGCTTGAGTGATTTTGAACTTTTCAATTCTTTGATCTTGTGGGTTTGGGAGAACAATAGGAGGAGGTGGAGGAAGTGAAACCAAGCTAGTCCACAATGCATGGATCGATCTTTCACCTTCATTGTGTAACAGACTTTCACTTTGAGTAGGAAAACCTTTTCCATAGGATTCGGGAAGACCACGATTAGATTCATACATCTACAAAACGGGAGAAAAATCAAGTTAGTTGATTGATTGAGTCCTTAATAAATCACCCAAATGAGATATTAAGGCTAGGATCCAACACAATACTCCACGACATGGGAGAGGGATGTCGTAACCCAAATTGCAGAACATTTGAAGGTAAGTGAATGATGATTCACTAAATTTCCACCATGAAAAATGAAAAAGAGATTAGGTTTTAAAGTTATTGATAAACTCCTAGATCCTTTGAGATTCATTGAACTTTTCAATGGTATGTTTAAATCTCGATATGCCCCTCGATTTGTGACTGGGATGCCGAGGATCACAAAACAGGGTATGAATAACCATGCAAACTTACATGGTGCCCCCAATGTTACAGTCACCTATTCGATGTGCCGGTTAACCACACACGCTCCACCAAATTATGGCAAACATCGAGTCACCCTTCACTACCTTTGCTTAGAACCCATTTAGTGTGTCGGTTAACCACACACGCTCCACTAACGTCTTAGCAAGGATAAAAAGTGTAATTTCATGGAATTGCATCAATTCACTTTTTCCTAAAGTAACTAAGATTGGGAATTTTTGTAAAACATTTAGTTACTTTAACATTCATTATACTTTTAATGAGGAGAGGATTTGCCCTATCCTACCTGTTCGGCTAACGACCCTCCACCAATCAAGGAAGCGGTGGGTGAGAGTGGACACCCATTAGACGACCATTTTATAGGCCATAACCTTATACCCCCCCCCCCCTTATAGATCGACTTCGTGAATGAGGCCTACTAATGGTAACACTAGCAGTTTAAGTTATACATATATAGTATTAGACTTTTAATGTAATATATAGTATAAGGGTGTATTTTACACTTTTAAAATACTATGTGGTCTAATTTAACAAATTACACTTTTAATTTAATTAAATGTAAACCGTATCATTATGGATTTATTAACTCTCTTTTAATTATCCACTTAATTAATTTAATAAAACCATAAGGGTGCAATTTGAACTTTTTCAAAAATTAGGGTTTTAGAATTTAACATTTTAAAATTAAACTTTTAATTAAAATTTAAATTCCAAAAATTGAGGGCAAATTTTGAAACATTTCAAATCATTAGGGTTTAAAATTTAAATATTTCAAAATTAAACTTTTTAATCAAAAATTTAAATTCCAAAACTTGAGGGCAAGTTTTGAAACTTTTCAAAACTATCTAGATCAAAAAACAAATAAGGCAGTTAAACAATTAATTGGTGATTATCTAGTTTTGATCTAATCCAATTTCATGCAAGATAATTGACCAAATAATTCAAATAATTTAACATTTATCAAATAAGGTAACAATTATCTAGTTAGATGACAAAAATCTTTTATTTTTTACATGGGTAATCATAAGGAATCAACAAAATTCGTATTTTAATAATTTGAAACAATTATGGCAATTATGCTAAGTCAAAATAGGTAGAAATCCCGAAAATCCGTCTGTCTGACAGCCAGACTCACTGAGTCACCATATGGACTCGCCGAGTTCATTCTACTCGACGAGTCCACATTGGGACTCGGCGAGTTTGTCAGGCAGATGGCCAAAAACTCGCCTTTGCAATCAAGAATGAAACACTAAGCATCAATACAATAGAAACCAATCAAGGATCTGATACCATTGATGAGTTTTAGCCATAAGAACATCATATGTGCTCATGCAAACCCTAATGCTTGGATCTAGGTTTCTCTATTATACATGCATTCATCCAAGACTTTAAACCTTAGGTCTAGCATTTGATAACCGATATTAAAATAAGAATAGGGTTTAGATCTTACCTTGATTGTTATGTAGCAATAACAATCTCAAATCCTCCTTGTAATTGCCTTCTGAAAGCTTAGTGTCACAAATGTCACACCTCTAATGGCTCACAAACACCAAGAGCAAGAGGATGACTTAGGACAAGAGAAGGAGGCACCAAAAACGTCCAAGAAACCTTAAGGAATACTTAGCCACGTTTTTGGGTGCCCTAGGGGTCATTATACAGTGAGGCAACTAGGGTTTTGAACTAGGAAACCCTAATCTGGCTGCCTAGGCCCTAATCAGGCCATGGACTCCCTCCTTAGAGGCTTTGGATGAATTCTCATGGGTTTCCCCATAGATTTTGTCCACTCCATCCTTTATGGAGTCCATTAGCCCAATATCCAACTATCACACAATTGACAGTTCTAGTCCCCTTTATTTAATTAATGTCTTTTAGCCACAAAATTAATTCTTAATTAATTATTGACTAATAATAGTTAAAAAATATGATTTCTCCTTTAATATATTATTCTCATAATATATTAATAAATCATAATTAATCTCTTTCTCCACAAATCATCCTATCAAGTTTGCTTTGGTGAAGGCAACCCAAAAGGACCATGCTCACAATCGAGTCAAGTACATACCAAAATAATTATGGACTTAGACACTAATCCAACAATATATATATATATATATATATATATATATATATATATATATATATATATATGGGTGCCCAACCTACCCTTCGGTTTATCTCAACCGGCTATGGGGTCTAACCCACCCCTCCTACCACTATCACATGATAACATAACATACTAGCACATAAAGCATAACAGATATTGGCATACCAAATAATTATCACAAAGACAATCATCTCAACTATAATCAATACTATTGGGCTGACATTGGTGCCTTCGACTCACTCCTACTGGAAGGTAACTCACCTTGAATGCTGAAGTTGTTGCCCGAACTCCTTAGTTGCAGCCCTGACGACTTCCCAAACTAACAATTTCCAACATAATATCCAATTAGCAACTAAGTGCTAAACCATGAACCATAATCCAATCTTGGGGTAAAATGACAAGTTTACCCCTGGCCTAACAACACCTATAACTAAGGCCCAAGCCCAAAACCATTAAGGTCCAAAACCATAATATCCATAAGAGCCAAATGTATAGCCCAATTTCCAATTAGGCCCCATTCCTCCATATGGGCCTCAACCTAGAGCCCAATAATGCTTTTCTAGTCCAAAAGGTCCAAGTTAAAGTCGAAGTCAATGCTCCGAGTTGACTCAACTCATCGAGTTTTCTCTTCAACTCGCCGAGTTCTCATGAATCTCAAGATCGTGACTTTTCGTATCAACTCGTCGAGTGCTCCCTCAATTCGTCGAATTTTTCATTTTTAGAATTGGGACATTTCAAGAACAACTCGTCGAGTTCTCTCATGAACTCGCCGAGTTCTTCAGTCTGTTAAGCCCTTCTTAATGGATTAAGCTCCTACTCTTCATATCTAAGCTTCATACTTCACATATACACGGAAAATGTCCTTTTGTGGGTGAAGTTTCTAGCTTTACATGTTAATACCCTTACTTAATGGGTTTAGCTCAAACCCTAACTCTTTAGGACCTAGATCTTGGTCCACAAGCCATTAATACTCCAAACTAAAGCATACAAACTGAGATCTGGACTCTTGACACTTCATGAACACGAAAAGCTTCCACCTTTCTCTCCATGCATGGCGTTTTTGGAGTTTAAAAGGCCAAAATGACATCCTATAACTTGCATGGGGCTTCAATGGCCATAAACTTTGCACCTTTTTGCCATGAAAGCCCTTCATGGTTCCAAATCTGATGATATACTTACTTGGGACGTCCATTTCCCAAAGGTCATGCTTCTTGAACAAAAAATCCCAAAAAAGTGAAGATAAAGAGTTCTAAGCATATTATAGACAAGATATGAGCTTTATACATCCAATGAACAAGAGATGAAGCTAAAATTTTGGATCTACTCTTCTCTAACTCTTCCTTGCTCCTTCTTCAAGTGGCATCTTCTTCTTCAAGAATCACCAATAATGCACAAAATGGCTAAAAACTCTCATAAGTGGATTAGGGTTTTGTGGCTAGTGTTTGGGACTTGGAGGCTGTAAATGAGGCCAACCTATGGAGGTTAAAGTGTTTAGATAGGGTGCAAAGTCCCGATTTTAGGGTTTCCCAAACCCAGTCCAACTCGACGAGTTGGTCCTCCCCAACTCGTCGAGTTGGTCTTCCAAAACGTGCAGTCCAACATTCCAACACGTCGAGTTTTCATCCATAAACTCGACGAGTTGGCTTCTTAATTAAAGTTTTTCTTTCCTTAATTAGTCTTCGGGATTCTGGGTGTTACAAATCTCCCCCACTTAAACTAGACTTTGTCCTTAAAGTCCACTACAATCATCTATCCTGAAAATGGCTCACGCGATAAGCCCGCGGCTCCAACATTTTCCATGAACAAAATGATGTTTCCTACGAGAATTGACACCTGCCATCCTGAGGGTACAACCATCACCCCGCACAATCAATGGCCTTCCCAAGGCAACCAAAACTTCTATCTTGGATATATCACCCGAACCTTCAACCCTTGCAAGCTACTTCTACCTTCTGAGAGCTAAAACCTATCATAACCTAGCTTCCTGACACCTCGCCCGTGCTGAAACAGCTTGAAACAACTCTCTTTCAATCTCTCAGCTGCTAGCAAAACAATCACAAACCTTCCAAATCTGTTCATATATCGGCCTATCCCGATTTACTAAAACCATCCTTAGAGTAATTCTTCAAACTCGATGAAGAACGACTCCTCGATCTCTCAAGTAAAACCAATCTTGCTTTCCCTG
Organism: Lactuca serriola; assembly: GCF_051521515.1. Classification (NCBI taxonomy): domain Eukaryota; kingdom Viridiplantae; phylum Streptophyta; class Magnoliopsida; order Asterales; family Asteraceae; genus Lactuca; species Lactuca serriola. The sequence continues at coordinate 202,614,419 of NC_136414.1, read as the reverse complement.
AAATCCAAACCCTAAGGTCTCAGTAGTCTGGCTCCCTGTCAGACCCCTCAGACGGAACTGTCACCCATCACACTGCTACTGAAAAGGGAACAAGTCACTGTCTATAAGAGGCTACATAACACTTACACCTGACAGAAGGATCAGATAATTCTTCGAGTAGAAGATCCATCCCTACAACGGTTACACTCATACGAGAGCCGCTCAACGGAGTCAAATCTACTACTCTGAGATTATTTAATCCCACTGTGAGTGACTTATCACCTCCCAATCAATCAGTTACTCCGTCCGTACATGAATTCTAAAACACCAATATTGCTTGATACACTGAAACTGTCCGAAACACGGAACTGCCTGAAACACTAAACTGTCATAAACAATGAACTGCCTGAAATAGTATGTTGTCTCCCAGATGCTTTCCAAAATCTATCGAGACCTTCTTGGTCTCAATTTGTTGCCAGTCATTTGGAATACCAGGTTCCGGCCCGGTTGCTGATCCAAAAGACTCCCACACAGCCATCCCACATGACTTCTGAGCGAAATCCTCGTCTAATGATAGTTTACACTAGTTATCTTGCCACTGTGGCTCTAACGACCTTCTGATCCAACTGATCAAATCCATACGTCAAATCCTGTCATCACTAAACCCCAAACTAAAAGTGATTGCTACATGACCAAAGATAGCCTTATATCACAAACGACCTTACGCGGTCCATGAATTCCTTGACCCCTTGACTGTCATGGTGTTCCCACGGTCTTATCACTGGCTCACCCAGATCTAACCTATCTGGGTAATTCCGTAACCCAATCTATGGATTTCCATTCCCTCACTACTACACCCGAACCGATGGGTACTGTTGTTCCTTCCGCGTTCTAACAACACACTCATGTTGGCTACTAACCTAGTGAATGCTACGGCTACACCCGCAGTCTCACAACACTCTAGCACTTTCTGCTAACCTTGTGAATTCTACGGCTACACTCGTAGACTTACAACACTCTAGCACTATCTGCCAACCTTGTGAATGCTACAGCTGCACCTGCAGACTTACAGCACTCTAGCACTATCTGCCAATCTCGTGAATGCTACGGCTAAACCCGCAGACTTACAACACTTCCCACACTACCTGACCGCTAGTGAATGCTACGGCTACTCCCGCAGTCTTACAACACTTTCCATACTATCTGACTGCTAGTGAATGCTACGGCTACCCCATAGTCTTACAACACTTTCCATACCGGGTCGAACACGTACTCGACCTAACACTCAACTGAAGTCGAGTACTAACTGGAGCTCTAACCTGGTCCCTGAAACCTACTATCTGATGCCAAGGAAAGCGTGTACCAAATGTTGGAATGCTTTCCGAACTCTCAACTCACACAATCCTCAGCCTAGACGGTCACTCGACCGCCTTCCTCCCTGACGGGGATGCATAACTCCTCCTAGTTTCACACCTATTTCTGCTCCTGAATACCTGGTCGATTCTCCCCCACTTAGATTTGACTAAATCTTCACGACACATGAGAATAGAATGATTCCCAATTCTTCTTGCTTTTTGAAATCCAATTGTTGACAACCAACACTTACCAGTGCTAACGATCGATTATCAGTCTACCCTAATATCGTTCACCCTCTGAAATCTTGAAGAGTACTCTTGAAATCTGATCGAGTCCGATACCTTAATCCTTCTTCCACAATATTATACCAACTCCTTGGGCTGGCGACTAGAATCCTTAACATTTACTCTGGTTGACGAATCCTTGCAGAACCAGTGAACTCTAATCAAAACACGACCCACGCGAAGAATACAATTTCCTTGGAACATCCAATGGCCAAACAACCCATTCGACTACACCTGCATCCTTCTGATACTACTCCTCTACTAGCTTCGGTAGTGCTAGAACCCATAAGTCCTCCCATAGGCCACCGTCGCTCATACCAGAATAACTGATGGAACCACTATATCACGTTGATACAGGTGGACCAGCTTGATGAAGCTAACCACCAATCTTCTACACAATACCCCTGAGCAATCTCTACTACGAACCGAGAGAACACTAGGGGTGAGCAAAACCGAACTAATAAACCGAAAAACCGAAAAAAACAGAAGAAAACTGAAACCGAAAAACCTAAACCGACGGTTTGGGCCGGTTTCATAAATTTAAGAAACCGTGAAAAACCAAACCGAACCGAAGTTTATTAAATACATAAAAAATGTATTATACATATATATATATATATATATATATATATATATATATATTATGAGAAATAAGAACACATATAGCTTCTTGGTGGCTTGGTAAGCCGTTGTCTTTTACACACAAAAGACCAAGTCGAAGTTAATTGGTTTTATGAAGATGATACTTTTCAGTTCCATAACTTATGGAACTCTTCAAAAACATTAAGATCAATTTAACTAATATTTATTTGTAACTCCTTAAAAAACTTTTTAGTTCCAAATTTGATGACAAAATTTGTAACTCCTTTAAAAAAATTTAGAATTCCAAAACTTAAAACCAAGTTTTGTAACTCTCCAAAAAAAAAAGTTTAGATCAAATTATAAACTTATAAAACAACCATTTTTATCTTTTACCAATTTGATCATAATACAATTCTTGTAGTAAGATAATTTCAAATAAAAAATTACAAATAATTAGCTTTATCATATAAACTAGTAATTATCTTAAAATTTGACAGTTTATCTTTTAACTGGATGAGAATAATCACTAACATATCAGAAAAATAGATTTTATGATACAAAATAGTTTGTGGTAATGATTCTAATCCAATTGAGGCCAAAAAACCCGAAAAACTGCCAACAGATGATCCAACTCGTCGAGTCGGATAATGGACTTGACGAGTTCATCACTTATGAGCATGGATAGACGAGTTCATGTATGGACTCGTCGAATCCTCCTGTCAGAGTGTAGTTTTTCGACTTTTCCAACTTTGAACAATTAGCTATGCATCTATATAACAGAAAACTATAATGGCTCTGATACCATTGTTGGGTTTTGTGTACTATAACACTCCTATGGTGCACATACAACCCTAATAGCTTTTGGATCTAAGTTATCTCTAGTTATACATGCAACAAAAATGATCCAAAGCATGAAGCCTACAACTAGCGTACAATTTTACATATGAATCATAAAAGTAAGTTAGAAGATTACCTCTTTGTTGTAGCTTGTAGGAATTGGTCTTTCAAGAGTCTAGCACCTCAAGTGTGATGCCTCAAATGTCTTATAACAAACCAAGAAAAAGAGGAGGAATTTGAGAGAGAAGCAAGAAGACATAAAATCGGTTATGGTTCTCTTAGACTCATAGGGTCCGATTTTAATAAGCTAGGGATCATATTTATGGTTTGGAATCCTTAAGGTTTAAACTTGTAAACCTTAATTCACTTGGGATTTTAATCTAATAACTTATTAGCCTTATGGACTAACTCTTCATGGGTCCTCATAATGATTTAGTCCATTTCTAATCAACATGGATCATTAGCCCAAACTATAAATATTACTGATTTACCTAATCAGTCCTTGCAAATTTAATTAGTCTCTTTTGATCACTAAATTAATTTCCAATTAATTATTGATCAATGTTAATTAAATAATATGATTTCTCAATTAATATATTATACTTTTAATATATTAATAAATCACAAATAACCTCTTTCTCAAATATCCATCCTATCAAATTGTTCTAGAGTGTTACAACCCAAATGGACCATGCTGTATCAGGTCAAGTATATACTAATTCTCTCTCCCCCCTCTCACTCTCTCTCTCTCTCTCCCTCTCTCTGGAATTTGATTGCATCTTCAGGGAAGAGGAAGGAATCCTCGTTGACGCCCTCCTAACACTTCTCAACAATCGTCAATCCTCCACAGTCAACACCTTTACCCATCAAGGTTTTAAGAATTAACCCATCGTTCGTTCTAAAATCTTCAGGACTCGAATTTGAAAAATGAATGACATGTTGAATTTGTTCACTTCGTACATCAAAATCATGGAAATGTCTATCAGAACAAGTTGTAGACAATTTCCAAGCTTCGATGAAGTACTATCAACCAAATTGTTCCGCCATAACAACATATTCTTAAGTTTTTTTTTTGGGATTGCGCAATGTGTTCAGACTAAACCCGATAGATATTTCTCATATAAGTAAATGTTCTCGAGATTGGTGTAATCATCATGCTCTACTATAATTTGTCGAAAAGTAAGGTTGTTTTAAATGGAAAGGGTATGGAGCTTCTTAATATTACCAATTATCGCAGGTAGAAAACCTGATAAGCTCGCTCCTATAATGCCCAACATCACCAAACCAGTACAATTCATAATTCATTCTACCAAAGGTCCTTCAAAGTTCTTGTTTCCACCAACTTTAATCACAATGATTTTTAGGTCCTCGATGGAACTCATAATGCTTCCGCCTAGTTGATTATCATAGTAAGTCGACATAACCATGTTCTTAAGGGTCCCAATTTCAATAGAGACCAAAGACTGGTGGGTGGTTAACTTTGTCACTATTTTGTGTAGACGATAAATATGTTTTTTAAAATGATGGTTTGTTATTTGAAAAGAATGGAGGCGATGGTGATTGTGATAGTTAGTGGTGGAATGATCACTTTGGAAGAAAGAAGAGTAATATATGACTATGGTTATGGTGATGGTGGTGATCGGTGATAAAAGTGATAGTGATAGTCAATGTTTTAAAACCCGGGTCGACCCGGCCGGTTCAACCGGTTGGATCGTGACCCGGGGTAAAAAACGGGTCAATTAAGAACGGATTTTTGTAAAAATACGGACCGGATCGAACCGGCCGGGTTTCTCCTAAACCGCGGTTCGACCGCTTATGTTGAACCGCTTAAAACTAGATTGACCCATTTTAATAAGGTTTGGATAGTTTGATACACGTAACGAACGCCAAAACAACGAGCTGTTTGTGGTTTCTTCAATGTTTTTCAATGTTTAAACTTTGTTGACATCAAATTATTGGTTTTATATGTTTATGCATTATGCAAGAAAGTAAAAATATATAAATATAAAAAAGACCATAAACTGGGTTGACCCGGCGGTTTAACCAGTTCAATCGGTTGACCCATGAACCGGTCATCACACCGGGTCAACTAAAATCCCGGGTTTTAAAACATTGGTGATAGTTGTGCATGGTGTGATGGTGGTGGTGGAGGTTTGTTGCGTAGTGGGGACAAGAGTTGTGAAAGAAATGAAGGTTAGGATGTTGTGGTGGTGGACGATGGAGAAGGTGGTGGATGGTGGAGGTTGAGGTCGTGGAATAATAGAAAATAATGTTACAATTTTGATCCATGTGATGGTGGGGATGTGGTAAGGGCAATATTATCATATTTAAAAGTAACAACCAATGTGTTAGTTTTAAATTTAATGGCTTAAGGACCTCCACTGCAAGATTTGGAAACCACCGAGACCGAGACCAGCCGTGTCAAAAAATAAAAATTAGACTAAAAATGCAGATTGAAGCAAACCATAGGGACCAAGATTGTAATTTACTCTTATTTAGAATTATGTAGAACATTTTTAAATAATTGACATAGGATTACAAAATCCGTGGTAAATAATTAAAAGAAAAAATGAAAAGCTGTAGAATGTATTGAGTCATCATCACCACCTTATTCTCTGCTTTGTCCTCCATACTGACACTGACACTGCGCTTTCACCTCCTCCGCCACCCACGTGATCCGTCCCCCCACATTTGTCTTTTTTTTTTTTTTTTTCTACAAATATTTAAATATATATGATTTAAAAAAAAAAACTGATTTTGTCTTCATCTAGTTTTTGATATTTATAGTGAAAATTATGTAACAAGGTCTTACAAATCCAAATCGGTCCTGTCTTAAACCAGAATATGATCTAGATGTGTACTAAGATTGTTTTACTTTGAAAATATAAATATAATACGTTATTTCAAGTTTTATAAATTTAAAAAAATGTTTTCTTATTGGCTTTGAGTCGGATTCAAAACAATCAGAATTTGATTTTCTTTTTTAAATGTTGAACCGAAAATAATTTATTCAAATTCAATCTAGACGTGTTTGAGATTGTTTATTGAAAACCGTTTTTTCTATAAAAGTATTTATTAGTTTATATTTTATATGGGTAACAAATGGAGTTTGAAAAAAAAAAGATGTTTTATAATATTTTACAAATTCTAGTTATACATGACAAAAAATAACATGGATAAAAGAGTATGTGAACAAATTTAAATAAATCAAATGTTTTAAAAACCGGTTTGAACCGGCCGGTCGAACCGGTTGGACCGGGAACCGGAGGAGGGAATGATTCAATTATTACTGGTTTTACATTGATTTCTGAACCGTATTGAATCGGCCGGTTTTTAAAAAAAAACCGGTTGAACCGGTCAAAATAAACCGGTTGAACCGATAAATTCGAATAAAAACACATGAAAAATAATTATTTACATAATAAACTTTGGTATTTTTTTTCAAGTATATTTAGTTTTCTCTAAATACAAACATATGTTAAATGTTATAAGTTTTTTGATGTGGTTGTATTTATCTAAAACTATATTTCGTTTCGGTATTATATTTTATTTTCTTTTTAACGTATATGGATTGATGTAAAACACAAAAACTTATGGTTATATGTTATTTTAATGTATTTTGATTCATTTACAACTTATTTTTATGTGTATTTTTAATGTTTGAACTTGTAAACATCAAATTCATAATTTATATATGTATGTATGTGTAGGAAAATAGAAAAAAACATGAAAAATATAAAAACCGGTTCACTCGGCGGTCGAACCGGTTAAACCGAGAACTGGTCACCATACCGGTTCAACTAAAAAACCGGTTTTTAAAACATTGAATAAATCTATAATCCATATGATTTTGTATAATTAAAATAGTAGTAAAATAGTCAAAAAAAAAAATGGCAAATAAATCAAACAAGCTAATTTGAAATAGTAACTATCAAAAGATACCTATTTAAAGTCAATAAATTTCTTCATTTCATTAAATTCACTCCAATTTCTTACACGTAATCAACTTAATTAAAAAAATTCAAACATCTTTATTTTATAGATTCGGAGAGAATTTTACATGCGTATAGAAAATTTTGAACATGAAGTTTAATGAGGAGAGAGAGGGAAATCGTATGGAAAGTGAGAGGGACATGGTAACGTGTAGTGGTCTGGTGGACATCAGGAAAATGACGGGTCTACGGAGGCTTACCGTGGAGTCGCTCTCACCCTCGATTCTTTTCTTTCTTAACTCCCTTTTTGCTGCTTATCATCCTTACACAACCAAATTTTCATTTAACCCCTTTTCTATCTCACTTTACACAATCAATCCTTATATAAAATGAAATTGACATTTAACCACCTGTTACAAGTTATCCCCGTCATGCTTTTTATGGAACTGGTTAAATATTAAAACTGAAAATCAACTGTCATAATATAAAAATTGCTTTGTGAAATGCAGAATTTAACATCAAAGAAACTTCAACTTCGTACAAAAACAACTTTATTTAAAATAATATCGATAAAAATTACTATTATTATCAATCATAGGTTCCAATTAAAGTTGACATGTATTTTAAATATCACTTCAAGAATCGTAGTGGTGTCCTCAATATGCCCACTTTAAGCTTTATCATCCCTACATGTATATCTTCACGTATACCATGACATATATAGTAAGTATCTAAGATTATTCTCATTGGTGACTTCAGATTTTTGTTGGTTGTCCAAAATAATTAAAAAGAAATAAAAAAAAAATCACAAAAACCTATCAACCTGTTTGGTCCAAGGTTGTCATGATCAGGATCCTACCTAGGATCGTTTTCGGGTTTGCAAGATCGGGATCGGAATCCTAAGATCCCACAAATAAAAGATAATTTTAATTTATAATTTTAAAACATGAAAAATATTTCAAACATTCAATTTTTTGTTTGAACGATTTAAAAACTTCAAAATATTAGTCATAAGTCACAATACAAAATGATAAACGGTAAATTAAAAAAGGGTAAAGATATAAAGTGGTAAAAAAATTTCATTTGCAAAAAAAAAAAAAAAAAAAAAAAATCAGTGGAAGGTAGGATCGGATCGGATCTCGATCCTACGATCTTACGATCCTACCTGCAATCCTACCCTAAATATGATCCGTTTACGATCCGACTTGTTTTTCATACTTAAGATCGTAAGATCCTACGATCATGATTGTGATTTTGACAACCACGGTTTGGTCCACCAAACATATAGTTGGTCTTTCATTCTCTGCTACTTGTCTATTTCCCAATTTTCCTTTTAATTTAGTTTTTTTATTATCTTCATTGATAAACGAAGGTTTTTTTTGCCACATGACAATCTCTCATGAGTTTTGATATTTGTCATTTTGTGGTAATTTTGAAATAAATATTATCTACTTATCAATTTTTGATTTGTTTCAATTTTTAAAATTAAAGTCATATATTTATATATGTGAAGTATTAAATATCATATATATGATATTAAATTGCAATAAATACGTTTCTTTCTTATGTATTTTAAAGTTGTACATTAAAAAATATTTTTTTTTTACAATTTAATGTTTAATCATTTTTTTAAATCAACTCGTGTAATACACTGTCTCACACTTAGTATTTACCTTATCAATAATTAAATGATATATTTGTGAAATAAATAAAAAAATATACTAAAATATGTAGAAGACAATTATCTACAAAATGATATCACCATTGATATATTTTTCTAATAATCTTTTATATCTTTTTTATATAAAATGCTAGATTTGGTTGGTTGGATAAAATTGTTAATAGTTGTAAACATATGAGGTTAGTTACTTGTATAAGTAGAAAAGAGATAAATTAATATTTTAATAGATAGTAGGTTAGATTTAGTTGTGAATGAGGATAGTCTAAAGTCTTTTTTTATTCATTTTTTTCGCGTTATTTATAATACATTTGAAATATCATGGTTCATTTGGAAAAATTTTGAATGAAAAAATAAACGAGAACAAGTTTACAAAAATTTAGCATTAATGAAAAAGAATGTTATTTTTGAGTTTTTTTTTTTCTAAAAACAATGGAGTATTTCAAAAATGAAACTTGTAAGATTCAAACGTAAGTCAACTGTAACGACCCAATTTTTACAAAGAAATTTTGTTATTTTCAATTAATCAAACCAACCTCATAAACCATAGATTCCCAAAACATTTGTTTTCCAAATCACATTTGTTACATCATTGTTTTTCTTTTTGAAAACATCAGAGGGTCCCAAACATACTAAATAGAGAGATAGAGTGCACGTCACGTCATCACGCCTTGCCCTTGCCCTTGGGCTTAGAAGTACCTGAAACAAATCAACAACTTGTAAGCGAAATGCTTAGTGAGTTTCCCAGAGCATACCACACACAATCATATGCACATATCCTGATAGCAGATAAAGCTATAAACATACCACAGAAACCATGTAATACGATTCAGCAAGAATGTCATGGGCTACCCCAGATGGTCTTTACCTAAGACTGCCATGGGCTACCCCACATGGTCTTATATCCAATGTCATGGGCTACCCCACATGGTCTTTACCTAGGAATGCCATCGGCTACCCCACATGGTCTTATATCCAATGCCACATGCTCCGCCCGAGGGTTTTCATGCCAATATAATATCACATAACATACCAATTAATAAAAGAATGGCACACACATAACATGTTCACATAATTGGTCGGTCTTGGTGCCTTAGACCCATAGGTATGGTGAGAAGACTCACCTGACATGAATGCTGAATTGACACTTTGCGACCAAATATGCCCCACGTGCTGCTCCAACTGAACTGCTTAAAAGTGTCATACCATAACTAGTCATTACCCCCCCCCAAGTCAACCCTGGTCAACTTCAGTCAAGGTCAAGTCAACAGTCCAGGTTGACCCTAACTCGTCAAGTACATCTACTGACTCGTCGAGTTTCTCGGGATATAGCCCACTCGTCGAGTCACCGGAGTAGCTCGTCGAGTTCCTAAGGTTTGATCGAAATTCTAAGGCCACCAGTCGAGTTTTCCCCTCTTGTGACTCGAAAAGATCACATGCATCATTAGATGGGGAAAACCTTAACCGACTCACCGAGTTGTTCCTTCAACTCGTCGAGTCTACGACAATCTTCATCGGACTCGCCGAGTTGTTCAACCAACTCGTCGGGTCCAGGCCTATCTTCATATGACTCGCCGAGTCAACCTAGCGACTCGCTGAGTCCCTACAGTCCTTAAGCCATACAGACTCTTTTAAGCCATACAGTGGCTCCAAATTACAGATTCAATCTTCTAAGGCCTGTTTTTCACGTAAAGTTGCAAAATTTACGTGCATGCATGGCTAAAAAGGCTCTTAATGTCAAATCCAAACTCACAATGGGGTTTCACACTCAAGGAAGGCTTCATTCAAGGCCAAGCTTAGAGCTTTATAACTCTAGAACCCAAGGAGGGCCCCGATCTGAAGTTACAACTTCAAATCTAGCTCATATCCCACATAAACCTCTCAATCAAGCCATAAAAACCCTAAGTCTCAACCAAAATAGGTATAGAAGGAAAATGAAGTGAAGGTAGCGACTTAATACCTTCAATAATGCTAATCTGAGGTAGACTTCTGATTCCTTGCTCCTAGCCTCTTGCCCTCCAAGCTCTTCTCCTCAAAGATCTACCCACCAAGGCTTAAAACACACAAGGAAGTAGCACCACACGGATTAGGGTTTTCTTAGACTATCAAAGGACTGTAAAGAATCCAAGGGAGGCTTATGATTCTTTAAATAGGGTGCACAATCCCGGAATTTAGGGTTTCATCTGCCAGCTCCTACTCGTCGAGTCCCCTCTTGTACTCGGCGAGTAGGTCATTAAATTTCACAGACCAACCCGCTACTACTCGACGAGTAGGGAGACTAACTCGTCGAGTAGATCTAAAAACTCAAAGGATTTGATATTATTAATACCTCAGAATCGGGACATTACAACTCTCCCCCACTTGAACTAGGCTTCATTCTCAAAGTTTGTTGATCCAAACAAATCCGGATAGAACCCTCGCATTTCGTCTTCCGATTCCCAAGTCCATTTGGAACCCTTTCGGTGCTGCCATTGCACCTTTACCAACCTCTCCTCCTTATTCCGAAGTCTCTTCGTCTTCCTGCCTAAAATAGCTACTGGCCTCTCAACATAATTCAGGCTCCCATCCAACTGTATGTCATCCAAGGATATGACTGAGGACTTGTCGGCAACACACTTCCGAAGCTGAGACACATGAAAGGTGTTGTGAATCCGACTAAGCTCCTCTGGGAGCTCTAAACGATATGTCACCTTGCCCACCTCGGCTATGATCCTAAACGGGCCTATGAACCGAGGCCCCAATTTAACCCTCTTACGGAACCGGATAATCCCTTTCCAGGATGAGACCTTTAGAAAAAAATTCCCCTACCTGAAACTCTAGGTCCGATCGTCGCCGGTCAGCATAACTCTTCTAACGACTCTGCGCGACTCGCAACCGGTCGCGCACCTGCTGAATCAGCCCAGTGGTCTCGAGTACCACCTCCGTGCTCCCCATGATGCGATGCCCAACCTCGTCCCAGCATACTGGGGTCCTACACCTCCATCCATATAATATCTCGAATGGAGCTCGGTCAATACTAGCATGATAACTATTTGTAACACCAGATTCTTGGTACGATTCCTGTTTATGTATTTTTCTCATTTTTCCTTGGACTCGGCGAGTTGGAGGCCCAACTCACCTAGTAGGGGCGATTTTGGCACAGGATTTAAGTGAGGGACTCGGCGAGTCGGGTCCCAGACTCGGCGAGTCCATGTTGGACGAGTAAAACCCTAACCCGGGTGTTTGCACCCTATTTAAACACTCTAACTTGACCTCCTTTATCCCTAACACTTCCAGAGAGCTGTAGAGCGAAACCCTAGCCCCCATATTGTTCTTGTGAGTGATTTTTGGCTTTGTGAAGGAAGTTTGGAGCTTAGAAGAAGGAGGAGGTTGAAGAGTGCAAGGATGGGAAGTAGATCCGAAATCTACACTGTGAGAAGCTTTCATTCAGGTAGAAAAGTTCCTACCTTGATCACTAGTTCATTAGATCCCCTTTTTGTCCCTAATTGGTGGTTTTCAAGCCTTAAAACCTCAAACTCCATGTGTTATGCTCTATGTTCTGAAAGGACTTCAGATCTGGACCTTATGGACATCTTAGAAGTGTAAAGTCTCTGTGGTTGAAATGATTGAGGTCCCTATTGTGTGTATGACCTCATAAAGAGCTTGGAATTTCCTTTTTGAGCTCATAGGGCCATGCATGCACGTAAAGTTTGCAACTTTACGTGATAAGCATGCCCTAGGATCTTAGATCTATGTTTTGGAACCGTTGCATGTATCAAATTTGATCTGTATGGGAGGAGGGTTGAAGGGACTCGGCGAGTTCCAAAGTGGACTCGGCGAGTTCTATGAAGATGGTCCTAGACTCGACGAGTTGGATGAACGACTCAGCGAGTCCTATGAAGATTGCCTGGAACTCGACGAGTTGTTCTTCAAACTCGGCGAGTCATATGAACTGTTACTGAGTTAAGAAGGGTTTAAGTGTAGAAGGTCCAACTCTTCGTAGCTGCACGCGGAGTTAGCAATTTAACGTGTAGCAATAATCCCAGAAACCCAAATCCTCAAGATGGATGCTCTGGTGAGGATTTGGAAGCGAGTAGGAGATCTGCTCGTGGGACTCGGTGAGTTGTTCTCGGACTCGGCGAGTCGGATCGCGAGTCAGTCTAATCATCCCAAGAAGTGAGTTAAGGGTGACTCAGTGAGTGGGAAGAGATACTTGATGAGTTAGTACTGGGATAGTAGGAGAGGGACTCGGCGAGTCTGTGCCATGACTCGGCGAGTACAGTCAACTGGAAATACTTTGACCAAGGTGTTGACCTTGGACCAGGGGTAGGTCAGTTATTTGACCTAAGGGTATTTATGAGTGACTAATCTATGTTTATGGATTTATAGCCGGAGGATTACTGGTGTAGCAGTCAGATGTCTAGCAAGCAGACTTTCAGCAGCTACTTTTCGAGGTGAGTTACCTTCCAGTAGCGGTGGGTCTAAGGCCACAATGTCGGCCCACCAGTAGGAGTTGTATGTTAGATGATTGTCTTTGTGATATCATCTAGGTTTGCTACTACCTGATATGTTATATGTGATAGTAGTAGAGTTCGGTTGTTAGGACCGAAGGGTAGGTCAGACACCCCAGATATGTCTGACAGTATGTGATGATATGTTTATATGCTGGCATGATATGTTATGATATATGTGATCGTAGCATTAGGGGGTGAAATAGTCCCCGGTAGTCGGGTGAAATAGACCGACGGGTACGTCAAGCACCCCAGAATGGCTTGACCTGGGTAAGTCATACACCCCAGAATTGTCTGACAGTACATTATGTTATGCTCTGTGGTAGTAGTAGGGGTGATATAGTCCCCGGTAGTCGGGTGCAATAGACCGACGGGTACGTCAAGCACCCCATAATGGCTTGACCTGGGTATGTCAAACACCCCAGAATGGTTTGACCTGGGTACGTCAAACACCCTAGAATGGTTCGACCTGGGTAAGGCAGGCGCCCCGGAATTGCCTGCTAGTATATTGTATGGTATGTGGTATGTTGGGGGAACTCACTAAGCTTCGTGCTTACAGTTTACAGTTTTGGTTCCAGGTACCTCTTCAGCTAGGGGGAAGGAGCTGGCGCGGGCATATCACACACACACTCTTGTTTTTCCGCATTATGGATTTTTCTGGGATGTACTCTGACATATTATTATGATGTGGCTGGTTTTCAGACATGAAGCATTACTATGAAACTTTTATATCGAAGTTTTTATGAATTGACATACTTAAAAATTAAATTTTTGGCCTGTATTTTTGGGATGTTACACTATTATTATACGAAAACTCAGCCAGTGGGAGGTCCGTATCCTTACTTCCCCCAAAATCCAGCACACATGCTCGCAGCATATCCTCCAGTGTTTGGATGGTCCTCTCACTCTGGCCGTCGGTCTGGGGGCCACCAATAGCTCAGCCTCAAATCCCTATACATTTTTGTTGCACCTGGATGTATAGAAAATTTGGACTTATGCGCCTCCTCTAACAACCTCTGTCTCACTCCTCTTTTCATCGGCACCCATACTCGGCGACACTGCTTCAACAAGTCGCGCCTATCCTTAACAAACAAAGGATACTGCCCCCGAATTCTCTACAATTTCCAGTTCTCTTTCTTCACCCCCTCGACCTGAGCCTCTCGAATCATGTCTAACAAAGGTGGACTTATAGTCGCCCTCATGCAAATACCCCCGATCGGCGTCTCCGTCTCCTTGCGACTCAACGCATCGTCCACCATGTTGGCCTTCCCTAGATGGTATAGGATCTCACAATCATAATCCTTCAACACATCCAACCATCTTTTCTACTGCATATTTAGGTTCTGCTGATCCATCAAATACTTTAGACTCTTGTGATCGGTATAAATAATGAATCTCACCCCATACAAATAATGCCTCCAAATCTTGAGGTCAAACACCACTGCCCCCAGCTCCAGGTCATGTAGGTCTTGCATGGGGTAATTTGCCTCGTGAGGCTTCACCTGCCTCGAAGCATACGCAATCACATGCTCTCTCTGTATCAATACTGCACCCAACCTTGAAATCTATGCATCACCATATACCACGAAATCATCCAACCCCTCGGGCAGTACTAAGATTGGAGCCTCGCATAACCTCTGCCTCAAGGTCTCAAAAGCCCTCTGCTGATGCACATCCCATCGAAAAGCCACATTCTTCTTGGTCAAACATGTCAAGGGCACAACAATCTTGGAGAAATCCTGGATAAATCTCCGATAATAACCCGCTAAACCCAAGAAGCTACGAATCTCCGAGGCATTCCTCGGTACTTCCCATCGCATTATAGCCTCCACCTTCGCTGGGTCAACCGAAATACCTTCCTGATTGATGACGTGCCCCAAAAACTGCACTTCCTGTAACCAGAATTCACATTTGGAAAACTTCGCATAAAGCTTCTCCGCCCTCAAGGTCTCCAGCACCTCCCACAAATGTTGCTCATGCTGTTCCCTGGTCTTGGAGTAAACCAGGATATCATCAATAAAGTCGATCACCGACTGATCTAGCATCGGTCTGCACACCCGGTTCATTAGGTCCATGAACGCTGTCGGAGCATTGGTGAGCCCAAATTGCATCACCACGAACTCGTAACGCCCATAACGAGTCCTGAAAGCTGTCTTCAGTATATCCTCATCCCGAATCCTCATATGATGATACCCGGACCGAAGATCAATCTTGGAGAACCAAGATGCACCCTGAAGCTGATCAAATAAGTCGTCAATCCTAGGCAAGGGATAGCGGTTCTTCACCGTCAGCTTATTTAGCTCCCTATAATCGATGCACATCCTGTACGACCCGTCCTTCTTTTTCATGAAAAGGATCAGTGCTCCTCATGGAGAACTACTCGGACAGATGAACCCTCGGTCTATTAGCTCTTGAAGTTGTGCAGATAGCTCTTGCATCTTAGGTGGCGCCAACCGTTATGGTGCCTTCGCTATCGGGGCGCTACCCGACACTAAATCGATGCGAAACTCCACATGCGTTTCCGGAGGCACTCCAGGTAACTCTTCGGGAAAAACGTCCCGAAAGTCCTGCACTACTGGCACACTGTCAATATTCGTCACTTCCTCCACTCGTGTATCCGAAACACAAGCAAAAAATCCTTTGCAACCCTGCAGCAAAAACCTCGTCACCTTCGCGGCTGAACAGAGGGTTGGGCCCTACGAGGCCCTTCACCCTGGATAACTAGTTCTCCCCCCTTTGGGTTCGAACCCGAACCAACTGCCACTCACAATCGACCATAGCCCCATTGGCCCCCAACCAGTCCATCCTAATGATCATCTTCAGTCCCCGCAACGGTATGGGAATTAAATCAACGCGAAACCTATCGCCATGCACATTCAGGACACAGTCCTGATATACCCTTGCAGCACTCACAGTGCGATCATCTGCAATCTCCACCTCGATCGGGGTATCCAGAGTCCTCGGCGCGTCTCGGAACTTCTTGCTAAGCGCAAGAGACACAAAAGATCGGGTAGCTGCCGAATCGAACAGGACATGGGCCGACATACCATTGACCAGAAAGGTCCGTATACAAGGCATAATACGCAAATATAAATAAGCATTTAACATAAATAAGATAGAGAAGAATGAACACATACCAGCCACGACGTCTGGCGTTGCCCGAGCCTCCTCGGTAGTCAACTGAAATGCGCGGCTCTTCACCGCTGGAGCTTCTGCCTTGAAAGGGCGGCCATCGGTAATCCTCATAGTGGCGGGTGCGGGCGCCACCACCGGTCCTCCTCCTCCTCCCTGCAACTTCGGGCAGTCGACCTTCTTGGGGCAATCCTTACTCATGTTGCCCTGTTGGCCACAAGAGTAGCATCCTGACGTCACGGCTGTCCGACAAGCCCCACTATGAAACCTCCCACACTTGGCACACCGGCCCCGGCCCTGCTGGCCCTTACCTGAAGAATCAGAGGGCTTAGACTTCTTAGCCTGAGCCCCCGCTGCCTATACCTGCTCAGTCTTCCGCTTCGTGCGGGACTCTAACTCCATCTCCCTCTCACGGGCCTTCTCCACTATCTCGTTCAAGGTTTTTCACCCTGTAAAGCTCACAAATTCCCGAATATCATCCTTCAGCATAGAATGATATCGGGTCCTTGTCATGTCCTCATCCGTAGCATACTGAGGAATCAACAAAACTCGCTCTCGAAACTTGGCGGTGATCTCCGCCGCAGTCTCAGTGGTCTGCTGCAGATCATGAAACTCCCTCACCATCCGTTGCACCTCAATAGGCGGTGCGAACTCTAGATCGAAGCGTCGAAAAAACTCAGCCCACGACATATCAACCACACCGGCTGCTCCCACCTGACTAGTAACCTCGCCCCACCAATCTCGGGCCCTATCCCTCAGCATACAGGAAGCAAATCCAACCTTTGCCTCCTCCGGGCAAGAACTCGTGCGTTGGGCATTCTCAATGTCAGCTACCTGGCGTCTGCTCACAATGGGATCCTTGACCCCGAAAAACTCTGGAGCTCCACATGCCTTGAACTCCCTAAACGAGGGGGTTCGAGCTCCACTCTGACCCGCAGCAACATCGGCCTTGAATGCTCTAAGTCCCTCCTCCATGATTTCCATCATGCCCTCCTTGACCGTCCCAAACATGATTGGGGTAGCGTCAAGGATGCCCCTCGTAACTCTTGCCCGCAATCAGCTCATGCAGCCTTTCATCAATACCATCAGTAGGAACGCCTGACCCAGCCCCGGATCCCAATCCCGATCCTGATCCCCCTGATCCAAGTCATGTCACCACCATGTTGAACTGAAATACTATAAAACATAATGATCAAGATACCCATAAAGAGGGTACTTCCAAACCTTTTTCCCTTGGAATTTTCCAGGTAGAACATGGATTTGGGTATGGGTCCTGTGCTTCCAGTAGTACGGGCCCAATACTACCTTCCACACCTACATGTACCTTTCCCCCACTACTTTACCTAGTAATTCCAAACTGACCCAACACAAAACCACGCCCCACAACTCTCGCACGAATCAACCCTGGATGCCCTATGATTGTCCTACTTATAACAATCAAACTAATCACAACAGGTTGCTTTTATGCATGCAAATTATACAAAGAAGGGATCAAATAGACTTTGAATAAGAGATTCTACCCCTAAGACCACATCCAAACAAGGAAAAGAAAATAAGGATAAATCAATCATTCTGAGGCTATCAGCTCCTAACCATATATAATTTTAAAAACATACACTTAGCAGTTTCATATAATCGACAAAGCTCACTATCGATATAACATGGCTATTTAAATTGGGAAAGTACTAACTTTGCACGACTGATCACGCGTGTTGCACTCTCATCTTTTTGGGTTTCTTTTAAATTTCTTTTTAGGTTACTTTTAAAAACATTTTACCACTTCCCTAGTTTGAGTCCCGACACACCCGAGAATGTGTCCGAATCCCTCAAACCAAGGCTCTGATACCAACGTGTAACAACCCAATTTTTACAAAGAAATTTTTTATTTTCAATTAATCAAACCAACCTCATAAACCGTAGATTCCCAAAACATTTGTTTTCCAAATCACATTTATTACATCATTTTTTTTCTTTTTAAAAACATAAGAGGGTCCCAAACATACTAAAAAGAGAGATAGAGTGCACGCCATGTCATCACGCCTTGCCCTTGCCCTTGGGCTCAGAAGTACCTGAAACAAATCAACAACCTGTAAGCGAAATCCTTAGTGAGTTTCCCAGAGCATATCACACACAATCATATGCACATATCCTGATAGCAGATAAAGCTATAAACATACCACAAAAACCATGTAATACGATTCAACAAGAATTCCATGGGATACCCCACATGGTCTTTACCTAGGACTGCCATGGGTTACCCCACATGGTCTTATATCCAATGTCATGGGCTACCCCACATGGTCTTTACCTAGGAATGCCATCGGCTACCCCACATGGTCTTATATCCAATGCCACGGGCTCCCCTCGGGGTCTTTCATGCCTATATAATATCACATAACATATCAATTAATAAAAGAATGGCACACACATAACATGTTCACATAATGGGTCGGCCTTGGTGCCTTAGACCCATAGGTATGGTGAGAAGACTCACCTGACATGAATGCTGAACTGACACTTTGTGACCAAATATGCCCCACGTGCTGCTCCAACTCAACTGCTTAAAAGTGTCATACCATAACTAGTCATTACCCCCCCCCCCCCCAAAGTCAACCCCGGTCAACTTCAGTCAAGGTCAAGTCAACAGTCCAGGTTGACCCTAACTCGCCGAGTACATCTAGTGACTCGCCGAGTTTCTCGGGATATAGCCCACTCGCCGAGTCACCGGGGTGGCTCATCGAGTTCCTAAGGTTTGATCGAAATTCTAAGGCTACCAGTCGAGTTTTCCCCTCTTGTGACTCGACAAGATCACATGCATCATCAGCTGGGGAAAACCTTAACCGACTCGCCGAGTTGTTCCTTCAACTCGTCGAGTCTACGAATATCTTCATCGGACTCGCCAAGTTAATACCTTCAATAATGCTAATCTGAGGTAGACTTCTGATTCCTTGCTCCTAGCCTCTTGCCCTCCAAGCTCTTCTCCTCAAAGATCCACCCACCAAGGCTTAAAACACACAAGGAAGTAGCACCACACGGATTAGGGTTTTCTTAGACTATCAAAGGACTGTAAAGAATCCAAGGGAGGCTTATGATTCTTTAAATAGGGTGCACAATCCCGGAATTTAGGGTTTCATCTGCCAGCTCCTACTCGTCGAGTCCCCTCTTGTACTCGGCGAGTAGGTCATTAAATTTCACGGACCAACCCACTACTATTCGACGAGTAGGGAGACTAACTCGTTGAGTAGATCTAAAAACTCAAAGGATTCGATATTGTTAATACTTGAGCATTAGGACGTTACATCAACTTTATTTATAGTATTACAAATGGTTGCTAATATGTCAGCATTTTTGTTAATTTGTTAAATATGTACTAATTCAAATAAATATTTATGTCATTCTTAATTTATTTTTGCATATAAACAAGTGTTAAATGATTTAGACGATTATATTTAGCTCAAACTCATTATATCACAGTGAACTTATATTGACCAGTTTCAATGATTATCGGATGCAACATTAACGACCTGGTCGGTCTCAAAGTAAGTAAAGTTGACTAGGTCACTTTCATACCCGCTTTGGTTTGTTAAAAATGAGTCATGGTCGGTCTCAGACTAACTATGGTAAAGTCCAAGAGTGTTCAAAATAAATTTGGTAATGGTTAATCTGAATATATAAGCTCTAAGACGACTTGCAGCATACTTATGTTTATGTTTTTGAACTGTACTACTTAGAAAAATTATTTTTGTTTTCGGGTGTTGTCCTTTGGAGCCACCGAAAGAGGCTCTATGATTTTTCTAAAAACAGTGACATAATTGTTAGAACTAGTAAAGGCAGTCTACAAGTTTATTAATACTTTGTAACATGTTGAGCAAAGTGTATAACAATGTTTAGCTACCTACATCTTGATTGTATTTCTTGTTAGTTTACCTTCATGAAATAGAATTAGTCATTCATCATAAGGATTTTCATTCATTCCAAACATATATGATAAACTATAATAGGTATAGTTTATGGTTCGTTACACTACAAATTCACTATGAAAGGTTTCCATTTACACTACAAAAAGGGTTTTCATTTACACTACACGTAAACTCGTTGAATCAAATTTGTGAGACGATACTTCATTGTATTCTTTAGAGTACTGGTTAAAGTCCTGTATTATAACCATAGTCTCCTGTAGGGAGAGCGTGATACTTGTATATAGATCTATATTGGGACTGACAATCCCGCACCTTAGCTGCACGCAACAGCTAGACCGGTAGGTCTGGGGTGACAAATGTCAAAACATTCTGACGCCCGAAGTATGTCGTAACAGGCTTAATATGTAAATTGCACGGTTATAATAACTCACGTAGGGAAACAACGACACATATAGTGTAAGGGAATTCTTACATTCAAAGGGTTTTATTTATTTAAAACTGCATATACTATCATAAGTATTGAAAATACTTGTACATTTCGGTCTTTGGGTCTTAAGACTACAACTCATATTATAAGGAAAATATTGGATTTTTCTTGAACATACACTACATTTAGAAAGAAAGGTTTTCAACTCTACATACAAAGGCTTATGCACTCGCCAACTTAATTGTTGACACTCTTTCAAAATTACATGTATTCTCAGGTAATCAATAAAAATAGGTAACTACCAGCTTTTGAGGATGGAACGCTACGGCGTCAGACAAACCATTTTATCATTATATTGTAATCGATTTTGAAACATGTAACTCATGAAACCATGTAACTTTCTCGATTATATTTATGATGGTTGTATTTATTTTGATCATTATTATACTCGTTGTTATGATACTATACATGAAGTCCTCCACCCCCGGACGTTTCTGCCCTCCTTGGTTTGGGCGTGTGACAGATTGGTATCAGAGCATTGTTTATAGTGAATTAAATATATTGAAACACATAAGATATACCAATTATAAATGCATTTAGGACTAAAAATCTCTGATTAAACATTTTTCATACAACTATACTTTTAGAAATAAAATGTTTTCTTTCTAAAAGTATAAGTACATGCATACATGCTAGTATAGTGTCGTAACTAGGAAAATACATAGTAAAAGAGGATGATTTGTACGCTGTGAGTATGCCTTGGGATATGTAATCAAGTCTGGGATGAATATAGCCTGATCAACTATATTTGTCCGAGAAGTGACCCGCATATGCTGGGGGATAGACGTAGTGGACAACAAGTCTAACAACCTACCATCACCCCTACAAGCAATACACTAAGAACCGAACATAACATTTAAAATACTATACGAGTATTTTATGTTACTATAGAGCAATATTTCAAGATTCATTATGTACCTCTTACACCCCCTATTCTCGCACAAACGTCATGGCAGGATTCCACTTACCAGGAGACCCCTACTTCCCGAACCAAGGAAACGGGGGATGGATAGAAGAGGAACCATAAGAAGACCCTGAGGAAGTGTTCAAGGAAGAACCTGAAGAAGATCCCAATGAGGACCCCGACAAAATCGAAGAGGAAGGGCTTGAAGAAGATGAACTTGAAGAGGAACTGGAGGAAGAAGAAGATGAAGAGGAGCCGGAAGTTATCAACCCTCCTTATGTTGCCAGAGTTCCTGCAAACCGGTTCGACTACAATGGGCCCATGCCCAAATGGGTGGCAGGCATCGAGAGGTGGAGTCGTCACCAGCGACAGCGTTCACCTTTGGGGGAACAACGAGGGTACTATGACCTCAACCATGGTCGACCAGGTGACAAAGCCCTCCTGGTCGTGATCCAACAACTCACAAACCTCGAGGATCAAAATAGAGAAACGGTAAATCGAGTTCGGGAGCTGAGCGTTGCTGTGGAAGCCACCAACACGCATACTCGAGACCTGGAAAAAGACTACTATCCCTTGGACCAGCTAATTGAGGACATTGCTGCCGCTCGAGCGGAGGTAAGGGAGTATCAGGAAAGGCACTCGGCTCTCGAGAAGAGAGTGATCGTAGCCGAGCGTCGGTTAGCAAATCTACAGGGCGCCTCGACTTCGTCTCAAGGACCGCAGGGGACTGGTCGTCATGAGTAGGTTTCATATTACTCACAAATCTTTATATATTAGTTTATGAGTATGCGTTGGTGATGCTCTTCTCTATGTGTAGGTTCAATCTTGCGATTAAGTGATTACACTAGTCGAAGGATTGTAATATTGTCAAAATTTTCCTTGTATTGATGTGATGTAGACCTGCTTCAAGGTCAAATTTTCCAAACACTATGTACTAAATCATATCAATGAAATTGGCAAGCATATTATATTTCATTGGGGGTACCACCACTAAATTCATAAGAGTGTATATCGTTACTAATGGTGAATCTACGATTACTTAGTGTATGCAGTAACGTTGTATGTAATTAAGATTCCATCGATTTAGGAATGGTGGTTCCGCTTTAGGTCTTGTTCCTTGTTTGGTTGTGGGCTTAGGGAAGACCCATTAGATTCAAGGATCTATTCAACCTTAGTTATACACAACTGGCATACACCAAGCGATTGTAGAAAGACCTAGTATGGATCAAGTCACAAGATTTCAATAAGACATTACTATTAAATTCATAAGTTCAATCATATGGACTTCCATTATGAATTGCTTGCAAATACTTTAAAGTCAGGACATAATACAAATAACCTAGTTCAATAACAACCGGCTTGTCGCTACTATTAAAGGCTTACCATCTTTTTGTCTTTAAAAACTTGTTGCAGAAATATGCCACCGCAGAAAAATCCCAAGCCTTCCCACAATGCAGCACCGCCACCTTCGCCACCATCTCCGCCACCACTTCCACAGTTTGACCCCGTCATGGTCCAAGCTGCCGTAACAGCAGCCATGGCAGCCACAATATCACAATTCGGTACAAATGGTGCTGGTGGATCGGGAAATGGCACTACAAACTCTAAGCAGGGAGACAGTCAGGGACGCTCAAAGGAATATTCCTACAAATATTTCACAAATGTCAAACCCAAATCCTTCAATGGAAGCGGGGGCGTCATCACTCTGATGCAATGGTTAATGCAAGACTGAATCAATCTTCGAGATTTATGCGTGCCCTGAAGTTAGCAAAGTCAAATTTGCAGCCTGCACTTTCAATGACCGAGCCCTTACCTGGTGGAACAGTCATGTAAAGTAATTGAATCTCCCAGTGGCGAATGCAATGAGTTGGGAGGATTTGAAGACCCTAATGCTAGCTGAATATTTCCCAAGGGGCGAGGTTCAGAAATTGGAACAGGAACTCTGGGGCCTCAGGATGACTGGTTCTGACATCACATCTTACACGGACAGGTTCAACGATCTGGCCATACTATGTCCCGGGATGGTAATCCCGGAGAGTAAAAAGGTGGAGAAATACATCTGGGTACTAACCCCCCAGATTCAAGGGAACGTGTTGGCTTCAAAATCGACTACATTTTACAGTGCCAAATAGTTGCCACATCAACTAATAGACCACAGGGCCAGCCATGACACTGTGGCGGCCACCCCCGAGCAAGAGAAAGGGGGAAACAACAAAAGGAAGTTCTGGAACAACAAGAAGAGCCAGCCGGCCCACGATTGCGCCAAGAAACAACAAATAGTGGCAGTTCGCGCTGCTACTACCCCCGCCGCTCCATCACCCCTAAGGCAGTATGCTGGAACCCTCCCAAAATGTAACAAGTGCAGATTTCACTACACCGGCCCTTGTCGAGAGATGCACTGCAGCAACTGCAACAAGAAAGGGCATACCGCCCAATTTTGCAAGGCGCCAGCCCATCAAGCCACCCCGGATGCCAACGCCGGGGCAAGCCAAGCCTGCTACGGTTGTGGGGAGACCGGGAACTACAAAAGAGACTGCCCAAGGGCAAGAAACGCAAATGTTGTCGGTGCTGGAAGGGTCTTGACATTAGGGCACGGGGAAGCAATGGAAGATCCCACGGTGGTTACCCGTACGTTTCTCCTCAATAACTCATATGCATGCATATTATTCAATAGTGGAGTAGAGAGGAGTTTTGTTAGCCACCGATTCAAACAATTACTAAAACAAAATCCCCAATCACTAAAAGATACATACGTCGTAGAAATGGAAAATGCAAAGGCAGAGAGTACTAACGATATATACACAGGGTGTACCCTCACTCTAGACAACCATTCATTCAAAATCGATCTAATGCATGTTTCAATGAAAGGCTTTGACATCATCATTGGCTTGGATTGGTTAAGCTCAAATCGTGCCGAAATTCTGTGTTACGAAAGGGTCGTTCGCCTTAATCTTCCAAATGGAAGAACTCTCATCATTTATGGCGACAAACCTAGCACAAACCTACAAATCATCTCTTGCGTCAAAGCCCAAAAGTATCTCCACAAGGAATACCTCGCCTTCTTAGCCCATGTAGTAGATAAGAAGCAAGAGGTGAGAGAAATCAAGGACATTCCGGAGGTCTGTAATTTCCCGGATGTATTTCCAAAAGACCTTCCTGGAGTTCCACCCGCACGACAAGTCGAGTTCTGAATCGACCTAATCCCCGGAGCTACCCCCATATCCAAAGCGCCATACCGTCTAGCGCCAGCCGAGATGCACTAATTATCCAACTAACTAAATGAACTACTAAGAAAAGGGTTGATCAGACCGAGCTTCTCGCCTTGGGGAGTGCTAGTACTGTTTGTGAAAAAGAAGGATGGATCATTCTGCATGTCCATCGACTTCCATGAACCGATACCCTATACCCCGAATCGACGACCTTTTCGACTAATTGCATGGAGGAACTTACTTCTAAAAAATCGATATGAGGTCGGGATACCATCAACTAAAGGTCCAGGAGGGGGATGTTCCTAAAACGGCGTTCAGGACCCGGTATGATCAATATGAGTTTGTAGTGATGCCTTTCGGATTAACAAACGCACCCGTAGTGTTCATGGACCTAATGAACCGGGTATGCCGGCCTTACTTAGATAAGCTCGTGATTGTCTTCATAGAAGACATATTGGTCTATTCAAGGAGAAAGGCAGAGCACAACCAATACCTACGACAAGTATTAGAGAAATTAAGGGCGGAGAAATTATATGCAAAATTCTCAAAGTGTGAATTTTGGATCCGAGAAGTGGGTTTCCTCGGACATGTGGTTAGCAAGGAAGGGATACATGTGGATCCTTCCAAAATCAAGGCAATCGTGGACTGGTAAGCACCAAGGATGCCTACAGAAGTCCGTCAATTCTTAGGCATCGCTGGCTACTGCCGAAGGTTCATCCAGAACTTCTCCAAGATCGCCAAACCACTTACGACCCTGACCCAAAAGGGTGTAACCTTCAACTGAGGAGAAAAGCAAGAAACCGCGTTCCAAACGTTAAAGCAAGACGTGTCCAGCGCTCTGATCTTATCCCCACCGGAAGGAACCGAAGACTTTGTGGTCTACTACGATGCGTCGAACCAGGTTCTTAGATGTGTGTTAATGCAACAAGGAAAGGTCATTACCTACGCCTTGATGCAACTAAAAATGCACGAGGTGAACTACGCCACACATGACCTCGAACTGGGAGCAGTAGTATTCGCCCTAAAGATCTGGAGGCACTACCTCTACGGAACGAAATGTACTATCTTCACCAATCACAAAAGCCTTCAGCACATCCTTAATCGAAAAGAGCTCAACATGAGATAGAGACAGTGGGTAGAGCTACTGAATGATTAAGAATACAAGATTCGTTATCACCCAGGCAAGGCCAATGTGGTAGCTGACACTCTAAGCCGAAAGGAATAATCAGGTCGTCGAGTAAAGTCATTAACCATGACAATCCATTCGCACCTATCCACCCAAATCAAAGAGGCTCAGCTGGAAGCTTTGAAACCAGAGAATGTAATAGGGGAGGCTTTAAGAGGAATGGATAAGAACCTGGAAGTCAGGGATGACGGAGTTCATTATCTCATGAATAGGATCTGGACACCGAAGTTCGGTGGATTCAGGGACATCATCATGAATAAAGCACACAAAACTCAATACTCTGTACATCCTGGTTCAGACAAGATGTATCTGGACCTTAAGAAGCTTTATTGGTGGCCGAACATGAAAGCTGAAATTGCCACCTTTGTGAGTAAGTGTCTGACTTGCGCCAAGGTCAAGGTAGAATACCAAAAGCCCTTGGGTTTGTTGCAACAACCAGAGATACCCAAATGGAAGTGGGAGTGGATCACAATGGATTTCATAACCAAGTTACCCAAGACAACGGGTGGTCTCGATACCATTTGGGTGGTCGTTGACAAGTTGACTAAATTCGCACACTTCCTGCCAATAAAGGAAACCGACACGATGGAAAAACTGGCCCGAATATACACTAAGGAAATAGTGAGATTGCATGGCGTACCAATGTCCATTATCTTTGACATGGATAGTTAATTTACCTCGCGGTTCTGGCAGACACTTCAAAAATCTCTGGTGACTAGGTTGGACATGAGTACAAACACTAGAAGACATGCTAATAGGTTGTGTGATAGATTTTGGTAAAGCTTGGGATACCCATTTACCACTTATCGAATTCTTATATAGTAACCGCTATCACACTAGCATCAAGGTTGCTCCATTCGAAGCCCTCTATGGCCACAAGTGTAAATCACTGTTGTGCTTGGCTGAAGTAGGTGGCACGCAACTAGATAAGGGACAAGTCCCTAACTACACTCTCACTGGCCCGTAAATCATAAGAGAAACGACTGAGAAGATTGTCCAAATCCGAGAACGATTAAAGGCTTCTAGAGACAGACAGAAAAGTTATGTGGATAACAGACGAAAGCCCTTGGAATTCCAGGTCGGAGACCGGGTGCTGCTAAATGTCTCGACTTGGAAGGGATTGTGTCACACCCCCAAACCAGAACGGCGGAAACGTTCGGGGGCGGAGGACGTCATGTCAAATATCATAACAATTGAATAGTAAAGAAAGTACACACCACCATAATATAAATATATTTGAAAAGTTTACATGATTGTATATGTTACATGTTTGCAAAAGAAATCAAAAACAATATGGTGATCCAAAATATGTTACTAACGCCAGCGCGTTAGTCTTCAAAAGTAGTTGCTACCTAGTCTAGCGGTTTCCTGAGAATACAAGTTATTTCAAAGAAAAAGTGTCAACATTTAAGTTGGTGAGTTCATAAGTGGTGTTTTGAGAAAATGTATGCCATTCGAAAGTGCTTGTATGTTTTCCAGAAAATCCCTTATTTTCTATTAGATGTATGAAATGAGTTTGAAAGATTGTTGTATGTACTATATGTATTTGAACCAGGAAAATCCCTTATTTTCCTAAAAGTGAAATGCAGTCTCAAATGACCAAGACTGTAAGCTATAAGAAACTATGACATGCTCAAAAGAATGATGTTGTAAATCGTTATTGTACAAAATGAATGTATTTGAACCAGGAAAATCCCTTATTTTCCTAAAAGTGAGGTGCAGTCTTATTGTTAAGTAAAACTAGTTGTGGAAGTGTTTTAACCTGAGTTTTGATCATGCCGATAATACCCTAGAATATAGTTATTACCCCTCGAGCATGATTGAGTTAAGTATTACTACGTGCATGAGTCATTGTTTCCGCGTGTTGTGAGTTCCTCATAACCATACTAGACGCAGTACCTAATGTTGACATTTGTCACCCCTAATGACGGACTGTAACTAACAGTCAGGGTGCGGAGTTGTCAGCCCCGTATAGATCTATACACACTTGTCACGCTCTCCCTCCAGGAGACTCTGGTTATAGGTGAGGACTTTCGTTTGGTACAAACAAATCCATATGCCATCACATGATTGCTAACAACAAGTTCACGAGGAATATGATGAAAATCGTTCGTATGAAATGATTTCGTTTTCTACCGTGTTACAAAAACGTGATGATGAGTTGAGTTTTCTTGTAAAAGCATCATGTTATATTTGAAATGGTTACTATTGATATGATGTAGTATGCAAACGTATAAATAAAACCTATTTCTATTTATAAAACATATTGTATCCCAAGAGGGTAAAGTTGTGTTGTGAGGTGTTTTGCATGATTATAACTTCATAAGATAGTTTAAAACAATAGTATGAAAAGTATATAAAAAGATCGATGTTTCACATGATTTTAGTTGTGTGTTTACTTGTATTCCCCCCCTTAAAAGTGTTTCAAAAGCATTTAAAGTGTGGTTGTAGGGGTATGAACTCACTTGATTGAAGTGGTTGATTTGAAGTAGTCGAGAAAAGAATCGAGCAGAACTTCGACAGGAAGAGTTGAAAACGCGGGAAAATCTCGGGACTCTCGGGAATCTCGGGAATCTCGGGAACACAAAACCTTCCTTCAGGACTTGAAGGTGAAAACCGGGGCTTTGGGAGGGTCTCGGGGGCTTAAACGCAGAGTTTCGGCGCGAGAAAGAAAGGAACTGAACAATGGAACTCGGAGCCCTTGAAATCTACTTATAGGGGCATTTTTGGGGTGTGCCACGTCGTGGCAAGTGATGGCCACGTCGTGGGGAGTCAAACCTATCCTCTTCCATTGATTGGACGCCCTCAGTCACTTGCCGGGTCGCGGCAAGCTTGTGCCACGTCGTGGGGCCTGACAGCCTCGGATTTTGGACCCCGAACTTGTAAAATCCATAACTTTCGCATACGAGCTCCGTTTTCGACGGTCTTTATATGCATGCGTAGCTAAAAATATGATCTACAACTCTCGTTCAGACTTCATCGGCAAATTTTGACTTTATTTTTAATTATTTATTTTTAACGGGCCGGGACACGAAAAGTCCGTTAAAATTCCATAACTTCTTCATCCGATGTCCGTTTTCGTCAGACTTTTTGCCGTTGCGCTACTAATGTTGAGACCTTCGATTCTCATTTAGGTTGTTTTGGTCAAAAGTATCTCGAGCTCTATTTCGAGTTTTTAGCTGTCTACTGTTATACCCGAACCTTGGAAAAATCATAACTTCCTCATACGAAGTCAGATTTGGACGTTCTTTTTATGTACGCTCACGGTTTGATGTTATCTATAACTTTTATTTAGATACTTAAGGCTAAAAACTATTGTATTGAAACTTCGCGTTTTTCGTTTAATCGGTGTTGCCGGTTTTGTCGGGAATTTTAGAATGGTTATAACTTCCTCGTTCTAACTCGGATTTTTGTGTTCTTTATATGTATGAAAACCTTGTTACAATATTTACCACTTAGTATAATCAATTACGGTTTTATAAAAGTTTAAATTTTGACCTGAATTTTGCTGTTGTTACAGATCGATACGTTTTAGAAAGCATGGAAAACTAAATCCAAGGTATATCGGCCCGTTCGAGATCCTCGCCAGGATTGGCCCGGTAGCGTACAAACTTCAACTACCATAAGAACTCAATAATGTACATCCTACATTTCATGTGTCCAACTTAAAGAAGTGTTTGTCCGACCTACGAACCCTCTCGCATACAACCTCCCTTTCACAGGCTCGTATCTTCCTACCCGGTTTTCGACCACTTTGGCATTTTAAGCCCGTTTTTGATGATTTTAACGTGGGAATTTCACCAAATTCGTATTTTCATCATTTTAAACCCTCCAAACTCATATTTTATTCCAATCTTCAGTCCATTCTCTCATTCAGACATTTTTAAGCCGAACTGAGGTCTCATGCTCCAGATCTAGCCTTCTAAGGCTGAAGTATCATGTAAAGTTGCAAACTTTACGTCCATGCATGGCATCTAGGGCTCAAAATGCCAAAACAAGCTCTATAGAGGGTTTAACGCATGAAAGTTGGCCAATAGCTTGACAAAGCTTGAATCTTTAGTACCAAGGGACCTCATATTGTCCAGATCTGAAGTTTCAACTCCATGGCAAGCTCTAACAACTTAAGGGCCTAAAGAAAGGATGGAAATGGCAATAAACTCCTAGTGAAGAGATCTAACCAAACAATGATCAAGGAGATTGCTTTTTACCTCCAAAAACCAGCTACCACTGAAAGAACACCAGATCCAAGGGCTTCTTCTCGTTCCAAGCCTTTTTCTCTTCAATCTCCTTCCAAAAATGCAGTAGAACATACAATCTTAGTCTTTCTCTCTCACCAATGATTCAATGAATACAACTCTTTTAGGGTTTCTCTCAGTGTGTCAAGATGATAAGGGAGATGGAAATAAAGGCTTAAGGTCCTTTAAATATGACACAAACCCTGAAAATTAGGGTTTTTACACTCAACTCCTACTCGTCGAGTTGGGATCCTCCAACTCGTCGAGTAGACTCTTAAAATCACGTAGCCATTTTAATTCTCTACTCTGCGAGTTGGGGCCTCCAACTCGTCGAGTTGCTCTGACAACATGAATATAAATTAATTTAATATTATAGCTGGGAGTCAGTATGTTACATCTAATCTCTTGAGAGCCTCCCCATGCTCAGCCTCCACCCTTTCGTTTTCTAACTTTGAAACCCTAGTCGTTGGTGTGATCCTTGAAGCTTTAAAGTGATATATCTAAGTGTTTTGGTGAAGAAGGAGAACTTGGAAGGCGTGCTTGAAGTCCATAGCATGTAAATCCATACTCTACTCTTCTTCAACATCTTCCATAAGGTATAAAGTCTAAACCTTGCTAATCCTATTGTTAGATCTTGCTTGTTGTGAGTTTGTATAAGTTTTTGTCCCTTAATCTTGGATCTAGGGGGTTTAAGCAACTCTGAACCTCAGGAGGATTGTCTCTTATCATTTCTGAGCTTTGTGAGCCATAAAAATGGGATCTTGGTCACTCTCATTCATCCATGCTTGATTTATTGAGCTTTTAGGTCATGTTTAAGACTTAGGGTTCGTATTTGTACTCCTTGTAGCCATGCAAAGGCATAAAGGTTGTGACTTTATCATTTAAGATGTCCATGAGGTTTAAATCTGAGATTTGGACGTTTGGCCTTAAGGCATTAAGGTCTTAATAGGAAAGTTGGCAAACAACACGATTATGCAGGGCGTAATCTTAGCTACGCCACACGTATCTTGGTTTGGCCCTGTTTTCCCATCAGAAAACTCTACGTAGTGCATGGAGAATGGGTACGAATGGCGTAACCCCAGAAGGCTAACTTTTGGTCTTTTTGGATGTTAAGTCTTCAGAGGTGGGTCCTATCCATGGAAGGGTAAAATTGTCTTTTACCCAAGTGGGTCAATCTGAACCAAGACTTGTGATTGGGGATTATTACCTAATTCTCATTGGATTAAGGTGATTAAGATTATAACTAAATTGGTATAAACTTTCAAATAGAAGCAAAGTCCTTTTTGGGTTGCCCTTATAACCATAAATAACTCGAAATGATATTAGGAGAGAAAGAGATAAATAATTTGTTAATATATTATGTGATGAATACATTAATCGGAAATAGATAATTGATATGTTAATTTTTTATGTAATTAATAAATTAACATGAGATCAATAGTTAAATAATTGGTTTGTTAGTTTATATGGTTAATAATATAATAAGAAATCAAGTAGAATTAATTAATTATTAATCAGAATTAATAAGAAATTAATTTGGGATTAATTGGAATTAATTAAAGGTGCATGGGGTGAATTTTAATTGTTCAATAGTTGAACAAAAAAAACAATTGTAGAACCCTCCATGGCATCGACGATTTTGGAGGGGTTGTTAGGGTTTTTGAACGCCTTTTGGTTGCATAAAAGGAAAGGATTTGAATTACGATTAAATCTATTATGTAATCAATTCAAATCTAGATTTGCTTGCAAGTTATCTAAACTATAAATAGGACCCATTTAGCTCATTATTTCCATTTATGAGATTCCTAAGAAGCATAGGAACGAAATTTCTATCCCTCTCCTTTCTCTCCTCTCCATTTTAGGGTTTCTAGGGTTTTGGGTGTGAGCCATTAGAGGCATAATATTTTTGGTACTTGCTTTCTAAAGACACAAAGGAAAGCATTAAATATTTATTTGCTATAATATATCTAAAGGTATGTAAACACTAATCCTTCTTGTATTTTTGAAATACCTAGGGTTTATTGGGGTTCTTCATGTTTATTGTTTATTGCTATCAATTAGAGAAAAACTAGATCCAAATATGTTGCATGTGAACTTAAGAGCTAAGTATTTTTCCGACTCATGCAAAGATTTATAACCTATAAAACCCATCGGTGGTATCAGAGCCATAATTTTGTAGTTGGTTGTGCATAATAATGAATAGATCAAAATTAGGGTTTATAGAAATTAAATCCTAAATGCTTAAAATTTCGACTTAGTTAGGGTTTCTTGAAACCCTAGCCTCCAACCCTTTTAAATTTCGAAATGGGTAGGGTTCCTTAGGGTTTTCTATTTTTCTTAATTGTTGTTTTAAAAGTCTTAAAATAGAATAATTAAAATAAGATAACCCATACCCTAACTTTCGAAAATTAGATAGGGTTATGGATTTGGATTAAATTTGAATTATTTAATTAATTTTTAATAAAAAATAATTATTTAATCCCTAAACGATTTAAACTAATTCAGTTAATAGTTTAATTAAAAGATAAAGACTAAATCATATTTGATTTAAATTAATTTAATTAAAAGTTATTTAAATGATAAAGATTAAATCATAATTAGTTTAAATTTAATTAAATTAAAAGTTTAATTTAGATAGATAATATTTAAACCTTGTATTTTGAAAAGTTTTAAAATACACCTTTTATATATATATATATATATATATATATATATATATATATATATATATATATATATATATATATAAAGTTAATTGCTATATATATAAGAAAATTCAGTCGAATCAATATTATGTCCCATTCACGAAACCATGTTATAAAGAGGGTATAAGGAAACGACCTATAAAATGATCGTTGAATATGTGTCTTTTTCACCCACCGCTATCCTGTGTGGTGGTAGGCGTTAGCCGAACGGGTTCAATATGACATAAAAGTATAATGATATTAAGTACTAGAACCTTCATATAAAATCCAACTCTACTTACATTATGAAAATGTGAGAAGTATGTTAACCCATGAAAAAGCACATCATGCTTTATATGTCGTTAGTGGAGCGCGTGTAATTAACCGACACACTAATAGGGACTATAAAGAGATATGATGGAGCATCTCAAAAATTATAATTGTTGATGGAGCATGTGTGGTTAACCAACACATCAATTTGGGATGATAAAAGACATCGAGGTTGCCAAGCGGGTTTAAATGGTTATTCACATCTCGTTTGTGATCCTAGGTATACCGGTCACAAAAGTGAGAGCATAATCCAACATTAAACATGTCATTGATAAGATTCAATGAATCTCAAAAGATCTAAGAGTTTCAGAAGATTAAATTCGGTAAAAGCCTTATCTACCTAAAATAGATTTGAATTCTACTATGACGTCCCTCTTCAAAGTTCTAATCGAAAATATGGATCCAAGCCTTAATGTAAATTTATGGATTAATAATTAAGGATTAAAATCAACTAACTTGAATTCTATCTTCTCCTAATTATAGATGTTGAATCAAGACAATAATTATCTTCCTCATTCTTTTGGGAATGGTTTTCTTTTTCCTTCTGAAGATGATCGTCCACATTCTGATCAAGGTGAAAATGTTTTCCCATCTTCAGGTAATGGTGGAACTGGACATTATGTTTCTTCAAATCTTCCACCTCCTCTAGTGACTCTCCTAATGTCATATTTTCCTCAAGTTGAAAGATATGAAACTACTCAAACCCTATTGGCATGTAGACATCAAGATGGAAATTATGTTAGTGCGTATGTTCTGAAAATGAAATCTTACATTGACAAGTTGGATAGAATGGGTGTCGTTTTCCCAAGGGAGCAAGCCATTGATTTGGTTCTACCTGCGATTCCAAAGTCATATGATCAGTTCATTGAAAACTTGTATATGAAGAATATCGACATGACCCTATTTGATCTGACCCAAATGTTGATTAAGAGCACATCTGAAGTAGAGATGATTATAGGGTCCAATTCCAAGGTTTCCATGGACATTGCCAATGGTGAGAATGGTGGTCCAGAAAATACTTTTCTTCCCAATGGAAAGGGTTCATCCAAGATCAAACTGTTTGATTGTATGGTAAAGAGAAAATCTATTTTTGGGATCATTCCATGTGTTAACCCCAAAGACTCCATTTGTCTCTACTGCCAATCGAAGGGACATTGGTTGCGAAGCTGCCCAAAGTACCCGAAGGATCTTAGAGATGGTAAAGCCAATTCGTATGACTCTACTTCAGGTACATCCATTATCTAACTCCATTATTTTAACAAGTTCCCATTAATAGATTCTTAATACATGATGTGATGACCATATTTTGATGGTATTGCAGGATCTAAGAGAAAAAAGGAAGCTTAAGTAGAGTGACCTAAATCTGATCATGGGAAATGAACTTTTGTCACATGGTTTAATAGTCAGAATTTGGAGCTACTGCTAAGGAGTTAGGATAATTTAATAGATTGTTATTACTCTTAGGAGATGTTTAGAAACATAGTTTTTCATTTTATGCTTTGTAAGGATAAGTTCCAACTTTTCGTTTATTTCCAAAAAAAGTGCAATTTTGGTTTATCTGATTGCCTTATTTTATATTTCCTTGCAATGACATTTCTGAATGTTTTGGTTATGTTTCTAATATTATCAATATTAATTATGGATTTGATTCTTATTATATCACTTGTGGTATTGTCATAATTAACCGGGTGAAAGGAATTCTTATCATCAAGTTTCAAATTGGACAGAAACTTGGAGTCATGCAACTCGAATTATGTGATGCATGAGAATCTTCGTCATTGGAAAATTATAACTAATTCATTGATCACATGTTTATATGAGGCAAGTGAATGACTGATAGATCTAGTATATATTGATATGGACTAATCATATCCACCATAAAGGACGATAACTCTATTCATCATGATTTGCTGATCCTTTAGTAAATATGGTTGTGTTTATGAGATTAAGCATAATTCTAATACTTTGACAACATTCAAAGAGTAGCAGAACGAATAAAACAATCTATTAGGCAGAAAGATAACAGATTCTCCAATCTAAAAAGAAAAGAGAATGCTTTAGTATCATGTTTTATGATCATCTTAGTAATTGTGAAATTATATCACAATTGACTCCTCCAAGAACATCTTAGTGCAATTTTATAACTAAGAAGAGGAATCGAACATTATTGGAAATGGTTCAATCATAGCTAAGTCATAATTTGTTCCAACAAGTTTTAAAGTCATACTCTAGTAACTGTAAATCGTATCTTGAAACTCATTTCATACTAAGAAGGTTGATAACACCTCGCAGCATGTTAATTAATAAAGTTTTCTTACTCTAGCACATTTAGATTTGGAGTTTTGATGTTTTTCGTTGATCAAGAAACAAAAGATGAACTGAGAACAATTATAGGGAGTGTTTTCTTGTCGGGAATCCACACGAACTTTTGAATATTTGTTTTAGCTCGTCAAGGGAATGTTCTTTGAGAGAAAACTCATATGTTAAGAAGTTAGTCGGAGACATATTGATCTTTAGAGTTTCAAGAGTCAATCGCCAATAAACATTTAAGGTATTACTAGCACGCGACTTGAGGCTGATAACATTTTGTTTTTCGTTGACACATTCTTATTTCTGTTCCTTCTAGTTGAGTTGGCAATGCTTATGAGTTCTATGTTTTTCATTTAACTACAAAAGCAAAGCGTGATGGTTAGTGAAAGTGCATTTATCAATATGGGTCGCTTGTTAACAATATGGAAGAACTGGTAGTCCATTGAGCTACCAGAGGGTAAGAAATTTATAATAACGAAGTACAATCCATGAAGGAAAGCTAAATTTGAATTTGGTTTTGTCCTAAACCTTGTCTTATGATTGTAAGTTGGAAATGATAGATTCACATAGATGAGAACATCTCCACCATAAAATATAGGTAGCAAAGATTTCTCTATAATTCTTGAGAATGAGTATGAGGAAATACTTTCGCTTACATATTTTAAAAGATTTAAATAATATGGATATTGGTTGTGTTAATTGCATTCTCAAATTCACAATATGATTATGGTATCCTTCTTCATATTTTAAACTATGAGGAATGGCAAGGAATTGTTTGAACTTTAAACACATATTGTGACAACCCGAAGTTGTTCCATCGCCGTAACCCGTTCCGCCCGTAAAACCCGTCTTTAGCTATTCGTTCCAATTTCGTTTTTGGGCTAAGTTATTTAAATTTATATGTTCGTTATAATCTCATGAGTGTCTAAAACCTTTTTAAACTCATCTAAGTGGCCCAAATTATTTATTTATTTATTTAAAAAATTTTAGAATCGGTCCCGCAGGGTTACGACAACTTAATCGGGTGCGACCAAAAGCCCCGTTTAACGTCGGTATCGGGTAGAATTCCACCGTGTCCCAAACCCGAACCATATATAAAGTTGATTAAGCTTCATTTTGAAGCTTTTGCACTCTCTCACTACTCTCTCTAACCTCTCTCCTCAATCCAACTTCTTGATCCAAAATTACTCATTTCAAGCTCCAAATCACCAAGGTAACTATCCTAGCTCCTAGTATTGTTGGATTAGTGTTTAAGTCCATAACTATTTTGGTATGTACTTGACCCGATGGTGCATGGTCCTTTTGGGTTGCCTTCACCAAAGCAACTTGATAGGATGAATTATAGAGAGAGAGAGGATTAATTATGATTTATTAATATATTATGGGAATAATATATTAAAGGAGAAATCATATTGTTTAATTAATATTAGTCAATAATTAATTAAGAATTAATTTTGTGGCTAAAAGACATTAATTAAACTTAAGGGACTAGAACTGTCAATTGCATGATAGTTGAATATTGGGGTAATGGACTCCATATTAGAGGGGTGGACGAATTCTATGGGGAAACCCATTAGAAATCGTCCTAGGCCTCTAAGGAGGGAGTCCATGGGTTGCTTAGGGCCTAAGCAGTCAAATTAGGGTTTCCTTGTTAGATAACCCTAATAGCCTCACTATTTAAGGATCCCTAGAGCACAAAAAACGTGGCTAAGAGTTTCTTTAGGGTTTCCACACGTTTTTGGGTGCCTCATCTCTTATCATTCTTCATCCTCTTGCTCTTGGTGTTTATGAGCCATAAGAGGAGTGACACTTGTGACTCTAAGCTTTCTAAAGCCATTACAAGGATGATTTGAGTTGTTATTGCTATATTACAACAAGAGGTATGTAATCTAATCTTCTTGGTGAATTTCGAAAATAGTATGACTCATTAGGGTTTTATTATGTGTTCATAATGTTGTGTATCTAATAGTGAAAACATAGATCCAATTCTAGGGTTGCATGCACACATAGGATTGTTTGTATAAAACCCATCAGCGGTATCAGAGCCATTGGTTAACTTGTTTTCAGTTAGTTTATTCAATTGTATGAACTTGACAAATTAGGGTTTATAGCCATTAAACCCTAGGAGGCTATAGATTTCGAGATTAGGGTTTCCTAACCCTCATTTGCGAAAATATCATGAAAAGGTTTTATAAATCCTTTCCATTAGTCCAAGATTTCGAGATCTAGGGTTTGCAAACCCTTAGATTTCGAGATTAGCCTCCTTCCCAAGATAAGATCCTATATTTTAGGGATTTGGATTATCCCATATCTTGTAATTATCTTTTTATTATTAAATATGGTAATTAAAGATCTTGAAT
This sequence comes from Lactuca serriola, assembly GCF_051521515.1. Lineage (NCBI taxonomy): Eukaryota > Viridiplantae > Streptophyta > Magnoliopsida > Asterales > Asteraceae > Lactuca > Lactuca serriola. Next base: position 202,576,524 of record NC_136414.1, on the reverse strand, counting down.
TATCCCATCCCTTATTTTCGAGATTTAGAGAGGGATTCAAGGGATTAGGATATGTTAAATGTATAAATTGTAATTATCCTCATGATCTAGATAATCCCTTGTGATTTAATAATCTAAATTAATTGTTTAATTTATGGTAATTATTAAATCAAGAGTTTTAATATTTAAAACTTTAATTTAAATGTTTTAAATTCGAAAATTTTAAGTGAGATTAAAACCTAATTGTTTTGAAAAGTTTCAAAACTTGCCCTCAAGTTTTGGAATTTAAATTGTTGATTAATAGTTAATTTTGAAAGTCTAAATTCCAAAACCCTAATTTTGAAAAGTTCAAATTAAATCCTTATGGTTTTATTAAATTAATTAAGTGTATAATTAAAAAAGAGTTAATAAATCCATAATGATTTTGGTTAATTAAAAGTATAATTTAAACCACCTAGTATTTTAAAATTGTAAAATACACCCATTATACTATGTATAACATTAAAAGTTTAATATTATATATGTATAAGTAAAATGCTAGTCTTACCGTTAGTAGGCTTCATTCACGAAGCCGATCTATAAGGGGGGTATAAGGTTATGGCCTATAAAATGGCCGTTTAATGGGTGTCCTCTCTCACCCACCGCATCCTTGATTGATGGAGGGTCGTTAGCCGAACGGGTAGGATAGGGCAAACCCTTTCCATTAAAAGTATAATGAAGTATAAAGTAACTAAAAGTTTTACAAAATTCCCAATCTTGGTTACTTTAGGCAAAAGTGAATTGATGCAATTCCATGAAATTACACTTTGTACCCTTGCGAAGACGTTAGTGGAGCGTGTGTGGTTAACCGGCACACTAAATGGTTCTAAGCAAAGGTAGCAAAGGGTGACTCAATGTTTGTCATAGTTCGGTGGAGCATGTGTGGTTAACCGGCACATCGAATAGGTGACTGTAACATGTGGGGGCACCATGTAAGTTTGCATGGTTATTCACACCCGCTTTGTGATCCTCGGTATCCCGGTCACAAACAAGAGGGGGCATATCGAGATTTAAACATGCCATTGAAAATTTCAATGAATCTCAAAGGATCTAGGAGTTTTCATAGATTTAAAACTTAAATTTCTTTTTCGTTTTTCATGGTGGAAATTGGTAAATCGTCACTTACCTACCTTCAAATATTCTGCAACTAGATTACGGCATCCCTTTTCTAGGTTGTAGCATATTGTGTTGGGTCCTAGCCTTAATATCTCATTTGGGTGATTTATTAAGGACTCAATCAATCAACTAACTTGAATTTGTTTTCTCCTGTCATAGTATGACAACTATGGTATTCCCAAATCCCGTGGAACAAGCTTTCCATATGAAGATGATATTCCACGATTCGATCGAGGAACAAGAGATCATGCTTCACTTCCTCCACCTCCTCCAATTATTCTCCCTAACCCACAAGTTCGAAGGCTTGAAAAGTTCAAGCTCACTCAAGCCCTTTTGGCAAGTAAACACGAAGAAGGAAAGTCGGTGTGTGCACACGTCGTAGAGATGAAGTCACACATTGATAGGTTAAGAATGTTGGGATCCATTGTCCGTGAGGAGCTGGCTGTTGACTGGGTTCTTCAGTCACTTCCTAAATCATATAGTGAGTTCGTAAGAAAGTACTATATGATTAACCACAACGTGACCCTTATAGATCTCACCTACATGCTTATTGCTGCTGAATCAACAATGATTTAGCGCACTGGAAAAGCAAAGTTTATTGGTGAATCTTCCTTCTAGACTTCCTTGGATATAGGGAATGGAAACGAAAGTCATGCCATGATCGAAAAGTTTGATCATAAGAGAAAGGCAAAGTCTGAAGTAGTTCCATGTGCTATTCCAAAAGAGTCAATTTGCTTTTATTGCCAAAGAGAAGGGGCATTGGAGACAAAGTTGCCCTATTTACCTAAGAGATTTAAGAGATGGGAGAGTCAAACTGTATGGCTCTGCTTTAGGTAAATTCCATTAACTAACTCTTTTAAGTTCCTATTCTAGATTCTTAATACATGATGTGATAAGATTACATTTGATGTTTTGTAGAATCGAAGAAAAGAGAGGAAACTTAAGGGAAGAAGTGAGCGGAATCTAATCGTGAAGAAATGGATTTCGATCGCATTACTTGAAGATTAGATTCTTGAGCTACTACTTGGAGTTAGAATAAGATTGCTAAGAAATATGTATTAGCATAGTTTTTCAAAGAATTGCATTGTAAGGACAAATTTTTCCGCAATAAAATAAAATTTTGATTTTATATTATTTATTTATCCTTGCGATGGCGTGTATGAAAAATTGATGTTTTGAATGTTTCTATTATTAGCAATAATGGATTTGATTCTTAATTATGTGGAAATGTCGAGAATTTACCAAATAGGGAGAGTTTCTCATCACCCAAGTTTCAATTGGACAGAAACTTGGAATCATGCAACTTGGTTGCATGATGAATGAGAAATTTCATATTTGGAAATTAGACTAATTCGTTGACAAAGTGTCAAGTGAAGGACTAGGAGATCGAGTACACAAAGTTGTGTGTTGATCAAGTCCACCACAAGAGTAAGAAAGATATTCGTCCTGATTTACTAAAGGATTAGTAAATATGATTATACTTATAAGATTAAGTATAATTCTGAATTGATTGAAAGAGTTTCAATCAATAGCAGAACGAATAAGAAGAATCAAGTAGGCAGAAAGATGATAGTTTCTCTATTCTAAGAAGAAGGGAGAGTACCTTTTATTATGTTTTATGATAGGTCTTAATGATTAAGAACCATATCTCAATTGATCCTCTAAGTGAGTCTTAGTACAATTGTATGTCTGATAAGAGGAATTAAGAATTGAAGAAATGGTTAAATCAAGAAGTCAATCATACTTCATTCCAAAACAAGTCTTAGAGTTAAGATTGTGACATTGAGTGACAAGTCTTAAGAAGGTTTATAACATTCACCAAATGTGGAAAGTTGTGATGTCTTGGATAAGACAAAGAGCAACTAGGATCAATTTTGTGAAGTGTTTTGTTTTGATAAAAGCTACACTAACTCTTGAATATTTGTTTGTCGAGAAATGTTTATTGACAAGAGAATCTTATATGTCAAGGAGTCAGTGGGAGTCTTAATGGTCTTGAAAATTTCAAGAACTAATCAAGAGTAAACCTTATAGATCATCACTAGCACACGACTTGAGGTTCACAACCTATCGTGTTGACACTATCTTGTTTCTGTGTTGTTCCAATTGAGTTAATTATGCATGTGAGTTCTATGAGTTCTCATTTGAACGCATAAAAGGCAAGCACCTTGATCAATGAAAAGTACATTGATAGGAAAGGATGAGTTGCTTAACTGCTTGGAAGACATAGTGGGCACTTGTGTTACCATAAGGCAAGAAATCAAGATTAAGAATTCAGTCCATACGAGTTTGGATTTGTCGCAAATCTTGGTTTCGACAAATTCACATGGATAGGAACACATACACCATTAAAATCTAAGTGTCATAAGATTCCATCCTTCATGAAGATGACTGTGAGGAAATACTTTCACTAAGAGAGAGGTCAAGAAGATAGTGATTGTGAAAATTGGATTCTCGAATTTGATTATGGTTACGGTATCCCTTTCCATGATTCGAATTGTGAGATTTGGAAATTAGTCTGAATTGTTTAGACACACATATGAACTATCTTAGGAAAAGGTGTATAAGTTTAAGAAGCTTAGATAAAGGCTTATCGAGGAATCTGGTATTAGAAATCTGAAAGTTCAGTTTATTTCTGAATACATGCCAAAGCTAGTGGGAGGATAAGGGTTATGCTTATATGATAATAATCATCATGATAGTGGGAGCATAAATGTTATGCTTGTATGATTATTAAGGCAAGTATTGCAAGCTAGCAATATTAATTATAGAAAACAAGAGTTATACTTTGCAAAGTCGTAAGGGTTGAAAAGTTGTTTTGCTATAATTAAGGGAGAGAATATTATGCTTCATTTCAAATCTAAAGGCTTAGGTTATGGAATGTTAATAAATTTAGTCAAGGATACATAATGCGTTCTCAAAATTTCGATTATGATTATGGCATCCCTCTTCATAGTTCGAATTGTGAGAACGTGACACATTAAATATTATGGCAGAAGATTGATAAAGTATCGTATCTTTATGGAAGACATTATGCATCGTGTCCCATACGCTTCGGGTATAGGATTGATTGCAAGTGCTATAATATTTGACCATTCTAAAATTTTCCAAATGTCTAGCGCATTTAGAGGGAAAATGACAAGAATCGGTTTTGACTAAGATAATTAAACAACTATCAAAGGACGATCCAAAGCTCGCTGAGGATTGGTCGCTTGTAAGTAGTTGGAAGTATGGTATTGGATGGACCATATCGAAATTATTATGAATAAATAAGATTCTATAAAGAATGAGTTGTCATACGGAAAATATGGAAATGTTTCCATATTGGGAGTTGGATATTGAGAATCTGTATATGGATTAGAAACTTTTATGCAAGAAATGATGTTCAAAGGAATGTTCTTTGAGTGAGAGACATCATATCTATAGAATTGTTTCTTATAGAGATTGGCCAAGTCTTGATGATTTTGATCTATGACTTTACAAAAGAATCATTGCATAAAATGTTAGAATCTAGCATAAGTAACAAGAATTTGATATTCTTACACTTGTGATAGGGATTGGGAGTTGTGAAATGAGTATGATTGGAAATGTGTTCATTTGATCTATTTCACAAAGTAAGGAACATAGATAAAAATTGTGTGCATGGTAAGAGCATGGGACAAGTGTAGTAAAAAATTCAAGCAAGAAGTTGATTACCCGAAACAACAAATAATGACTAATCGATATGGTGATAAATAAAAGGTGTTTTATTTATACTCAAGGGTTTGGGACCATATAGGATTAGTATTATTCTTGTGTTTCACTTTGCATGTTTTGACTTCCTGAATAATTAATTATTTCAGAATAATCGAATTATTCGAACGGACCACAGTCGTTCATATGTTGGAAGTAGGTATGAATGAAGACTGTCGTGAATTGGTGTGTGGATTGTCTAAAGTGTATTAGACATAAGCAAATGTTTGCTGCAACGTTCATGAGTGCTTAGGAATATGATTTGAGCATTGGATTAAACCCATGATCGCTTGGATCACTTCATGGATTTTATCACGAGTGATTGGTGAGACGATAATATCTTATATTCTTGAAACCGAGATGTGTGAGTTGTATCTTGCGAATCGTTTACACATTGATAATATGTAAACGCACCAGTAACTTGGTGTCATAAAACATATTGTTGTGTGTGATTCGGTTAGTGAGTGCAAGCAAGCATTGAATCAAAGTTTATTCGTTCCTTTTATCCAAAGTGGAATGAAAGCGATATCTGTGGGCCCCTCGATGTTTAGTGATGACACCTAAGCGCTTGGCCAAGCCGGGACTAATTTGATGTGTTCAATTGTAGTCTGTTGTCAGTCGTCATAAATCGGAAATCAGGAAACAACACATAGACAGAGAGAATGATTTAAATCCATGTCTCAGTCTATACGATATCTAGAATGGAGGAATATATGATCTCTTATCTAAAGGACGCGTATCTCATAAGATCAGAGTTGACAGCGGCTTTTGAAAGCTACGATTGCGGATCAGGATCTGAAGTCATATGCATAATAGTTATTAGACTTATCCAAGTGGGAGACTGTTGGATTAGTGTCTAAGTCCATAACTATTTTGGTATGTACTTGACCCGATGGTGCATGGTCCTTTTGGGTTGCCTTCACCAAAGCAACTTGATAGGATGAATTATGGAGAGAGAGAGAGATGATTAATTATGATTTATTAATATATTATGAGAATAATATATTAAAGGAGAAATCATATTGTTTAATTAATATTAGTCAATAATTAATTAAGAATTAATTTTGTGGCTAAAAGACATTAATTAAACTTAAGGGACTAGAACTGTCAATTGTATGATAGTTGAATATTGGGGTAATGGACTCCATATTAGAGGGGTGGACGAATTCTATGGGGAAACCCATTAGAAATCGTCCTAGGCCTCTAAGGAGGGAGTCCATGGGTTTCTTAGGGCCTAAGCAGTCAAATTAGGGTTTCCTTGTTAGATAACCCTAATAGCCTAACTATTTAAGGATCCCTAGAGCACCAAAAACGTAGCTAAGAGTTTCCTTAGGGTTTCCACAAGTTTTTGGGTGCCTCCTCTCTTATCATTCTTCATCCTCTTGCTCTTGGTGTTTGTGAGCCATTAGAGGAGTGACACTTGTGACTCTAAGCTTTCTAAATCCATTACAAGGAGGATTTGAGTTGTTATTGCTATATAACAACAAGAGATATGTAATCTAATCTTCTTGGTGAATTTCGAAAATAGTATGACTCATTAGGGTTTTATTACGTGTTCATAATGGTGTGTATCTAATAGTGAAAACATAGATCCAATTCTAGGGTTGCATTCACACATAGGATTGTTTGTATAAAACCCATCAAGTATAACATCTTTAGCCTTCAATTTCGAGTTCAAATCATGATTTAGGACCATAAACATGTGTTTACGGCCCTGGAACATTCTTGGGCCGTAAACACATAAAAGTGGGGTTTTGAGCCTTAAAACCCTTCCAAAACACCATTGGAGCTTAGATATGGCTTATAGACTTATGGGATGGGACTTAGAACACCTTAAACTCATCATTAGAGGAGTGAACATGAGTTTACTGCCCAAGAACATGCTTGGGCTGTAAACACCCATTCATGGGTAGTAAACTCCTTCTAAGGTGTTAAATTGCCACTTACACACCTCCTAAGCCTTGAACTAAAATCTAGAAGCAACCACAAACGAATTATAAGCCTAAAACTTGAGGAAAACAACTCCCTAAGGAGTTCACGGCCGTAAACCCTCCAAGGAAGGGTTCCTGGGCCGTAAACTCCTAAAACATGGTCAAATGGTGCCCAAACTTCACCCCTTGGCTTGTAAAATGGATTGAAATCATATGTGATTGACTAAGGACCACCAAAACACATTGTGAATGGGTACACAAGAGTTTACGACCGTAAACTCATAGTTTACTGCCATAAACTCCTCAAAAGGTCCTTAAAATGCCCAAACTACCTTCCAATACCTTGAAACCAAACCTAGAATTAACCCTCAAATGATTCAAGGCCATTTAGCACTCTAGAACACCCCACCATGAGTTTACGGCCATAAAATCATGGGGAGTAGGTCTTTAGGGCCGAAAACTCTTGTGTGAGTTTACTCTTGAAGAGTAAACTCCATATCTAAGCTATATGTGTCCATAGATGTCACCCGAGTCCCTCCAAACACTTGTAATGAAGTGTTTTCGCAACTAGAAGTGTATGTCCTCAATTAATTAGTGGTTCAAATCCTAATTAGATACAAATGCGTATCTTTTCATATTACATAGGAATCTTGTGCGTTTGCAAACCCAGAACCGACGTTTAGGATCCAAACCGACGCGTTCCTCAACCGGTGAGTTCATACCCCTACCCTTTTTCCGTGTTTTTCAAATGTTTTCAGGGGGAATACAAGCAAAGGTATAAGGAAATCTTGTACTTAAACTTATTTTCAGCTCAAAAGTTTCATTTTATGTATGTTTTTAATATCGAAAATCGTGTTAACCAATGGTTCGAATTGTAGAGTAAACTGTTAGACTAAATGCAGATTTCTTTAAAAAGTGTTATAAACTATGTTACATTTTGCAAAAGAAATCATACTAATCATAAACTAAGATTAATACTAATAAAATACACCCACGAATACGAATACGAATACGAATAACGAATACGAATAGGAATACGAATAGTAATAGGAATACGAATACAAATAACGAATACGAATACAAATAACGAATACAAATACGAATAGGAATAGTAATAGGAATACGAATACGAATAACGAATACGAATACGAATACGAATACGAATAACGAATACGAATACGAATAACGAATACGAATACGAATAGGAATACAAATACAAATAACGAATATGAATACGAAAAACGAATACGAATACGAATAAGAATACGAATACAAATAGGAATAGTAATAGGAATACGAATACAAATAACGAATAAAAATACGAATACGAATACGAATACGAATAGGTATACGAATACGAATACGAATACGAATACGAATACGAATACGAATACGAAAGCACGCCTTTGGATGACGCCAAGACTTCGGAAATACAGTTAATGTACGCCTTGAGTGTCACCAGAGTTTCGAAAATAAATTCGAAAGTACGCCTCTGGACATCGACTAAGTTTCGGAAACATACGCCTTTGGATGTCGACAGAGTTTCGAAGATACGTCTAATGTACTCTTTTGGAAATCACCAGAACATCAAATATACAGTTAATGTACGTTTCTGAGTGTATCCAAATATTCGAAAATACAACTAAGTATAGTAGATAATCGATATTCGAATGTAGGGTAACTAAGATAACAGAACACCTAATTAATACTATAAGTATGGTAAATACTAGTACATCGAAACCCGAACTAACAACTAACCGCAACATTTAGGAAAATATGGGATTTTCCTAGAACAACATATCTACTCATAAATGAAATTGTGTATCGAAAGATAACTAAACTGTTTTCATAAGAAAATATGAGATTTTCTTGGATAACAAATTTTTCAGAAAAACCGAAGGAAACTCGATCTTTTCAAAACTAAACCGCTTATGAACTCACCAGCTTTATGCTGATTTTTAAACTGCTTGTATTCTCAGGTCAGCATTAGACAAGTACACAACCATCTTTTGGAGAAGACGGAGCGTATAGAAGACTCGTCTTGCTTTTGTTCATATGATATATGTGTATAATACTTGTATAAATTTTCTTTCAAACAAATGTAAAGGATTCTATGTAATGTAATGTTTCGTGTTTACTGAGTTACTATGTACATTGGTTATGATATTCAACATTAAGTCACCTCCACCCCGGAACGTTTCCGCCTTGGGTTTCAGGGTGTGACACATATATATCTATAAGTTCTGAAAGGGGTTAAACACACACATATGCTATCCAATGAAGGTGTATAAGCTTAAGAATTCTAGTTGGAGACTTATTGAAGCATCACATGATAGAAATCTATACTTCAGTAAGAAAGTCAAGAGTATTTATTTCTAGAAGTCCAATTGATCTCTAGGTACATGTCAAAGCTAGTAGGAGCATAATTGTTATGCTAGTATTGCATGTTGACAATACTATTCGTATGAAACAAAGTTTTCAATTTGCATGTTGCAAAGTTCGGGAAGACGTGTCCAATCTGAACCAAGATCAAAGCTAAAAAAGAATAAGGAAACACACTCTTTGTCGGAACAAGGAAGAACTGTTGACGTCAAACCAGCTTTTCCGCTCTTTCCCTCTCTTCTTTAGGGATTAAGGTGGTGTGCTCTTCTGAGTGGGTGTGTGTTGTGCCAGAAGGCATGCATATAGTATAGAAAGATTCTCATCCAAGGACACCAGAATAAGGGTTTAATGACCTAAGTCTGGCTGCTAGAGATGAATCGATGTACTTACCTTACCAGCCTCATACATCTTCCCTGGTCCCTGCTCATTGTTTGTTTCGCTATGGTAGACTTATGGGAGAGGGCACTCATACTTTTTTTCGATTCTAAAGATTTAGATCGTGTAGTTTAATAAAACTTAGTCATAGAAATATATGAATATCTTGTTGAAATGGTTCAACATAGGAAATTCCATATATGGAAATATTATAGCAAGATATTGAACGTATATCAGATCCTTATATAAGATATAATGAGTTGAGTCCCATATGCTTTGGATTTAGAATCAATTACATATGTTATAATATTCATTTATTCTAATTTTTCAAATTCTCATTGCATTCTGAGAAAAAGGACTAGAGTTTTGTATGGCTAAAGTTATTAAACAACTGACAAAAACATTCTAAGGTTATACCAAATGACTGTTTACTTGTGAACAATTAAAATTATGATATTAATTTGGATGGACAATAGTGACATGATTCTGGATTGAGATGATTTTCTATCAGAATTGATGGCCATATGGGAATACATAAATGTTTCAAAATGGGAGATGGTTGAAAAGTCTACATGTGAGTTAGAAACTTTAATGCAAGATAAGTATTCAAGGAGTGCACCTTGAATTAGAACCTTCATTATCATGGAATTGTTTCTAGTAACAAAGTTCTAATGGGATATTCTGTAATATCAAAGACTCGGTCTTTGAGACTTTGGAATCTTGATATCATAAGAGATTAATGCATGTTAAGTTAGAATTTCATCACATCTTGGATATTGATAAGAATTTGGAATTGTGAAATGAGTATCATTGGAATAAATTCTTGTTGATGTGTTCACAAAGGAAGGACCATAGAGAGGCATAATATGCATGTTCATAACATGGCATGATCAATGTTTAATTCAAATGGTTTGTTGATTACTCAAAACATTATACAATGAATAAAGTCGTAATTATTATGGTGATTAAATAATAGAGATTATTTATATTCAAGAGTTTTGAGACCATAGTTAATTAGTTTATTATTGTGTTTCACCTTTGCATGTTTTACTTCCTGAATGATTTGATTATTCGAATTCCACAGTCGCTCATACTTTTGGAAGTAAGTAATGAGTTAAGATTGTCATAAATTGAAATGTAGATTGCCTATGGGGATTAGACATTGCAATAAAATTGATAAAATGTTCATGAGTACTTAGAAAAATGTGGATTTTGAGTATTGGATAAACCTACGTTCATAGAATTACTACATGGATTCTATCACGAGTAATTGCGAGATAATAATATCTTTTATTCTTAAAACAAAGATATATGAGTTGTAATGTACCAATAAGTTATCCATTAATATTGCAAAAACGCATCAGTAATGTGATGTCATAAAACGTAGTGTCATGCATGATTTGGTGAGTAAAAGATACAAGAATCTAATTTGAAGTTTATTTGTTCCTTTTCACATAATAGGAAAAGTGATATCTTTGGGCCCCTCGATGATTTGTTGTCGACATCTTAAGTGCTTTTGCTGAGCTTGGACTAAATTAATATGTTCAATTAGTAGTCTGAATTCAGTCGTCATAAATCAGAAAATCGAGAAACTGAATCTTGGACTATGAGATTGATTCTGATCAATGTCTCATGTCCATACGTTATCTTGTAGAACGAATGAATATTTTATCAGAGTTCGGCAGTGGCTTTGGAAAGCACTCTTTGTTGTTTGGTTATACTTGCAATTGTAGTTATAAACTTATCCAAGTGGGAGACTGTTGGATTAATGTGTCTAAGCTCATAACTAAATTGGTAGAAACTTGCAAATAGAAGCAAAGTCCTATTTGGGTTGCCCTCGTAACCAAAAATAGCTAGAAATGATATTAGGAGAGAGAGAGAGAGAGAGAGAGAATAATTTGTTAATATATTATGTGATTAATATATTAATTAGAAATAAATATTTAATTTGTTAATTTGTTATGTGATTAATAAATTAACATGAGATCAATATTTAAATAATTGATTTGTTAATTTATATCGTTAATAAATTAATAAGAAATCAATTGGGATTAATTAATTATTAATCATGAATTAATTTGGGATTAATTTGAATTAATTAAAGGTGCAAGGTTTGAATTATAATTGTTCAATAGTTGAATAAAATAAGCAATTCTAGAACCCTCCATGGCATGGACGGTTTTGGAGGGGTTATGGAAGCCTCCTGGTTGCATAAATGGAAATGATTTGAATTATGATTAAATATATTATTTAATCAATTCAAATCTTGCTTTGCCTGCAAGTTACCTAAACTATAAATAGGACCCTTTCGCTCATTATTTTCGTTCATTAGATTCCAAAGAAGCATAGGAACGAAATTTATATCCTTCTCCCCTCTCTCCTCTCCATTCTAGGGTTTCTAGGGTTTTGTCCGTGAGCCATTAGAGACATCATATTTTTGGTGCTTGCTTTCTAAAGACACAAAGGAAAGGATCGAAGATTTATTTAATGTTCATTGTTTATTGCTAACAGTTAATGTAACATTTGCATTTCAGGTATTTTTCCCTTTTTTCCTTAACTTAAAACTCTTGCATTTTGGTCCCTGGACCATACGTTGGGCGTACACTAGGAGTACGCTGGGCATACTGGGTCGATAACTTGATCACGGAGACACCCATGTATACAGGGCGTACTACAATCTAGGAGAAACCCTAATTTTTAGGGTTTGAGCCCTATTTAAACACCTTAAGTTTCCCTTGGACCTTCTTATGACCAGCCTCCACCTCTCCAAACCCTGAGAACGAAACCCTAATTACGTTTTGAGTTATTTGAGCTTGGAAGTGATCTTTGAGAGGGTTTTTGGTGGTCTTGAATGAAAAAGAGCTCTTGGATGTTGCATTGGTGTGCTCCTTTACATGTGGTATGTTGAAATGGTAGATTTGTTCCTTCACATAAGCGAGTTAGTGGGAGAAGGGGGAGAGAAAGATATTGTGATGAAAGAGGTGCTTGTCGTCAGTGGTACTAGGAGTCCGAAGGCATTTTGGAGCATTCGGGACTCGGGAGAGTCAAAGTAGATTTGATACGAATGGAAGACATTTTAAGGAGATTTCCAAAAATGTTCCCTCAAGTATAATATATATGTAAAAACAAGGTATAATCGTTATTTTACAAGAACTTGACAGGGAAACATATGGATGATTACAGAGTTAGGGACCAAAACTCAAAGATTTGCTAACTATATGTTGTACGGTATGCCTACAAGATGGAAAGATCAGGGTTGACCAGTAATGACTTTAGATGGGCTAGACGTGAAAAAAGATGATATTTTTGGAGAAGAGATAGGAATGCTCGAGATGGATGTGCTTATTAGGGAGTAAAACAAATAAGAAAATAGAGGCGAGAGAGGGAAGAGCAGAATCGGGGAGACAGGAGAAGCTGAATGGGCAGCACTCAGACCGTGCATCCTATTATCCTAAGGATCAATGATGTCAAAATTTAAAATTATGACGAAAGCTGCAAATTTGTGTCAACCATAACGACAAAAATTATAATTTACTCTTATTGAGAAATTAAATTAAATTAAATTAAATTAAAAAAAAAAACATCCATTACGAAAAATGAAACACACTACTTGTATTAAACAACCTTTTTAATTTTCTGCAATTTGTACAAACAAAAACGGATATCGGAACGAAGCATTTCGCCGCCGGGAAGACCGGAGGGGGTGTCTATCATGTGCCAAGTGCCAACAAGGCAACAAAAACGAGAAAAAATTGTTTTGATTTTTAACTTTTGTTAAACTTTGATAAACATTCTTATATATTAACAGAAAAAAAATATATGAGAAAAATAGTTGGAGTTGAGTCAAAATAGTTACAATTTGGTTGGGAGTAGAATAGTAGCATCTACACTTTTTGTACGTGTCGTAAGAAACCCAAAACTTTTATCATAAGTCTTAATCTAAACATTTGAATCTTTTTTCCCACTTTTTGTATTCTACTACTTGTTTTTCTTCGTACTAATCAACTCCGATTAGGTTTCCTAAATAAATATAATATATTTTTGAAAAAGTTTCAATTTAAATTTATTTTTCTTTTTATAATTCATTAATATTTTCACTTTTATTGTGATTCAATTCTTTAATTATCATGTATCAGGTTTATTTCGAAAAAAAGGTACCATAGATTTATTCTTATATGAAAAAAAATCCGAATGAAAAGGTACCATAGATTTATTCTTATATGAAAAATAAAATCCAATGAAATGTGTCAAATGAACATTAACTGTGATATGGATATTCTAGCTGTTGAAAATTTTGGTTTTTTCCATTTTCGAATTTTCAATAATGGTTTTTACTATTTTTAATACGAATTTCGAATCACAATCATTATTAAAATGGAAAAATGCTTATTTGTATGTGTTTTATATTTTCGTTTTGATATAATATATGTCTAAATCAGAATTAAGAAGAATGAGAGATGAATGGTAAGGTGAGGTAGTTTGAATAATTAGGAAAAGAGGTTAAACGAGTTTTTAGCTATTTTTTTGAAACGACAAACTAGTTAATCTATTTCTAAATACCATCTATGTCTCTTAAGAAACTTCAACCCATGACCTTTCATTTGAAAGAATCACTCATCACCCTTATGTTAAAGACCGTGTGGTAGTTTTTAGTTATCCAGGTAGATGAGACAAGAAAAAGAAAGTGAGTTTGAAAGTATAAAAAATTTTAAGCCTTACAAGACTTATGAAAGCAAGACTCTTTCTTGTGCGTGAAAGGAGGGTGCAAATGCAGACCAAAATAACTTTTGTTCATTGAACTTGTGTACGAGCCCTCCTCAGTAAGGTCGGTATTTAATTCATGTTTAATTGTTGACTTATGAAGAAACCTTGAATGTGGATCCAAGATTACAAGGATGGTTTGTAAATACACCTCCTAACCAACCATATTATATTAAACACAAACCTTAACAATTTGTAATTATTTATTTGTTTTTCGTATATTTTATGTATATCAAATTAATACAATAAAAATGTGTAAATAATACGCACTATGTACATGTTCAACACAAAACTTTTGAGATGTTATAGCTTTTAAGAAAAAACTCGGAAAAAAAAACTTTGTTTGAAAATAAGAGTTTTAAGCCTTTTATGTTATTCAAAAAACAACTAATCTAAAAGCTACTTCAAGTAATGTTTAACAAAAAGCTTTTACTTATTATAACAAATTTACAGGATTACTTTTAAAAAATTATTTATATATTTATCTTTTTTTTTAAATAGATATCACTATATGTAATTTTATACATTTCAAAAGTTTTTAGCTACTTTTGCCGAACATTTACATACAAATAAAACCACATATATACAAATAAAAGCTATAGTTTTCAACTTCTGGCTACCGGCTACCGGCTACCAGCAACCAGCTACCAACTTCCAATTAGTTTTATCAAACACGTTCATATTATATAGCGCTGAAAAGTAGAGCCACTTATTAGGTCGCCTTTCATGCTTGTCTTCAAAACTCATTTAAAGTTATACTTTTTCTAAATATTAAAATAAACTAAAATTTGATAAATCTTTTTTTAGTATATATTCATTGCATCTTGGTTTAAGTGTCTTAGGGCCTGTTTGATTTGGTGCTGACCCAGTCCGGTCAGACATTTTTGTCTGACTCTGTCCGGTCAGTGTGTTTGATTTGTGTAGAATGGGCGTCTGACCTGGTCCCAGACCATAAAATTGATCTGACTCGGTCCTATAGAAGAAGCTGAACGAGTAAGCGATGGAAGAAAGACATTCTTGCTCTGATAAAAAAAAATGTCTCCTTCTAACGCCTTCAACACGGTGCCTTCCAAATAACGCCATCAACAAATCTTCCTCCTTCAAAAGGTCCATCCCGCCGGACACTTTCGCGGCCGACGCCTCAGCAAAGTCGTCGCCGCAAGCAGTGTCACCGACCTCCGCCACCCTGATGTATGTTTCTCCTGCCGATCTCTGCCTCTCCTGATGCAATCAAACAGTTGATTACTTAACCGAGCAATCAAAGGTATGATCTTAGGCCTTTTCTTATTGCAATTTTGAATTTTGGAGTGGACCTCATTTGCATCTAAGGCTCGAATTTAAGCTATAGTTTCATTCATTTGATGAAATTGGATAATTGTAGAGTTTATTAATTTTACTTTGGGGCTCTTTTTGACACTTTTGATCTATTGAATATGAGTGGTTCAGTTTTAGTGGTTTTAGGTGGGTATAAATTGGAAGATCATATTTTGGAGTTCAATTTAGGGACTGGTATGTTGGGGTTCGGTCCTTCCTTGTTAGGGGGGGGGGGGGGGTGCAATAGTTGTTCTAGCATGAAATGGGCGTTGGTTTCAACACCCTTGTTGCTGAAGGTTTTGCCCCTCGATATGTTTTTTTCCCTGTTGTTTTGAATTGGATGACACAACTTGATGGCTGCTCTTGGAACCTTTTATCACTTATATATATATATATATATATATATATATATATATATATATATATATATATATATATATATATATATATATATATCCATTTTGACATTTTACCCCTGACGATGACGTGCTGTTGTTTTTGTGGTTTTTTTTGTAGAGAGAAGCTCGAAGGTTTTCTTATCCATGCAATGGAAAGTGGTTGATGTTTGGTTAGTGATGGTTCCATGGAGCACAAGAAGGAGAAATTATGTATGTTAAAGTTAGTCATATGATGATATGTATGTATGCTAAAGTTATATAAGTATGAAAACAGTTGAACTATATGTAATTCTTCTGGTTTTTATTATTTAACTCGATAATATTGGAACAAAATTTAATGGGAAATTTCCAAACAAGCCTTTTGTGTCCCTTTTGCTCTTGGGTTGCTAATTTACAAAATGGTATAGTATAGATTGTTAAATTTGTTTCTTGCATATTGGAGAAAAAAAGGGTAGAATGGTTATTTTCAGCATTCAACACAACATTTCAGTCAGAGATAGGTTCAGTCTGAGCTTTAGACCTAGTCAGGCCCTGACTCAGTTAGATCTGACTCAGACAACAACTATCAAACAACCCCTATCCTAGATGTAAATTATTTCACATGATTAATTTAACAAGCTCCAAATATCACATTCTGGATAAATATATCCAAAATAAACCTTTTATTTTCTAAATCACTATTCAAGTTTCTGTAAGCTCTCAAACTCCATTACCATGATCATGGTATAAGAGCTAAAACTTTAATTCTAAACTTGGCACCTTTTATGTGCCTCCTCTATCCTTTTTTTCGATCTCTTTCTCTTTCTCTTCTTTCCAATGTACCCATGCCTCCTTCTCACTCACAATGACCTACAATGATTCTCTTCTATTAAAAACCTTACGACATTATGAGTATCAAAGCCTTTGTGACATCCCCATTTTTACGACCAGAAAATACCGATTTGGTTATGCTTATTAAAGCAGAGTATCCTTTTAAAAAGATTAATTATGCGAAATTTGTCCAAAAAACAAGATAATGATATTATCAAAGCATTTTTGAAGAATTTTGTTTTGTTTTTTTTTTAAACTCGGATGTCATAACTAATACAAAACATAAGCATAAATAGAGACTTACAATGTCTCAATATTCTAACTGTCTACATCTCCTTCAATCTCTTATTGTGTATGTACCTTTGTATCGCTATCTGTGATACAAGGAAGTTGAGTGAGTCAGGTTGGGGAACCTGGTGAGTACATATAGATTTCAATCCCACAATGTTATATATATATATATATATATATATATATATATATATATATAAACTTGCTTGACCACTGCGCCAAATCATTGTTGATTCAGCAGCAATTAGCAAATAAGTACGATCTATTAGGGTCATGTCGTGATCTGTCACATAGTAGTCTTTAATGAACTCACTATATGACTTAGGAAGTGACTGACGAACCCAGTCAATAGTCAACTTCCTTGGGAAAACGACACCCAACACTCTCAGCCTATCAATGTGTGCCTTCATCTCTATGACATGTGCACACACTGGCCTTCCATCTTCATGTTTCATTACAAGTAGGGCTTGAGTGACCTTGAACTTTTCAAGTCTTCGAGCTTGTGGGTCAGGGAGAATAATTGGAGGAGGTGGAGGAAGAGAAGTATGATTTCCATGATCCAATCATGGGACATCATCTTCATTAGGAAAGCTTGTTCCAAGGGATTTGGGAAGACCATAGTTGTCTGAACCAGACATCTACAATGGGAGAAATTCAAGTTAGTTGATTTAAGTCCTTAATATAACACCCAACTTGAAATATTAAGGCTAAGACCCAACACAATATTTTATAACTTGGAAGAGGGATGCCATAATCCAAGCTATAAAATATTTGAAGGTAGGAAAATGACGATTCAACAATTTCCACCATGAAAAACGAAATAGGTATTAGGTTTTAATTAGATTGAAACTCCTAGATCTTTTGAGATTCATTGAACTTTTCAATGGCATGTTTAAATCTCGGTTGTTCCTTCTCAAGTTTGTGACTGGGATGCCGAGGATCACAAACAAGGTGTGAATAACCATGCAAATTAACTTGGTACCCTTAACTTTATCACCTAATCGATGTGCCAGTTAACCACATGCGCTCCACCAATCTATGATAAACATTAAGTTACCCTTTGCCACTCTTACTAGTCCATGTTAGTGTGTCGGTTAACCAAACACGCTCCACCAATGACTTAGTAGGGTACAAAGTGTAATTTCATAGGTTATCACCACATTCACATTTCCCTAAAGTAACTAAGATTGGGAATTTATAAGTGTTTAGTTACTTTATATTTGTCATTATACTTTTAATGAATGGAGAATTAGAGTCCTATCCTACCCGTTCGTCTAACGACCCTCCACAAGTCAAGGAAGCGGTGGGTGAGAATGGACACCCATTAAACTACCATTTTATGTAACATCACGGGATCAGGTATATCTCTTTGGCCCTTCTTACTTCCTTAAGTTGTCAAATTTAGTCCTTGAGAAGATTATGTGATAATCGAGTACGTTGGGCGTACGGGAGTGTATCCTACGCGTACTCGTGAGCGTGTTCTTGACACGAAGGTCACCCAGTACGTTGGGCGTACTAGGCTCGGGATGAAAACCCTAAATTAGGGGTGAGCCCTATATAAGGAACATGATGGCCTCATTTCTGGCCACCATTTCCAGTCTCCAACCCTCTCATAAACCCTAAATTGTGTCCCTTGTGCTAAGAGTCCATTTTAAGCTTGAAGTAACCTTGAGATATTCTTAGAGTGAAGGAGGTGCCTTGAAGAAGATAGAGTTGGAGTGTAAGCCTTGGATCTAAGCTTTTCTGAAGTTGGAGCATCTGTTGGAGGTAAAAAGTTCAAAGCTTTCTCATCTTTTTTTATATATACATGTTTGGACCATTTTAGGGTTTTGGTCCCAAAGTTTCAAATTTATGAGTTTGTTCAACTCCAGGACCTAATAAACATTCCTTAGAGTGTCGTTAGTAGAGTAGAATCATAAAAATGGGATCTTGGACTTCATGACCACCCCATGCATGAGTTATGAGCCCATTTGTGTGCAAAAAGTGGGGGTTTTAGTATTTGAGAATTCATCAGCCATGTAAAGGCTTAAAGTCTAAAACATTATGGAGTAAGAGCCTGTAGGAAGTCCAGATCTGGGTTTGGAGCTAAGGTCTTAGCGGGTTAAGACCAAATAAGTGGAAAGAGCAAAACTGGGCCATAAGCCGAGCGTAATTCTGGTACGCCCAGCGTATGGTCAAGGATCCCCCGATGCATGGCGAGGCTATATGCCGAGCATAGAGGGTCGTACGCCCCGCGTACGCGAAACTATTGACTTTCATTGACTTTAAGGGTTTGGTCAACAAGTGGACTTTTGGACCCATAAAGGGGTAAAATGGTCTTTTACCCTTCCGTGAGTACATAGGAAGGGTTCGTATGGCCTTGTGAGTGTTGTTATTAAATAGGGATGTCTATTGTGTATGTTAGGCGGAGGCTAGACGGGTGAGATGAGTTCGAGACTATCCGATTGTTGACAGGCGAGTCTTCTCACTATACCTTACCCCGAGTGGTAATTATGTGTGACCGGAAGGTCTTATGTGTTTATAGGTGTTATGTGATATATGTTCTGTGTGATATGTATATGTTTGCATGGTTTGGACCGGAAGGTCAACAGGGTTTGGACCGGAAGATCATCATGGGTAGGACTGGAAGGTCTACCAAAGTTGTGGGACCGGAAGGTCCCACTAAGACTCAATTGACCGGAAGGTCTTGTAGAGCTATAGCCTCGAGTGGTTAATTTTATGTACATGGTATTTTGGGGAACCCACTAAGCATGCGTGATTACCGTGTTATGTGATATGTGTTTCAGGTACTTCAGAGGACCACGGGAAGGCACCGTCATGATTATACACACATACAGTTGGGACAAATTTATGGATTCTGGATATGATTTAATGTTTTGAAAACTTTGTTTACTGATATTTTGTGTTTAAACAATATGGCATGTGTTTTTATGAGATTAAAAATGGAAAATTTTGGTTGAAAATTTATGTTGTTACAAGTTGGTATCAAAGCCTTGGTTTGAAGAATTCGGAAACACCTTCAGGTATGTCTGGACTCAAACAGAGGATTTGAAAAAAGTTTTCAAATGAAGCGATTTTTTTCTAAAAACGAGTAAGAGATTTCAAAAGAAAGTGGAGAAATAACAGTGTGTACAACCAGCCAGCGCCCGAATGGTGATTTCCCAAAATACCCTTACTTTATGTAATATGAGATATGTTATGCATGCTAGAAAGTAGGCTGGGTATTTCATATTTTAGGAATAGAGTGGCATGATTTGTGATGCCTTAGCCTAGGATTTTCTGCTACTGTGAATTTTTGTGAGTCCAAGTAGGTAGCAAAAAGGAGCTTATGAGGGATCTTCTAGCGAGTAGCCTACGTTTCGAGAGTCATAGAGTATTTGTGATCTAAGGTCCTAGGAGGAGGACTTAGGGTGAATACAAATGCGGTGTGGAAGGTAGTATTGGGCTCATACTACTGGAAACACCGGATTAGTGAGCAGCCTAAGTAATGATCCTTTGGATGACAAGGAACCAGTAGGTTCGGGTGATCGAGTATGGGTATACTCGAGCGAGTCTCTGATTATTTTGTGTTGTGTTTAAGAGGCATCATGGTGGGAATGCGCCACAACCCAGGAGGCAGCGGTATCAGTGACGAGGATATTCATAGGATGATTCACAAGGAGGTGGCTGCAGCCATTCGAGTTGAGATACCGGAGATGTTTGGGTCTATCAAGACCACGTTGATTAAGACATTTGACGAGCAATATGCTGCTATTACTGAGGCTGCAGCTGCCACAGCTGTCGCCGTTGCTAGGCCACAGGGGGTGACTCGTTGTTGTACCGGGAGTTCAGCAACACGAAGTCACCAGAGTTTGACGGGACTCAGGATCTGACTGCCGCGATAAGATGGATCTCTGACATTGAGGGATGCTTCTACACATGTTCCTGTCTGGAGCACTTAAGAGTACGGTTCGCGCTGAACCAGCTTCACTTGGGAGCGAAGGACTGGTGGAAGTTTGTGACAACTCATTTCACGCCTGCAGAGCACACTACAATGAATTGGGAGATGTTTACTGCTATGTTCTGAGACGAGTATGTTCCCCCGGTGGAAAGGGAACGGTTGGCCCAAGAGTTTTTGTCCCTCAAGCAGAGGACAAAGTCAGTGACAGTCATCAAGAGGATGTTTCATGAGAGGGCGATGTTCTGCCTTGAGCACGTGTCGACCGAGTAAGTACGTATGAGTCGCTATCTGAGTATCCTGAGGAGGGACCTTCACGAGTTCGTGGCGAACTCGTCATGTCCGACGTTTGCGGAGCTTCGGGTAAATGCCCGAAAGAGGGAGATTGAGCTGGAGACTCAGGCCAGAGAGGAGGCAGAGTCTCAGGGGAGGGATCGGTGGCCGGCACAGTCTCAGCCGGCAGCCAAGCAGGCAAAGCCCACCGATTCCAGATCCAGAGGCCAGAAGGGTCGCACTTGTGGGAAGTGTGACAAGGGTCATGAGGGGACTTGTCGAGCAGGCGCTTGCTACAAGTGTGGCAAGGAGCGGCACATAGCCAAGGAATGTCCCAAGGGGTTCACAGTCTGCTTTCACTGCAACCAGACCGGTCATAGGAAGGCCGAATGTCCACAGCTTGTCCAAGGACCGACACAGGGATCTGCAGCTATGGCCTTGTGCGTTTCAGATAGTCGACCAGGGAAGGCTGAGGCACTGAAAGCCCATGGTAGAGCATTTCAGCTGACGGCAGAGGAGGTCCGTGCAGCACCTGATGTCGTGGCCAATATGCATTCCTTTATTATCTTATTCATGTTAATTTGTGCTTATTATGTCTTATGCATAGGTACTTTTCTTGTGAATTCTGTACCTACCTTGGTGTTATTTGACTCGGGTGCGAGTCGATCCTTCTTGTCACTAGCGTTTAGTCGTCACATCAGCATCCGATGAGAGGCGTTGAGTCGACCTCTGAGAGTTTCCATAGCCGATGAGCGGGCGGTGTTTGCTACTGATGTGATCCGCGGATGTGTACTTGAGATTTTTGGTGTGGAGTTTCCGATAGATCTGGTTCCGATAGCTATGGGTGATGTTTGTGTCATCGTGGGCATGGACTAGTTGAGCCGATTCAAAGCAGTGATCGACTGTGAGCGTCAGTTGGTGACCATACGAGACCCTAGTGGGGGAGTGCTTACGGTGTACAGCGAGGGTACCCAATCTGGGCCAGCATTTTGCTTGGCTGCCCGAGCGAGACAGAGTTTGCAGCAGGGTTACATGGGTTTTTTGGCCTATGTGCCGGATACGCGGGTTGCTACGGAGAGACCGAGTTCTATCGATAAGGTTCCGATCGTGAGTGAGTTCCCGGATGTTTTCCCCGAGGAGTTACTGGGTGTGCCTCCCGAGAGGCAGGTGGAGTTCTGTATTGATTTGATTTCGGGGGCGGCGCCTATCGCCAAGGCACCCTATCGCCTTGCGCCACCGGAGATGCATGAGCTATTCTCGCAGCTTCAGGAGCTGTTGGGGAACAGATTCATCCGACCGAGTAGCTCGCTGTGGGTAGAACCGATCATTTTTATCAAGAAAAAGGACGGTTCACACCGGATGTGCATTGATTACCAGGAGTTGAACAAGCTGACCGTCAAGAACCGTTATCCACTACCGAGGATCGATGATCTGTTCAACCAGGGTGCGACTTGGTTTTCCAAGATTGACTTGAGATCTGGGTATCGTCAGATGAGGCTGCGTGAGGAAGATATTTAGAAGACAGTATTTAGGACATTATAGGCATTACGGGTTCGTGGTGATGCCTTTTGGGCTTACCAATGCACCAGCAGCATTCATGGATCTCATGAACCGGGTATGTAGGCCTATGTTGGATCGACCAATGATCGTGTTCGTCGATGACATCTTGGTGTATTCGAGATCTAGAGAGCAACATGTCCTTACATTTGAGAGAGATCCTTGGGGTATTGAGATCGGAGAGGCTTTACGCCAAATTTTCCAAGTGTGATTTTTGGTTACGAGAGGTCCAGTTCTTGGGGCACCTCATTAATCAGAATGGGATACTGGTCGATCCGGCCAAGATTGAGGTTGTTATGAGCTGGGAGGTGCCGAGATCCCCTACCGAGATCAGGAGTTTTCTGGGATTGGCCGACTACTATCGGAGATTTATCAGAGATTTCTCCAAGATTGTTGTTCCTCTCACCAGATTGACCGGGAAGGGCGTTACTTTTACTTGGGATCCCGAGCAGCAGACCTCGTTCGAGACTCTTCGCCAAAGATTGTGCGAAGCCCCGGTGTTAGCCCTTCCTGAAGGGATGGAGGAATTTATGGTTTATTACGATGCATCTATTTTTGGCATGGGTGCGGTGCTGATGTAGAGAGGGCACGTGATAGCGTACGCATCGAGGCAGTTGAAGCCTCATGAGACTGGATATCCCACCCACGATCTAGAGATGGGGTCGGTGGTGTTTGCCCTCAAGATCTGGCGTCACTATCTGTATGGAGTTTGGTGAACTATATACACAGACCATAAAAGTTTGAAGTATCTTATGGATCAACCCAACCTTAACACGAGACAAAGAAGGTGG
This sequence comes from Lactuca serriola, assembly GCF_051521515.1. Taxonomy (NCBI): domain Eukaryota; kingdom Viridiplantae; phylum Streptophyta; class Magnoliopsida; order Asterales; family Asteraceae; genus Lactuca; species Lactuca serriola. The sequence goes on along the minus strand of NC_136414.1, from coordinate 202,552,841 downwards.
TTAGATGTGGTGAATGATTACGACTACGAGATCCTGGATCATCTGGGCAAGGCTAATGTGGTAGCCGACGCCCTGAGCCGTAGAGCAAAGAATACCCCGATCCGAGACGTGTGTTTGAGGATGACAGTGATGAATCTAGTCTTAGATATCATTCGAGAGGCCCAGGCGGAAGCTGCGAGACCTGAGAACCGCAAGAGGGAGCGGGTGATTGGGCAGGTGTCTGAGTTTGTGATGCACGGCCGGGGGCTTATGACCTTTCGAGGGAAGATTTAGGTGCCCTATACGGGTGGATCTCGACGTACACTGATGGAGGAGGCGCATAGATCAAGGTTCTCGATCCACCCCGGGGCCACTAAGATGTACTTGGACCCGAAGAGAGATTATTGGTAGCCCTGTATGAAGAGAGACATTGCTTGGGTAGTCGAGAGGTGCTTAACCTGTCGCAGAGTTAAGGCTGAGCACCAACATCCTCATGGCAAGTTGTAGCCACTAGAGGTTCCCCAGTGGAAGTGGGAACAAATCTCTATGGATTTCATCACCAAGTTGCCTAGGACCGCGCAGAGTGTCGATGCGATTTGGGTGATTGTAGATCGGTTGACGAAGAGCGCCCATTTTTTTGTATCAGTGAGAGCTCTTCTGTAGAGAGGCTGGCAGAGATATATGTAAGAGAGGTGGTGGCTCGGCATGGAGTGCTGACTTCGATAGTGTCAGATCAGGATGTGCGTTTTACTTCCAGGTTATGGAAGAAGTTTTATGAGGAGTTAGGTATGCGGTTGCACTTCAGTACAACCTAACACTCTCGGTCAGATGGGTAGAGTGAGCGGACGATGCAGACACTCGAGGACATGCTTCGAGCATGTGTTATGGATTTCGGTGGGAGTTGGGACACATATATGCCTGTGGCTGAGTTTTCTTACAACAATAGCCACTATTCGAGTATTGGTATGCCTCCATTTGAGCTTTTATATGGAAGGAGGTGTCGGACTCTTATCTGTTGGGTAGGGGTGGGACAGAGAGTGATGGGTAGCACCGAGATAGTGCTTAAGACGACCGAGCAGATTCAACAGGTCAGGCAGAGGTTACTGACAGCCCAAAGTCGCCAGAAGAGTTATGCAGATAGACAACGATTCGAGCTCGAGTTTCAGGTCGGAGACTTCGTACCCATGAAAGTGTCCCCTTGGAAAGGAGTGATCCGATTCAGAAAAATGGAAAAGTTGGGACCCCGGTACATCGGTCCTTTCAGAGTGACCGCCAAAGTAGGAAAGGTAGCCTACCGTTTAGAACTGCCAGAAGAGTTGAGTCAGATTCATAACACCTTCCACGTGTCCCAGCTGAGGAAGTGTGTGACCGATGAAATGGCAGTGATGCCACTAGAGGACATTCAGGTGGATGTGATCCTGAATTACATTGAGAGGTCGATCGTGATTTTGGATCGAAAGGTAAAGGTCCCAAGAAACAAGGAAGTGCCCCTAGTGCAAGTACAATGGCAACATCGAAGGGGATCTGATTTGACGTGGGAGCCGGAGTCAGAGATACCAGAGCAGTATCTAGAACTGTTTGCGGAAGCATGACTTCGAGGACGAAGTCTAATGCTAGTGGAGGAGAATTGTAACATCCCGGGATCAAGTATATCTCTTTGGGCCTTCTTCCTTCCTTAAGTTGTCAAATTTAGTCCTTGAGAAGATTATGTGATAATCGAGTATGTTGGGCGTACGGGAGTGTACGCTACGCGTAATCGTGAGCATGTTCTTGATGCGGAGGTCACCCAATACGCTGGGCGTACCATAGGGTATGCTGGGCATACTAGGATTAGATGAAAACCCTAAATGAGGGGTGAGCCCTATATAAGGAACATGATGGCCTCATTTCTGGCCACCATTTCTAGTTTCCAACCCTCTCATAAACCTTAAATCGTGTCCCATGTGCTAAGAGTCCATTTGTGAGCTTGAAGTAACCTTGAGATATTCTTAGAGTGAAGGAGGTGCCTTGAAGAAGATAAAGTTGGAGTAAAAGCCTTGGATCTAAGCTTTTTTGGGGTTGGAGCATCTGCTGGAGGTAAAAAGCTCAAAGCTTTCTCATCTTTTTGATATGTGCATGTATTGACCATTTTAGGGTTTTGGTCCCAAAGTTTGGAACTTTATGAGTTTGTTCAACTCCAGGACCTAATACCTGTTCCTTAGAGTGTCCTTAGTAGAGTAGAATCATAAAAATGGGATCTTGGACTTCATGACCACCCCATGCATGAGTTATGAGCCCATTTGTGTGCAAAATGTGGGGGTTTTAGTATTTGAGACTTCTTCAGCCAGGCAAAGGCTTAAGGTCTCAAACTATATGGAGTAAGAGCCTCTAGGAAGTCCAAATCTGGGTTTGGAGCAAAGGTCTTAGCGGGTTAAGACCAAATAAGTGGAAAGAGCAAAACTGGGCCGTACGACGAGCATAATTCTGGTACGCCCAACGTATGGTCAAGGATCCCCCGATGCATGGCGAGGCTGTACGCTCAGCGTAAAGGGTCGTACGCCCCGTGTACGCGAAACTGCTGACTTTCATTGACTTTTAGGGTTTGGTCAACAAGTGGACTTTTAGACCCATAGAGGGGTAAAATGGTCTCTTATCCTTCTATGAGCACATAAGAAGGGTTCGTCTGGCGTTGTGAGTGTTGTTATTAGATAGGGATATCTATTGTGTATGTTAGGGGGAGGCTAGTCGGATGAGACGAGTTCGAGACTATCCACTTGTTGACAGGGGAGTCTTCTCACTATACCTTACCCCGAGTGGTAGTTATGTGTAACTGGAAGGTCTTATGTGTTTATAGGTGTTATGTGATATATGTTCTGTGTGATATGTATATGTTTGCATGGTTTGGACCGGAAGGTCAACAGGGTTTGGACCGGAAGGTCTACCAAAGTTGTGGGACCGGAAGGTCCCACTGAGACTCAATTGACCGGAAGGTCTCGTAGAGCTATAGCCTCGAGTGGCTAATTTTATGTACGTGGTATTTTGGGGAACCCACTAAGCATGCGTGCTTACTGTGTTATGTGATATGTGTTTCAGGTACTTCAGAGGACCGTGGGAAGGCGCCGACATGATTGTACACACAGTTGGGACGGAGTTATGGATCCTGGATTTGATTTAATGTTTTGAAAACTTTGTTGACTGATATTTGGTGTTTAAATAATATGACATCTGTTTTTATGAGATTAAAAATGGAAAATTTTGGTTGAAAATTTCTGTTGTTACATTTTATAGGCAGTAACCTTATACCCCCCTTATAGACTGGCATCGTGAATGAGGCCTACTAACGGTAAGATTGACTGTTACTCTTATACATATATATATAAATTAAACCTATAATATTATAATAAAGTAAATTACACGAATGGTCCTTATGGTTTGGGGTAATTTCCGCGTTTGGTCTCTAACTTATTTTTTAACTCGGAAAGTCCTTATTGTTTGTTTTTGTTACGCCATTGGTACATACTGTTTGTTTTTGTTACGTGCTTGGTCCCTATCTTAGGTAAAAAGACTATTATTTAAATAGAGAAAAATGGTGGGGTAGATAAGGTAATGTGAGGGGGATGAGGTTGGTGGTGTGTTTATTTAAATAAATTAAAAAATCAATGGCAAAATATGTTTTTTAGGTAAGACAGGGACCAATCGCGTAACAAAAACAAACTATAGGGACCTTCCGAGTTAAAAAATAAGTTAGGAACAAATGCGCAAATTACCCTAAACCATAGGGACCATTCGTGTAATTTACTCATTATAATAATATAAGGGTTGAACTTTAAACTATTTAAAATTCTAAGGTTTGGAACTTAAGTATTCAAAAATGTAACTTTACAAATTCCAAAACTTGAGGGCAAGTTTTGAACAATTCAAAAACTTTTGGAATCTATAACATATGAGTTTAATATAGCTTTTAATGGCAAGACTCTTGAAAATCCAAAACTTGAGGACACATTATGGATGTCATAAAACAATTTATGGGAAAAAACTCTTCAAAACCATAACTCATGACTTTTTAAAGATTCATTAACAAGAAAGACTTTTAGTTTTCCATAACTTGAGGACAAGTTGTGGAATCCATTAAAGGCCATTTAGATCATCTAATAAACAAACAAACATGTCAAGAAAAACTATGATCTAGATTAAACTCATACAAACAAGACAATTCAAATCAAACGATTTTCATGTAATTGGCTTAACCATTAAACTAATACAAAACATGAAACTTTTGACAATTATCGTTTGAATTGGATTAGAATGATCATTACCACATCAAAAATTGGTTTATAAATTCTAAAACAGCTTAGAGTAACGATTATAGTCCAATTCCAGCCTTAAAAGTCGAAAATCTGCGCTCTGGGCCTCCGACTCGTCGAGTGTATGAACAAACTTGGCGAGTTGGTCAGTTTTTGCCTTGGAATCGGCGAGTTCACTGTTCAAAAATCCAGTTTTTTGATTTTTCAGCAATTTCATAAAGTATAATTGAAAACCAAGCCTAGGCTCTGATACCACTGTGGGTTTTGAGCATTCTAACACTCCTATCGTGTGCATGCTACCCTATATGCCTTGGATCTATGTTTTCACTATTATACATGCAAATATACAAAATTCCAAAGCATCATCCTAACTAGCATATTATGGAGCAACTATACTACAAAAGTCTAGTTAGATGACATACCTTTTGATGGAGCTTGAAGTCTTGAACCTTTAAGAGCTTAGCCCCAATAGTGTGAAAGCCTCAAATGGAATCACACAACACCACCAACAAATGGAATAACTTGAGAAGAAGGTTACTTTGGTTATCCCTATGAAATCGGCCCTTGCCCTCACTATGTGTATCCACTAGTGACATTTCATGAACCATTTGATCCTTTATATAGTGTGGCTCATTAGGGTTACACCATGTAAACCCTAATGTGCATGACTTTCCATTTCCTTCATGATCCATGGGTTTTAACCTCCATGGAGTATCCATGGGTTAAGCCCAACATGAAGGACAATGGACCACAAGCCCACATATATAAGAATGAATGATTTACATAATGAATCCCCATGTATTTAATTAGTCTCTTTTAATCACAAAATTAATTCAAAATTAATTATTGATCAATACTAATTAAATAATATGATTTCATATTAATATATTAGAGCTTATAATATATTAATATAAATCATAAATAACATTTTCTCACTTGTCTATCCAATTGTTTCGATGTCATGCAACCCAAATGGATCATGCTACTCTCGGGTCGAGTACATACCAATAATAGTTATGGGGCTTAGACATCTAATCCAACAGGGATATCACAGTGGAAGGATATCGTTGGAGAAAAAGAGCTTAATCCAAGGCGATGTCGAATGGTTTTCTAGTTGACCATTTCGAGGCATGGTTCTGGTGCACAATGTGTATGGAAACCGGAGTGATGTTGGATACTCGGGGAGGTCGGATCAAACATCATGTTTGGGTGGGGGAAGCATTTCAATGTACCCTTGAAAAACCCTTGAAAGACAACACATTTTCATTATACGTGCAAAGTCGGAGTAGCAAAGGCGGAGAACCAGTAATAGTGCTACGGATGGGAGTCACGCCCCATTTGGTGCACTGGGTCGCAATGTCACGTTAGTAGCGAACGGGGTCTTTATGTGGGAATGTTTAGCAATGCAATAGACCCTAGTTTAGCGAGGGACATTAATAGTAATTATAGCAAAGAAAATAAATAAATAAATACTACGATGAAAGAATGTTCGGATTAATGTATACATGTATATATTAATAACTAGTTTATAACCCGTGAGAAGCACGGTTATAAAATTAATTAAACTTTCATATTAAAAAATCAAATTTATTAATCAATTATTTTAAATAAATTATTACTTAAGATATATGTTTTTTAGTTATATAAAATTATAATCGTTGATTTAAATAAATATGTGAAGTTATATCATCTTATAATCTGTAATAATTTTATTTTATTTTTTAATCAAATATTATTAATTTCATATTATTAAAGTGAGAAAGTTTAAATTTTGAAATTTAAAATGAAAAATCAATTATTAATTTAATGTAATTAGAATAAGAAATTTAAAATTTGAAATAGATAATCAATTATTAATTTAATGTAATTAGAGTGGAAATTTAAAATTTGAAAATTTTAAATGGATAATTAATAGGTTCACAAATGGCATGATAGGTGATATATAACATTAATGAGGAGTTCTAATTATATGACACTTGTCAATAGGAGATTAAACCTATTCTTTTATTAGAATAGGGATTATCGATGAATATTGCATCGATTGATGTGTTGCATGACTTGACATGATATATGTGTATTTTTGTTCCCATGCTTATGTGTTTGTGATTGACTCACTGTGTTGATGCTGACACTTGTTTCTTTCCTATTGTTGTGGCCTTTGCATTTGGTACAGGTAGCTTGATATTGATGGCCTGGTGAGGTTGGGGTCTCGTGGCTAGATATAGTATTTTGATTAGTAGTGATGATACTAGTTTGAGACTTCTTGTGTTGTTTTATTTACATTTGGTTTTGACACTTGTTATGGTTTGGTTTTACAACTTTGGAATTTGATGGTCTTGTTTTAGAAATTAAGTAACACTGGTGATGTTTTCACACAGTTTAAAAATAAGTCTGCCGCTAACGTTTTCTGATTAAAACTTTTTAATTATAAAAGAAAATTTTGGGGTGAAATTCACGATGTTACAATCGTCATCACGATTACTACAACTTTTGTTAAGATTATTTATCTTAAATAATCTTTTGTTTTTAAACTTGATTTTATCGTTTCAATGATAAATTTTATAATAAGATTTTTTTACAAATATTATATACTTATTATATGTGTTCACATAATGTGCATATATTAAATGTATAACATAGCCCGTATAACGAATAATTATCTTATTCGAGGATATTAATTATTCAATAAAATGAATAATCTAAAATCTGTTAAACGTCTAGCCCTAACTTACGGGCGTTACACTCCATCACATTAAGGGTATGTTTGGGTTATCCTTTTTATGTCAAAAGTGATTTTTAAGAAAAGTGCTTATTAGCTTATGGCTTTTAGGAAAAGTTGGTTTTAAAAAGTGTTTCGATGCGAAAAGCTGCTTTTTCAAGAGTAAAATGGTTAAAAAGCTATAAAGCTAGGATTTTCCAGCTTTTTGAAAGCTTTACTTTTTCCTATCCAAAAAGCTGTTTTAAAAAGCGCTTTTTAAATAGACAAACACTTTTTTAGCTTATTAGCTTTTTAAAAAGCTAAAAAGTTAATAAGCTATTTTTAAAAGCTGTACCAAACACCCACTAAGAGCTCCTTATGAGTAAACCCTAGCCTCCATTTCACCTCTTTGAGCCTCTTCTCTCCCTTCTCATCCATTTTGTATGATTTTGGTGACTTTTAGATTGGAGTTTCTTGCAAGATTGAGTATTAGAGCTTTGCATCAGAAGATTTCAACGTTCATCTACCTTTTATACCTTTATAAGTTGCAAAGATCTTTGCTTTATTATATTTCATCTTGGTTTTAATCATTATTTTGGTGTTTTGGTCCCTTTAATGGTTTGATCTTGGGAGGTTGGACAACTCCATGATGTTAGATTCATGGTGGACTTCAATTCTAACATTTTGGTCGAGTTTAGAGAGCATGCATAAGCTCTTTTAACTCCATGCTTGAAGAGAAGTGAGTGTTGGGACATTTGATGGACTTAGGCTTTTAGATCCTCGCTTAATGGGGTTTCCTAATGGATAAAGTTGGAAACTTTATCCATTAAGACCTTTAGAAGAATCTAATCCAGGCTTTTGAGTTCTGGAGGTTAAGGGTTAAGGGCTTTATCCAGTATGTTGTTTAGGACACTCATCGCAACGCGGTAGGTGGGTGGGCGTGGCGCGGTGTCGGGGTTTGGCCGCATCTGTTTTGTTATTTAGTTACCACGCCACGACTATGGGGTTGGCTACAACGCAATGGATTCAACCTTTATCTTCGACAATTAACTTTTTGATCAGATTGACTTTTGGTCATACTCGTGTAGAATTGAGTATTTGACTAATGACTAGTTCCAATTTGGCTTTAGGTAACTTGTATTAGCTGTTTTCGTTGATGAGGTAGCTGTTGAGATTCTGCTTTTCAGTTCAAGTGAGTTTTTTCACTGTATTACGTATGTCATAGTTACGGTAGCTATGCTGTGTGTATTGCTGTGTTGTTAGTATCTTGATTGTTGTTGTACGGTTATTTGATATATTTAAGTTATTTTGGACTCGGGGTTGATACGAACTCGGGGTTGATGCATACTCGTTGTTATATTTGAGTTATTTTAGACTCAGGGTTGATACGAACCCGTGGTTGATGCGGATCCGTTGCGATATTTGAGTCATTTCAGACTCACGGTTGATACAGACCCGATGTTGATGTGGACCCATTGCTGTTATATATGTTGTGTTGTGTTGTATGTGATATTTTGGGACTCACTAAGATTTTGCTTACAATTGTGGATTAAATATTTTTGCAGACACTTCAGATGATTATAAAAAGTCGAAGACATGACTGTACACATACATCAACAATTTTATGATTTGAGATTCCACGATATTTCCATTATAACTATAATTTATGGATTTTAGTTTATGAACAAATGGTTTTAATTTAAATGTACCTTTATAAAATGGAGTGTTTAGGTTATTTTAAAAATAAAAAAATTATTTTTAAAAATGAAACGTTACAAATGAATTTAGAAAATGAGTTGTGATTTGTGAATGAAACATCTCTTTATATAACAAAAAAAATGAACATTTGAAAGGAAAAAAAAGAGTTTGGTAAATGACTTGTGTGAAAGATTTGTTGCTTATTTTGATTTTTTTTTTTTTGTTTTTCTTTTGCAAAAATTATATTTTATCATGTCTTTTTAATTTTTAAAATTCTCTTTTCATAAAATAAATGGTCGTTTAAGAAATATATATATAAAAAAAAACGACCAAATCATTGTAAAATCTGTCCATTCTCAAGTCATTTTCATGATTATCCCATTTTTCAAAATAATTACTTATCGAGGTTAAGCTCCGGTCAATTATTTACTTTTACCAAGGGAAAAAAAGAATGTGATGCAGGAATTTGTCCATGGACCCCCACGCAGTGTATCATTCCGTCGGGTCCTCCCCCTCACCGCTGATTTGTTTTGGAGTCGTCGGATCATTTAATGCTCCTTGATTTCGTACCTAGGATACATTCCTAAATCTGACGGACATGTCCGGATCAGAGCCGTCCACGTGGCCTAAGGAACATGCCTATTACTGGTAACCCAAATCGTAGGTTCTACCAGAAGAATCTGGCTGGCTAATCTTCTGTGGGTTAAAATTGGAAATATAAGATTCTAAAAAGTAAATCTTGTTTTTACTTTTTAATTACATTTTAGCCCCCTTAAGTACGAGCAAACTGCTTTATGGTCCCAACACGTTTTTGTTTAATGTGTGTGTGATTGCGGGAGGGATTTTGGGAAAACGTTTGAAAACAAAATTAAATACCTTTTAAATAAGCTACCAATAATCTAAGTTAACTTAACGTATACATTAATGATGCTTTTGTAGTTTTGTCATCTTTATATCCTTTCTCTCCATCTTGAAACATAAAAAATATATTAAATATAATAATTCATTTTGGCATTTTTACAAGAGGGGACACAAGAAAGCATTAACTTCTATTTTATTTTATTTTTCTTCTTTATTTTAGCTTATTCTGTTTTTGTCTTCAAACTTGAGAATAAACGTTAACCACCTACTGAAATTACTTTTATAAACAATCAATTTACATGCTAAATATATTTTAAAAGGCATACAAATGATTTAGATATTTGATTAAAATAAGAAATTCTATGAAATACTATCAAAGTAATATACTTTTGTATCAATTATTATAAAACAAAAAAATCGAAGTTTGAATACTTATCCAAAATTTTAATAGGACATTTTGATGGAATCAAGATAAAAAGCATTGCATTTTTAGGATATAAAAAGTATTAAAGATGACATCAATTTATTTTTTGTTATTTATTTATTTTTTTGGTCTATTTTGTCTTCATTAATGACCATTCATGATGACACACTCATAACAACTTCACTTATAACTCATAGAAATGTGCTGTGAAAGTGATTTATGACCTCAAAAACGAAAACAAAATAATCGGTTGTTATAAAATCATCGTAAAAAATATATTTTTTTAAATGTTTCAGCCATAAAGAATATATTTGTGAAAAAACGGCAAATAGTGAATGTAATTAATATATCACAAATTTGGTTAAAAGAAAGGGTAAAGAGGTAACTTAATTTTACCATTTTATAGCCAATTTAGTTACATTTGGTATGAACTTGAATAACTAAAAACGTTTATTTAACCACTAAACAATTAGATTATCAAAACATATACAAACATCCCTTATTTGTCTTGGCTAATGTTAAGGCATAAAAAAGGAATAGTTATTTTAAAGTACTGAAGGGTTTCAAAGTGTTGTTAAATTTATACGAGGGGTGTATTGGGTAAAGTTTTTTCGTAAAATAGGGGGAAAAAATGCAAATAAACAAGTTCAAAAGGGAGGGGGACATGGGTGACAAATAAGCAAAGGGGAAACAAGCAGCTGGAAAACCTTCCTAAGGAGAAAAAAGTTAGTTGGGTGTGAGAAAGAAGAAAACCTATACATACAACATATACATACAAAATCAATCTCTGTGTGTTCTTCCGCAGCGAAGATTTGTTCTTCAATCGAGAAAGATCCCGGCGATTACTTTCAATCCTTCTCGTGAATTTATATTAGTATATGTAAAAAGACGTTTACCGCAGCTTTGCAGATTGTGATCCCACGCTTATGTTCTAGGGTTTCGGTATGTTCTTTATATTAATAAACTTTCTATTGAACCAAAAGTCGTCTGATTCAATCGATGCAATTGTGTTTAAAGAATAGAGACGTGCTGGTGTTTGTTTGGGACCAGTTTGAGATCTGAGTGGTTTGTTGCTTGCATTGTTGAAATTTGTCGGTGTAACTTTTTCTTCAATGCAATAATCTCCACTGTAATCAAATTAGTTTTTGCTACATTAACTACGCTTAGTTTTCAGATTTCTTGAGTCGATAATTTCTTGTATGGTTGCATATGCATCGCTAAATCTGCAAAACCGACAATTCTAAGAACAATAGATAGCTTTGAAGTCACGGCATTTCGGAATTTTATGAAATTATGAAATGGATCAGGGATTAGATTCTTATTGCTGTTATGCTTGGTTTTTCTTCTTCCTGTCTACTGCTCATATATACAAGAAATTCTAGATCTGCATCGTTTCTTCATTCCTTTTTGTTCTTACAGAAGATACATGGCTTGTGATGGTTGCTTTCATTAAAATCTTCTGCTGCTGAGTTTCTACCTTCTGTACCTGACAAAAATGTCAGGTAAGTTTCACGTTTTATTGCCGGGTAACATTAATTATTCACTTAGTCAGAAGCCCTTTTTTTGTTTTACAAACAGAAAGTGTAATCTTTCTTTATAATTTTCTTCTATTAGGCCTAGAAGGAGCTGATGCTTTTGATGAAATTAAAGAAAGGAGGATGGATTTCGAAAATTCTGAAGACGAGAGACGAAGATCTAAAATTGGAGCTTTAAGGAAGAAAGCAATAAATGCTTCAAACAAATTCACCCATTCACTTAAGAAAAGGGGAAAGAGAAAAGTTGATTACAGAGTTCCTTCAGTATCAATAGAAGATGTACGTGATGCAAGAGAAGAGAGAGCTGTCCATGAACTCCGACAAAAGCTCCTTGACAAAGATTTACTCCCAGAAAGACATGATGATTATCATACCCTACTGAGGTTAGTAATTTTTTTCAGTTTTTTAAAAGATATGTTAAAAAATGTTAAATCTATTCGTTTATTATTTTCATACAGGTTCTTGAAAGCAAGAGATTTTAACATGGATAGAACAATCCGGATGTGGGCAGAAATGCTACAATGGCGAAAAGAGTATGGAACAGATACAATATTGGAGGATTTTGTATATGAAGAACTTGAAGAAGTATTACAATATTACCCTCATGGGTACCATGGAGTTGATAGAGAAGGAAGACCTGTTTATATTGAAAGACTTGGCAAAGCTCACCCCAGTAGACTCATGCGCATTACTTCTATTGAGAGATACCTAAAATATCATGTTCAAGAATTTGAAAGGGCTTTTATTGAAAAGTTTCCCGCTTGTTCAGTTGCAGCAAAAAGACAAATTTGTTCCACTACAACAATTCTTGATGTACAAGGCTTGGTATGTGATATATATATATATATATATATATATATATATATATATATATATATATATATATATATATATATATATATATATATATATATATATATAAACTGTTTTGAAATTTTTATATTTTCTACATTGACAACCAATTTTTATATAATATATGCAGGGATTGAAGAATTTCACTCCAAGTGCTGCAAGTATTCTTGGAGCCATGGCCAAGGTTGACAATAACTATTACCCAGAGGTAAATAAAATAAAATCACTCCTTCCTTTAAATTGAAATCGGTAAATTGCAGGAAATAGCAACGTACTTTACTCTTTTCACCAATGTACTTTTAACTTATATTTTTTTTTTACTGATAATAGCAATATGTAAAAATAAAGTACAATTGCTATTATTGGTAAATAAATGTAAGTATGTTGCTGTTAAAACTAAACAATGGATTTACAAAATTAATGGCAGACTTTACACCGTATGTTTGTGGTCAACGCTGGGTCAACTTTCAAGAAGTATTTATGGCCCGCTGCTCAAAAGTTTCTAGATGCAAAAACAATCTCGAAAATTTATGTGTTGGAGCCAAAATCATTGGGGAAATTACTTGAAGTCATTGATCCAAGGTTTGTGTTGTTTCATAATTTGTCCTTGTTTTATTAGGGAAAATTACATTTTCTTTAGTAATAATAAATGCAATGTACTTTGTTTTTTACCCATAAGTGAATTGCTATTATGGGAAAAAAAAAGTAAAGTATATTGCCTATATTGAATCATCTGATTCTTTGTTATTGGTGCAGTCAATTACCTGATTTCCTTGGTGGTTCTTGTACGTGTCCTGGTGAGTTTGGTTGCCTTAGGTCAAACATGGGTCCATGGAGCGACCCGGAAATAATGAAGGTATATAAAACATTTTGAATTGTTTATATTTATATATAAATAACAACTTTCTAATTATTTTATTTTTCTTCACAGGTTGTGAATAATACAGAAGCCACATTTGTAAGACAAATCACAAGAGTTTCTGGTGATGAACAGAAACTTGATTCTTATATCCCCCCAAAGGCAAGTATATTTATTATATACTATTGGCAAATTTTGACATTTTAGAATTATGATTTTGACTTTATTTTTTTTTAAAAAAAAATTTATACAGGTGATGTCATCTGATTCTTCTTCAGTCTACTATAACTGTGATGATCAATTTAGTGGGTCGGATCAAGAAGTTGAGATAGAAAACAATCATGAAACAGCTTCTGATGATTTTATATTAATGGAGATTGTGAAGAGGGGATTTAATTACGTAGGAAGACCACTGGTGTCATTGGTGGAAAAACTGATTGTTCTACTTACCATTCTACCCTTTGACTTTTTGAAAAGACAGAAGAATGTTTATCCAACTAACACAGTGGAAGATGAACCACGAGAGAGTGTGAATCCGTTTGTTGAGAGGCTTGAGAAGCTTGAAGGGCTACTTGAAGAACTTAAAAGGAAACCGGCTCAGATACCTGTTGAAAAAGAGAATATGTTGTATGATTCGTTGGAGAGGATTAAATTAGTCGAATTTGATCTTAATAAAACCAAAAGTGTAAGCCTATTTAAAAAAAAAATTATAATCATGAAATTATTATTATTATTACTCCATTAAAAACTAAGATTTTGGAGTAATGATCGTGTGCCGTGCAGGTACTTCATGCTACGGTGGTGAAGCAACTTGAGATTGCAGCCTTGATGGAGAATATACAGGAGTCAAAATTTCACGTAAGATATATATACCCTATTTTATTTAAATAATATTATTTAGAGTAGAATACAGTTTTTGTCCCTGAGAAATGAATATAGCTAATTTTTACAGTTTAGATCCCAAAAAGTTCTCTCTACCAATTTAGATCCTTATTTGTAACATTTTTGGGACCAAAATTGCAAAAACTTGTCATTCTACTTAAAACATGGGCCAAATACGTTATAGGAATCTCAAATAAGAACCAAAATTATAAAAATGTAATTTAGTTTAATATTTTATTAAAGATTAAAATTTAAAGATGGTATTTGGGTGCAGCGGCGGAGGATCTGTTGAAGGTGCGGTGGACAAGCGGTGAATTGTTTTTGGCAATGTGAATGTGAATGTGAGGTGTGTAAAAACTAGAAAGTAATAGAGAGAGTAAAAAGTAGGAGGTGAATCTATTATGGTGAAAACAAGTGTTAGAAAAAGGTTTACTTAGAGTATAAGATGAAAGAGCAAACAGAAAGCAATACAATTTATGGAATGAGATCCGCGCTTATGGTTGACATCTTTAAATACTACTATACCACCATATATTTGGAGTCACGTTCTAAATCTATGATTTCTCAAAAATCGCCTCATAAAACATAAAAGCGTTCAAGATCATTCAAATTGGTGTATAAAACCCAAAGCATGGGTGCCCAATGTAATATATATACAGATTTTGTGTGCATGCATATTCATTCATTAAGAATTTCAAATGATTGCTTTCATTTTGTTAGTGTAAACATAAATATTTTTTTAGAACCGGCCAGTCGCGAAATCAAGAATCCCAGTCATGTTGGAGAAGTTGCAGTCATGGATACCGCACCATTTAAAGATCCATTCTCGTACCCATTTCACGAAACTACAAGTTACCAAGATGTGATCAGCTGATTCTTCATAGTGTCCTAGTTGACCACAATCAAAGGAAGGAAGAGGGATTCTACGGTGTTGAAGAGCCATAGCTGAAGGGATGCGTCCCATTTTAGCTCTCCACGTGAAAGAAACTTTTTTCGGGACCTCATTTAGCCATACGCAAACTGTAGAGGATGACGAAGCGTCTCTGTCAATTTTTTTCTTAGTGCTTCCAAAGTATAGTCCCCGTTTGGGTTTATTTCACTCACCAATGTCTCCGACCCCGCATTAATTAATTTATTTACAATACTAGAAGGTGGAATCCCTTGTTTTGCTAAGACTTTCTTAATACTTGCAACATTTTTCCACACACTTGTTATTGACAGATTGGCGTAATAATCCATGGATTTAGATTCAAGTTTGTGTATAGCTATAATCGTCTGGCTCCACAACAGATAATGAGATTTCCGGAGACGCCACCACCACTTTGCGATTAACACGATGTTTAAAGCTTTAATTGTGCCAACTCGTAACACCCATCCTTTTTTTTTACAGTTATCACTTACTCCATGCCACCCAGTTTATTTTTTATTTCCCTTCGGACCCGCCCACAAGAAATTCCGCCTTATCTTCTCCAACGTTTCAATAATTCCTGCGGGGGCCACAAATAAAGATAGAAAATAGGTAAGAAGATTCCACATAACAGAAGTGAGAAATATAAGCCGACCCTCGAAAGAGAGATATGTAGATTTTCGCATAGATAATTTAGCAATGAATTTGTCAATAACCAGCTTCCAATATTTTTTGAGGTTCATGTTGGCGTCCACTGGAACCCGAGGTACGTGAATGGAAGAGCTGTAAGTCCCTAATCTGCCCGTGTATCAGTCAGATCCGTTTGATGGTGCGGAATCCCAATCAAACGGATGATGTTAGATAAAAATAGAAGAGAAGGAGAAGAAGAATTAATATGAATCTTGTATGTATTGATATGAATTATGATCCGGATACAAGAGATTCACACACACATAAAAGCTCCTGTTTCTCTCTGGCCGTAAACTCTCTAGGGTTCATCAATCATCAATCTATACTCCTCACCCTAACACCTCTATTTATACTAGGGAACATGGGCCGGAAACAAATGGGCCGTAAATGAGTTTACGGCCGTAAGGTGTTTACGGCCGTAAACTTAGCCGTAAACTAGACCGAAAATTCATAAATATTACACAAAATTATAATTGCCCAGAAAAGTAAAGTATAAACCATATTTTGACCCAACAATCTCCCCCTTGGTTTATAGCTTTCTTTTCTTAATGACCCAACAAGCTCCCCTAAAAAGTAGCTGACTCTTCTTGTCAATCTTCAATGAGAGCTTGGCTTCAACATTTATCTTCAATTTCTTCATAACATCAGGATGAACATATGAATCTTCAATGAATGACTTCATCTTGAGCACTTGAGGTTTTCTTCAGAATTTAGCATTGAACGCACGTTGGGTGAGGAGGCTTGACGGACTGATTCTTGAAAGATGGCGCATTCAGCTTGAGAATCTTCAGAGAGAACAAATCTTCTAGATCACTTTAGCAGGTAGAACAATAGCAGCAGACTGATTGAGGAGGCTTCAATGCAATCCGTCACATAATCTGCAATTACAGCTTCACCTTGCTTCTGGGGTTGAAGGATTGAATGTTGAAATAATGATCTTCATTTCTTGCTCATTCGAATGCGAATTCTTCGATGCTCACGGACGAGGCTTTGGCTCAGAAATCTTCAACACAAACTCCATGCGTCTTATCTATACCTGAAATCACTTTTCAAGACAAAACAAAAACTAAAAGAAAACTTAGCACACAAAATAAAACAGAAATAAAAATATTTTTGGATTTTTTTTTTATTTTTCTGAACAAGAAATAAAACAGAAATAACACTATTTTTGAATTTTAATTTTTTATTTTTTATTTTTTTAAATTTTTTTGATTTTTTTTATTTTCATTATTTTTAATTTTTTTAATTCTCCCCTAATATTTAAATTAGAAGAAACTATGACAAATTTAACAAAAATAAAAATGATATCTAACTTTAAGAGTGATTTGGGATCAAAGTTTTTAGACAGCCTTTATCCACTTGTCGGTACCTTCCATATTCACATCTTTGTCTAGTCGATCGTCGGTATTGTTGTCCACTTAAACACGAAAAATTGTGACTGATTTAGGACATACTATTTGATACAAGACAAGGTGAACTTAAGTTCCTAAAAATTATATCTGATCCTAATTCCTTAGATACTATATCTTAAGGACCATTCATCTGACGACGACTAGGGATCTTGTTGTCCACCTAAATTGAGCAGAGAGATCTATAGAGAATCTATATGTGTTCAATTTTAAGTGTACTGGAACGTGTTTCCCGCTTCCTGATATGCCCCGGCCATCAAGAACTTCCAGAGTACTCCTTACACCGGGTGAGCACACAACCATTCAGAGAGAGAAGAGATTCAGAATTCTATTGCTAACTACTTCAGAGGGGTTGAGAAGAAGAAGGTTGCATATGCTGTGTACCAGGTCGGATTAGAAGTCGCGCAAAGGAGACAGCATATGGCTAACAGATGAGAAGTATTTCACACACACACACACACACACACACACATATATATATATATATATATATATATATATATCCTGCAGAGAAATAGAGTTGCATATGTTGTGTACCAGGTCAGATTATAAGTCACGCAAATGAGACAACATATGACTAACAGACAGAAAGAAAGAAAACGATATTCTACAGACCTAATTTATCGGAATTTACCAGTCGCCCCATCCAACCGGAATTAAGGACAGAATCCGCACATCGAGGAAAAGTTAAACCACGGTTCCAAGTACGGGTTCAATTAATGTGACGAGTAGATTCCCATATATATCTCCCTGCTCAACCTATCCGAGCGTCGTATTGTCAGGCTAAATGGATCTAACTAGGTCAAGATTTGTCAAGTCTATAAATTTCCTAAGTTCAACTCTGCCTAGTCATGTCCATTCAAATTTTTTCGTGCCTACCGACGCATCAAGTTAGAGCATAGACCCTTCAACTTCGGGTACGTTACGCAGACTCAGGTTGCCTGTTATCACTTGATAATATCACTTCCCAGAACATCTCCTGCAAGCACAATCCATTTACACTATATTTTTTTTATTTTTGAGTTTCTAATGTTTTTGGATTTTTTTTTAATTAAATTTTCTAATTTTTGTTTTGTTTTTATTTCTCCCCCTAAATTTGTGGATAGGAGAGAAACGAAAGTAAATGCGCAAATTTAAACTATCCTAAAACAAAAATTAGTCTTTAAAGCGAATCAGCTTAAGAAAAAGCACAGGAGTATAGAGAAGAAAACGCAAACCGTAATTCACCGATTGAATCTGCATCCAGAAGGTCTGAGAACAGCACGCATAATCTCAGAACAGATTCGAACATTCTTCATGTCATTAAGCACTAACCCCATGTGATCCCTTCTTTTCTTCCCTTCTTTCCTTTCCCGCAAAGGACACAAACTCTTGAACAAAGTTATGAGTGCTATATATTTGAGAGATGTCCCCTATCATATGCCAGGAGCAGCCACTACCAACAAACCGAAGTCTGATGATATGCCTCCATAGCTGCTCCGACACAGAGCGGGATCAGTTGGTCTTTGGAACCCAGTCCATTTTGAAACTGGGTCGACCTTTGTCATCAACGCATGATACTCTCTCCCATGACATATCCTGCTTATCACAAACAGAAGATGTAGAAACGTTAGAAGCATTAGGAATTTTGGGAGATTGATCCTTCGGAACCCATTTATAGTTGGGTTTAACCCATTTCTTTTTCGATCCGATGGATGGCTCGGCACTTGATTTGGAACTAGAAGCCGACTGCCGAGATGACTTTGACCTAACCGGTCTTGGCTTCACAGGAGCATGTCTTGAACTAGACTTCCGGGCCGACGTTTCCTTCTTTCCCTTGGCATTCGGATTCTTGGCCTTGGAAGATTGATTCTTGGCCTTCTGCGCGTTCCAATCAGCATTGTCTGAACGTGACCTTGAGGGGTTTCCTTTGGAGTATCTCCCTCTTGGCACGTTCTGCCAGCCTTGTGCATAGTAGGGAACATATGCGCGATTAGGACAATTTCTGGCAATGTGTCCAGGTGTTCCACAGTGAAAACAAGTCCTTTTCTTCACTGGGGAGTTGTCTCTTCCTGCCCCTGGTGGCGTATCTTTGCCTTGTCTTTTGTTGTCCCCACATGCACACTTGCCACAAGAACTCTGTTGCGCTGGAATTGGAGGCCTGTATTTACCAACGGCAGGTTGATTAGAAGCAACAGATTTAGAGTTCAAGGGGTCATTTGTTTGTTCAGAAGAACTCTCCTTGTTCTCATCCTCTGCTACTTTACCTGCGCATGTAACAGAAACATCAGTATTGTCAACCCGAAGAAATTTAATCGTATCTTCACATGATTGAGAACATGAGACTTCACATGAATGAGAACATGACACTTCATTGACCGGAAGGTTTACAGAACTCTTTAAAGCGTCAAGCTCTTCAATTACTTCAGCAATACTAAGACGATTGAGATCTTTTGTCTTCTTGATGACAGCTACATTCATATCCCACGATTTCGGAAGTGAATTTAGCAGCTTTTTGTTGATCTCGGACTTAGTCAAGAAGATCCCGACTATATTCATCTCAGTAGTGAGTGTAGTGAATCGCTGCAACTGAGTTTCCAGGGTTTCTCCAAGGATATAATCGAACATGTTGAAATTTTGTCTTAAAATCTCCTGACGATTCTCTTTCATGTTTTCAAATTCCCTCGTAGACCTTAAAATCGATTAAAAAAAAATACTAGAAGCTAAAATAAAATTTAAAAGTCAAACTTAAAATGCCTTTTTTTTTCTTTTTTTTTTAAAACAACCTTAAAAGTCAAATTTAAAAAAAAAATCAAACTCAAAAGTCAAACTTGAAAAGTCAAACTTAAAAGTCAAACCGAAAAGCTAAATTTGAAATTTTAAAAGTTAAACGAGAAAGTCAAAGTTTTTAAAGTCAAAGGTCAAACTTGGAAGTCAAAATCAAAACTTGAAATAAAAAGTCAAAAATAAAATTCAAAAATAAAAGTCAAAAATTAAAATATAATTTTATTTATTAATTTTAATTTACTTTATTTATTATTATTATTTTTAATTATATTTTGGATGAAAAAGGAATTTAAGATTAAAAGAAATTTAATGTTTGGGCTAAAAATGACAAATTGGCGAAATTTGCTGCGACAGGAAGTGCTTATAGTTAAAAAATGGAAGGTTTGAAACGACAGGTATGTTGTCCCAAGTGTCAAAACGCGTGACTGATTATACAGAAGACCCGGGTTCGAATCCCGGCCTCCCCTTAACTTCGCGTCCCCTTCTTTTTATTTGATCCTGCTGAGCCGAGCCGCACACTTCAAGCAGCGATCTAAGCCGAGCCGAAATCGTGAGCCGCCACGTCCGAGCCGATTTACCGAGCCGAGCCGCAAATACCGGAAACCCTAGCTGTAAACGGGAATAGGCCGCCGGCCGTAAACTGTTTCCGGCAGTAAGCTTCGGCCGAAAACAGTTTAAGATTACGTGAAAATTCGACTTTGAAGCTCCAAAACTCAATTAAAAATCCATTTTTATGAAAAACACAAAGAACAAACCCCCCTTATTTTTGCGAGATCTATCCAAAAACGAAAAAATATTTCGAAAATAAGATCAAATATTGCCCCAAAAAGAGTTTACGGCCCATGAACTTGGTGTTTACGACCGTAAGCTTGGACCGTAAACACAGAATATTCGATTTTTGGATGAAACAATAATTCCTTTTGACTGATACAACTTGGCTCTGATACCAATTGTAAGTCCCTAATTTGCCCGTGTATCAGTCAGATCCGTTTGATGGTGCGAAATCTCAATCAAACGGATGATGTTAGATAAAAATAGAAGAGAAGGAGAAGAAGAATTAATATGAATCTTGTATGTATTGATATGAATTATGATCCGGATACAAGAGATTCACACACACATAAAAGCTCCTGTTTCTCTCTGGCCGTAAACTCTCTAGGGTTCATCAATCATCAATCTATACTCCTCACCCTAACACCTCTATTTATACTAGGGAACATGGGCCGGAAACAAATGGACCGTAAATGAGTTTACGGCCGTAAACTCAGCCGTAAACTAGACCGAAAATTCATAAATATTACACAAAATTATAATTGCCCAGAAAAGTAAAGTATAAACCATATTTTGACCCAACAAGAGCGGATGGTTCACACCCGAGAGGTCTAGCCCAAGATGTCGTTTCATTCATGGCAGCCCTAACACCAAAAACTCTGGATTTCGAAAAATTCACCTTGAGACCATAGGATACCTGAAAACAACGAAGGATCCGAGTGAGATTTTTAATATTCCTCTTTGACCACTCTCCAAAAAAGAGTGCATCATCTGCATATAGGAGACTAGTTGTGAGACCCATGTAACACATAAGTTAATTAAAAAAAAAGTTAAATAAAAATGTCAAAATATTTGAGAACTTTGAATTTATAAGAAAATAAGAAAAATAATAAATTATTATAACTGAAATGTTTTTTATCTTTTAAATTTAAATAAATAAACAAAAGAAACTAATGAACTTTAATTTGAGAATTTTGAAATTAAAAGGTAAGTTCATTAATGAAATTGATATCTATTTATTACTATATTTATTGCAATTATTACATTAAAATATTATTTTGAATTTAGTAAAATAGAAACCTCATAAAATGATATGTGGAAAAAAAATTAATTCAAAATAACCACAAAATGACATTTGACAAATTGAATGAGATGGTGACATGTGGCAAAAAAAACCTTCATTTATTAGAGTAGACTAGTTGTGAAACCCATATATTATACATGTTAATTAAAACATAATGTTAAATAAGAGCAATTAAATGAGGAGTTTATTTGAATTTGAAATATGAAATAAGTGAAAATTATGAAAAAAAAACATGCAAAAAATAAATTAATTAAAATTTTGTGTTTAATTGTTAGATCCGTGTACTAAATGAGTTATTATAATAAAATGTTAAATACAATGGTTTAAAATGTAAATTTATTTGAAATTGAAATTGAAATTTCAAATTTCAAAATTGAAATTAATAGTTATTATAGTAGGTTTAATTTATGGAAACTAAATTAATGATATAGTGGAAATGAATAATGATGTAATTGACAAGTGGAAAATAAATATATTTCAAAATTATAACAAAATGAAATGTGGCAAATTAAATGAGAGAATGACAAGTGGCAAATTAAATGAGAGAATGACAAGTGACAATAACATTTTCATTTATTAGGGTATATGACAATTTTTTTTTCTTTTGTATCTATAAGAAGGATAGATACACATTGCAAAGATAGCTACGTACATGGACATGGTCTAAGTAGGCATAGGATTTTAAATATACCCGAGGGGCGAAATACTACCAAAAACCATGACAACATAGTCTGTATCGATTCCACCATAACATAAAAAAATGAATCATTTATTACACATCGGTAAACAAGATACCTAGTAACCAAGATGGTCAACTAAACTTAGGGCATCTCCAACCTTACGCTAAAAACTATTTTTATATTATAAATTGTATTATAATGCTCCAACCTTACACTATACCTAACACTATATATAATGTTGGATTTTAGTGTAACACTAAATATAGTCTACTCTAATAAATGAATGTTTTTTTGCCACTTGTCACACCCTCATTCAATTTGCCAAATGTCATTTTGTTGATTTTGAATTATTTTTTATTCCACATGTCATTTTATGGTTTTTCTATTTTATTAAATCTACTATAATAAATGAAGGTTTTTTTGCCACATATCCTCTTCTCATTCATTTGGACACGTGACATTTTCTAGAATTTTTAAATTTTCTATTTTCCACTTGTCATTTTATTGTATTTTTCATTTTATTAAATTAAAATTCAACATTTAATGTGTAAGGTAATATATATATATATATATATATATATATATATATATATATATATATGTAAAGTATTTATTAGAAAAAGTTTATATATGTAATGTATTCAATACATTAAAGTCTCATTAATTTTAATAATTCAAATTTTTCTCATTTTTCTTATAAATTCAAACTTTTCAAATTGTTAAAATTTTATATATATTTTTTTAATTAAACCCATGTAATACATGGGTCTCACACCTAGTTTCATATAATATTTAAATATAATAATAAATGCATATTAGTTTCCATAATGAACTTTCTTTTTAATTTTAAAATTACTAAATTAGAAACTTTCTTTTTAACTTTAAAATTACTAAATTAAAGTTTCATTAATTTCTTTTATTTATTTATCTAAATTATTTGTTTAAATTTAGAGAAAAAAAATACTTTAATTTTTATAATTCAATATTTTTCTTATTTTTCTTATAAATTAAAACTTCTCAAATGTTTAGAATTTTATATTTAGTTTTTTCTTTGAAATAAACTCATGTAATACATGAGTCTTATATCTAGTATTGAATAAAGAACAATATACTGCACTAATTTTTTTAGTGTTAAATATAATATAATGAGTTGAAAGATTTTAATGTTTACGCTATGTTTTACACTATAATTATAGATATAGTGTAAAAAAAAAGTAATATTAGGGATCGGAGAATGTCTTAAATCACTACGACTCAAACGCATTAATCCATTAAGACGTTGTGTGAAAGTTCACTTTGGTTGCCAAACGAAAAATATCAAAATTTAAAGTTTATTACAAAACTAGTTGTGAAACCCGTATATTATACGGGTTAATTAAAACATAATGTTAAATAAGAGCGATTAAATGAGGAGTTTATTTGAATTTGAAATATGAAATAAGTGAAAATTATGAAAAAAAAACATGCAAAAAATAAATTAATTAAAATTATGTGTTTAATTGTTAGACCCGTGTACTAAATGAGTTATTATAATAAAATGTTAAATACATTGGTTTAAAATGTAAATTTATTTGAAATTGAAATTGAAATTGAAATTTCAAATTTCAAATTTCAAAATTGAAATTAATAGTTATTATAGTAGGTTTAATTTATGGAAACTAAATTAATGATATAGTGGAAATGAATAATCTACTCTTCTAATAAAAGACTCCTGTATTACATGGGTTTATTTAAAAAAAATATAAAATTTTAACAATTTGAAAAATTTGAATTTATAAGAAAAATGAGGAATCTTTTGAATTATTAAAATTAAAGAAGATTTAATGTATTAGATACATTACATATATAAACCATTTCTAATAAATACTTTACATATATATTACCTTACATATTAAATATGGAATTTTAATTTAATAAAATGAAAAATACAATAAAATGACAAGTGGAAAATAGAAAATTTAAAAATGTTAGAAAATGTCATGTGTCCAAATGAAGGAGAAGAGAATATGTGGCAAAAAAACCTTCTAATAAAAGACTCCTAGATATGCCACATGGCATTTTCTAAGCATCTACTTTGCCACGTGGTAGGTTTTAGTTCACCATGAGCTTTGTTTTCCCGCTCATTCTGAGTCTCAGTTATAACGTTGTATCCAAAAAATCAGCAAACATTCCTCCATTACTGTTTACATCCCAAAAAATCAGCCATTGAATTTCATTATTTATCAATAAATGCATGAATCCTAATCCATTCCAATTTAAATTCGATGGGTAGCTTTTTATCTTCATCTTCTCTACCTGCTCCGCCATCATGCTTATCTCTATGAGATTTATGTCCGATCTCTTTATTTATGTTTCTCTCTTTATATTTAAAAACTTAAAGGGGTGGTGGCCATTGATTTAGATTGTTCATATATCTCACACTTTATTTAAACCCTCGCATCCTCGTGAAACCCTAGAGACGACACAAAAACTGCTTTGGTTTCCATCATCGATGTGTATTCCGTCCGATTATTCAAAATATTTTCAAGTTTAATAGCTCCAAGATCTTCAAGGTGATTTGCTCATCTTTCACAATTTCTCCTTTGTATTATATTCAATGTAACTTTATAGCTATTATATATGCAAGTTAATTGTAAGAAAGTTTGATCATGTTCTTATTTTTTGTGATATGGCAAACATTTTAATTTTTGAATATAAACGATCCTACAAATTCAATCCCGGTAATTGGTCAAGGTCATAAAATTAGCAAAACTTAATATGGTAAAGTTATTGGGGTTGAAGACTAAGGATTCAGAGATGTCGGTGGACATGTATTTGGAAACTACGAGTATGGCATTTTTTAGTATAACGTATATCCGGGTTAAAGTTTAGATTGTCGTTCTTCCGTTATGCATTGTCAGTTCCAATTTTTCGATTGGTGTTTACTCCACTTTGCTTTTTATGTTCTTTCTGTTGGCAACAACTAGCCCATTCTGTGTATGGATTTCTCTTTTATCAAAGAAGGTTGGCAATTTTTTTTCATCACTTTGTTTTGTCTATGGTTTTATCTCCATTAAGTTATTTGTGATTTGCGGTTTCTTTATCGTTGATTCTTGGGGATTTAATGATCTTTTGCAGTTTTTCCTACAGTTTACCTTGCATTTGAAACTTGAAAATGGAGTTAAAACGCTTGATGATGCTGTTATACACCATTTCCCTCTATTTTATTGGAGATATTATTTAATGATCTTTTGTAGATTTCCTACAGTTTACCTTGCAGTTGAAACTTGGAAATGGGGTCAAAACCCTTGATGAGGTTGGTATACACCATTTCCCTAATTCTCTCTATTTTATTGGAGATATTATCGATCATATACCAAGTGATATAAAACTCTAAATTAGAACATGAATATTTCATGGGATAAAGAAAGTGGGAGATTAATAATTCATGGGTGAAGCAATATTGGAGGATTTGAGAAAAATAAGTAAATTTTCATCTTATAAAATAAGCTATGATTAAGTTTTGACAGGAATAAAGAAGCATGGTCTGATGCACAAAATGATAATATCTATTTTAAAGTATATTGGATTCACCTTTTTTCTTTTTTAACAAAAAAAAGAGATGACTTTTTAGCAATTCTGTAAAAAGGAGAGTACTTTGCAGGAAACTTAGAGTTCCATGTTTTATGTTGTTACTCAGTGCTTTATTTTCATATATTAAATATTTGGGTTTATTTTCAAAGTATAGATGTGAAAACTACCTATGAAAACATAAATGCATGTGATTTGAATGTAGTCTTTATGTTATAAACTCCAACATGTTGGACTATCTTTTATATTAGGTTACACCCGATAAACCACCTCTTTTAAATGTGGGTGTCAAGTGTTCACTTAGATTTCCCATAAAATGTATAAGACTTTCTATATGAAAGTAACTTTATTATCCGCATGGAATTTTGCTTCCTATATCTATATGGAAGCAGGTCAAATGATGGTGCAAGAGGTACAAAATCATCACATTGTATAGGTAAGTCACTATTATTGGTAAGAACTTCTAAGCATGTGTTTGTGCACGAAAAGACTTGAAAACTTATTTTTATTTTTAACACATTACATCTCATTTGAACATATTTGTCATTTTCTCTATTTATTTATTTATTGGAAATGGAGAAGTATAGGTTTAAAAAATCCATAATATTGTGTTATTGTAAAGTGCTAAATTTTAGTTTGATCATTTTTGTCTCATGTTGATATTTCTACATAAAAAGTAAGATGTTTTAGCCAAATTTAAATTATATATCTATTTCTTGTGTTAAACGTTTTTTGGGCTAAATGCAAAAAGTAGTGTTGTACTTTGTCTTATATGTTTACAATAGAATCCACTATATAATATAAATGTACATATTTGTATTTTTGTATTTATTTTATCATACTTTCATTCTTATGCTTAGAAAATACTACTTTTAAAATTCTAGAATTTAATGAAGAACAAAAGAAAGAGTTAGGATATATGCACTAAAAATATTTACATGTAGTTCTTTTTGCTATTACATGATTATTTATGTAATGTACTTTCATCTAATTTAAATTGTTTTGCAATTTCATTTATGTTTGTAAGATGTATGTATTAATTCAAATACCACTTATAGATCTAAATGACATCCTAGGGATATTATGCATGAAAAGGATATTACACTTATGAAAAGTTACATAATTACCCTTACACTACAATGCCTATAATGAATAAAAAAACAAACTTATCATTTGTTCATCGTTGTTTATGTCTTTTGCTTGAATATGTAAATGCATGACATAACATTGTACTTTAAGAGTAAATTACACGATTCGTCCTTGGTCTATGTGTCAAATTGCACGTTTATTCTTTATTTTAAAAAATTAACTCGGACCGTCCTTGTAATTTTATTTTTTCGCTCGAACCATCCTTGATGGACATAAAAAGACTATTTTATCCTTATCATTTATTTTTTATTTTACTTATCATTTTCTTTTCAATATATTAAATAAAAAATAAATAAATGGTCAACCCCCACTCAAACCCACCCACCCCTTTGAAGTTTCAGAAAATAGACCTACACCCGCCAGCCACCATCTCCGGCCACTGCCGAATGTTTGTGTAAACTACTTGATATGTTTTTAACCAAATTAGAATATTGCCCCAATTTAGTTATTTTTTTTTTGTTTTTTTTGTTAAAGATGCAAGTTTTTTTTAATTGCAAGGTACAATGGACGATTGTCTCAAAATATTTACTCCTATAAAAGATATAACCAATCAAGGATGATTTCATAATAATGGTTCGTATGTTACGTCTTTGGACTCAAAAGTCAAAATATGATAGGAATGACACATATCTGATTGAAATGATTTTAATGGACAAGGAGGTATAAAACTCAGTTTTTTTTATACAGTTAGTTATATGTTACTTTATTCGGAGTAAAGAACACATAATGATTAAAGTTAGTGATTTTAGATAAGAGTGACAATTTGACCAATAAAATTTCAATGTTGTATAAAGTGTTTCAAAATATAAGTTAAAAGATTTTTCTTTCTTTTAACTTATCAAATTAATTCAACTTTACATACAATTGAAATACATTGCTTTTTATTTTGTTGACATTTAATATATTCTTTTTTGTCTATATAGTAAAAAACTTGAACATATCAACCGTGATTTCCACGGGTTATAAACTAGTGATGTAATTGACAAGTGGAAAATAAATATATTTCAAAATTATAACAAAATGACATGTGGCAAATTAAATGAGAGAATGACAAGTGACAAATTAAATGAGAGAATGACAAATGGCAATAACATTTTCATTTATTAGGGTAGATAAGAAATGATTGGACCATTGTTAGGAAGTTGAACACCTTAAAAAATCCCTTTCATGCAAGCAGTTTTTCATTGCTACACTGAGACCCTCCATGGTGATGATGAACAAGAAATGCGATAGAGGATCTCCTTGCCTAACACCTCTAGACATGGTGAATTATTTTGTTGGCGACTCATTTATTATCACTGAAGTCGTTGCCGACTTCAAACATCCACCTATCCACATCCGTCATTTCTCTCCAAACCCCATCTGCACTCGAGATGAGTCAAGGAAATTCCAGTTAACTATGTCAAATGCTTTTTCGAAATATACTTTATACAGTAAGATTTTGTTCTTGTATTTTTTCGCCCAGACGCATATTTCATTAACAATTAGTGGTTCGTCAAATACACATAAATACTTAACTCAAACCATATTATTGAAACATCAATGTCCTTTGTTTACTGATCCTGATCTTCCTAAAACTAGCGTACTCAAAGCTTTAAATCAATGCTATGGCTTGGTAGCCTAAAAGTCATATTATATACATGAACACATATTATATACATGTGTTCGACAAAAATGGTTGTAATATATATATATATATATATATATATATATATATATATATATATATATATATATATATATATATATATAATAATAATAATAATAATAATAATAATAATAATAATAATAATATGAACCATAAAGAAGATAAAACTAACAAAAGCTGCATGATTTTTTTTGGGTAATGACATTTTTGTTTAAAATAAAAAGTTTCAAACTCGTAATTTCAAACTTCTATAATTCAAAATTTTTATTAAGAGTTTTCAAAGTTCTAAAAAGTCGATGTCAATTGCAAATTGTAAATTGTGAATATGTGATAAGCGTTTTAGCAACATAGCTCATGGGTCTTGGCCCATATTAGCACAACAATACATATGTGGTCCAATCAGTATAAGCCTATATAATATTATAAGATCTTAAAGTATATATTATATTGTTTTATCTATTCCCAAATCCTTTCTTATAACTGTAGGGATGACAATGAGACGAAATTGGTACAGATCCGAACTAATATTTTCGGTATTGATATGGGAATGCTATCGGTTTTCGGTACTAGTATCTGTATTGATAGTATCGAATCCTGTATTTCATGATTTTAGAGTAGTAAGTATTGTATTATATGTTTAAATTTGATATCAGTTCGATAGAGGTACTAGATCAAGATTTGGTACTAACTATTCATCCATAGATTGTGGTTTTAAGAACTAAACACATGGATTTTATAATACAAAACGGCCGGTTGAATCGGTCGGATCGGGAACCGGAGACGAGAGCGGTTCAACAGCAACCGGTTTTACGCTAAGTTCTAAACCGGATTGCAACAGAATTTTTTTTTTCAAAAACCGGGTTGAACCTGTGTGATATAACCAATAAAAACTATTTGAACTGGTTTATTGGATTAAGATAATTGGATTTCACTTAGCCCATTAAAAAAATAGTTGATTTCTAAAGAACTCGAAGGCCGACGCACACCACTGTCAGATGTAGATCGAAGATTTAACATGTTGAACAGAGGGTTGAATCGTCTAGATTCAACTAAAAATTTGATTTTGTAAAGATTGGTTAAAACTCTAATAATTAGTTGGTGTTATAAAAACTAGAAATCACTAACATGAAATATTTTGCTTCTCTCCAAAAAAAAAAAAAAAAGTAACCAAAATGTTGATAGATCCTTATTTTTCTAGTTAAAAGGGCTTTGATGGAAGAGGAAGACAACCATGGCTTTTAGAAGGATTATCATCTTAAAAGTAGCAATTACCTTTTTAAACTTTACACGACATCAACCACCATGCCAATATTTTTACTTAAGTGGAAGTCATTGTCTAATGGACCATTTAAGTGAATCATTGGACCATCGGTTTCACATAATTGCATTTGCATTTGCATGACCTGAATAACAATAAAAATACAATTAATTATACTCATGAAAAAAGTATTTTATATACCATTCACTTAAACCATTTTTCTTACTTTCAATTCGGATTAAGAGTATGTTTTGCAATGATTTAGAGTTTTAGAAATTTTTAGTATTTAACGATGATGATTCATCAATCATGGACACCTACACAAGAATCAATATAATTATTGATCTTCTCGACAATATTGATGCTCCAGTATCATAAAAGAAATTGGTAAACTATATTGGTCTTTTGCCAAAATTCGATTATATAGTTGGTCTCATTCATTGATCACCTCTTCTCATTTTTTTGGAAATTCGTTTGCGTTGGATTAAGGTGTCTAAACTCATAACTAAATTGATATATTATTGTAATTAGAAGAAAAATATTTTTTGGGAAACCCTCATAACTAGAAGTTGATTAAAATGACATTTGTATATATATATATATATATATATATATATATATATATATATATATATATATATATATATATATAGAGAGAGAGAGAGAGAGAGAGAGAGAGAGAGATGATTATTAGATTATTATATGATTAATAAACTAATTGGAATTTATGAGGAAATGATTTCTTAATATATTATATGATTAATATATTAATTGGAAATAGATAGTTGATTTATTATTTGTTATTTAATTAATAAATTAATATGAAATCAACTGTTAAAATAATTGATTTGTTAATTTATATGATTAATAAATTAATATGACATCAGTTATATTAATCACAATTAATCTAGAATTAATTTAGGATCAATTGGATTTATTTAAAGGTGTAAGGTGTGAATTGTAATTGTTCATAGTTGAACAAGGAAATACAATTCTAAAGGGTTCTATTGGGTGAACGGTTTGTTGGGGGTGGGGTGGGGGGGGGGATAGGCTTAACATCCCAAAAATACGACCCAAAAATTTCAGTTTTAATTTAATAAATTAAGTATTTCAAAAACAACATCAATACAATCCCAGTGAAAGTAAGTGTACCAAACATCATCTCGAATCAAAGTAAAACACAAAAACAGAACTAGGTGGTGTGTGCGCTGCAATAATCCCGATCCCTTCCATTTGGAACAGAAAGTATCTGAAACATAAACTGAAACTCGTAAGCACAAAGCTTAGTGAGTTCTCCAAACTACCCAATACCATACATAATGAATCACATACTAGGCCCCCACCTTCCATCGGGCCCCACCTGGTATCGAGTCTCACTCGGCTTCGGGCCCCGCCCGACATCGAGCCCCACTAGGTCTTTACCTTAAACGGATAGGGATAATTTCCGCTCTCAATCAGGCTGAGTCTTTACCTTAAACGGAGGAGCAATTACTTGGAAGAGTTCCAAGCAAGAGACAGTGGTTGATTTAACTTGCGAATTAGAGTATATAGCAGCAAGCGAGGCAACAAAGGAGGCGATATGACTGAAGAACTTCATTGGAGACCTTGGAGTTATACCAGCTATAAATGAGCCAATGGAAATTTTCTATGATAGTGAAAGTGTAGTTGCCTTAGCCAAGGAACCAATGGATCACGGGAGATCCATACACATCGACAGAAAATACCATTTCATCAGACATCGAATAGAAGAAGGACTCCTCGTGGCAAAGAGGGTATCATCGGATGAGAACGCATCAGATCCCCTCACGAAGGGACTGAGTCGGGCTAAACATCTCCAGCATGCTCGGAGCATAGGACTGAAGGATGATATTAGTTTTAGTAGTTAGATAATTTTTTGAAATTTGTAAAGTGTAATTGACATTTGATGATGAATAAAAGGTGTGTTTATTTATGAGTAAAGTGTTGCTATCTTTTGTCAATCGTTTACTATATTTCTTTTGCATGTTTTGACTTCCAGAATAATTATGTTTGGTATATCATATTATTCGAACTCTCCATAGTCGGTCATATGTTGGAAGTAGGTATGAATCAAGACTGTCATGAGATGGTTGCATAGGTCTAAGTTGTTGGACAGGGCTACAACACTCATGAGTGCTCATAAGTTCTGAGCATTGGAATCAACCCACGCTCACTGGTATCACTTCATGGAATTTATCTCGAGTGATCGTGAGACGGTAATATGATATAAGTCTTTAAACCTAGAGATATGACTTGTTGCCTATGAGTTGGTTATGCATTGATCGTACGAAACCGCATTGGTAAATCGATGTTATAAAACGTACTTTTATGTGTGATTCAACAAGTAGTAGAATAAGCATATGAGTCGAAGTTTATCTGTTCCTTCTTGGATTAGAAGCGATATCTGGGCCCCTCGATGATTTTTTTTTGACCTATGCATCAGGACCGGTCAGAACTAAGTTGATGTGCTCAATTAAGTTCTTTGTCAAACAAATCGGAAATCGGGAAACAAACTGCTTGACAATAAGTAAAACATTGTTCCATGTATTTGTCCGACTGATATCTAGAACAGAGGATTATATGATCACTTATCTTAAACGGCACATCATCATCTTCTCAGTTCTGAGAGACCTTGAAAGAGCTACGATTGTTGATCGGTTCCTGAAGTCATACTTACAGATATAGTTATTAGACTTATCCAAGTGGGAGACTGTTGGATAAGGTGTCTAAGTCCATAACTATATTTAGTATGTACTTGACCCGACCCGACATGGTCCATTTGGGTTGCATGGCATCATGCATTTGGATAGACTAAATGAGAGAAATAACACTTGTGGTTTATTAATATACTATAAGTTCTAATATATTAATAATATTATTTAATTAGTATTGATCAAGAATTAATTTGGAATTAATTAAGCGATCAAAAGATGACTAATTAAATATATGGGTTGATTATGTAAATCATCCAAAACTTGTATAGTGGGCTAAAAGGCTCCATGGATTATCAAGTTGGGTTAAACCCATAGGATGCTCCATGGGAGTTACAAACCCATGGGTCATGGAAATGAAGAGTCATGTCACATTAGGGCTTACATGGTGTAACCCTAGATGTGACACACTATATAAGGAACATCATACTCACCAAAATTGGCAACACTAAGAATAAGAGAGGGCAAGTCGATTTTTACAAGTGTTATACATACTCTAAAGTTATTCCAAAGCATTTGGTGTCGTGTGAAGCATTTGAGGCATCACACTTGGGGTGCTAGGCTCTCAAGGTTTTCAAGGAATCAAATCAACTACAAGGTATGTAATTCTAGCCATCTTTTAGATTAAAAGTTCCCTATGTATGCTAGATAGGATTATGAACCTTGGAAATCTTATGTTGCATGTATTTTAGACAAACATAGATCCAAGGTTTTCTAGGGTTGCATGTACACTTAGGGTTGTTAGAATGCTCAAAACCCATCGCTTATGGCCTTTTAAGCCTCAAAAGGCCATGCTTGGAAGGAAAGGCAGAAACTTGATGTGTCCTTATGGTGTATAAGGCCTAGATCTATGTTGTTATGCCTTGGATTGGAGTAATATGAGTTTTTGGGATCTAGAGTTATGTCTTAAGGAGCTAGGGTTTGGTTCAACCTATTAAGAAGGATTAGGAGTGGGTAAATTTTGAAACTTTACCCTCATGAGGTCATCTTCAGCATATAGACGAAGTTTGGGGTTTGGATCTGAAGTATAAGGGCTTAATCTGTTAAGATGGCCAATCAGACTGGGAGACTCGGCGAGTTCAGGGAGGGACTCGACGAGTCTAAGTGTATTGTCCCGTTTTTGGTTATGTTGGGACTCGGTGAGTCTGAGGGCTGACTTGACGAGTTGACTCGATAAATCGCAACCTTGAGTAGCCAGTGAACTCGGCGAGTTAGGGGTTGACTCGACGACTTGGATCGCGATCTCAAGATTTTGACTTATTGGACTCGGTGAGTTGAAGGAGCAACTCGGCGAGTTGGGTTAACTTGGAGCGTTGACTTTGACCAGGGTTGTTTTGGTTTGACTTTTGGAGGGTATTTTAGTCTAAGTGTCATTTTGGTAATTGATAGCTCGGGGAGTCGAGTGATCAGCAGTTCGAGGATCAACCAGCTAGCAACGAGGGGTTATTCGCAGAATTCTATAGTCAGCTTGCGAGGTGAGTTTTTTCCAGTAGGAACGGGTCTAAGGCACCAATGTCGGCCCGTTTATGTATGTTAGTGTATACCGGATTTAGATCTGATGTCGGGGTTAGCCCGATGCAGTTTATATGTTCTGAATTTTAGTTCGATAGCGGGCGAGGCCCGAGGAAGGGTTATAGATATATATTTATGGGCTACGATTCGATGCCGAGTGGTACCCGTGGCAATAGAGTATGTGTAGTTATACTTGCTGTCTTTGTGATACTTGTATGTGCCTGGTAGGGGATGAGTGTGGGCGGGGGCCCATATCTCATCACTAGCTGAGTGTGGACGGAGTTCCATATCTCATTAGTAGCAGAATAAGGGCGGTGCCCAAGATAGGCGGGGCCTTGAGACTAGTAGTTATAGTATAGTGATTGTGTTAGCATGTCTATATGTTATTGTTGTATGTGTGTAGCGGGCAGGGCCCGAAGATAGGCGGGGCTTGGTAGAAACAGATCTGTATACCGAGCGGGGCTCAATGCCTTATGTCGGATTCATCCGATGCCGAGCGAGGCCCGATGTAGCGGGCTATGCCCAATGTTTGCAGTATGTGATTATGTATGGTATGTGGTAGATTGGGGAACTCACTAAGCTTCGTGCTTATAGTTTTCAGTTTTGGTTTCAGGTACTTCCGGTAGCGGAGGGAAGAGCTCGGGATGACTGCATGACACACACCAAGAAGTTTTAGCATGGGATGTTTACTCTGATAAAAAGAACATGTTTTGAGATGCTACTCTGATTTGATATAACGAGTTATGTTTATGATTGAGAATTATGGTTTTTATTAATGTTTTAAAAATGAAATTTTCGGACCGTATTCTTAGGATGTTACATATTTATATGAAAGATACATTCTGCTGAGAGATTAAAGGGGTATTAGGCCACTAGTTTAATTACTGTAAGGCTTGTAATATTTCGTTATGCTTATGTTTTTGTATTGATGATGACATCCCAATGTTTTAACAAAAATAAAATAAATTTCTTCGGAAATGCTTTGATAATATCATTAACATGTTTTCTGGGAACAAATTCCACAATATTATTCTTCAAAAAGGATACTCTGATTTTTAAATAATCATAAATAAATCGGTCTTTTCTGGCCGTGAAAATAGGGATCTCACAGAATCCCCGAGCTATCGATACTAAATAACATCAAATTAATAGCTGGATTCCAATCTGTAACTGTTAGTCCATAATTAGAGTAAAAAGACCATTTTACCCCTTACCTAGTTTGGACCAAGACTTAGGCCCAAAAGTAGAATCCAAAAGACCTAAAATACAACTAACCATTCAAGGCCCATACTTGGCCCAGTTTTCCAAATTGGGCCCAAACCCTTACATGAGCCTCACCCTAAAGCCCACCAATTCTCCTAGTCCAAAACACTTGCACTCAGATGGCCCAACAAGACCCCCAAACATCTAAGCCTAAAGAATAGCCGAAACTCGAATCCCAAAACGATAAGCCCAATAGAATGGGTACGCGGGGAGTAATCAGTTGTACACTAAGCGTGTCACACCCCAAAACCGAGAACGGTGGAAACGTTCTGGGGCGGAGGACGTCATGTATTGTATCACAACAATGCAAAGTAGCAACAACATCATCCATTGCATTAATAGTATAATTTTAATTACATTTGAGTTCTTTCATAGTATAATTCTACAAAAATGAATATTCAAAAATAAAAGACGAGTCTTGATCGCTCCGTCTTCACAGAACCTGGTAGACGTACCTGTTTATCCGTATCCTGGGAATACAAGTTATTTTGAAAGCGAGTATCAGCAATAATGCTGGTGAATTCATAAGTATTTATGTGACTTTGATTTGTAAGGCTGTAAAGAAAGACCTGTAAATGTTTGAAGGAAAGTTTGTACCAACGAATATTTTTGTAAGTAATTGTAAACGTTTGAAAATCCTAGAAAATCCCATATTTTCTACTAGTATAAAATGTAGTCTTCTACCAAGACTCGACTGTTTTGAATGTTTGCTTCAGAAATCCAATATTTGTTTATAAGTGGATGGTAGATTAAAAGTCCCAAAATGAACTACCATAATGTTTTTCATGTCTAAAATAGTAGATTTGTGTACAGTTATAATCGCTAAGGTATATGATAACCCCGTAAATCAGCGTGTTTTTAATACTTCATGTGAGTTTTATAACCATGCTAATGACCCAGACTGCCTGTAATAACGTTCTTCAGGCGTTGGAATGTTATGACATTTGTCACCCTAGACCTGCCGGTCTAACTGTAGCTAACAGTTTAGGTGCGGGATTGTCAATCCCGTATAGATCTATACACAAGTATCACGCTCCCCCTACAAGGGATTATGGTATATAATACAGGACTTAATAATGCATACTCAAAAGTACGTGAAATGTCTCACAAAACCTAGTATAAAAACAGATTTACGTATGAAAATGTCCATTTGTTCTTGTATAAGAAAATATCTCTTTGATATGGTACGTGTAGTATGTAAAATTATATGTATATCTAGTACACTATCTGATGTAATCGTATCTCTTGTAATTGTATGTCTTGAAATTTGTATGCCTTGTAATTGTATATAATCATATCTCTTTATATAGTATGTGATGTATTAGTATAGACTTATAAATAAACTGACTCTTGTGTGATTCCTTATATTTGGATTGGTAAGTAGTATATCCTAACTTATACCTATTATAGTTACTAGTAGTGTATGTGTATAACCAAAATATGCCTTTGCCATCAAAAGGTACTGAACCAACTGATGGAAAACTTTTATGTTTATATCTGTATACATGATATATATATATATATATATATATATATATATATATATATATATATACATATATATAACTACACATGCATAGGCGTGCATTTGACAATAAAAATATAAAAGAAGTTGTTTTTTTTATAACCTTTGAGAAGTTTAATAAATAAGAAATGATGACTTGATGTCAGTTTTATAAAACGATTTGAAAGTAGTTTGTTTGATAAGAACAATTTTAAGTATAAGAAGACCTTTGTTTGAAATACGATTCTAACAGTGTTTGAAAGGAAACATAAAGTATGTAAGACAGTTTGATAACGAGTTTTTAACATGTAAAAATGTTTTTCGTAAACTATTATAGTTTTTCCAAAAGTTTGTTTCGTTATATAATAAACCCTAGTGAAATGCTCACTTGTTATGTAAGGTGTAACTTTTATAGTGACATAAATGAACACACATACTCAAAGTATAAATAAAGTTTTTGGTTCGTATATGTAAAACTACATATTTAATTTCAAGAAACAAGATGATATCGTGATATGTTTCGCGTACGAATGGTTCCATGTAGTGTTTATGAATCACATATGATTTACTTTATAAAAATGAGTATTTAGTGTGAAAGTTGCGTAGATCTTTCGTCGGGGCTCGTGTTCGGGTTCTTCGGGTTCTTCGGGGATCTCGGTAGCGTAGATCTTTCATCGGGGCTCGGGTATGGAAACCGAGGGTGTCGGGATGGTCTCTGGAGCTCTAGGGTGTGTGAAAGTGAGAGAGGGTATGAGAGATATGTGTCAAAACCCGTAGCTCAAACCCTCTATTTATAGTGCTGGAGGATTGCGTACGCGGGGCGTACCACCAGAGTATGTTGGGCGTACGCGTTACGCGGGGCGTAAAAATGCGTCACGGCTTACGACTCCGGTCTAGCTAGCGTAGAGAACTCGAGCCGATGGGACTTGACACTGGGTCTAGTACGCTGGGCGTAATCCAGTCTCCCATCTTCTAAATTCCGTAACTTTCGCGTACGGGCTCAGTTTTTCGCGTTCTTTATATCCACGCGTAGGTGAGATTGTGCTCCACAACTTTCATTTAGACTCCATCGGCTAGTTTTGAATTAATTTTTTTATGATATATTTTTAATAGGTCGGGACTGCTAAAGTCCGTTAAAAATTCATAGTTTCTTTATTCGACGTCGATTTTCGTTTGTCTTTTTATCATTTTACTCCTATTGTGGAGATCTTCAACTTTCGTTTAGGTGGCGATAGCTAACTAACACTCGATCTTCAATTCGAGTTTTTAGCCCTCTACTACTGTTACGAAACTTAGGAAAATCGTAACTTCTTCATACGAGGTCCAATTTGGGCGATCCTTTTTTGCACGCTCACCATTTAACGAAATCTACGACTTTTGTTTAGATACTTAAGGCTAAAAATTATTGTATTGAAACTTTGCGTTTTTCGCTTAATCGGTGTTGTCAGATTTCGTCGCGAATCTTAGATTGGTCATAACTGCTTCGTTATAACCCGAATTTTTATGTTCTTTATTTGTACGAAAACCTTGATACAATTCCTACCACTTTATTTAACCCAAATAATATTTTAGGAAAGTTATATTTTGGCCTAAATTTGAGTGGTGTTACATTATATTGTCTCAAAATGTCGGGTTGTCACGTCATACCCCTGTTAGAGGGAATTTCGTCCCGAAATTCGAGTTTAAGCAATATTAATAATCATGCTATGGACATAAGTTTTATTTGCTACTCGTGTTCTTAAGTAATCATTCGTCTTCGCCTGGCATCCAACGAACCTTTCACTATCGGGATACGACTTTGCTTCTTTCGTTTGACTTCACTGGTATGATATCTTTTTCTTGTCGAATGTGTGTTGAGTGTTTCTGTGATCTGTGAGAGTATTACACCTTGTACCCTACAAGTAGTGTCTCCAAATCTTTAGAGCAATTACCGTTGCTCATGATTCAAGATCACGTGTTGAATAGTTAATTTCCTGTGTCTTAGGCTGTCTTGAGGTATGGGCAGTGACTTTTCCTCTTGCTTACAACCAAACCCTTGGTTGGATGTATCGCATTACACCACGAAATATTCTATCCCCTTTTGGGAGGGATAATGTTGGTGCGATGTATCAGACTTACTTTAACATTTGGAACGCTCTTTCTTTTTTTATAGACAGGTCCAGTGTTCTTCCAAGTGAGAAACTTGTCCTAAAGAATCCCCTTCTGAGGAGTTTGTTAAGCTCGCTAGGAAGTTCTCGCATCTCGGTTGGAGCTAGACAATAAGGTGATTTAGCTACTGGGGTAGCCCCTGGAACTAAGTCGATTTTGAATGCGACTTGACGCTGTGTTGGTAGTCTCGGTTGTCCTTCTGGAAAAGTTTCGGGAAGACCGCGTACTTCTTGGATGTTCTGCATGTCCTTCACTTCTCGGCACGTCTCGGCGATGTGTACAAGGAATACATGATATTCCTTTCTGTAACGCCCATAGATCAGGGCTAGTCAATTTAGAGACAATAAGCGTCAAAAATGACTTTTTGATAGAAGATTATTTAGGATGAATAATCCTAACTAAGTTGTAGTATATGTTACAAGGTTTCCGTGCATATAAAGAACGCCAAAATCCGAGTTATAACAAAGAAGTTATGACCTGTCGAAGTTTCGCGACA
This sequence comes from Lactuca serriola, assembly GCF_051521515.1. Lineage (NCBI taxonomy): Eukaryota > Viridiplantae > Streptophyta > Magnoliopsida > Asterales > Asteraceae > Lactuca > Lactuca serriola. The sequence goes on along the minus strand of NC_136414.1, from coordinate 202,513,186 downwards.
GAACCGGCACGACACAGCGCGACGTAAAAAGTGAATTTACGTTAGAGCGATATTTAGCCTTAGCAATCTAAACGAGAATCGAAGATCTCGTTGTTGGTATCGAAGCGATAAAAAGTTAGGCGAGAACGGACGTCAAACGAAGAAGTTATGAATTTATAACGAAGTTTTTCTGTCGCGGCCTATTAAAAATAAATAATAAAAATAAAGTCAAACTTAGCCGACGGAGTCTAAACGAAAGTTGTAGAGCATAGTCTCACCTTCGCGTGGATATAAAGAACGTCGAAAACGGAGTTCGTATGAGGAAGATATGGATTTCCGAAGTTTATTAAATATTTTGTAATTAAATTTAATCTTTAATTCCGGTATTATCCGAGGGCGAGTCATCGGACTCATCCGAAGTACGCCCCGCGTACACCGAAGTGTCGACACTCGCAGCAAGTGGCTCGGATGACGCATGTAGTGACGATTTCGGAAGCAGTACGCCCCGCGTACTCCGAGGCTCCAGCCTCCTATAAATAGGATCCGAAGGCAGCCGATTCTTTTGTTCATTTCCTCTCTTCTCTCTCCCGTTTTGCATCGTTTTGCGTGCCAGAAATATCCCGAAGCCCCGATATCATACTCAAGCCCCGAGGCAAGTCCCGAGATCCCGAAGATCCCGAGAAGTGCGGTTCCCGAGCCGAAGCTCTGCTCGCGAGAAGTTCGATTTTTGTGAAGATCTTCCAGATCTGCTGAGGATTACTACTTCTGCAAGTCGTAGTGCTGTCCGATCATCTTCTGATCAAGTGAGTGTATACTACCTTTCATAAACACGATAATAATACAAGTATGGTTTGAGTGTATTAAGTATATTGTTGTTTATATGTGTGGGTGTGTAGTTACTTTCTTCTAACACATAAATATGAAGTATTTGCTATGAAATACGTGCTATGTGTTTATATGTTATTTTTCTATTTGAGATGGGCATGGAAATTGGAGTTTTATATAGGTGTTAAATGATTTAAACTGTGTAAGTATTTATATCTACAAAATTGTTGGGTAGAACATAGGTAGATGGAAATTGTTGGTGACTATGGATTTAGCGCCTATTGTTAAGTGAACCTTGGTGACTATGGAGTTAGCGCTTGTTGAATAAACCTTGGTGACTATGGATTTAGCGCCTATTGTTAAGTGAACCTTGGTGACTATGGAGTTAGCGCCTATTGTTGAGTAAACCTTGGCGACTATGGAGTTAGCGCTTGTTGAGTAAACCTTGGCGACTATGGAGTTAGCGCACGTTGAGTAAACTTTGGCGACTATGGAGTTAGCGCTTGTTGAGTAAACCTTGGCGACTATGGAGTTAGCGCACGTTGAGTAAACTTTGGCGACTATGGAGTTAGCGCTTGTTGAGTAAACCTTGGCGACTATGGAGTTAGCGCACGTTGAGTAAACTTTGGCGACTATGGAGTTAGCGCTTGTTGAGTAAACCTTGGCGACTATGGAGTTAGCGCTTGTTAAGTGAACCTTGGTGACTATGGAGTTAGCACCAGATAACTATGGATTTAGTACTTGATAAAGTAAGCTTTGGCAGCAATGGAATTCATGCCAAATTTCTTACGAATAAATGAATGAAGGATAGTTGGTCCTTAGGGTAAAACCTTAAGAAGATAATGGGGATGGGTAATTGGGTTGATTGTTTGCTGATTAAATATAATGATTATATTATTGTGGGTTGAAAACCCTATATGCTCACCAGGCTCCCAAGCCTGACCCACTCAGTTTTCTTTTCATTACAGGTAATGGCACAAGGGTATAAGTTGGTGGACTTGACGAGAGATTTTGGGATTATAGATCTGTAGTTATAATTAACCATTGTAAGATCTGTTTTATATTGTTTATGCTTTTGGTCTGTAACGAACATGACATCCCGAGTTTTTATTATTTAATGAAAATACATTCTTTTCAAGAAATGTTTTGATAAATGGTTATCATATTTTATTTTGGGAACAAATTCCGCAACTGTTTTTTTTAAACGATCACTCTGATTTATAAAATAAAGCATAAACAAATCGGTCTTTTCTGGCCGTGAAATTGGGGATGTCACAGTTGGTATCAGAGCATTAGTTTAAGTGAACTAGGAATATGGGTTTATTTCTAGACTTAAACTTAGAATGCAAAGCAATGATTGTGAGTTGAGTGTGTCCATTATATTTTAGGTAGTACACCTAAATTGACACAGGCACTAGTTTATTTTAGGAAAATTGCCTAAAATACTATTATGTGCTAATTGTTATATGTTTGCCATATATGATGTTAATTGTTCGGATTTATGGTCTGTTGCCGACCGGATCTGGAAACCTTATGTGTTTAGGATTCTAAGCGTGCGTCTACGATATTAGAACTAGCATGTAAACGTTTCGGAGTGATAAGGATGATTTGAATATCTATCGTGAATAAGGATCTAATTTCACCTTATTCGGTGTATAGATCAAAAATGGTGAGAACGAGGAGTGGAGTTGGAAATGCTGATGAAAACAGGAATCAAATACCAGTGATTGAACAAATACCTGTTGTAGCAGCAGCGCCTGAACCAATGACAATGGCCGGAGTTCAAGTGATGATCCAGGCAATGTTGAATAATCAGATGGAAGAAACCAGACGTCTGATCAGGCAGAATCGCGAAGAATTGTCAATACAAGTTGAAGAGCCCGAAGTAAATGGAGGGCAGTCTGAAGGAGGAACCTATAGTGGGACCGTTGGTCAAGCCGACCCACCAATAGTTCGCCAAAACAACCAGGATAGAGGAAATGATGGACGTGGATGCAAGTACAAGGATTTCATGGCATCCAAGCCACCATGTCTTTCTGGGAGCCCGACACCGGTGCAAGTCATGGACTGGATCTCCGAAATGGAGACGATGTTTGAAAGTTGCGAGTGTAGCAACAGACAGAAGACCGCTCTTGCAATCCCTCTGTTAAAATCTGGAGTATTGAGCTGGTGGAAGTTACTGGCTGGTTCGATGCCTAAGGGGGAAACTAGCAAGATGTCTTGGGAAGAATTCGTGGTGCAACTGAAATTGCAATACTGCTCTGAGCAAGATCTTCTGGAAATCAACAATGAGTTCCAGAATCCGAAGAAAGGAAAATTGAGCGTCACTGAATACGCTACGAGCTTTACGGAGAAGATGAAGCTTATTCCATACTTAATTCCAACTGAACTTTCCAAGGTCAACAAGTTTGCCAATGGATTACCAGCGGACTTTGGTCCGATAGTCAAACAAGCAACCACTCTGAAAGCCGCCATCTGGGCAGCCAAGAATGTTGAGACCCAAATAAAAGAAAAGGGTCTGGAAAGAGCTGATGTTGGAGAGAAAAGGAAGCATGAAGGATCTTCAATAATCGACAAAGAAAGTAAATTCTCGAAATCTGGGGGAAGAGATGAAGCTAAGTGGTGTGAGAAGTGTAAGAAGAAACACTTCGGGAAATGTAGCGAGGAGATGACTTGTTACAAATGTGGGAAGACAGGACACTACGCCAATAAGTGCGCACCCCTCAAGAAGGTGTGTTATAGGTGTAACGAAGAAGGTCATAGATGGTGTGCATTCTTGCGTTGGTATTTAACCTCTTTGATACAATGGAGAGCCGTCCTGCCCTGAATTTCGTTTCGAGCAACTCTATGGATCAGGATTTGTAGAACTTTGTCAGCTGAGTTCCCCTTACGTTGTAGCAGCTTCGGTCTCCTTTAAACGACATAGGTTGATCTTGCTATTCACTCCATGTTTCCAGGTATTCTACCCAAGGAAGCGTCGAGCCATGAAGAGCTGGACGAGGGTTAGGATTTGAATTGGGAGTTACCGGGGGTAGGTTCTCCTCCTTAGGTTCGGAGTTATCATCATCCGAAAGGTCTTCAGTATGGTGATCATTCAAAAGGGATTGGATGATCATTCTCTGGTTCTTCTCTAAACCATCCAGCATTGCCTTTGTTCGGGAAGTACGGGTCGTCGTGGGGATGGGGTCCAGCTATGTTATCTATACGGTAATTGGGGTAGAAGAATCTAACACATAAGTAGTTTATAGTAATACACAAAATACTCCTATAGTATTTTAGGTTTATGTTCTATTGTTCTCATTGTGGTATTGTGGGTAAGTTTTTAGACTTGTTGCAACTCACAACCACACTTAGGCACATGCTAGTCAACCCTCAGATAATATAGTTGATCAGGCTATATCATCCCAATTTTGACTATATGTCTCTAAGTCTACTTGTGCTGCCCAACAATCGTAATTCTTTTGTTCTGTCTTAGTGACACTGATTTTAGTAGATATGTATACTCAATTAAATATTTTATTATATTAAAAGCAGACTCTTTATCAGAGTATTTTAATCCCTATTGTATTTATAGTTTGTATATCTTTTATGGGTTGATATACTCAATTCACTATAAACAATGCTCTGATACCAATCTGTCACACCCCAAAACCGAGAACGGCGGAAACGTTCTGGGGCGGAGGACGTCATGTATTGTATCACAACAATGCAAAGTAGTAAACAAGCAACAACATCATCCATTGCATTAATAGTATAATTTTAATTACATTTGAGTTCTTTCATAGTGTAATTCTACAAAAATGAATATTCAAAAATAAAAGACGAGTCTTGATCGCTCCGTCTTCACAGAACCTGGTAGACGTACCTGTCTATCCGTATCCTGGGAATACAAGTTATTTTGAAAGCGAGTATCAGCAATAATGCTGGTGAATTCATAAGTATTTATGTGACTTTGATTTGTAAGGCTGTAAAGAAAGACCTGTAAATGTTTGAAGGAAAGTTTGTACCAACGAATATGTTTGTAAGTAATTGTAAACGTTTGAAAATCCTAGAAAATCCCATATTTTCTACTAGTATAAAATGTAGTCTTCTACCAAGACTCGACTGTTTTGAATGTTTGCTTCAGAAATCCAATATTTGTTTATAAGTGGATGGTAGATTAAAAGCCCCAAAATGAACTACCATAATGTTTTTCATGTCTAAAATAGTAGATTTGTGTACAGTTATAATCGCTAAGGTATATGATAACCCCGTAAATCAACGTGTTTTTAATACTTCATGTGAGTTTTATAACCATGCTAATGACCCAGACTGCCTGTAATAACGTTCTTCAGGCGTTGGAATGTTATGACATTTGTCACCCCAGACCTGCCGGTCTAACTGTAGCTAATAGTTTAGGTGTGGGATTGTCAATCCCGTATAGATCTATACACAAGTATCACGCTCCCCCTACAAGGGATTATGGTATATAATACATGACTTAATAATGCATACTCAAAAGTACGTGAAATGTCTCACAAAACCTAGTATAAAAACAGATTTACATATGAAAATGTCCATTTGTTCTTGTATAAGAAAATATCTCTTTGATATGGTACGTGTAGTATGTAAAATTTTATGTATATCTAGTACACTATCTGATGTAATCGTATCTCTTGTAATTGTATGTCTTGAAATTTGTATGCCTTGTAATTGTATATAATCGTATCTCTTTATATAGTATGTGATGTATTAGTATAGACTTATAAATAAACTGACTCTTGTGTGATTCCTTATATTTGGATTGGTAAGTAGTATATCCTAACTTATACCTATTATAGTTACTAGTAGTGTATGTGTATAACCAAAATATGCCTTTTCCATCCAAAGGTACTGAACCAACTGATGGAAAACTTTTATGTTTATATCTGTATACATGATATATATATATATATATATATATATATATATATATAACTACACATGCATAGGCGTGCATTTGACAATAAAAATATAAAAGAAGTTTTTTTTATAACCTTTGAGAAGTTTAATAAATAAGAAATGATGACTTGATGTCAGTTTTATAAAACGATTTGAAAGTAGTTTGTTTGATAAGAACGATTTTAAGTATAAGAAGACCTTTGTTTGAAATACGATTCTAACAATGTTTGAAAGGAAACATAAAGTATGTAAGACAGTTTGATAACGAGTTTTTAACATGTAAAAATGTTTGTCGTAAACTATTATAGTTTTTCCAAAAGTTTGTTTCGTTATATAATAAACCCTAGTGAAATGCTCACTTGTTATGTAAGGTGTAACTTTTGTAGTGACATAAATGAACACACATACTCAAAGTATAAATAAAGTGTTTGGTTCGTATATGTAAAACTACATATTTAATTTCAAGAGACAAGATGATATCGTGATATGTTTCGCGTACGAAAGGTTCCATGTAGTGTTTATGAATCACATATGATTTACTTGATAAAAATGAGTATTTAGTGAAACTTTGGGTTACACACGATAATAATCGTGTGTTTACTTGTATTCCCCCCCTTAAAAGTGTATATAAAAAGTATTGATATCACATTTAAAAATGTAGTTTATAGGGGTATGAACTCACTCGTTTGGTTTGAAGAGAGAGAGGTTAGAGTTGAGCAGACCGCAGAAAGCTGCGTCTTCGGGCTCTTCGGGGATCTCGGTAGCGTAGATCTTTCGTCGGGGCTCGGGTACAGAAACCGAGGGTGTCGGGATGGTCTCTGGAGCTCTAGGGTGTGTGAAAGTGAGAGAGGATATGAGAGATATGTGTCAAAACCCGTAGCTCAAACCCTCAATTTATAGTGCTGGAGGATCGCGTACGCGGGGCGTACCACCGGAGTACGCTGGGCGTACGCGTTACGCGGGGCGTACTTCGGTTACGCGGGGCGTAAAAATGCGTCACGGCTTACGACTCCGGTCTAGCTAGCGTAGAGCACTCGAGCCTATGGGACTTGACACTAGGTCTAGTACGCTGGGCGTAATCTTGGATTACGCTGGGCGTAATCCAGTCTCCCATCTTCTAAATTCCGTAACTTTCGCGTACGGGCTCCGTTTTTCGCGTTCTATATATCCACGCGTAGGTGAGATTATGCTCTACAACTTTCATTTAGACTCCATCGGCTAGTTTTGACTTTATTTTTTTTATGATATATTTTTAATAGGACGGGACTGCTAAAGTCCGTTAAAAATTCATAGTTTCTTTATTCGATGTCGGTTTTCGTTTGTCTTTTTATCATTTTACTCCTATTGTGGAGATCTTCAACTTTCGTTTAGGTGGCGATAGCTAACTAACACTCGATCTTCAATTCGAGTTTTTAGCCATCTACTACTGTTACAAAACTTAGGAAAATCGTAACTTCTTCATACGAGGTCTAATTTGGGCGATCTTTTTATGCACGCTCACCATTTAACGAAATCTACGACTTTTGTTTAGATACTTAAGGCTAAAAATTATTGTATTGAAACTTTGCATTTTTCGCTTAATCGGTGTTGCCGGGTTTTGTCGCGAATCTTAGATTGGTCATAACTGCTTCGTTATAACCCGGATTTTTGTGTTCTTTATATGTACGAAAACCTTGATACAATTCCTACCACTTTATTTAACCCAAATAATATTTTAGGAAAGTTATATTTTGTCCTAAATTTGAGTGGTGTTACATTATATTGTCTCAAAATTTCGGGTTGTTACAAAGCGTACACACTAAATGGCTTGTACGCGTCGCGTATAGACTTGTACGCCCAACGTACTCACCCATTCAGTCAAAGCTCACTTTTAGCACTTAATGCTTAAGACCAGAAGTCCAAACCACAAATCAAGCCCTTAAAAGCACCTACAACCATAAAGTCACTGACTTGGTGACTTTGCATGCCCCAAATGGACCCAACTTCAAGATGTAGCACTCTACTTTCACTAAATGGACATAATCTCATGCATGGATGATTCTAAACCCTAAAGGTGCCAACTTTATGGACCTTGAACCTCAGAAACACCAAGAGCGGCAACTCAAAGCTCCTGGAGTGATGTCAAACCACTTGATCTCATTCATGGGGCCAAAAAGGGTCCAAAACCCATATAAATTTAAGCTAAGCTTCTAATGAACAAGATCATAGATTTTTACCTCAAACAAGTTGGAAATTGAGTAGAGAATCAGGATCCATAAGCTCTTCCTTGATCCATAACCTTGCACCAAACTCCTTATTCTTGATAATTAGCCAAAACACACTAAGATGCACACAATGAGCTCAAAAACACAATGGAAAGGTATAGGATTTGAAGATGAGGCTATATGGTCGATGGAGGCTGAGAAATGAGGGTAACATGAGCCATAAGTATGATTATATAGTGCCCAAACTCTCCAAATTAGGGTTTAAGTCCGACGCACTACACTGGGGGTAGTTTGACATATGTTGGGTGTAGTGTCGTACCCACCCGCGTTCATTAACCCATTACGATGGGCATACCCCATACTACGTTGGGCGTATGAAGCCAGACACGCGTTTCTTACAACATGAGCATAGGACCATTTTGCAAATAAAAATTAACACAAGGGCCAAAAGTATAATACCTGGAAATTATAATGTTGCATTAGGGTTTCTGGAAGCCTCCTAAAGTTGATAAGGATAATTGTTTCAAATAAATAAAATCTGAGTATTTTATTACTCAAATAAGGGTAAATCCTTGTGATCCCTAGCTATAAATATGACCCCTTGGGACTTTAAATTCGTGGTTCTCACTTCCCTAAAGGCGTCGAACGAAAAAACTACCTCTTCTCCTCTCTCCTTAATTGTCTTCTAGTTCTAGGGTTTGAGTGTGGGCCATTAGAGGCATCATCTTTTTGGTTCTAGTTTTCCAAGATTTTCAAAGGAAGGATTAAAGTAACCTGTTTGCTATAACAAGTTTGAGGTATGTAACCTTGATTTATTAATTTCGAAATTGCTAGGGTTCATGTTAATTTTATTATTCAAAGTATGTTGCCTTCAAAGTGTAAGACATAGATCCTTTTAGGTTACATGTGCCCTTTTGTAACATCCCGATGATGAGATATTTTCAATTTTAACCCTATGTATGAAGGAATATTCCATTTTGTCACTTGTTCTTGAGAAATATTGCAAGAATGACCCATAGTGGCATTTTGGTGATTTTGGCCAAATCAGTTAGTACGTTGGGCGTACGTTGTGTACGTTGAGTGTACTGGGGCATACCCTAGTACGTTGGGAGTACACCGCGTAAGCAGGGCGTACGTGATAAATCCTCAAACCCTAATTTTTAGGGTTTGGCCCATATATAAACATCATTGTCACCTCATTTCTCATTTCCTCATCAGCCTCCACCTGAGAAAACGTCCCTCTAGCAAACCCTAAGTGAGAAGAATGCATTTTGAGCTCATTTGTGTGCTTTGGTGGTGTTCTTGAAGAAGGAGTTGGTAGAAGGACTTTGGAGCTTGGGAGAAGCTTGGATATGAGATTCTCCACTTGCTAGCAACCTCGAGGAGGTAAAAAGCTTATTGCTTGATCATATTATCTTGTAGATCTAGCCATTTCTTCATTTAGGGCATTTTAGTATTTTACTCTTGCTACATATCTTCCATTGTACGACCACTTCATCTCCCACTATTATATATCTTTGGCAACAAGTTCCATATCTTCTTAGACAAATTAAAGATATTTTTGGCAATGAGTTCTCCATTACTAATCTTTGGGATATGAACTTCTTTCTCGACATTTTTGTCTCAAGGGGTAAAAAAGGGTATGTTTTTCTCGTAGGAAAGATATTCCTATGAAATTCTAGAGTGTGCCCACATGTTTAATTGTAAACCTGCACGCACTCTGGCTAATACCTCAACAAAACTTGGCCATATCTCCCCTATCGCTGACATGCCATTATACAAAAGCCTATGTGGTGCTCTAATGTACCTCACATTCATTGGTCATGGCATCACTTATGCAGTTCAACTGATATGCCTACATGAACGATCCTCGTGAATCCCACATTACCGCTTTAAAGAAGATCCTACAATACATTTAGGGCACTACACACTTTAGATTGCAACTCGTTGTCTCTCTCATGCGACGTCTTATTACTTACTCTAATCTTGACCGGACATGTTGCCTAAATACCAAGTGATCCACATTGGGCTATTTTGTATTTCTTGGCCCAAATTTGCTTCACTGGTCATCGAATAGGCATGAAACCATATCTAGATCTAGGGTCGGGATTGACTACCATGAGGTTGCTAATGTTGTTGCCGAAATAAGTTGGGCATGAAACTTGATGCGTAATTTCTATCAACATGTCTCCATTCCTACCTTTGTCTATTCTCACAATGCTAGTGATGTGTACCTTGGTGCCAATCCAGTACAATACCAATAGACCAAAACATTAGAATAGACAATAGTTTACTCGGGTTATGATTGCAAACTACTTGTAAGGGGTCATGTTTGTGATGTACATGTTGCCTCCTTTTATGTTGATTGATATCTTCATCAAATGGCTTCCTTTTACTTTATTTTTCTTGATTTCCGGTCAAATTTGAATGTATGCCGTTCCAACCGCAGGGATGTTAATATAATTATTTGTAATTATCTACGTATAATCCGTCTAAAAATCGACAAAATGAGACATATTTTAGTTAGAATTAAATTTTGTGCCGAATTGAAAAAGTCCTTCCGCCACACCGCGTGAAACACTACTGGCTTCCATGTCCATTTCCTGGATCTGACTGTGCTTCGCTGTCTTTCTCAAATTCCTCCTTTCCTGTCCTCTCTCTCTCTCTCTCTCTCTCTCTCTCTCTCTCTCTCTCTCTTCCCGTAGTTGAAGTAGAAGAAGACTAACAATCATAATAACAATCTTTTTGCGGGAGTTCAATTGGTGCATCTTCTTTAAACATGAAGATTTCGATCTCACTTCTTCTTCTGCTCTTCTGCATCTCTACTTGTTTCTCTTCTCCGGTCTCCGTTTCAGGTTTGTTTCTTTAATTCCGATTTTCATTGTGATTTAGTGGTTCTACGTCGGATCTTCACCTTTAACCCCTTCTTCGTCGCTTGTTTTCTGTGTACAGATGGTGTATTCTCCTCTGATTTAGCTTTAATTGGAAGAAACCTTCTCCAGGCCAAGAAACGTATGCTCTTTTTATTCTGCATAATCTGTTTTGAACTCTTCAGCTTGTTCTTACTTCTAGTTGTTTTCCCTGGTTTTCATTGTTTTAATCACCAAATCATCTAGTTTAATTCGATTCTCAAAATTGGAGAATGAGGATGAATGATTCGGGTTGATCTATAAGTTAGGGTTTTGCAGCACGAGATTTTGAACTCGACTTAGCTCAATTTCGATTCAAATCCATGCTCTTGATATATTGAATTTTGCTTTGATTGAATTGATCAGTCTTACTTTTACTTGCAGCTTGTCCTGTAAACTTTGAGTTCATGAACTACACAATCATCACCAGTCGTTGCAAAGGCCCACGCTACCCTGCTGATCTCTGTTGTCAAGCATTCAAAGACTTCGCATGTCCTTATGCAGCAGACTTAAACGACTTAGAAAACGAGTGTTCTTCAACAATGTTCAGCTACATCAATCTGTATGGCAGCTATCCACCTGGCCTTTTTGCTAGCTTGTGTCGCGATGACAAAGTAGGCCTCATCTGCCCTGCTTTAGCACCAGGAACAGCAAGGAATGGTGTAGGAGCTGATACCAACAACAGCCACATCATCCGCAACCCATCGTTACTTCTCTCACTAACTGCAACTTTTCTTATCTTATTCTTCCGGTGGTTTTGAAGGCTCAAGAATCAAAATTGCCTCTTCATGTTGCCAAATTCCTGTAAGTTTGTTTTGAGTTATTTTTTTTAATGTTGTATCATCGATATTAGATAGCCCACGAAGGAGATTCTTTTTTTTTTTTTTTTAATGTTGTATAATTATTTAATATCTTCCCATACTCACTAAGAAAATTTGGTGTTTTTTTTTTACAACGAATGCATCTATTATTACAATTGGTCTGTAATCAATCATGTTATATATGTGTGGTCCTACTTTGCTATATATAAAACGATCTTTCATCTTTTTGATTCTTGGATAATGTTTATATGGCTGTGAACGAATAGCAATACTTTAAATACCAAAATAAATTTCCCCTTAGAAAGAATAAAGAGAATAAATAGTAGGGATGACAACATGCGTAACAGTGCCTGTCACGTTGTTGCAAATGTGCAACAACGTGAAAGAAACCAGACAATTACACACCCAGTTTGTGGTGTCAGGATTGATCAAACGTAAGATTAATACAACGAGGTTAATCGAATCATATTCTGCATGTGGTGAAATCAATGAAGCTTTGTCTCTGTTTGAGAAAATCCGTTTTCCAGATGTGTATGCCTACAACATGATTATCAGATGCTTAATGTTAGTTAATCGCCAACATGAGTCACTTTTACTTTACAACAAACTCTTAGAGGAAACCCTAACACCCGACAACCACACATTCACTTATGTTCTTAAAGCTTGTTCCCAGTTAAAAGCTCTTTCGGAAGGTAAACAACTACATTCACGAATCATCAAAGATGGAATAAAACCCAACACTTATATCCACAGCTCGATGATAAAAATGTACGCGAATTCAGGCGACATGGGGTCGTCTGAACGCGTTCTTGCCCAGTTCCCCGACGAAAACGTGTCCGCAGCCAACTCCATGATCACCAGCTACATGAACCTGGGAGAAATTAAGTTCGCCCGCCAACTGTTCGATAAAATGTCTACACGAGATTCTGCAACTTGGAGCTCGATGATAACAGGGTACACCCAAAACGGTATGCTCGAGAATGCGTTGGTCATCTTTCAAGAAATGGTAGCGTGTAAGATTCCAATGAACGAGTCGAGTCTTGTGAGCGCGCTTTCTGCATGCGGGCGTTCGGGAGCACTTGATCAGGGTCGATGGATACATGGTTATATAAACCGGACATGGGGGGAAATTAGTGTTAAACTTGGAACATCAATTGTTGACATGTATGCGGGGTGCGGATGTATTGATTTTGCTTATGAAGTCTTCAAAAACATGTCTTCAAAAGACGTGGTGGCGTATGGAGTTATCATTTCAGGGTTTGCAAAACACGGGTTGGCTCGCAAATGTTTTCAACTTTTTGATGAAATGGTTGATAATGGAATAAAACCGAACGGAGTTATATTTGTAGCCATACTCACCGCGTGTTCTCATGGAGGATTTGTAGAATTGGGTCAATCATATTTCAACCAAATGACAAGTTTATATAATATTAGACCATCGGTTCACCATTACGGGTGCATGGTTGATCTTTTGGGGCGTGCGGGTAGGTTAGATGAGGCGGAAGAGGTTATAGCAACAATGGTGGAAGAGCCAAATGTGGTTATTTGGGGTGCGTTGCTTGCGGCTTGTAGAATCCATAAAGATTTTAAGCGCGGGGAATTGGCTTTTAAGCAGATAGTGGTGTTGGAGCCATGGTCTGGTGAGCGGTATAAGCTAGCAAGTCATGTGTTTGCATACACTGAAGAAGAACAAGAACGCGTACATAAATTGAGAAAACAACTTTTGGATAGAAATTTAGAGACAAGGCGAGGGTCGAGCTTGATTGAGGTTGAGGGCCAAGTTCATGAGTTTGTGGCAAGTGATATCGATCATGGAATGTATCAAGATATATATGGTTTGTTCGAGGGATGAATTTTAGATGTTTCCTTTTTTAACTTAATGGGTTTAACGGTGACTAAGTTTAATTATGGACTTTCTAATTTCTATATATATTCAAAAATACTCTTATATTTATTAACTAGATTAAAATTTTTATTTACACCAATTTTATGAATTTGAATGAATATATAGCACGATGAGAATTTGAAATATCAATTGTGTAATTCTTGTTTTTTTTAGAATAACAGAAATTTCATTAAAAGCTAGCAAAAAATGTACAATGATCACTTACATATGTGTAATTTTGATATGTATTTGAATAAATATGGATGTAGTAAAGAGCTCGTTTCAAAGTATTTATCTTTTAACTATTTTTGTTTGTTTTACTTGGATTATTATTTAATTATGTCGTGCCTATACATTTGGGTTTTAGTTACTAATATTTAGGCCAAAGGGTATGATTTAGAGATGTTTACGCGTTTTAGGCCATGAGGTATGGTTACGTGTGTAAGGGCTGCCACATCATCCTAATAACTAGTTCACTACATATTTACAAAGAATGGGGGTGGTGTTCACTAGTGAATAACTAGTGAACAAAGAGAGAGAAAGAGAAAAGCAAGAGAGAGATAGAGAGAAGGCTGAAATTCTATTGGTTGTAGCCACCCGTGAACCATGTCACTCCATGTCACATTCACCAGGGAGGGGGGCGGTGTTCACGCGTAAATACCCCCCTCCACGTCACCCTTTACGCATCAAAAAAGCTTCCATACCCGGTGGCCTTAGGGTGCCACATCATCTAAAGATTCACTCCACTACATGTTTACTAGTAATGGGGGTGGTGTTCATTGGTGAACACCTAGTGAATAAGAGAAAGAAAGAGAAAAGGAAGAGAGAGAAAGAGAAACAGGAGGAATAACTAGGGAGAAAAAATTCAGCCAATAAAATTGTTCGTAATCATCCGTGAATGGTCTCAGACAAGGTAAATATGTCATTTAATGGGGGTGGTGTTCATTGGTGTTCACGCGTAGAAACCCCCCTCCAAATCACCTTTTACATGTAAAGAACCATGCCATACCCCATGGCCTTAGACAAGGTAAATACGTCATTTATTGTTGTCCGGACCGTTGGGAAATCCAAGAAAGAACACAAGTGTTTGTATCCATCATTTTATTCATACACCAAACTTTTTTATATACATCACTTCATCCATACAACAAACTTTTTGTATACATCACTTAATGCATGCATATATCATTTAAACTCATTCAACACTTTACCATACAAGACTTAATGGTTAATGGGAAACGTCTTGAGAAGATTTACAAACTTGTGCTATAGTTTATTTTTATTTTTTTTTCATACCCGAACATCCAAGACTTGACTATAACGGTTTTGCTAGTAGTTCATTTTCTAATCATATCATAATATAAAATTTTAAAAACTTAGCAGCAAAAGACTAATTAAAAACATCTCCAAATTACATTGGGAATATAAAGCAAACGAATACTAATAAAAATTACTAAGTTAAAACAACTTGAGAATCTTCGATGTTTTCTCATTTCTTTTCGCCGGTGGGCTTGATATAATGTATGCTTGGCGGAATGTCCGTGGTGATTGACACAATGTTTGCAGCAATGTTTTAAAACCCGAGTTTTTAGTTGACCTGATGTAACGACCGGTCAACCGGTTCAACCGTCGGGTCAACCCGGTTTATGTTGTTTTTCTATTTTCATATATTTTTACTTTCCAGCATTCTACATACACATATAATATCAATAATTTGATGCCAACAAAGTTTACTTTCTTGCATACCGTAAACTAACCAAATATGTCACAACCAAAACCTTGAAACAATGATCAATTAACCATAAATGAACTGTAAACTAACAAAATCTATCACCTGTTTCAAAAGAAAACATGTTTCATAAGAAAAGCTAATCAGAAACTATAGAAGAAAAGAACCTGATTTCACAGTCAATTGGAGAAGAAAAGAAAACAAATTTATCACCTGATTTCACACTCAATTGATTTCACAGTCAAAAGAAAACTGATTTCATAACAGCTAATCAAAATTGGATGATTGGACGGATTGGAGTAAGTGGATTAGTAATAGAGGGGGAAACTGATTTCATAACACCAACTATTCAAAATCGATGTTTTGCTTCTCTTCACAGCTAATCAAAATCGATGTTTTGCAAGAAAAAAAAGAAACACAAAAAGTTGTTGTTTTGCAGGGAAAAGAAGAAACAAGGAAACTCACCTGGAGAAGAGAAGAGTCGAGTTTCTTTCTTTAGCTCGTTGCTGATGTCGTTGCTTGCGTTCTTCTTCAGCTCATTGCTTTCGTTGCTTTCGTTTCCTTGAGAAGAGAAGATCCGACTTTGTTTTGCCTAGAGCGATCTCACTTAATTAACCAAACCCTAATAAATGGGCCAATCCGTGTTTTACCGGTTCGAAATACCTAGTTCAGCCGCGGTTCAAGTTAAACCCGACCGGTTCGATCTGGTCGGTAATTTTACAAAAACCCATTCTAATTTGACCCGCTTTCTATCTTGGGTCACGGTCCAACCGATTGAACCGGTCGGGTCGACCCGGGTTTTAAAACATTGGTTTGCGGTGCTTGATGAGCATATAGGTCATACCCGTTGATGACATGTTGGGGCCCACAAGCAGTTTTAGGTCAACGTTTGTCTATAAATAAATCTTTATGTATGAACAGAGTAAATCTATAATCACATAATCAGTTGTAATACAAAGGTTAAAGTTACAAATATCAAAGAAATCATGTCAATAAAGATAAATAAAATAGAAATTAATTAATGGGAAGTTTTTTTCATGGAATAAATTCATTTATCTGATTGGATATTTAGTCGTAAACAAAAAAAAAGTATTTTTCTAGAAAAATATATCAATTTTCTTTTACTTTTGAGACATCATTTGGTATAAAGTAAATTACACGAATCATCCATCATACATGTGTCAAAAGACATGTTCAATCTATATTTTTAAAAAGTAATTCAGACCGTCCTTCGTTTGTTTAAACTAACGAGGAATGACATATGCAACTTTTAACAAGACGATGGATGATCTGAGTTAACTTTTGAAAACATTGACTGAACGTGTGCTTTGACACATGCACAAAAGATGATTTGTGTAATTTACTCTTTGGTACATGAGCATGGTTGTACTTGGCAGAACAATATATTTTATGTAGCGGTTGATATGGATGGAATAGGAATAAGATAGGATTTGAGTTATTTTTAGGGTTAAACAAACACAATAAGTTGATAAGTTATTTTTAATGTTTGATGTTTATATATGTAAAATGACCAAGAAAGATATTTTGGTTTATTGTGTATATACATGTAAAATGACCAAGAAAGTTATTTATTCTTTGACTTAGCGACGTAATTTGTTGCCCGTTTGCCTTTTCATTCGTTGTACGATAAAACTAAGTTTCTTTTTAATCACTTAGATAAATTTCTATTCATATAAGAGTTGGTTTTTAAATTTTATAATGATATGTTTTACCACATTGTGACTTAATACAAGCTCCGTGAAATATTTATAATACGAGCTCCGTGAAATATTTATACTAATAAATGTCTTTATGTTATCAAAACTACATCGACTTCAATAATCAATGAAAATACTCATCAAATCGGCCAAAGCAATACATGAATTAGAAGCTATTATAAGAATTCCTATAATAAGAACTTTTTGTATTTTATAGAGATTTCGGTTAGCTATTTTTTATATTTGATATATTTCTTCCGTTCATTAAAAAAAACTAAACAAACTAAACAAACAAATTAGGCAATTAATGGTACACAATTAATTACAGAAAACATTATTAGGGGGTTGGTGGTTTTTTTTAGGAAAATAAGAGCAACAACTTTACAACTTAAGTAACTATTCCAATGTGTTTTTTAGGAAAATAAGACATAAAAACAATTATTTTCAACCCTTTTTAGGTGGATGATGATCCCACATCTTTCTCCATCTAAAAGTAGCTCCACAACAACTTCATAATTTCAGTAGCTATTCCAATGTATATACCATTTTACCAAACTTATTTGTATTTATCAACTAGAATTGAATAGCACAATTGGATAGAGATGTGATTATTCATCATGTTTTGTGATCAAAAGGGCATCTAAGCAGGCAATGGCATAAATTCAAACAACAAAGACCCAAAACAGGGCAAATATTGCATGATGGTGGCGCATCTAAAAAGAAAGTTGCTCATAACGATGTATGATATGCTATCCAAACACACACAAGTTACAGTGTTTGACCAACAGACAACCAAATTACTTAACTTTATGTAAATAGAAGGATACTTGATGACCCTATCAATATCATCACTTTCTTTCCACAGGAATCCAGCATGTGGGAAATTGTAAATGATCCAATCAATTTTTTACATCTAAAGATCAATGGTGGCATCTAAGCAGAAAGTTGCTCGTGACAATGTATGATATGCTATCCAAACAGACACAAGTTATATTGTTTAAGAATCCGGTTTAACATTGATCTTCAGTTGCAAAGATTTGATCGGATCATATACAATTTCCCCCAGGCTGGATTTGTAGGGAAAGAAAGTGATGATAGGGTCATCGAGTATTAATTGCTTCTATCTACATAAAGTTAAATAATTTGGCCTTCTGCTTGGTCATTCTTACCTTCTAATATGCAAAAGAAGTATGTAATTATATTGCTCATCCCTTATAAAACATTATTTTTCCCTTTCCCATTTCTCATTGTAGGATACACATAAATCTTGTTCATGGGTTTCTGAAAAATGTTAGTGGTATGTTGCTTGCTGATTACGAAATAAATGTCAACCACAAGATCACTGCCCCATTTAACCACATGTCCGTGATAACTTCTTGAGAGTTGGTATATTGAAGGAGCTGTCTAAAGTTGCTTGAATGTGTTGACTTCAACATTGAAGAGAGTATCCATGTTTATAACAAGGGAGGGGATATATGGTAGAAATTATGATCACCAGTCGTTCCCTATGAGAAACTCCAACACGTTTCAGGTTCATTCTGTGTTCAAAAGGGAGAAACTCAAGCGTTTTACACTGTAGTAAAAACTAAAGAAAAGTCATCAGAAAGAACAAATGCGATAGTGATGACTAAGAATCCTTCTCGGGTTATAAGGAAGAGCATGAATAAGGACTGTTTTAGGATTTTTTAGAGACTACTTCCATTGTGTATTGTCGACGATGAAAGCTGGTGACCATGTGCAAGATTTGCTGTAAAAGGGATCTTAATTTATGAATCGCATTTCAAATCCTCTTGCACATGGTCACCAACTTTAGCACTGGTCGAAAACGTACACTTGATGGAAGTAGTCTCTAAGAATCCTAAAACAGTCCTTATTCCTGCTCTTCATTATAACCCGACAAGGATTCTTAGTCATCACTATCGCATTTGTTCTTTCTGATGACTTTTCTCTAGTTTTAATTAGTACAGTGCAAAATGCTTGAGTTTCTGGCTTTTGAACACAGAATGAACTTGATGGTATTGCAATTTCCAAGAGGATATATACGGCTTGTTGTTATTGTGTCTTGTAATGGAATTTATTGACGACGTTGTCCAATCGTGTGAAGGGTTTGTTCTTAACTTTTGAAGACAATATGAACTTGAAATTAGAACACTTCCCTAGTCATATTTCCTACCATCGATCTCCTCTCTTATTGATGTAACGAGGATTATCTTCAATCTTCAACTACTCTACACATTCAAGCAATGTTAAACAACTTAATTTTGAGTTGCCACCTCTTCCGTATTCCAATAGTCAAATGGGTGTGAAGTCTTGTGTGTAACATGAGCTTCACCATTTGGAAGCAACATGCCACCACGATGAAATCACATACTACGCGTCTATGTGCCTTCTACAAGAAGCACCAAGATGGGACACGAAAAGGAAAAAGAATGCGCTATAAAGGCCGAGTAATTTACACACGCATTGATTCAGATCTTTAGACAACAATAATGATGGATTGTTTGAAATAGAGAGCCGAATTTAAAAGATTAAAAAGTCAACTTGCAAGACTTGAGGTAGAATTAAAGAAGCTTACATGATGTGATGACTGATGACCAAGTAATCAAATATAATTAGGTCAAACTTCAGTATGAAGCTTCATATTGATAGAATACACTCAATGAAACAAAAAAGCTTAAAAGTTACCAAACATTTCCAACCTTATATTTGCTCTCTCGTAGTTCTTGGCTAGAATATGAGAATAATTGCACTAGTAAAAACAAACAGTAATGGCTAAACTCGGTTTCACATTCTTCCTTTCCCTCCTTTCTCCCTGCTGCTTCTTCTTACTTTGTTCTTACTAACCTCCATTAACTCTGATTTGCAACACGTAAACTACAATAATTGATTACCTTGAATAGTTGCATCGTTCTCGTATCCAACCACGTATCCGATCATCCACGTTGCCTTATTCTCCTCTATGGTTTCTTTAGGGTTTTCGCTCTTTAATATTCCCTTTTCCTTAAGCCACAAGGCAAACAAGCGACGTTTTGAAAATTGGACCGGACCTGTTAGCCCCAAAACCGATTTTTTTTAATTATATTGATAAAAGAAATTTGTAATGGCCACTTTTCGTTATATACAAACCTCTCTACCTCACTTCTTATTAGACAGGCGATGTGGGACAACGGGAGTAAATTACATAACTTCTGAGTTCTGACATTTACCTCTTCCGAGCAAAGCAAGTTAGCAAATTTATAGGGAAAAAGATACATACAAACTATGAAGTTTCTAAGGTTTATCCTTTTAATCACTTAACTTTTTAAGCGGCTTTATGAGGGAATGAACTTTATTTTTTCGGGTCGATTACGTCATTTTTTTTCGTCGTTCAAAAAAAACTTAAACAAGATATTTTCCCGTCGACTATTCACCACTTCCATCTCTTTTGATAAACCCTTACTTGCTTTCATCTCCTCGAACCTCAAACATGGATCCCGTATTCATCGAAGTCGATGTGCATTTCCAAGGAATCTTTACAAAATACCCGATACTGATTTTCCCAAAGATTTGACCTTAATTTCCAATGAGATGGATTATGCCGATTTTATAGCAATAGCTTATGAATGTGGTGTTATAATCCATACCTATGTAGACCATTTTGGTAATAGTAACATGCAAAAATGGTTAGATGAACACAAAGAATAGGTTGTTGATAACATAGTGGAAGAAGTGATTGATGGTGCAAGACTAATTAAGGAAATTGAGACATGTCATTTGGATGAGGATGATCATGTGTTGGTTGTCGAGGCCAACAAAAATAATAACCGTAAATATTACACACTAAAATAGTGTATAGTGGTAAAGAGATCGTATCCACGGAGATTGGTTCAATTTTATAACTCTATGAAAAATCTCTTTGTAAAAAAACTTGAAAAATGACAATAAATTAAAAATGGGGGGATTGATCTTTTGAAATACTTGAAATAAACTAGAATTAAACTAAGATTTAAATAAACAATTTCAACAAAAATAAGAGTTTGATGTAAATCAATAAGAGAAGGATGGTTGGCTTAAGGTTTCCTCACTTTGACTTTTTGAAGAACATATCATTAGAATCCAATAGTACAATACTTGTTTTAAATCCTCAATTTGGCTATAGTAATCCAAGAAGCTTGAGATTACCTAGACTTTTCTTAGTTGTTAAAATAGTTAGAGAAGCTCATAACAATTTCCTTAGTCAAAGTCACAATTTCCATTAAGCATGTAATTAGTGAAAGTCAACTAGCATTAAGAACCAAAAAGTCACCAAATCCAAGGGGGGTCAAATGCTTTCACCACCATGTTGGAGGAAATGTTTTTAAGATTGTGTGAAGCAAAAACAACACAAAAATCATTTGTTGCTTGCTAATTTGAGGATCCTTTACTTAATCAATAAATTAGCCAACTAATCACCACAAACACATTTGAACTCATGAATAAAATCATACTAGTAGTGATAATATGATAAAACACAAAACATTTCCATAAAGATTTAAGAACAAGCTCATGAATTCTTCAACATCCAATAAAAGTTCAAAGGATTCAACAAAAAGTCAACCAAGATTAGTTTAGCCAAGCATGACTAAACTCAAAGAAACAAAGTTAGAGGAGATTGTACCAAACATTAAACAAGAATCAAGAGGTAAAAAGATGATGTTCTTCAAGTGTTCTTGGCCTTCAAAAGTCTTCAAAACTCCAGAGAGAATCTCCAAAAATCGGATGTCAAAGAGTTGAGAAAAGTGGCACACCAAACTACCTCATATAGCTCAAAACAAGAATTTCCGGAATTGCCCCTACAGGGGGCCGCGCGACCCGCGTGCTGTTGCGCGGGTGGGTTGCGCGGGTGGTGCCTGACATGGGCTTCTTTGAGTTTTTGGGCCTCCAAAACATATCCCACTAGCCCAGATCGAATCTAGTCACCTCCTAGCCCATTTTCTTCAAGTTTTTCTTCATTTTAAGCCCAATTTGGCTTTTCCAAATCCTCCAAAGCTCGTGAACTCGCCCAATTAATAATCTACACACGCTTGAATATTCTCCCGTATCTTGCAAATTTAAAGTTTATTTCTCTCAAAGCTTTCAAATAATCATCAATCTCGCTCCATGCATCATCTCCACCACCCATCAAGCTTAAGATCCTTGTTGTCCACCAATTCCCATCGCTTTCCATACGTCCCGAACATTCCTGCTCCACTAGTCTCCATGAAATCTGCAATAAAGCTCACGAAACTAGAAAGTATCCGAAATAGTCATCAAATAACAAAAAGGAAAATATGCATGGAAATTAACTAGATTATGGATGAAATATGCTAAAATAAACTATAAAAAGAAGTAAATAAAATGAAACTATCAAATCACCCCAAGCTTAAACCTTACTTTTCCTCAAGTAAGACAAGACTAAAATGAACTCGGGATGAACTATCCTAAGAAAATAAAAAGAATGGATAGAACCACGGAACCTGATCACTGTTAGTCAACATGATCAGAATTATTATCTCACAACTTTTTCATCCGATGACAACGAGACCATAAACCATAGCTAGGACAACTCCTCTAGGTGAGTAAGGAGGGATGGCCAGTCGCAGCCCCAATGGAATATGCATACAATGAAGAACATCTGTAGTAGGGAGAAAGCAAATGGATGGGCTCGTATAGAGCTTTTCTTTTTAAGTGTACACTCTAATCACGAAAGTTGCATGATCTCACGTTTGTCGGCCACTCTTAAGTGTGATTTGGTTTATCGCTCGGGCACCGTTGTAAGAATCAGTTCACTTAGTGTTGGCCCAAACCTCCCGTAGTATCCGACTCGACAGTCTCCCTAACATCACCAATTTGCGAAAAAACAACTCGATATACATACAATAAAAACATACCTAAATAAATGAATATCAAACGTCGGGTGACCAAAATATAGGGAAATTTGTTCAATAATTGAATTGGTCATTTATCTAAGTTTTTTTTTTTTTTTTTTTTTTTTTTTTTTTTTTTTTGATAAAACACATATTGAGTTTTTGCTTTTATCAAAATAACTTTTGACTCAAAATTTGGTTCCCAAAATTATGTAAGTGGATCCGAGGGGGTAAAAATAATAATCCGAATGGTCTAAGTGTGAAAATGACCATGTATGGAGCGTAAATATGCGAGCTCCTTTTCAAACTTTTGATTTTCCATAAATAAAGAAAATGCCTTAATGTGGGCTAAAAGACTCTCTAAAATCTTAAAAAAAAATCGTGAAAAAGATATGGTGATGTAAGGAGACTGGATATGGATTCTACTCGGGGAAGGAGACGAGTGAAGTGAGGATATGTGTTAATATATTTCATTAAAATGACGTGGACCAAATATACACATCATTAACAATTTTAACTAAAAATAAATGATAAGTGGGATGTGAAACCGGGAAACCTTCTAAAATCGGTCACAATGGTGTAATTGACATCTACATAAATATATTAATGGTCAATTGTACAAAAAATAACATAGTTGGTCAAATCGGATCAAACGCAAAAGTTACTTGTGCTACAGTGGCATTTTCCCTTGTGCCTTTTTAGGAAAATAAGGGCAATAAAGTAATTTCATTGTTACCTCCAAAAAGCACTTCGACATAAATTTCAAGAATCCCACATATTTCTCCTTCTCAAAGTAGGTCCACAACTTCATAATTTCAGTAACTATTCCAATGTATATACCATTTTACCAAACTTTGTATTTATCATGTAGAATTGAATAGCACATGTAACGACCCAAATTTCGAGTCCAAAAATTTCATGTTAATTAACTGATTATAAAAACATTCATAACAAAACTATGTAACAATATATCCTTTTGTAAATCAATATATCATGACTGAAAACCCAAATCATATAATAGCAACATGTCAGAGTACAATCCTAGAGTATCTCAAGTGCGGAAAATCAATGCGTGTGTATGATGTGCTGCTACCGCGCCAGCTCCTTTCCCTTCGCTGAAGAGGTACCTGAAACCAAAACTGTAAATTGTAAGCATGAAGCAGTGAGTTCCCCCATCGTACCACATACCATGCGATCACATAGCATAAATACTGCCGGACAATTCTGGGGTGCCCGACCTACCCGTGACGACCATTCTGAGGTGCCGACCTACCTGATAC
The DNA here is from genome assembly GCF_051521515.1 of Lactuca serriola. Lineage (NCBI taxonomy): Eukaryota > Viridiplantae > Streptophyta > Magnoliopsida > Asterales > Asteraceae > Lactuca > Lactuca serriola. The sequence goes on along the minus strand of NC_136414.1, from coordinate 202,489,052 downwards.
GGCCATTCTGGGGTGCCGATCTACCCGTGTCAAGCCATTATGGGGTGCTGACCTACCCGTCGGTCCTAACAACCGACCCTCAGGGGACTATTCCACCCCTACTGCTACTATCACATATATCATAACATAAACATACTATCAGACATATTTGGGGTGTCCGAACTACCCTTCGGTCCTAACAACCGAACTTGGGGACTATTCCCCTCCTACTACCACTATCACATATAACATATCATGGCAGCATATAAACATATCATCACATACTGTCAGACATATCTGGGTTGTCTGACCTACCCTTCAGTCCTAACAACCTAACTCTACTACTATCACATATAACATATCATGCCAACATATAACATATCAAGTAGTAGCAACCTAGATTATATGACAAAGACAATCATCTAACATACAACTCCTACTGGTGGGCCGACATTGTGGCCGTAAACCCACCGCTACTGGAAGGTAACTCACCTCGTACGAGTAGCTGCTGATAATCTGTGCGGGAAACTTATGTCTGCTGCTGCTCCGGAAATCCTCCGGCTATAATCCCCACAAAACACTCAGCCATAATCTGATACCTACTCTTAGGGTAAAATGACTATTTTACCCCTAACCAAGTCCAAGTCAAAGTTAACTTCCAGTCGACCCGACACGCCGAGTTGGGCCGTCAACTCGTCGAGTCCCTACCCTTTACCCGTCCTTAACCACGACTCTACTCGTCGAGTTTAGCAACGACTCGACGAGTTCCTCATCTATATGAACATCGAATGAACCTTCATCTGACTCGCCGAGTTTTCTGATGGACAAGTCATGTGCTTGACTCATCGAGTTGTATGAACAACTTGTCGAGTTCATCTTCAACTATTAGGAGATTGCCTTGGACTCGCCGAGTTTGTTCTAGCACTCGTCGAGTCCCATGAACTCCAGGTCTAAGGCTAAGTCCAATTCATTGGGTCGCTCCCTTGGACCCTCTAAAAACCCTTCTAGCGCTCAACTGGGTTCCTTCAAACCCTAACAGAAAAGGGGAATCTCGCCTCGGACTCGCTGAGTCCTAAGAACGACTCGTCGAGTCGAGTATGTCCAAGTCTCATTTCTCGATTTCCAGCGTACAACTCTTGACCAAAAGATAGATCTAAGCTCCTTCAATCGTTCTAGCACGTAAATTTACAAACTTTACGTGCATGCATGGGACTTTGAGCTCAAAAGGACATAAAATAAGCCCTCATGATGCATAGGACCTTACATGGGTGCAAAAGCAGCCCTTAACTGCCTTGTAACTCCCTTAATGACCTAATTCTGAAGCCTCAACCCCCAACCATGCTTGCAATCATGGTTGGTCACCAAAAATGGCTTATAAAAGCCCTAAATCTCCCCAAAAAGGGATCTATCAAAAGAAAGGGAAAGATAACATCTTTATACCTCCAATGAACTGTGGATGATGCACAAAATTGGGTTCCCCTGCTCTCCACTTGCTTCCTCAAGTCTTTCACCTTACTCCTTATGGTCACAACTAGCAAGATCCACCAAAATGCCTTAGCTCTTCTAAAAAATGGCTAGGGTTTGCTATGGGGAGTTCTGGAAGCATTAGGGACAAAAGGGAGGCTGAATAAGTGGTTTAAATAGGGTGCAAACCCTCAAACTAGGATTTTGTTTGGACAACGCATACTCGTCGAGTCCGGCCGCCGACTCGTCGAGTAGGTCATTAAACTTCCGCGTCCAAGACGCTCCGACTCCATGAGTTGGACCTTAACTCGCCGAGTCCAAGGCCAAAATGCAAGGTACTTTAATAAAATACATAACAGGAACTAGGTGCTACAAATCTCCCCCCGCTTAGTTTAGACTTCGTCCTCGAAGTCTGCTGTTCGATCCTGAAAGAGTTCTGGATAATGCTCCATCATCTCGTCTATCGACTCCCACGTCCATTCTGAGCCCTTCCGATGCTGCCATTGCACCTTCACCAGCTCGACCTTCTTGTTCCTCAGATCCTTCGACTTCCGGTCGAGGATCGCCACGGGCCGCTCAATGTAGTTCAGACTGTCGTCAACTTGAATATCCTCTAGGGGCACCACTGCTGAGTCGTCCACCAGGCATTTCCGTAGTTGGGAGACGTGGAAGGAGCTATGAATCTGACTGAGTTCGGCTGGCAGGTCCAACCGATACGCCACCTTTCTCACCCGCGCTATGACCTTGAAAGGTCCAATATACCTGGGGCCCAACTTGCCCCGCTTCCTGAATCGGATGACGCCTTTCCAAGGCGACACTTTCAAGAGAATCATATCCCCGACCTGGAACTCCAGGTATGAATGATGCTTGTCGGCATAGCTTTTCTGCCGACTCTGTGTAGTCTGAAGTCTGCTCCTGGAACTCTAGGATTCTCATGAAATTACTTCCATCGTCGACATGTTTTATTGCAAAACTGGTTGTTGAAATTCGATCACCAAAACCGCTAAGCGTAGGTTTAGGTTCAACTGCAAAAAGGTTAACCTGCCTTCTCTCTCTTTCTCTCTCTCTTCTCTCTCTCTCTCTCTCTCTCTCTCTCTCTCTCTTTTCTTTCTTTCTCTCTCTCTCTCTCTCTCTCTCTCTCTCTCTCTCTTTCTCTCTCTCTCTCTCTCTCTCTCTCTCTCTTTCTTCACACGACTACAGTTAGTTGTCCGGTGATCCAATATCTGCAACCAGATTTGCAATAAATTCATCCTTTGTTTATTCAACTTTTCAAGCTCTTTAAAGATATATTTGTATTGGTGCATGGGATCTCACAATTTCTATCACTGTATCTTTCAAATCCCCTTTCCATCACATATTGCGCCCGATCATCAGATCAAAGTAGTTTCTATGAACCCTACAACATTCATTATTCTTGCTCTTCGTTATAACTATGGAAGGATTCTTAGCCATCATTACATTCGTTCTTTCTAAAGACTTTTCTCGAGTTTGACTATAGTCTGAAATGCTTGGTTTACTGTCTTTGTCTTTTGAACAGAGAATGTACTTGAACGTGTTACATTATCCAAGAGTAAAAGGCTGGTAAGAATTCCAACAATCTCCTTTTTTATTGTTGTAACAAAGGATAATCTTCAATCTTGAACTCGACACATCCAAGCAATGTTAAACAACTCAATTTGAGTTGCCAACTCTTTGATATTCCAACATTCGAGCTTGTGCTCAGTCTTGTGTGCTACATGAACTTCGCCATTTGGAAGCAACATATGCCACTTGTGTTCACGATGAAACCTATTACTAAGTTTTTGTGCAGTCTACAAGCAACACCAAGATGAGGAAACGAAAAGGAAAAAAGAATGTGCTATAAAGGTTTAGTAATTTATGTACTCGTTAATATAGAGCCCAATTTAAAAAGTTTGAAAAGTCAACTTGCAAGACTTCTGCTTATATATATATATATATATATATATATATATATATATATATATATATATATATATATATATATATGATGACCAAAAGAAAAAACCATCAAGTGGGATATTATACATATAATTAGGTCAAACTTTCGTATGAAACTTCATATTGATTGTAACAAAAGAGACCAATTAAAAGTTAACAAATATTTCCAACCTTGTATTTTCTAACTTTATAGTTTTAGGCAAGAAGACCTAGTAACATCGACATGAAGAAATTTGCTCCTCCCTCCTCCCTGCTGCCTCTTCTTCTTCTTCCCTCTTACTAACCTCCATTGACAATGATTTGCAACACGTAAACTACAACAAATTTTAAGTCTAGGAAGAATTAATTAAGTATTATCTTGAATAGTTACATCCGACCAATGTTGTAAAAATCTCAACTAGGTCCCGATTAATCTCCGATTAATCCCTAGGCACTACTCGACCGATTAGAGGGCGCTTAGCGATTAATCCCTGCATACATAATGAGTGAAGCGGTAGAACTCAATGAAATTTTAACACTTTGAAGAAGTTATATCTCAATAGAAACTATTTAAGGTATGATTAGTCTTTTATTAATCATAATAACCCATTTTGTTATGATATTAGTGGTATTTATGAACTTTTATATAATATTAGTCATATTGAATTTTTTAAAATTCAACAAATTAGCAATTAATGGTCCCCGATTAATCTCCGCCTAGCCGATCAATCTCATAACCTCAGTCCACCGACTAGCTAACATCAAGTGATTTTCACAACCTTGCATCCGACTATATAATCGAACATCCCTTGTTGCTTCTTCTTCCATGTATTCTAACAATTAATGGGGCAATTTATAAGGGTCTCGTGTGAATTTCGTCGGTTGCCATTCATCCAGATTTTCTTGGAGTAAATTCCTTTTCCTTAGGCTACAAGGCATATATCAACCTTTTCTTTCTTTTTTTTTTTATCAAATTTTATTGGTTTCAAGATAAATAGTATGTACTAGGTGTAAAACTCGTGTATTATACGGGTTGATTAAAGAAAATAAAATATTAAAATGTAATTAATAAGTACTTTTTAAAATAAAAATTTTAAATAAGGAATAAAGAAACATATTAACTGCAATTTATTATAATATTTATTATATTTGATACTTTACATATATATATATATATATATATATATATATATATATATATATATATATATATATATATAAGATTATGTGGCTTTTTAATTTTAAAAATTGAAAAAACAAACCATAAATTGATGTGGAAATTATTTATTTAAAAAATATTACAAAATGACAAGTGTCAAAACTCATTAGAGATTGACATGTGGCAAAATTATCTTTATTTATTATAGTAGATAGTAGATTATTATTTTTAAAGAGAAATTAAATATCCTTTATCTTTTGTTCTTATTTTCTTCCTAACTGTTTAAGACAATGACAAGTGTATAAATTTAACATCTCAATCAAATTTAAATTAAATTTAATAACATTTATCACCATCTAAAATAGATAGAAAGATAATAGAAACAAAAAGTAGGAGGATATTTAGTTTCTTTTTTTTTTTAAATATTTAAACTAAAAATAAAAAAATAAAACATAAATAATACTTAACTTCTTCGTTAAACTAAAATTTAAATAGTTACATAAAATAACATAAACTTAACCTAACTAAAAATAATTGTAACTAAAATTACATCCCACAATATTGTTTTGCTATATCCGCTTGTATTGCTAGAATCGTGTCACGACCTGCTCTTGTTAGATGATCGTTGTTTGTTAATAATATTTTCAAATTCCATTCTCTCTTGCCTTCTTGTGACTTTGACCAAATAAAACCTTTCTTTCTCGAACTATAAGTTTGTGTTTGGCACCCCCATAACTATTTGATAAACTAGCGTATTTTTTGAACTTTTTTAAGTTGTCATGTTTGACAAACAAAAAGTTAGCTTATAAGCTAGCTATTTAGACTAGTTTTTTAGGAGTTAAATTTTTTTTTCCAAATATACCATTTAATTAATTATATAAACACATTCTTTTAAATGTCCTTTTATGTTATTTTATATATTTCAGCTAACTTTACAACTAGTTTTATCAAACACCATTTTTTATCAGCTAGTTTTTCAGCTATCAGCTAGCTTTTTAGTTAACAGTTAGCTTTTCAGCTAGTATGTCAAACATAGCTTAAATGTTGATTGTATGTGGAAGTAGATTTTTTTAAATCGTCAAAAGGGCCTCTAAATGTTGATTGTATATAGAAGTAGATTTTTTTGAATCGTCAAAAGGGTCTCTGACCTAGCGGTATCGAGAGTTGATGAATAGTTGTCATCAGCCAAAGGTTGAAGGTTTAAGTCTCCTTTGAAACGAAAGGTGTAGAATATGAATAATATAGTGGGTGTGTGTGCAACCATTCTAAAAAAATCTTCAATTGTTTTATCAGATATGACCAGATCTTTTGACAATGAATCGACTTTCTTTGCTTTATAACTTCCAATTAAGGATTGGGGTTCTTTAATCCCATCCTCGTTATCATCATTGTTAAGGTCGAAGTAACAACATACAATTGACAATGTCATATAATCGTGTAGGCCGGATGTCTTGCACTCTTGCTTTGTTTCGAACTCCTTCCTGGAAGAGGCGTCGTCGACCATTTTAGATAACCTTTTACAACATCCCAAACCTCTACATGATTAAAATTCAACATGTTACTTTTCACACGATATTCCTCAAGTGCCATATTAAAAATAATCTCATATTTGGTCACTATTTCGAGTCGTTACCTTGTTGTTGTAGATGTCGTAAAAATTAGATAACTTTTGTTGTAAGTCCCTCCATTTTGTGTTGAATTGGTGTTTTGCGATCCTCCGAGACATCGATGAAGATGAGTGTTAATGCAACTCTTCTTTTCGGGTCTATGCTTCAGGGGAAGCCAAACCGGTAAGATATGCACATGTATGAAAGCTTGTTCTTTGGTTTTGATTGTTCGAAAGTATTTGAGCAAATAGGAAGCTACTATAGTGTAAGATAGTCTCGTGCATGAAATCAAAAAGGTTTTAATAATTTTGTTACATATTCAAAACAAAAATAACAAGTTAGAACAAAGCCTTGAAGGCTTTGACAACTTGATGATTTCAATACCAAAAATCAAGCTTATTTTCACTATAGAGTTGATTCTTGTATTCAAACTAACACGAATTGAACAAGGGTGATCTAAGATATTTTCTTACCTTATAATGTTCAAATCCCAAAAGTTAGAAGCTTCAAAGCTCAAGCTTTCAAAATATCTCCTTCTTTATTTCTCTATGATTATTGAGAAAAGCTTCGTCAAAGTCTCTTCCACTTTAAGAAATAATTTTGTATGTCTTAATGGAAGAAAGAATAAGTGCTCAAACCCATAAAATCTTTTATTTTCTTCATTCTTCCCTTTTTCCCATCTCTCGATACCCATTCTCTAGAGGTCTCTTTCATATTTTATCTCCCTTATATATATATATATATATATATATATATATATATATATATATATATATATATATATATATACACACATACTAGGTATGTTTTGAGGCCCGTGCTAAGCATGGCCCATTGAAGGTAATATGGGTATTTTCTTTGCCATTGTCTATATATTTGAAGAAATGTAAGTGCATTACTATTATTGATGAACAACTTTAATTATTGGTAAAAAGATGAAAGTGCATTGCTATTACGATTGAGAAAAAGAATTAAATAGTTATTATTGGTACCCAATTAATACTTACATGCTATTTTGACATTGATAAATAAAATGTTTAAAAAAAAAAGTTCTACCACCAATAACTAAAGGGTTACAAATTGAAAAGACAAATATGATACTATAATTGATATAACTTAGCTTACTCTTTTTTCTAGAAAGTTTCCAAGATCTTACTTTTTTATCCAAAATGTGCTAGAAAATTATACCATGGCTATGAGTACTATCACAAGAATCGTCAAAAAAGAGAAATCATGTGATTGCTTGCGTAAAGGATTGAAGATCCACTAACAATGACATCTTCCCTTTTGTAACGAACTTGAAATAATCAAAAGTACATGTTAGAAATTATCGATCACTTCCACATCATTATTTACAACATTATTTCTCCGCATAGACAAAATTTTCCTAATAAGTTACAAGTTTGTCTTTATAAAGTATGTTGCCGTCAGAAACATAAATAGTCCTAAATAGAATGGTAAATACTAATAAGTGTAGAAAGTGAAATACACAACTCAATTTCACAAAATATCAATCACCTTCTAGCAAAAATTCAAAAAAGGGCCTTTATTGTATGTGCCTAAGCATAATATGAATGTTTGATCACACATATTGTTTGTTGTGATAGAAAAGAAAGAGAGGAGTTAAGGAGTTCAATAAAGCCAGGTTAAAATTTTGAGGGTGTAATTCCAAATCAATTTGTATTAAGTGAAACTTCAGTAGACACAATCACAAACCAAAATCAAAGGATTACATAATTTAAATCGACATGACAAGAAGATGATTTTCCTAGCAGGTTGTTGAGGAACATCCTTAATGTCATGTACGTGTCTAGTTGTTGGTGTTTCAATGATCATCATGTGATTCGTCAATGCCACCATTCACAAATGGAATCAAATGGACATCACAAAATATAACATGATTCTAATGGACACTTCTTCTTCCTTTGGTGGGCTCAAATGATGCAAGTGAACTTGGCGGAAATATCCTGTCAGTCCTTTTACAAAGCTAAAAATATTAGCACCAACTTTAAGAGAAAATTATCACAGAAGATTCACATTTATTGCATATAAAAGATGAATTGACTATTAACGTTGATATTATATATTGGTTTTGTAGGTGTATAAATAGAGACCAATAAATCAGTTATAAACAGAAACTGATAAAAACATGTAGCCTGGTGAGTGGTGACTTAATAAAGATTAAGCAGGTGAAACATGTATCCTACCTGTTTTGATTACCTTTTTCTTTAATGACCATAATAATATTTAAAGAAAAGATATAAGATAAATTTTATAATAAATCTATTAATTTTGCTCTTAGAGATTGTATTATTTCCGGTCCTTCATGTATAACTTTATAGAGCAAATTCTAAACCCCGACTGTGGGTTTGTTATGGGTAGAGATGATGAGGAGGATCACCCATTTACTTCAATTACCCTAACATGAGAAGCAGATAGCGGAGGAGGGGTGAATTTACAATTTCTCCACCCAAGTCTCAATTTACATATAGCCGAAATCCACAACATAGTATTAGTAAGAACAATATTTCAAATGATTCCAGGAGATAAAGAAAAAAAAATCAAGAATATAATTCTTAGTTTTGAGTTTCATTTCCAACTCTACAATTGAGTCATTGAGGTTGTATGGCATTTTTCTGATTAACAAAAGGTGCGCTACAAGCCAACTGAGATTAAAATATGATCCAGTAACTACATTTAAGTTGACCAAATATCCACATAAAAATCCTTTAATTTAAAATTTGCTAACTTATAGATGTTGGGACCAAAAATCACCAAAGGGAGACAATACCATGTATAGAACCATTAGCTAAATGATCATATTTTACAATTACAGATAAGAAGCGATAGGAATTAGGAAGTGCTGAAGGGATCACAAACACATAATTAAAAGCAGAAAGCAATACCTACATTAGAATTTTCATTATCTAAAAACAAAACCCACATCTTAAAATCGTCAGAATCATATAAAAGAACCAAAATAATTCAAACTTATCCAATAAAAGAAATGGGTTTCAATAATCAACTACATAGAGAAAAAATGTACAGAAAAGAGGTAAACGAACCAACCATGAAATTAAGTAGGTTTTTCCCTTGAAAACCCTAAAAATACCTTTTTTAATCGTCTGTAACTTAAGAATTTGGGGCTCACAATTGCAATCCACACCTATAGTTCTTCAATCGTCATCTTACTGTTTAAAATCGTGATGCCGTAACTATTATGGGAATAAAAAAATCAAACAAACAGATGAAGGAGTCAAGGAGACATGATGACAAAGATGAATTGGCGCAATCTTTGGCTGGGAAATTAGATTTTTTTTGTTGATGTGGTCGGAGTTATCGTTGGGGAGGGAGTCGGAGTTGTGGTTAGTAGATAAAGGAGAATCGGTTCAATGAAGTGTTGAAGGAGGGCTGAACATGAGATGAGAAGATTGAATCCACGTTATTGTCAATTGCGTCTGTCCGAAGGTGGGTTACGTGGCGGTCTTGGGTCTGTGTGAATTTGGTGTAGGCGGCACCACAGGGTTTTCATATATATATATATATATATATATATATATATATATATATATATATATATATACTAGGTGTGAAACCCGTGTAATACACAGGTTGATTTAAAAAAAGATTAAACATTAAAATGTAAACAAAAAATATTTTTTAATGTATAATTTTAAAATAAGAAAAAAAGAAACGTATTTATTGCAATTTAATATCATATATATGATATTTAATACTTTACATATATAAGTATATGAGTTTAATTTTAAAAATTGAAACAAACTAAAAATTGACAAGTGGATAATATTTATTTTAAAAATACCACAAAATAACAAGTGTCAAAACTCATGAGAGATTGACATGTGGCAAAAAAAAATCTTCATTTATTAAGGAGGATGAGGAATTTTAATATGATGAGACTTGTCATTAAGAGAATAAACCTATTCATTTATTAGAATAGCGATATATATATATATATATATATATATATATATATATATATATATATATATATATATATTCTAATAAATGAATAGTTTTAATCTTGTTTTGCCAAGTGTCACTCTAATACAACTCCTCATTAATATTATGTCATATGTCATGTAGATATATTAGGCAACTCATTTCAAAATTCAAATTTACATTTTCTAATCTCTAAATATTATTAAAAGAGAACCTTAAATTCTACAATGAAGAAACAAGGGCCCTTGATTGCATTTCTCTCCTTTAGTCTCCACCTTAGGATCATTTTGCTGACATCATGCTAACCCAAAGAAATACACGCGCCTCCCGAATAAAACTTCCTTCTTACGATTCATTCCTAATTTCATTCTTAGGTTTTCTCTCCACACAATCAACACAATTAGCTCCCCGTGAAACTTAATAGATATGAACCCTAACCCCTTCCTTCTGCCGATATGTGTAACCCCATTGATTTCATATATACATGGAATCGATCCTATGCATAACCCCAGGAAGCCTTGAGGGGCACCGTGTCGACCATCAACGATTTTCGATCCTGTGTGTTCTACTTCAGATGCAGATGAAATATGTTGAAGCTTGATTAGGAGATCGAGTTCTTTATGTAGATAAGATTTTGAAAGATGGGTTTTGTTTGAATATGATCGATACGCCACTTAGTCCCATGAAAGTTGTGACTAATTTGCGGGAAGCTGTTTGGGATGCTGATATTGCTCTTAAACTCGATCATCTTGTTTCCTACTCCTGGTGGTCAGTTTCGATTTCCTTTTGCTTTATGTTTTTGTGCATGGATTTTACTTTTATTTTGTTTGATGTTATGATGTTTGAATTATTGGAAATGTTATTGGGGTTTTTGTATACTTATGTTTGCTTCGAGATTTGGCTCCTTTTTTTTCTAGATTATCCCCTCTAAACATGTTTACCCAAAGTTCCTATGCAAGTTTAGATTGAAATAGAGAGTTTTGTTTCTTAAAGCCGAAGGTTTTTCAATACTTTATGCATGAATTGCTGAATGAAAGCATAGTGGATGATGATTTATTGTTGTATGCAGGGTCATTTTCTTCCCACTTTTCCTATTTCATGTTGTTGTTGCCAGAGGAAGATTCTCATTACCTGCCCCATCAGTTCTCCATGGCTGTGATGTATGATCTCTTTCTTTTTCTTCCTTTTCATCATCATATTTCATTCACCGTAATAAGTAAGACTATAAGCATGAACAATCTGTATAAACCTTATGAACTGTGTCATTTCCATATCTTACATTATGCATCGAGGAATACTTTTCCTTTCTCTTTTATGCAATAGGCACCATGTCATGCAGTTGTTGCCACACCTTTGCTTATTGCATTTGAACTGCTTCTTTGCATCTATCTTGAAAATAGCCATGGTATGAAAACATATGATATTATTATATTAACTGTTTAGAAGTTAATACCATGTATATCGGTTCTAATGCCATACTAAATTTGTTTTGTGCAGTTACTAAGCCTCCACCTGTCACACCCCCGAACCAGACGGCGGAAACGTCCGAGGGCTATTGTGACTCAATTGAATACCATCACAATGAATATACATGAAACATAACATCATACAATACCAAGCATTGGAATATTACAATTGATAGCGTTTACATTCAGTACATTGATCCATAATATTACATGCCCAAAAGTAAATTGTTCGGTACTAATTAAAACAACAGCAAGACGTTACTGAGTACATTTTTCCTTTTTGATTTACCTGTTACCTGAGAATACAAGTATTTTGAAAAACGTCAACATATGAAATGTTGGTGAGTTCATAAGTAGTGTTTGAAATATAGTGGTTTGTATTGTTTTGAAAATCACCAGAAAATCCGATATCTTCTAGAAAGAACTTAGTATAAAAAGTGTGAAGATCCGTAAGTATGCTTGTTTGTTTCTATAAATGTAAAAGTACAATTTGTAAAACTCGATATGTAACTCGTAGGTGTATTAATTGAAAACCCTAGGAAAACCCGATGTTTTCCTAATACTTTGCATCAAATGATTTATATCTTGTTATTTCGTTACGACGGGTGTATTCGTTGAGTCCCGGTGACGTTGGATTAATTATGGATTGTGAATTGTTATAAACACACATTAATAAAAATGACTAGTTTAAAACCATACAAACGATCCCTTAGGCGTCGCTCGCACTATTCACTTAATCCAAACACCCGGACTTCATGTAGCCCCACAACCGAGGAGGAAAAGAGGGTGCGAAGTCCCGATATTTTCCGTAAGTCGTTCAAGGCTATCGTAAATGCGAAGGGCCCTTAGCCCGACTCGCATTTGGTGAATTCTCGACTTTACTAGCAGCACCAGAGGGCCCTTGGGGTCCAACAGCACAAAGCCTGTAAAAGTCATTTTACACGAAATTAGGTCATATAAGACCCAGCTACATGTAAGCGAGTTTCCTTCGGGCCTAAAGATCATGCCATTGGGCTAGCTAGGCCCAACAAACACGATTTGAAACTTTTGGGCCCAAAGACGGTGTATCGACGTCTCGTGTATTCTCACGTGTGTATTGACTTCCCGAAATTTCCGCGTGTGTATTGAAGTTTCGTCGTGTTAGTAATTTCGGATTCACTATTGATTCGAGACCGAATCAATTCGTTTGATAACGATTTTGGTGTTGAAGGTGTATTATAATTTGCCGATAGTTGAGGTGCTAGTATTTCATCATGACGGATTTATTATTTAAAACATTAGGATGTTTCATTATTGCAGCCCCTTTCTTTTGGATAATTTACACATTTAACCCTTTGTATAAAATAAATTTCTATTTTAGTCCTCAAACCATTTTTCTTGACACTTTAGTATCAAAACTTGTAGAAAAGTTATTTTTCAGCCCAAAGTTATTTGAAAAACAGTTTTAGTCCACCAAATGAAATTTTTCTCGACTGAAACCCTTATGTTCGCAATTTTTACACTTTTGGCCCAAAATAGAAAATTTTTGCATTTTTGGTCCCTTTTAAATATGAAAAGCATTTTAACCCTTGAAATGGACTTGGAGCACTAGTAGTCCCCTGTTTTACAGAAAATCACAGTTTCAGCCCCTCTAATTTGAAAATCTCGCATATTGGGCTTTATTGGGCCGAAAAATTCATTTTTGGCCCATTATGCTTAAAAATTTCACATTTAATCCTTCAAAGAGAATATTTCCAGAAAAATACCTTATTGAAACTGTTTTGACTCATTTCATCCATCAGAATTTGTATTTTGTCATTTTGGGCCCTTTAACTTTATATTTTCAACATTTTGAGTCCAAAAATGGGATTTTTAGCCCAATGAGTTCATATTAACCAACTTGGTTATTTTTCTAGAATTGATTTGTGTTTAATAATATGTTTAACACTTGTTTCATACATCCTAATGCAAATCTCGATTTTAAGGAGTTTTTGACTAGTTTCAACACCATAATCACATAAGAACATGTAAACAAACATAGAAATCATACAAAGCATACATATACTCATAGATCTACACATTTGCTTGTATTCCCTCCCCCCCCCCCCACAAAACTTATAAAAACCGAAAAATAGGGGGTATGAAGCTCACCTTTGGGTGTGGTTTCAGTTTTGGAGAAAAGATGGAAGAAAATGAGGTGCTTTCGGCCCTAGCACACTTTGATGAAGATCTCGACTTTGAGGTGATTCTAGGATGCAAGATCATGATTTCTTATGAGTTAAGAAGAGATGTTTGATAAATCAAGGAACCTAGATCATAGATTTAAGTATAAACTTACCTTGGATGGTGATTCTTGTGAAAAATCTCCTTGAAATGCCCTTAAATCTCGAAAATTTAGTGAAGAGAGGTGAGGGTGTTCTTGAGAGTGTTTGATAAGTAAAAAGTGATGGAAGTGTGTGTGTGTGTGGGTGCTTTCAGCCGAGATCAAGAAGAAGAGAAGAGAGAGAGAGAGAGTTGAGTTGACAATCCTAGATGCATGTTGGTCCATGCATGGAGGTATGTGAGGTATAAGTGAGGTGGCAAGGCTTAAGTCAACTCTTCACTTCTTGGATTTGGGCTTTGGGCCGAGATTTTGGAAGGAAAAGGAGATTATTGGGCTTTAATGCCCCTAAGCCCATATTATAGTTAGGTTGGATGATTTTTGGCCTAAAAAAAAATATAATTATGATTTTTATACTTTGTTGGGCTAGTTTAGGTTAATTATGGTTCATAATATTTAATTTATTTCATTCTAGGCCCAATATGGCCCAAAATGTTGAAATAAATGAACGTGGGTCCAATTAGAGCCCATTTAAAGGTTCTAATCCCATGATAGTCAAATTGAAAGCTTATTGGTCCAATGAGTCCAATAAGAAAGTCCTAGCCCAAAATGGACCTAACAAGAACTTCTAGGGTTTCCAATTGCTTGTTGACTATTTTTAGTACTTGTATGGTGTATTGGATTGAAGTTTTGTTGTCATAGAGTAAGCATCATACATGCTCTTAAGTTTTTGATTCTACATTTTACTTGAGTGTAGTGATTACAAGACACAAAATTTCTAGTTGTGACATCATCCCCCCGTTAGAGGGAATTTCGTCCTGAAATTTTGTTTGAAAGCTAGATTTGAGAATGCTAAAATAGGTGTGGGTAATTTTGCTTCATTTGATCTTCGCGTTCCCACGTGAATTCTGGCCCACGCTTCGCGTTCCACCGTACTTTCACGATCGGGATGCGACTTTGCTTAGTACGCTTCACCTCTTTGTCCATGATTTCAACCGGTTCTTCAATGAACAGGAGATTCTCGTTGATTTCGATCTCGTCAAGGGGAATGACGAGTGTTTCATCCGATAGACACTTCTTTAGATTAGAGACATGGAACACGGGGTGTACACTGTTTAGCTCTGCGGGTAGTGGCAGTTTATACTCCACGGGACCTATTCGGGCGACGATCTCGAAAGGTCCAATGTATCGTGGGTTTAGTTTTCCCCGTTTTCCGAAACGAATAACTCCTTTCCAGGGTGAGACTTTCAACAGTACTCGATCCCCGACCTGAAATTCTAAGGGCTTTCGCCGTTTATCGGCGTAGCTCTTTTGTCGGTCGCGCGATGCTTGTAATCGAGCTCTGGTTTGAACAATCTTTTCCGTGGTTTCACGAATGATCTCCAGTCTCGTTAGTGCCTTGTCCGATGTATGTGTTTTTGCTAGTTGGGTATCACCCACCTCAGCCCAACATAACGGTGATCTACACTTACGCCCGTATAGTGCTTCGAAAGGAGCGACCTTGATGCTCGAATGGTAATTGTTGTTATATGAGAATTCGACTAAGGGTAAGTGGGTATCCCAAGACTTCCCAAAGTCTATCACACATGCGCGGAGCATGTCTTCGAGCGTTTGAATGGTTCGTTCACTTTGACCATCCGTTTGTGGATGATAAGCGGTGCTCATGTCGAGATGAGTTCCCAGTGCCTTCTGGAGAGATTGCCAAAAACGTGAAGTGAACCTACTGTCCCTATCTGAGATAATAGACACCGGCCCTCCGTGGAGTCTCACGATTTCTCGAATGTATAAACGTGTCAATCTTTCCATCTTGTAGGATTCCTTTATGGGCAGGAAATGGGCAGATTTCGTCAGTCGGTCGACTATTACCCATATGGTGTCCAGTCCATCCGACGTCTTGGGTAGCTTGGTCACGAAATCCATAGAAATCCCCTCCCATTTCCACTCAGGGATTACCGGTTGCTGTAATAACCATGAGGGCTTCTGGTACTCCACCTTTACCTTGGCACACGTAAGGCACTTACTAACATAGGTGGCAATTTTCGCCTTCATGTTGGGTCACCAATAGTGTTGTTTAATATCCAAATACATCTTGTCTGAGCCGGGATGAACGGAGTATCGCGTCTTATGGGCTTCCTTCATAACTACCTCCCTAAATCCTCCGAGCTTAGGGACCCAAAGACGGTTCATGAAATAGTATACTCCATTCTCCTTTGCCTCTAGGTTCTTCTCCATTCCGCGCAATGCTTCGCTTGCTCTATTTTCCGTCTTCATGGCCTCTGACTGGGCTACTTCAATTTGAGTGGCTAGGTGAGATTGGATGGTTATTGAGAGAGTTTTCGTACGACGATTAGAGTACTCTTTCCGACTTAATGCGTCAGCTACCACGTTGGCCTTGCCTGGGTGGTACTTGATCTCACACTCATAATCGTTTAGTAATTCAACCCATCTTCGTTGCCTCATGTTCAACTCCTTCTGGTTCAAGATGTGCTGGAGACTCTTGTGGTCTGTGAAGATGGTACACTTCGTACCGTAAAGGTAATGCCTCCAAATATTTAGGGCAAAGAACACGGCTCCCAATTCTAGGTCATGGGTCGTATAATTCACTTCGTGCGTCTTTAGTTGGCGGGATGCGTAAGCTATCACCCTTCCACGCTGCATGAGAACGCAACCTAAGCCCTAATTTGACGCGTCATAGTAGACCACGAAATCTTCCGTTCCCTCCGGTAGTGATAGTACCGGGGCACTACAGAGAGCTTGTTTCAGGGTTCGAAATGCGACTTCTTGTTTGTCCGTCCATTTGAATGGTACGCCCTTTTGTGTAAGCGAGGTAAGTGGTTTGGCGATCTTAGAGAAGTTTTGAATGAATCTCCTATAGTAGCCTGCTAGACCCAAGAATTGACGGATTTCCGTGGGTGTTGTCGGGATTGCCCATCCTTCAACAGCTTTGACCTTAGAGGGATCCACATGAATTCCATCTTGGCTAACTACATGACCTAGGAAGTTCACACTCCGGAGCCAGAACTCACACTTGGAGAGTTTTGCGTATAGCTTTTCCGATCGCAAAGTTTCTAGGATTTGTCGGAGATGTTGGCCATGCTCTTCTTCGCTTCGGGAATAGACGAGAATGTCATCAATGAAGACGATGACAAAGTTGTCGAGGAATGGTCGACAGATCCGGTTCATCAGGTCCATAAATGCGGCAGGGGCATTTGTTAGACTGAAGGGCATTACGACAAATTCATAATGTTCGTAGCGAGTTCGGAAAGCGGTTTTTGGAATATCCTCTCCCCGGACTTTGAGTTGGTGGTATCCGGACCGTAGATCTATCTTAGAAAAATAACTAGCTCCTTGGAGCTGATCAAATAGATCATCGATTCGTGGGAGTGGGTAGCGATTTTTAACAGTGAGTTTATTTAACTCTCTGTAATCGATGCACATTCTAAAAGATCCGTCCTTCTTTTTGACAAAGAGGACTGGAGCTCCCCATGGCGAGTAACTAGGGCGGATGAATCCCTTGTCCAAGAGTTCACTGAGTTGGCTGGACAATTCCTGCATTTCAGCAGGAGCTAGCCGATAGGGTGATTTAGCGAGAGGAGTTGCTCCTGGAACGAGGTCAATTCGGAACTCCACTTGTCTCTCTGGGGGTACTCCTGGAAGATCTTCAGGAAACACGTCTGGGAACTCACATGCTATGGGAATGTCTTGAACGTTAACCTCTTCCTTGATTTTATCCACTATGTGAGCCAGGAACGCCAAATTGTTCTTTCGTAGATGTTTTTGTGCCTTGATGCACGAGACGAGGCGAAGGTTCATGCTAGGTTTGTCTCTGTAAATTACTAGGGTTTCGTGATTAGGAAGGCGAAGGCGAACGGCCTTCTCGTGACACATAATTTCAGCATGGTGGGGGCTTAACCAGTCCATGCCAATAATCACATCGAAACTCCTAATTGATACAGGCATTAAGTCTATTCGAAAGACGTGTTGATTGAGGGTTAGGGTACATCCGATGTAGATTTCCCCGGTGGATTCGGTTTTCCCATTGGCCATTTCCACCGTAAAGGTTTCATTTAGCTTCTGGGGCTATTGTTTTAATAAATGTTTAAACTTATTGCTTACAAAACTTCGCTCCACTCCGGTGTCAAATAGGATGCATGCATAAGTGTGGTTTAGGGGAAACGTACCGGTAACAACAGCGGGGTCCTGAATCGCCTCTCCCTGACCCATGGTCAGCATCCTTCCTGTTCCTCCGTTTCCTGGATTGTTGTTGTTAGGGTAGTCTCGGCGGAAATGCCCGGTCCTCCCACACCTATAACAGGTGTGGCTAGGCCCTGCATTGTGGCCGCCAGTAGTGATGTTGTTTTTGTTGCGATTGTTGTTGTTGTTGCTGTTTCCCTGTTGTTGGTTCTGGGGAGGGTAGGTCCTGCAGTACTTCGCCGTGTGCCCCCTTCGGTTACAACTGGTGCACTGCAACTCCTTGCATTCTCCATTGTGATGGAAACCGCACTTGTTGCACTTGGGAAGATTACCGGAATAAGGTCTGGGAGCATTTGAAGCAGCTGAGGCTGGAGCATGTGGTGTGGTTGGAACCGGTGCGGTGACAACATTAACTGCCACTGTCTGCTGCTTTTTAGAGGTCTCGGGGCCCTGACGCCCCTTCCTCTTGTTGTTCTTCCCTTTCTTGCCATCACCTTCCTTCTTTCCTTCAGCCTCCGCTGGCTTCTCACCCTTCTTGTTGTTATGGTCATACAACTTCTTTGCCAATCTTTTTGCACTGTCAAATGTTTCGGGGTTTGCAGCTATCACATTTCCTTGGATTGGTGATGTTAGTCCCCAGATGAATCGCTCAATCTTCTTTCCTTCCGAGGTGATCATACCCGGGCACAACAGAGATAGTTCACTAAATCTCGATATGTAGGCATCGATATTCGCATTCTGCACAGTGAGGTTCCACAGCTCCTGCTCCATTTTCTGAATCTCACCTCGTGGGCAGTATTTAGCCATCAACATTTCTTTCATCTCTGCCCACAGCATGGAGTTGGCTACAGGGAGTGTCATGGATTCCACATGTCCGTTCCACCAGGTGAGCGCTTGATCGACAAAAGTGCAGGCCGCGAACTTCACTTTCATCTGCTCAGGACATTCGCATATCTCGAATACCGATTCCACCTTCTCGATCCATCGCTTCAGAGTGATCACTCCTCTAGTGCCGTTAAAAGTTCGTGGTTTGGCATTTGTAAAGTCCTTGTAGGTACATGTTTTGGTGGGTCCTTGATTCATCCCGTTGTTCGAACTCCCGGCCCCTTGCCCGTTGCCTCCTCCGTTGTTCCCTTGGTGAATTTGTGCCATAGCTGCGGTGACCGCAGTAGACACAGCCGCCGGGAATGCAGTGGAGTCAACTTCGGGTGGGGTTGGTCCAGGGTTTCCGCGAGTAGGTCGGTGAGGCATCTTCTTGTCACGAAACGGAAAGATGTTGAGTGTACGTGGTTTCCGTGAGGTTGTGGTCCTACTGACTAGGTGTATGGCACGGACTTAAGTACTTCTATCGTTTAGCATACAATCATAGATTCGCAACACATAGCAAAACACATAAAAGTTCACTAATATTATCCTATGCCTCTTCCACTATTGCAGACTAAACAGACGTTCTCTTTTTGGTGATAAAGGGGTTTGTTTTTAGGTTCCCTAGCTCGCATCTCATCAGAACATGTGTTAGTTATACCTTGGAGGGGATGTAGTTGATCAGGCTACATCCGCTCCTTGGTACCACTAAGAACAGTCCTGAATTAACCGAGATACTAGCATTATTTTGTTTTGTTCGGCGTTATGTTCCTTATTCCTAATGCAAGCAAAGGTGTTTTATTGTTGTATTTTACTTGTTTTGTTCAGAGTTATGTTAGTCCCTCTTTTGGTTTATAGTTGCATATTAATGTATGGTTAGATATGCTAGTTCACTATAAACAGAGCTCTGATACCAACCTGTCACACCCCCGAACCAGACGGCGGAAACGTCCGAGGGCTATTGTGACTCAATTGAATACCATCACAATGAATATACATGAAACATAACATCATACAATACCAAGCATTGGAATATTACAACTGGTAGCGTTTACATTCAGTACATTGATCCATAATATTACATGCCCAAAAGTAAATTGTTCGGTACTAATTAAAACAACAGCAAGACGTTACTGAGTACATTTTTCCTTTTCGATTTACCTGTTACCTGAGAATACAAGTATTTTGAAAAACGTCAACATATGAAATGTTGGTGAGTTCATAAGTAGTGTTTGAAATATAGTGGTTTGTATTGTTTTGAAAATCACCAGAAAATCCAATATTTTCTGGAAAGAACTTAGTATAAAAAGTGTGAAGATCCGTAAGTATGCTTGTTTGTTTCTATAAATGTAAAAGTACAATTTGTAAAACTCGGTATGTAACTCGTAGGTGTATTAATTGAAAACCCTAGGAAAACCCGATGTTTTCCTAATACTTTGCATCAAATGATTTATATCTTGTTATTTCGTTACGACGGGTGTATTCGTTGAGTCCCGGTGACGTTGGATTAATTATGGATTGTGAATTGTTATAAACACACATTAATGAAAATGACTAGTTTACAACCATACAAACGATCCCTTAGGCGTCGCTCGCACTATTCACTTAATCCAAACACCCGGACTTCATGTAGCCCCACAACCGAGGAGGAAAAGAGGGTGCGAAGTCCCGATATTTTCCGTAAGTCGTTCAAGGCTATCGTGAATGCGAAGGGCCCTTAGCCCGACTCGCATTTGGTGAATTCTCGACTTTACTAGCAGCACCAGAGGGCCCTTGGGGTCCAACAACACAAAGCCTGTAAAAGTCCTTTTACACGAAATTAGGTCATATAAGACCCAACTACATGTAAACGAGTTTCCTTCGGGCCTAAAGATCATGCCATTGGGCTAGCTAGGCCCAACAAACACGATTTGAAACTTTTGGGCCCAAAGACGGTGTATCGACGTCTCGTGTATTCTCACGTGTGTATTGACTTCCCGAAATTTCCGCGTGTGTATTGAAGTTTCGTCGTGTTAGTAATTTCGGATTCACTATTGATTCGAGACCGAATCAATTCGTTTGATAACGATTTTGGTGTTGAAGGTGTATTATAATTTGCCGATAGTTGAGGTGCTAGTATTTCATCATGACGGATTTATTATTTAAAACATTAGGATGTTTCATTATTGCAGCCCCTTTCTTTTGGATAATTTACACATTTAACCCTTTGTATAAAATAAATTTCTATTTTAGTCCTCAAACCATTTTTCTTGACACTTTAGTATCAAAACTTGTAGAAAAGTTATTTTTCAGCCCAAAGTTATTTGAAAAACAGTTTTAGTCCACCAAATGAAAATTTTCTCGACTGAAACCCTTATGTTCGCAATTTTTACACTTTTGGCCCAAAATAGAAATTTTTTGCATTTTTGGTCCCTTTTAAATATGAAAAGCATTTTTAACCCTTGAAATGGACTTGGAGCACTAGTAGTCCCCTGTTTTACAGAAAATCACAGTTTCAGCCCCTCTAATTTGAAAATCTCGCATATTGGGCTTTATTGGGCCGAAAAATTCATTTTTGGCCCATTATGCTTAAAAATTTCACATTTAATCCTTCAAAGAGAATATTTCCAGAAAAATACCTTATTGAAACTTTTTTTGACTCATTTCATCCATCCGAATTTGTATTTTGTCATTTTGGGCCCTTTAACTTTATATTTTCAACATTTTGAGTCCAAAAATGGGATTTTTAGCCCAATGAGTTCATATTAACCAACTTGGTTATTTTTCTAGAATTGATTTGTGTATAATAATATGTTTAACACTTGTTTCATACATCCTAATGCAAATCTCGATTTTAAGGAGTTTTTGACTAGTTTCAACACCATAATCACATAAGAACATGTAAACAAACATAGAAATCATACAAAGCATACATATACTCATAGATATACACATTTGCTTGTATTCCCCCACCCCACAAAACTTATAAAAACCAAAAAATAGGGGGTATGAAGCTCACCTTTGGGTGTGATTTCGGTTTTGGAGAAAAGATGGAAGAAAATGAGGTGATTTTTGGCCCTAGCACACTTTGATGAAGATCTCGACTTTGAGGTGATTCTAGGATGCAAGATCATGATTTCTTATGAGTTAAGAAGAGATTTTTGATAAATCAAGGAATCTAGATCATAGATTTAAGTATAAACTTACCTTGGATGGTGATTCTTGTGAAAAATCTCCTTGAAATGCCCTTAAATCTCGAAAATTTAGTAAAGAGAGGTGAGGGTGTTCTTGAGAGTGTTTGATAAGTAAAAAGTGATGGAAGTGTGTGTGTGTGTGAGTGCTTTCGGTCGAGATCAAGAAGAAGAGAAGAGAGAGAGAGTTGAGTTGACAATCCTAGATGCATGTTGGTCCATGCATGGAGGTATGTGAGGTATAAGTGAGGTGGCAAGGCTTAAGTCAACTCTTCACTTCTTGGATTTGCGCTTTGGGCCAAGATTTTGGAAGGAAAAGGAGATTATTGGGCTTTAATGCCCCTAAGCCCATATTATAGTTAGGTTGGATGATTTTTGGCCTAAAAAAATATAAATATGATTTTTATACTTTGTTGGGCTAGTTTAGGTTAATTATGGTTCATAATATTTAATTTATTTCATTCTAGGCCCAATATGGCCCAAAATGTTGAAATAAATGAATGTGGGTCCAATTAGAGCCCATTTAAAGGTTCTAATCCCATGATAGTCAAATTGGAAGCTTATTGGTCCAATGAGTCCAATAAGGAAGTCCTAGCCCAAAATGGACCTAACAAGAACTTCTAGGGTTTCCAATTGCTTGTTGACTATTTGTAGTACTTGTATGGTGTATTGGATTGAAGTTTTGTTGTCATAGAGTAAGCATCATACATGCTCTTAAGTTTTTGATTCTACATTTTACTTGAGTGTAGTGGTTACAAGACACAAAATTTCTAGTTGTGACACCACCTGTAAGCCTGCAGATTGTCTTCCTTCCTCTGTTGTCATTTGAAGTAACCATTCTTGTTGACAATTTCAGGTGATTGTCTATTCTCTTTACAACCTAGTTATGCTAATTTTCAATGTACATAACTGATAATCTATCATTTACAGAATGTGCAAGGCCTTATTACCTGGAGATGATGAAAGTGTGAGTGATGATGCAATATGGGAGACACTTCTTGTAAGTTTATTTTATAAAGAAAGTATATTCATATCTATATGCCTTCACCTTTCTTCTCATATTTAATCGAAAGAGACCATTGTCTTTAAGAGTCTAAAAACTCTATTTTTTCCAGCATTTCTGGGTTGTTATATCCATGGTTTTCTTCATTGCTGCCACTGTCTTCACCCTCCTGAAGTTATGTGGTAATATTTTTTGGTTATCATCTACTTTCTAATTTAAAAAGTATCATGCATATGAACAATAAAATCACCATGTAGGTTCTTAATCACTTCTATTCACTTAACAGGTTTTGTAGATGCTTTAGGCTGGTGGGACCTACTCATAGATTTTGGGTATATTTCTTCTGACATATTTTTCCTATCTTTCCTTTACTACAGGTGTACCATGAGTCAGACAAGAGGAGAACCAATCAATAGTAGTCCTGCATTTGAGAATATAAGTGCAGGTATTTCAAGGAGCTGATCAATAGTAGTCATGCATTTAATTTCTAAATTGTCTCATGTACTAATGATTATATGCTTGAATCATTTGTCATTTATTTTTCAGCTGTTGTTCTTTAATCAGCGAATACCTCGACTCAAGTAGACCTTCCACCGTTTGCTGATCAATCAAATCAAATATATTAGTTTTACATGCTTTAGATCCAAACTTTGGAGCAAATGAGACAACTAATACAATGTGTGTCTTAACACTTTAAATCGTCTTTTTTTTTTGCCTTAACCCATTAAGGTTGGATCTAAAACATGTTTTTTTCATCAAATCTTCGGTTTTCTCGAATTCTTTCTTATGTTTTTGTTGCTGCATGGTTTCAGGCTGACCTGGATAGAAACCTCTCCCAATCCTACATAGTTTTTTTAGTAAATTGTTATATATATATATATATATATATATATATATATATATCCATGTGTAATTATAATGGGTTGGATTTGACAGATTAATGAAGTATACAGAAGAAAACATTTTAAACCAACAAGCACTTGACAAAAAACAAGTGCTTGACAAATATTCAAAAGGAAGATCAGCTCAAACTCAAATAAATAATTTATTTTTACATATATTGAGAAATTTTAACTATCTATTTCTGTGTTACTTACTTAGGGGTAAAAGGGAAAAAGAGAAAGTAAAATTTAAGTATAGAGGTATGTTTATGTTTAAATTCAAACATCTCATATTTTTTTCATCATAAAATTTTTGCTCCCAAAATAACCCTATGCTTATGGTGTTAGAAATCATTAATGATTTCATTTACATATCATACTTTATATCTTATATTTTACATATCATATTCATACCTTTTTTTGTAAGTTTTTTTTTTTTTATTATAAATCATTAATGATTTCATTTACATATCATATCCATACCTTTTCTTGTAATGTCAGATTCATCAGCTACACAAAAGAGGAATGTCAGCTTTTTAATATGAATATTGTAATGAATTGATCTCATATCAACTTCCTTTTTGTGTTCTTCCATTTTTTTGTTTGTTAATGGTGGTTGCAGTGTTTTTTCCTGTTTCAAAAAGATCCAAGACCTTCTACAATAAATTCAACTATGGGGATTGCTCCCTTCCATCCTGAACCAAGTCAAGTCACATTTGATAAAAAATAAATCATACCCAACCCTCCTTAAAAATTAGTTTTGTATTAAAATTATTATTTATTGTTGAATGATTGACTATCTGGAGTTGTAATTTATTTTTACATATATTGAGAAATTTTAACTATCTATTTTTGTGTTGCTTACTCAGGGGAAAAAGGGAAAAAGAGAAAGAGTGATTTAAATATACATGTATGTTTATGTTCAAATTCAAACATCTCATATTATATTATAAATATTTTGTTCCCAAAATAACTCTATGCTTATGGTGTTAGACAGAGAATCGGATGAACGGACATCACCCTCCAGTAAGTTTAATTTTTTTATTAAAATCATTAATGATTTCATAATAATATCATATTCATACCTTTTTTGTAATGTCAGATTCATCAGCTGCATAAAAGAGGAATATCAGCTTTTTAATCTGAATCTTGTAATGAAGTATGTGCAGATTGTGGATCTTCAAGTCTAAAATGGATGTAAGTCCTAAGCTTTAATATTTATCAATACAATTTTATTATATCAACTGTTTAGAAAATAATACCATGTATATCGGTTCTGATTCCATACTAATTTTGTTTTGTGCAGTTACTAAGCCTCCTCCTGTAAGCCTGCAGATTGTCTTCCTTCCTCTGTTCGCATTTGAAGTAACCATTCTTGTTGACAATTTCAGGTGATTGTCTATTCTCTTTACATCCTGGTTATGCTAATTTTCAATGTACATAACTGATAATCTATCATTTACAGAATGTGTAAGGCCTTAGTACATAACTGATAATCAGCCAGTCATATTGTTTGGATACCTATAACTTGGTTTCTTTTAAACGATAAAAAAATAGGTTGGTTTTTCTAAACAAAATTAATAATAATAAAAGGGTTTTTTTGTATATAATGAAATAATAGGTTGGACTTTACTGAATATTTCATGGCAGAAAAATATGGATGTTTATCGATTTCAGTTCTTCTCTTTTATTTCTATGTTATTGAATTTGTTGATACTTTATCTTTAAATTTGTTTCTATTTTATTTAATTTTAATTAACAAGTATCATTTTTTTTCATTGTCACCTACAGGGAAGTAGAATACAAGTAACAATAAAAAAAAATCTTATTCCTGTATTTGAATCCTTATTCGATGAAGGAGCTGTCTGAGAGATTAGTAACTTCGCTATGACTAGCAATGAAGGCGAATACATACGTGTTCCTCATAAACGTAAAATCAATTTCTACAGAACCACAAAAGTTCGTGTTTCCACTGATTTTGTTGATACGGTAGATCCTTATCATTTTATCTCTTTCCCAGATTTGCTAGCCAGGAACTTTGACACTCGTGTTGCATTTGGTATGTTTTTATGTTATTAGTTTAACTTATTTATATACTTCAGTTTTTAGTGTAATACACATTTGGATTATTATTATTACTAATTTATTACATTTTGTCACATAGATTTTCTTGGTGAAGTTGTGTCAACTGATTCCATGCGAGTCATTGTTAAGTATGGAAGAGAGAAAAGGTTAATGAATCTGGTTGCTCAGGATTTAAGGTACACATTCGTATTATTATTACACATTCCCCCGTTTATATTTATCTTTCATTAATAACCACCATGCATTTTTAGTGGTACGAAAATTGCAGTCGCTTTGTGGGGCAGGTTTGCACTAAAGCTGAATACATACATTTCACAACATAATGAGACTGCTCCTGTTATTATCCTGCTACGTTTGGCGAAACTCAAAATTTGGGGTGGTAAGGATTTTTGAATAACAAATTATCATTTCAACTTCAAAGTAATTACTGACAATATTGTTTTACTTTTTATTTGCAGGTCAGCGTCAAGTTGGTAATTGTTTGTTTGGGTCTAGATTGCATATAAATGATGATATGCCTAAGATTTTAGAGTTCAAAGCAAAGTATGTTTTTCTAATAATTATGAATCATGTAATGTTTTATGTTTTTGTATGATAACAACTGTAATGATTACCTTAAATTAGTTATTTACCATAGTTAACACATTTATCTTACAAAATCATTACTTTTGTTGAATAACCTCACTTTTTTGTATATGTAGTCTTAATGCTTTGGATACGAATGTTGAGTCTTCTAGCCGTACATCCCAGCTCAACTCAGATATTGTTGTGGCTAATCCAGAGGATTACTACATCCGTTTTCAAATAAAAAACATTAATGAGATTCCAGATTTTAATGAGGTTTACTTAACATTTTTATATAACAGTTTCCGTATTCTATTATTGTTTTGATTTTCTATGTACAATTCATATGAAATAATATTTTAATACGATTCCTTTCAATCCTATATATGAAACAGGAAGTTGGTTTAACCATCATCGCTACTATCATTGGTTTTGATATGGATGATGGTTCATATTCATTTTATTACCGTGATTGTTCTAAAAAAGTCACTAAAAATGATGATGATGTCGATGTTGGCCCTTTTCACTGTGATGGTTGTGGATTTGTCTCGGATGTACTTGGAAAGTAAGTAATTATTATCTCTTTGACTATGCATGTACTTTACTTTTTTCATATATTTCATTGTGTATGTCAAGCTAAATATAAGTATTATGTTATAATTTTTAGGATTAGGATAGTAGTTCGTGTGGAAGATGAAAGTGGGTCTTCTTCGTTCGTATTGTTTGAGCGTCATGTAAAAGAGATAATTCGTCATGGAAACCAATGGTTTATGGAAAAAATAGCTAAGGTTTGATAAAATATCTCCCTTATTTAAATGATTGACATATATGATTTTTCTTCTTTAACTTTTCCAACCATTTTATAATGTAAATTAGGATCAAGGACGATAACAGATACCTGATGAGTTCAAAATCCTTCTAAATAAGAAGTTTGTCTTCAAAGTTTAGATATCCATGTTCAATCTGCAAAACAACTATCGTGCTTACACTGTACATAAGTTGACTGATGATGAAAGGGTTATTGTTGAGGTTTTTAAACGGTCACCAAATCATCAACACCATAATATAAATGATAATGGTACTCCTATTAACAAGCCAAATAAGGTTGGTAACTGTCTCATATATTTCCAAAGTCAAACCCTATGCCCTCTCTTCAATATATTTTCTTTCATTTTCATGAATTTGTGCAAATATGTTCTGTTTTTTTTTATATTTTACTTGATCGATTTTTATTATTTTCTGTTTTCTACAGGAAAATATTAATTCTGTGCATGATGACAATCTTGATGTTGTTGACCTTGAAGCTGTTACACCATCATCCAGTACGTGGAAGCGCCCTATTGAGATTGATGCCAACACTGACTATTTGGAGTGGTCTTCTTCAAAAACTGGTGTTGTACGAGATACCTTGAAGATCCCAAAGTTTGAAAAGTTGGACTAATATGAAGCCGCCCAGAAAAATTTTACATATCATCTTCAATATGTTTAGAGACATTTTCTTTTTAATCTTTTGTGTGTCGCACTTTTAGTTTCCTATTTATGGATCTTTTGGTTGTTTTTAAAATTTTATTGGGTTGTTATTTGGTGTGAACACGATGATATTCGTGCTATTTATGACAATTTCAGTTATTCAACTGTTTTGATTTAATGCATATTTAGTACAGTTGATTGGGCCGAATATTTGCTTAGAAAAGGTTCATCTTCTTTCAAAGAGTATATACATGTAATTAGCTATTGTCACGGCTCACAAAATGTCAAATCACGTTTCACTTATTTCTTGAATTCCAATTCTACCCTAATAAATTGTATTGTATGACCATAACAGGAATGTAAGCAGCTGGGATTTGATACAGTTGAGCTAATTATGGGTTCACTTGAACTTCCTGAAGAAACTTTGTTGAGATACATAAGGTTAATTAAGAGTGAGGGGCTTAAAGCTAAGCCTCAATTTGTTGTTAAGTTTAACAGCAAATGACATTCCTCCAACCTGTTCAAGAGCTTATGGTGCTTATGTTGTTCCAGCACCTCAAACATCCGGTAATTAAGACTCCACCTTCTTTCCTTTCCGACATGAGCGTTTGAAGTACTAAAAGCATTGTGAGGGCTAAATGGTCATTTTTTTATGCTTGTTGGGTGCTTCCAATAACCGTGTTTGATTCGGTGAATAAACGCATTATGAAACATGGATCAAAAAGGAAAAAAATTACTTTTTGGACCAAACACTAAAAAGGACAAAAAGTGTTATGAGGGTAAAATGGTCATTTTAAATGCTTTTTGGGTTCTTCCATTAACCGTGTGTGACTTTGACTTGTGGACTAAAAGCATTATGAAACAATGGTCATTTTATATGCTTTTTCGATTCTTGCATCCTAACCTTTAACTTCTTATAATTGACTTGTAGGATATGAGCAAGGTTCCTCTAGCTTTTATACTAAGCTGTGTTTGTTGCTTATGTTTCCACATCCGTGTATATAGTTCTCCAGCTACTACATTTTCTTATAAGCTATGGTGTAGAGTCTTTTATATATATGTTATATTACATAATTTATTCCCTCACACCTCAAGGAATATCCGTGTCCGATGTTGTCAAATCTTTTTTTGGCAAATCTTCCTTTACACCAATGATTCCAGGTAATCTTCAATTGGAAATGGTTGTTGTACTTTTTTTTTAACTTTCTACTTATTATTTGTATATTATTAATTTGTAAGGTCCAGATCATGTGTGGAGTATGCAGATAAAGCTTCACAACTCAGTAGAATTGTTGAAGCCACACTTTAGTTACCTACGTTTTGCTGTTTCAAGATCATCAATTACCTCATTAGTCTATAGAGTTTTCAGTGGAATAAGGTAAGTTTTTATAATCATCATTTTTTTTCATTTCCTCTTAATCAGATTTGGTTTTATATTTTTATTATTTTTTTACTAAGTAACTAAGTTATTAGAAATATATAAAGTAAAAAATGAATATAATTGTTTTATATTTTACTTGACCGGATTTTTATTATTTTCTGTTTTATACAGGAAAATACTAATATGAAGCCACCCAACAAAATTTTACATATCATCTTCAATATGTCTAGAGACATTTTCTTTTTAATCTTTTGTGTATTGTACTTTTTTAATATTTTATGTATTGTACTTTTAATTGTCTGTTTATGGATCTTTTGGTTGTTTTTAAAATTTTATTGGGTTGTTATTTGGTGTGAACACGATGATATAATTGGAAGTTATGACAATCTTAAGTTATTGAACTGTTTTGATTTAATTATGTTTTGATTTAATGCATATTTTGTTTATTTTTCTTTCGTTCATCATTTGATTTTATAAATTATATATATGCTAATTCACCTACTTATATTTGTCTAAATGAAATTTAAATTTTATTTGCATATATATATATATATATATATATATATATATATACACACACACATGAAAATTTATATTTTTATTATATATGATATTTCACATACTTTTATTTGTCAAAGTCAAATTTAAATTTTATTTGCATAAATATACATTGTTTGCATATGGTAACACAATAAAATCATACAATATGTATTCAAAAAATCTATTTTTCTATACTGCATTTATTCCCTCCATAATTATATGAAGACTTTATTTTTTTACTTAATTTAAACCCAACTAATATTTCATTACTTTATTTATTTATGTGCAAAATTTATTTTTTACCTAATTTAAACCCTTCAAATATCTACTTCCCTTATTTAATGTGTTAGAAATCATCATTATCGCTATATATATATATATATATATATATATATATATATATAACCAAGAACGTAAAACTTATCAAACATATTGAAATGAGTGACATTTCAAATGCTTCGGGAAAGAAAAAACCTACAAGGTTTGTTACTAATGTTTCACCCAACAACACCACTGTCTGACATCACAAATGGTAAGATTCATATTTAAGCATTATGTTTATATTTGAAGTGCTTAAATGCTTATAATCTTCAATTTGTATAATTCATTTCTCTTTATATTTTATTTTGAGTTTTTGAAACATATTGAAATGAGTGACATTTCAAATGCTTCGGGAAAGAAAAAACCTACAAGGTTTGTTACTAATGTTTCACCCAACAACACCACTGTCTGACATCACAAATGGTAAGATTCATATTTAAGCATTATGTTTATATTTGAAGTGCTTAAATGCTTATAATCTTCAATTTGTATAATTCATTTCTCTTTATATTTTATTTTGAGTTTTTGATATACATACCATTGTTCCTTAGTGAATGCATCCTCTTCATCCAATGCTCTAAAAACACCATCACATTCAACGTTACAAACAATATCCCACAAAGGTACATCTTCTTATATGTTATGCATCTTTCTTATTACACTTTCGTTTTTATATTTGCTTATCTATTGTACTATTAATATTTTTTAATATTTCTCCCCCGTTTATGATACGAATCTTCATTTCAGAAAATAATTTTTTCATACCACCTAATTGTCGAGTTACTTGAAACCTTTCACAATTACCTAAGGCTACCCCGTCTCATAACATCATACAACCAAATGTTCAATCCACATTTATTTCCTCAAGATCGCCACTTTCACAACTAACCAATCAAAGTAAAGTATTCTTAATTTCTTTTATATTATATTTGCATCCCCTTCTTAAATCATATAACGTCAATTCTAACTTCCCAATATATAAACTTTTAATATTTAATTTTTAACACATATGTCTATAACATCTCATGCACCTGATCCCATTAGAACTCCGCAGTTAAGTGTGTTTGGGCGAGAGTAGTACTAGGATGGGTGACCCTCTGGGAAGTCCTCGTGTTGCACCCCCTTTTTCGTTTCCCGTTTGCGTTTCTTTTAGATTTTACGTGCGGTTTTTTTTTTGTTTTTTTCTTTCTTGCTATTTCTATGCTCAAGTGTCCTCCGGTTCATGGTTGTTGGTTTCGTATTTTTGGAACGGAGTCGATCGGTCACGTGGGTCCCACGCCTCGCGTACGAAAACAAATGAGGTTTTGCGTCTTCTAAGACATAAAATCAATAAGCATTGATAGTATTTCGGGTGTGATTATACCAACACTAATGCACCGGATCCCATCAGAACTCTGCAGTTAAGCGTGCTTGGGCGAGAGTAATACTATAATGGGTGACCACTGAGAATTCCTCGTGTTGCACCCTCTTTTTCGTTTCCCATTTGCGTTTCTTTTAGATTTTACGTGCGTTTTTTTTTGTTTCTTGCTATTTCTATGCTCGGGTGTCCTACGGTTCCTGGTTATTGGTTTACGTGCGGTTTATATGTAGTATATTTTATGTTATTAATTTACTTTATTATTTACTTATATCTTATTTTATTTGTAGTGATATGCTTAAGAAAAAAGTGGACTACGATTATTACAACATAGAATTGTTTTCATCTACTACATGGCAATGGAGGGAGTTTCAAAATATCGAGTTACCATCATCTGTTTATCCTGTTTCTGATGAGGCAGTTACGACTGACGGTGTAGTTTACTTCTTATTATCTTATGATACCATATTGCGATTTGATATTTATTCAGAAGAACATACACTTATATATGCACCTTCTATTATTAATGACTTCAAACCGTATGCATCGAGACTGATCAAGTTTCACGGAAAATTAGGATATTTCTCTGTAAGTGGAGATTGTTTTAGGTCTATTTGGGTTTTCATTCACAATCGATGGGTTAAAGTAGATGTTAGTACTTACAATGAAGGTTCACATGAATGGTGGGATTATAGAAACAATACCCTATATTTCTTTAAAGGAAATACGATTGAGCATGTGGTTCTGGCACATCCTTCTCAACGAGTTTTTTCAATCTGTTCTGATTTTGATACAGTCACTATGCCAAGTAGATATTAGTGGTTATATATATATATATATATATATATATATATATATATATATATATATATATATATATATATTGCATTCGAACATAGTTGTTTTTTGTAATGAACTATTTACATATTTTATATTACTTTATTATTTATTACTTTTTTTTTATTATTTTATTTGCAGTAAATGTTTTGGTAATTTTTTTAATACCTTCTCCGTGTTTAATGCGGGTTATAATCTAGTTATATGTTAAATTTGAAGTTAGAATAACTTTAAAATTTTGATATATCTCTTAATTAATAATTTGTTTAAAATGACTTATTTAAAATAATTGATTAATAATTATAAAATTTTATTATAAAAATTTAATTAATTTTATAACCGTGGTTCTCACGAGTTATAAACTAGTGTGTGTGTGTGTATATATATATATATATATATATATATATATATATATATATAT
Source organism: Lactuca serriola (assembly GCF_051521515.1). NCBI lineage: Eukaryota > Viridiplantae > Streptophyta > Magnoliopsida > Asterales > Asteraceae > Lactuca > Lactuca serriola. Next base: position 202,456,089 of record NC_136414.1, on the reverse strand, counting down.
ATATATATATATATATATATATATATATATATATATATATATATATATATATATATATATATATATATATATATCATTACCTATATGTTGAAGATTTATACTTTGGTGCACGTCATCGACCTGCTTCCTTCCTCCAATAAAAAAGGTGTAGGCGGCCGTTTTTAACATATATGGTGTAAGCAGCTTGGTTGCTACATTCACACCGCCTCACTGTTACCTCCTGGCCTCATGCTTCTCTCATGGTGGCATGTGATACTTAACTGTGGGGTTTTCTTCATTGTCGATAAACACAAGACTTTCCAAGCTACTTGCCACATCCGGCTTATTCTTTGCCGCCTCAAATAGCTTAATCATCGGAGGTTACGCGTCGACCCCATTTCAAAGGGGCAGTTGTTCTATAGGCATTAGGCATGTTCCAATTCAACGTTATATGCTTCTTCTCCAGTTGATTAAGGTAATTCTTTTTTTAATCTTATATTCATCATTTCTTGATTTCTCCTTCCTTCACCTAAAAAAGGTCGGGCAGGACCGTCTCAAGATCATTCCTTGTTTACATATTTTCAGTCAGTCGATGTCGCCACCAGCCGAAATAGCTGATGTCGCAGCTATCGGGACAGCACACTTCCATTAGGGTGTTAATTGATGGTCCGAATTGGGACTCCTTTTCTATCTATGCTTACACAACCCTCTTCCATCAACGTCCTTCATCATCGACACTGCTCTGACATATCTCTATTTCTCCATTGCCTCCTCAAATCGACACTTTCCTAGGCTGCGTTCTTTCTTTAATTTTTTGAATTGAATTAAGAGTATGTTTAGGTTTTCTAATACTTGATTCTGTTTAATTTGGCTTTCAGTGCTTATTTGAGCCCTAAACTGATATATTCTTTCTCCAAAACTTCCTCTTTGCGTGACTGATCATGTTTGGATTATAAAATGAAGAACTGTAATCGACTGATATGCTGATTGTTTGATAGTTGTTCTAATTTTTTGCTTTTGGTGTTTTAACGAAATCAATCCTACAGTATTGGGTGCGGCCATTTCGATTGTCAAAATTGATGCCATGGAAGCCCAAATTAAGGTGATTTTTTTCCTAATTTTTTGCATGATTGATTATTGATGTGCTTTAAACCATTGTCATGTCAAATTATTATAAATGTTAATTTTCTTCTCATGTTAAAGAAGAGAAAGTTGCAACTAGAAAGTTGGGTGTTGATATTATCATAATAGAAGAGATTTGGTTGTGATTAATCAAAAAGAGGAACTCAACTTTACCTCCGTGCTGTAATCAAGAAAAAATAGGGTTTTTGAAATTTGCTATTGCTTACAATAGATGCTAAATTAGTTTCTTTATTTTTTGAAACAATTATAGTAGATAAAGTTCCTGAAAGTATTTTTTTTTGGTTTGGTTGATGATACCAAAAATTGTTTTAAAAAGACAGGTCCTACATAAAGTATGTTAAATTTCAATCTTAGTGAACTTGATCTACTGTAATTGCATTTTGTTGAACAAGAGTAATTTCTCATGAGATTGATTTCAAAAACACGCATCTGTCAAAAGTGATGACAAAAAACGTTTTTTTTTAATACTTTTTGATACTCTTGCTTTTAAAGTATTACAAAAGATGGTTGAAGGTATTAATCACGAAAAATGTGATGGTTATGTAACAGTTCTTTCTAAATTTTAACAAATTGAAATATTTACCCTATTTTAAGCTTAATAGAGTTCACTTTTATACATGGGTAGTTACAAAGGTATTAAAAAATATTGATTGTTAGGTTATTAGGTGAAGAAGATTGGCATGCTCATTGTAAAATTTGTCGAGTATTTTTTTTCCATGTTTGGTTAGTTTTACTGCTTATCTTAAATTCTTAACTACTTTTAATAAAATAATTCAATATCTTGTTCATACATTGACTTTCTTACTTCTTTGTTTAGGAAATTCCGGAATGCACACGTTGGGTAGTGTAGGCAACACGTCCAATTTAGTCTGTTTTTAAGGAGAAGCGATTGACTTATGTGTTGCCTGATGTTGATGACAGTATATTTGCAATTTGGATGACACCCTCCAACAGAAGAAAACATAGAGCCACTCATTTACCTGAAGCTACAAGGTACCCCCTAACAAACAAACACACACACACACACACACTTATGCATTCTCTCAGCCAATAAATGTGGGGAAGTAATTTTTCTGCCCACTAGGTGTTCGATCATTTGCATGAGTCCATTTCAAAAGGAAAAAGTGAAACATAGTTACATAGAAGTGCAAAATTACGTAAATTAAATATGAAGTTTAGTATTATTATTTCACTCACTTTCTTCAACTAAAGAACAAAATTTTTTATCATTGTTTATAATACAAGATCTTTTCATTGTCTTAACTAATCATATGTTTAATTGCAAGCCTTCCATTAAGAATTAATTTTAATTTTATTGGGTTCTTCATTCGATCGAAGTCAAACAATAGGAAATGGTGCTTATAAGCTGAAGGTCGTTTCAAAAGTAATTAGCCTTCACTCTTTATGATTTACAAATCTTATTGTCAGGTTTTTTTTTTTTTTTTTTTCTAAAACTAGTTTCAGTGGTGTTATGTGATATATTTGAGTTATCAAAGAGCAAGTAGTAATAGAAAAGAACATGCTAAAAGGATAAAAGTTCTAAAGCATCTAAAAGACCCTTGTTATGAATACTTCATATATTCATAGGTTTATGCTGAAATGGACTCCAAAGATACTTTTTAATGACTTTATTGACTGTGATTGTGCATGAGTTATATTATGCCTTTAGATTTGGGGAACCTGTTGGTGTACTTGTGCATTCAACATGTAGTAAATCCATCAAGTCAAGTAAGCAACTTTATTTTATTGTCGTTTATCTTTGTATGTGTGTAAACCGTTATTATCGGAATCCTATTGGTGTACTTCTGCATTCAACAGGAAGGAGACCGAAGGAAAGATAAGGGGATCTAATATAATACTTAAGATGATCTGGTGCGCACATTGCATGTGGGTAAACCGTTATTATCGGAATCCATCAAGACTTTTTTTTATCCAAACAAGTGAAAAACCACCAATTGCATTTCAACAATTTTCACCTTATTTCATATTCGATTCAAACTGAAAATGATTTCTTTTTTACTATTTTGTTGAAGTTGAAGTTGATCCGGTCTCAAAGCTGTTGGTACTTTGGTTAAATGGAGGTGGAAATTTATTTGTTTAACAATTCATCTTACTTACATTTTTCGTGTAAGTAATTTCCATTTTGCTTCATATTAATATGTTGTAGGTTTAAAACCCGCCCAACTTTAGCATTGTACTTTCAAATTTTTCTTAATACAATGTTGTTATTTGGTAGATCTTTCGAACTATATGTTGTAGTGGGATAACATAAAGTAACCTGATATAATAAAAATATACATGAAATTATATTACTATTTCATGTGCAACTCATCACTTTAGATTATCTTTTTGTGCATAAATGCACCAACCGTTGGTTAAAGCATCAATATCTTGATCAAACTAAGTTCCGAAGTTAGTGTTTTCCCTAAGATCACTTAAAACTAGCTTATTGATTAATTCTTTAAAGCCGTGATTATCACGGCCCCATTAAGTTTCCTAGTATATATATATATATATATATATATATATATATATATATATATATATATATATATATATATATATATATATATATATATATATATATATATAAAAGAAGAAGAACAATGTCAAGAACTTTGCACCAATATCACTTTTTCCCTCTTTTTTCCCCCTCCCGATTATGCCTTGTTTTTTATAGGGGTTTTTGTCTTTTTTTTTTCTTTTTTTCTTTTTGAGGTGAATGAGGATGACGGCTCCTTTAAAATTTTATTAATAAAATGAATAAATACAATTGCACATTGTGACTCCCCATCTAAGGAAAAGAAAAGGGTCATGGGACATATGCCTAGGGAAAATGACTTATGAGGGTAACTACCTCTTATCCGTGTTCACATATTGGCAACTTCTTCTTTTTTGTACGTAATAAAGCAACTAACTTGCTTCAACTGTTTAAATTACACCAATATTACCGGCTAATACTTGTTTTAACCAGTAACTCAAAGGGAAAATGACTTAGGAGGGTAACTACCTCTTATCCGTGTTCACATATTGACAACTTCTTCTTTTTTGTACATAAGAAAGCAACTAATTTGTTTTAACTGTGTAACATCCCAAAAATCATGACCAAAAATTTCGTTTTTAAATTAATACTAAAACCATAATTGTCAAACCATTAGTTTAATACTCCGGCATCGTGCCCCGCCCGGCATCAGGCCCTGGCTGGCATCGAGCCCCGCTCGGTATACAAATATGTCTCTCTTAAGCCCCTCTTGTCTCCGGACCCCGCGCGCTAAACACATACAATCATATAACATGCTAACACATAAAGAAACATACTCTGCTAATAATGAGATACGAGACCTCGTCCGTACTCAGCTAGTGATGAGATACAGGACCTCACCCACACTCACCTCCCTACCAGGCACATATACCCATTCACACTGTGAGGAGACTCACTCACAATGCCAGCCCATGTAGTCAATGAGTAGGAAGACCCGGGGGTTAGCCCTAGGCATTGTATGCTAGTATGTGATTTCGGACCTAGGTCCGATGTCGAGCGGGTGCCCAAGGAATGTTTGCATGTTAGATTATACTTGTTTTCTGTGTGATACTTGTATGTGCCTGGTAGGGAGGTGAGTGTGAGCGAGGTCTCGTATCTCATCACTAGCTGAGTACGGACGAGGTTCCGTATCTCATTATTAGCAGAGTATGTTTCTTAGGAGAGGGATACAGTAGAGTATGTTTCTTTATGTGTTAGCATGTTATATGATTGTATGTGTTTAGCGGGCGGGGCCCGGAGAGATGTGGGGCCTAAGAGAGACATATTTGTATACCGAGCGGGGATCGATGCCAGGCGAGGCCTGATGCCGAGTGGGGCCCGATGCCGAAGTATTAAATTAATGGTTTGACAATTATGGTTTTAGTATTAAATTAAAAACGAAATTTTTTGTCATGATGTTTGGGATGGTACACAGTTTAAACAAGTTAGTTGCTTTCTTATGTACAAAAAAGAAGTTGTCAATATGTGAATACGGATAAGAAGTAGTTACCCTCCTAAGTCATTTTCCTTTTGAGTTACCGGTTAAAATAGGTATTAACCGGTAATATTAGTGTAATTTAAACAGTTAAAACAAGTTAGTTGTTTTCTTATGTACAAAAAATAAAAAGTTGTCAATATGTGAACACGGATAAGAGGTAGTTACCCTCCTAAGTCATTTTCCCCATATGCCTAGGTACCAAAACAACCTAACTAACTATAGAACAAACTTAAAGGGAAAAGAACATGCTCTAAAACCTCAATACGAAACCAACCACAAGGATAAGAAACAAGCCTCGGACACAAAGTCAAAATTGGTGTTGAGTGGAGATATCTTCATTCGGGAAGCCTCGAAAAGATCTTGGTTTTAGCAATATTTGGGGAGGGCATGAATTTAGATATGGAGTGTTAGGGGATCTTACTTGGTGTATAATCGAGGAATTATAGTAGGAGTAGAGGTTGGAAAGTTGCCTATTATTCCATCCTCTTTCTATTAAAATTTATGCTCTCTCGGTCTTCTATGAAAAAAAAACACACCCCTTATTTGTTTGCTTCTCATTGATGAATTAATGAGTCATAACCACTAAAAGGGATCTTAGGGAAATAATAAAAGAGACACAAGAGGATATAAGTCAAGGAATATCTTTGATTTTTCACGAGTGTCGAGGGGTGTCTGCCAAGTAAAAGTTGACATTGTATTGTGCTTTAAAACCAACTCAATCTCTTGATTTCACAATTTCTCTGTCTTATACTCAACGTTTTCCATCAAAGAGGTATGCAACTCGTATGATCGGTGGATATTTTACACTTGGTACCATACAATAATGTCTCTATATCTTATATCTTCAAGGAAAAAATCATTGCAAATCTAACTAAGTTTATCTCAAGCGCTACAAAATAAACTTGATTACTCACAAGTTTGTATTGGTGTATTCTCAATTTTACATTGATCCATCTTGGCATTGTGTCCAACGTTAAAGAGGTCACTAGGAATGCCTCAATCAAAAAGTCAAATACATCACATCAAGTTCCACTCCTCCACTTCTGATCACTCTTGATCATTAGAGCATTTTTAGGATAGAATAAATGGCATCTTGTCATCACCCGCCATGCATGCCACGTTGTTACAAATATTCAACAACGTTAAGGAAACCATGAAATTAGACACCCAATTTGTGGTGTTAGGATTGATCAAACGTAGATTAACACAAGGTTAATCAATGAAGCTTTTTCTATCAATTCGTTCTCCTTCTCCCCATCCGTACCTACAACACTATTATCATCAGAGGCTTAACTTTGGTTGATCACCAACATGATTCACCTTTACTTTACAACAAACTCTTAGAGGGAACCCTAACACCTGACAACCTCATATACACATATGTTCTAAAAGCGTGTTCTCGTTTAGAACCCATTTTGAGAGATAAACAACTCCATGCGCAAATAATCAAAGTTGGAATAAAACCTGACACACATATATACACAACTCGATGATAAACATGTACGTAGATTCAGGAAACATGGGATCGTCTGAACATGTTATTGCTAATTTCTCAGAAAATAACATACATACAAACAACTCCATGATTATGGCTACATGAGATATGGCCAAGTTAAGCTCGCATAGCAAGTGTTTGAATACATGTCTACTAGAGATTTTGCAACTTGGAGCATGATGGTATGTACTAGAGCACATTAGGCGTGTTTCAAGAAATGGTTAGATGTCTGAGTTGGGTCAATTATATTTCACGTGTACCCTTATGAATATAAATAGTATGGTTGAATTTAAATGAATATGAGAATTTGAGCTAGTTTCAAAATATTTTTCTAGAAGTGTTTTTTTAGTTGGATTATTATGTAATGATGTTGTGCCTATACATTTGGGTTTATAATAATTTATTCAATCAAAGAAAGAAACAAACTTTTTGTACACATCATTTTATACATACAACAAACATTTTGTATACAGCATTTTATCAATACAACATACTTTTGTATACATTATTTAATCCATACATACATCATTTACCCATGCATAACATAATAGGGAAAAAGAAACATGCCCTAAGAAGATTATTGATTACCCACATCAGGCATATATAATTATATACACAAACTGCAGGAATCAGTAACATAGCAAGACGATCCTAATTGCCTATTGGTGGCTTATGGTTATAATAAATATTAAAAAAAAAAAAAAAAAAAAAAAAAAAAAAAAGCAAAAGTTTACCATATGAAGTTTCTTCTGGACTTTGGTCGAAAATCCTTCTTTGTGATACACCATGAATTTGGAAAGGTGCTTAGCTACATGGAAAGTGCATGAAATTTAATTGAATTGACTCCATTTGAATATACCTCTTTGTGATATTTTGGCATTTCGTTGTATGATTTGGTAAAAAAAAATATGTAACTTTGTTGTATGATTTGGACAATAATTGGAATCTGTCAAAAGGAATTGAAAATTCCAACAGAGGATTGGAATGGAATTGAATTCCAATTCTGGTTAAATCCAGCAAACCTAACACTTTCTATATTAAGTTGATTCAACAAGGACCACAATCTATTCAATTCAAAACATGCATAACATCACATCCTATCATATCAAAAACCAAAGATTTGTTCATTAAAGACACAACCAGAATGAAGGAAGAACTTACATTGCTGAGAAGCTTTGCCCCATGCCATGCAGAATCTGCACCATGTGGAGGTGGAATAACTCGAATTCCATTGGATATGGATGGAGGAAGAAGAACATGCAATTCCTTCTCTAATCTTTCTGCATTACCAAAATACTTACTAATCCATCACTTTATTTATTACACACATCATCATATAATTATAACACCATCATCTGTCTCTGTATATATATATAAATAAAATAGCAATAGCAGTGATATGTTAATGTACCTACTACACCAGGTAAACATGCAGTGCCTCCAGCCAAGACAATGGTCTTGAACCAAGTTTCATCAGGGGTTAATCCTGCAGCATGGCAATGTTCAAGGCAAATTGCCACTGCTTGATGCAAACCATTTGCAGTCCTCCTGTATCAGTATGTACCAAAAAGACCAAAATACCCCTTCAATCATATAAGTAATAAACTTTGATTGATTCATATGACGATGTATGTATCATATGTTTAAGGTGTACATACAGTCCTGCAATGCGTGGCTGGAATAAAATCTCTCCTGTACGAAATCTTTCTTGCTTAAGAGTAAACAAACCCTCAACAGGGACTTCATATGATGCCTCTGTGTCCTTTCGTAATTCACCTTCATAGTCAAATGCAACATAACAAAGCCTCTGCAATGCCATTTTATTCCAACAACAACAACATTAAGGCAAAATACCCTAAATGCCCTTTTAAAACAGTCATAGAATACATATATGTATATACCTCTTTCAACGTGCGCACTGTGTATAATGAGGAAAAATTAAGATTTCTCTGCTGCATTTGTTCCCTAAGGTATCCTGTAAGCTTTAAAGCTCCAACTCCCATACTTTCCACACCCACTTTGTGCATAATCTTACCATTTAAAACTGAATAACATAAGATTAAAACTTTTTGATGAGACTTCAAAATTACATGCAAATGGTAGAAAGATGAAGAAGGGAAGAGATAGCATACTTGGTACAACACACGTTTGATGAAAACCAATATTCACAAGAATTCCTGAGGTTTTTTTTGCTGCAAACAAAGCTAAAGTTGCCTGCACACATTGATTATACAACAACTTTTGTTTTTAGGGATCCGGATATATATATATATATATATATATATATATATATATATATATTGTGTTATGAAGTCAACAAATATGGTCAAACCTGGTTGATTGCACAAACAGAAGGAACATTCAAGTCAAACAGTGCTGAGTAGACGGCTTCTTTTAGTTGTCGTCTGGCAGTTTTAGCAGCTTCTCTATCTGAAACACATTCACAAAATAACAGCATGAAATCACATGATGAATGTAAAAATCAATGTGATAATACATAAAAAATCATATCATTCCAGATATTATTTATTAGAAACCATACCGCCATATTGAGAGATTGGAATTGAGACAACAGTTGGCTGTGAAGATGGTTTCACCTGCATTCTGAAGAAAATTTACAGATTCAACTAAGGGAAAAGAAAATATTAAATATAATGTGGAAAGTAAGTAATGAGATTGGGTACCTGCTATACATTGTTGCAAAAAAATGGCGAAGCCTAGAGTACACTGGAGACTCAATGTTTCCAAATTCCTACATATACAGATACAATCCATCTTTTAGAATATCAAATAATGGAAGTAGATTTTTTTAGAATGTAAGAAGCAAGAAAATAGATTGGTAAACCCAAAGTCACCAAATCAGTTGCAGTTGCTTACCATAAATGTTGATGCCCTCCCGGATGGAGAACCATATTTGCTCCAACCAAATTTGCAATAGCCAGAACCACCTTTAATTAATCAGGATATATAAGAATAAGAAACTGAATACTTTAGAATCAACATCAGAATTCGACTAAAATAATCATAATTAATAGCAGTTTAAGTTGAAGCATACACACCATCAATGATAATAGCTCCAGGAACCTGAGCTCGTTGCCCATAAATTTGCATAAATGATTGCATCTGAGAAGGATAACTTCTGCAGCAAACATGAAATTTGAAATTTGATTGTAATACGAATACCTATATCGCAATTTCAGCAGCCATATTTTCTCAATACAGTTACATTTAAGAGAAATTTGAATGAATCATATAGTTCTGTGATGAAATCATATGGTTCAAAAAATCATAAATAGCGAAAAAAATGTACCTAAGAGGATAACCGGATCGTAAGTTGCTTTCAGCGAAGAACATCGCGTCCCAGGGATCTTTCTTGTTTTGAAGATAATATATCCACAAATTATTACAAGAGACGATTAATTTCCACGATTTGCAAACAACTATGAGCTTCGCCGCCTCTTTAGGTCCAAGCAATTTGAGAATTTGCATAAATATATCAATAGGTATTCGGTCAAATTCCCCAGTTGACGACGAACACACGATAACCTGATCTGATACAGATGCATGACTTGAAATCGAGAAGTTCAAATTCAGTGATGAGCTCGAACTGGAATTAGTCGAATTCAAACGATTTGCAGATTCCAGAATCTTCTTCAAGAAATACGCCATTACGAAACGAATCTGATGTGGTACTGGCGGAGATATTGTGTCCGAGTGGAAATCGTGATGGGCGCTGACGCTTCTCTTTTGGAGCCGTACTCAACTACTCATTCCATGGCTTGACTCGTAACTACTCATTGTTTGTAACTATCGATGTGTATTGGTTTAAATTTCACCCTCTAATTTCATTTATTCAATAACTAACCCTGCGATTTTATCTATTCACAAATTTAACCCTTACACACATACCAAATCCATGTGTATGTATGGACAAAATATAAACGTGTCACATTTTTGTACTGTTAAACTTAGATTTTAATTTTTTGTGTCAAATTGATGATTTTATATTATAATTTATACAAAGTAGAAAGGTAAACCAGTAACCTTGTGTATTTTAACATCTTAAATATAATATATATAGTACAATATATTTAGGTTAAAAGATTATCTTCATCGTCTTCTCAAGTTGTTTTCTTCGTTCGGGATTCAATTTTGCTGAAAACCGAAAAACCCTATTGCAATCACAAATTTGAAGAAAAAAAATTGATACACAAACACCGTTCGCCGAAGAATGCAACTTCAATGAATATGGTTGAAAAGAAAATGGTGACTATGAATAATTTTGGGTCTTGAACCTATAAAAAGTTTGTTTTGAACCCAATTATTTTTTGTATAATAATATTTTATCGATAAATACATGGATACTTGAAATTTTTAGCTTGAGCCCTGGATTTTTTTATTTTTTATTTATTTATTTTTTTGTGAACCCTTCGTCGATGAATACACATCTATACTCCATAATTTTTTGTTCTTGAACCAAAGATACGAAGAAGATGAATATATATAAGTCTTAATATAATAAATTTTAAAATATTTGAAATTAAAAATAAAAATCCATAACAATGTCATGTGGCATTAATGTAACTTAAATATGTCATGTAGGATACCATTACCATGTAATCCTAGCGACCTTCTAACCCGGTAATATGATAAAATATTTAATGTGCATTCACATATTTGGAAATTGTAACCCTCCGTGGATGTCGTGGTAACTAATTAAGATTTGACATTTCATAAGAAATTAAGATTTGTATTTTATTTTTGTGTAGTGCAATTTTATGAATGAGTAAATATGTTGATACATACTATATGAACATTGTGCATTAACTCTGGAATTTGGATGACCATTGTGCATTAAGATTTGTTATTTTTGTGTAGTACCAATATGAATTCATGTTCTTGCAAAAAGAAGAAATTTTGTCTTGTCTTATTTAAAGGAACATTGTGCATTAACTCTGGAATTTGGATGACCAAATATGTTGATACCATCCCATATGAATGCTAAATAGGATATGGTCCATTAATGTGTTATTTGACATGTTTTTGACATTAATTTTTTAAAATAAATTTCAATATGAAAATAAAATATTTTATTAATCCAATGCCTATCATCAAGGCATCAACAACCACCCACCTTTGACTTCTTCTTTTTTTGTTTTGTTTTCCAAACCCACCAACAACGGATTTCATCTTTCAAATCAAAATATAATATTATGGCAACAAACATATGTTCGAATTCAATCTATTTTTTCTTCGAATGTGCATCTAAATTACATGGATTGCACTCTGGTTTAGGGTAATCTGCATGTTTGGTCCTTAAAAACTTTATTTAACTCAGCCCATTCCTATGGTTTGTTTTTATTATGCGTTTGGTCCCTACTCAATATAAAAAGACAGTTATATCCTCTTTAATTTTAATTTTATTTTTCTATTTTGTTATTTTTTATTTTAATAATAAAGATAACGGAAATGGGCCCCACCCCTACCCATTTTATCTCTTCTCAGTTCCCACTCTTCATCATTTTTCAGATTCTCGTCACTTTTCTTACCCCACCGGGCCACCACCAACCACACCCTTCCGTTTAGTTGCTGGAAAACACAGGGAAACCGCAAAGATCGTCGAAAACACCCCCAGACAAAAGGAGATCTCGCTTAACGGGGTAGATCTGGTTCGACAGAAGAACATCTTAGGGAGATATGGTTCATTAGTCTCATCTCTTATTTTCTTCGCCTTCTGAGCCACCACCGAGAGGTTTGGCCATCTTCTCTGACCACCTCCATCTTCCCCTTTGATTACATATCCTCCCTCCTCCCTCCTCAATGTCGGCCTAAATTGATTTTGTAAAACCGACGACCTCACATATATCTCAGATCCATCTCTAACCTTGATAATGCCCTTCATCTTATTTTTAAGTTTTATATATTTAGGCTTTAGTTTTGCATTTTTGTGAAGATGCTGAATTTTTGTTATGGAAGAGACCATGAATGGAACAGGAGGGGGTAGTGATGGCTCACCGAAGAAGAATGATCGGAAGAAAAAGGTAGGGGTGGGGTGGGTGAGTGGGAGGGTAGGAGATGATGACGGGGGGTGGTGTGGGTCATTGAATCAAACTAATATATATTTAATTAATATGTTTTTCATATTTAACTAACCGATATTTTTTTTAAGAAATAAAGTATAAATAAATCAGTAAAGGTAAATCAGACTTTTTAGAATGGACATGGACTAGGCATGCAACAAAAATATAAAGTAGGAATGGTTCGAGTTAAAAAAAATTATTAAAAACCAAACACACATATTATCTTAAACCATAGGTACCATCCGTGTAATTTACCTATTTTTTTTTTCTTGATGTGATTCTTGTAAGGAAACATCAAAAATATTGATTTTAGAGATGGGCTTTAATGTTATTCTTGAAAGAAACATCACAAAAATATTGATTTTAGAGATAGGCTTTAAAATCTAGCTTTTCGTTATTTCCTAAAGTAGATATTTCTTCCATGATTCCTCCACTTTATTAATTGACAATATGTAATAAAAGCATAAGTGGGTATAAGCCAAAAACTTTATAGGGTCGAATACATACATACAAAATTTACATAAATCAAATATAATATTAGGGTAAATTACACGAATGGTCCTTATAGTTTGGGATAATCTGCGTTTTTGATCTTTAATATATTTTTTAAATTTAGACGGTCCCTATAATATCTTTTTGTTGCATGTTTGGTCCTTGCTATACCTAAAAAGATTATGGAACAAATTATTAAAATTGTCACTGTAGTTTGTCAAAATTATATGTTTGATCAAATAACATTCTTTTAGCAGTGGATTTAGTGACGAGATGGTTTGGGTAATTATCGCCATATAAGGTTTCTCTCGGAAGTCTCCTAGGGCGACTGTGTATGTGTGTCTTTCGACTCAGCAACCAGGCATGAGTCCGGTGTTTCAATCAGTTGGCAGACAAGTTGGGATTAGGAAGGTCACGACTACTTTTAGAAAGCATCTAGGGGCAGCAAGAGGAGTCGAAGTGGTTTCAGTGATCTGGAATTTGTGTGTGGGGTTGCTCGTTATTCGAGGCTTATGCTAATTTGCTTGCAGTAGGATTGAATAATCACAGAGTGGTCGATTGGACTTTGTCACGCAACTCTCATTTGAGTCTAACCATTGCAGGGATGAATCCTCTAGATCTGTGATCTGATACCTTGGGCTTGCCCGAACTCCCAGTGCCAGATAACGCCTCTGGCTTCCTCTTCTTCTCCATCTCTAGATCAATCTCTCTCACAAGCCCTAGCAATCATGTCATCCAGTGTTTTACAGCTGGACCGACTCACAAATTGATGAATATCACTCTGCAACATCTCATGATAACGGGCCTTCTTCATTTCCTCATCAGCTGCGTACTGAGGAACAAGTGAGCCCTCTCCATGAACTTGGCGGTAATCTCCGCCACTGTCTCTGTAGTCTGGGTGAGATCCTGAAATTCCCTGGCTAACTGCTACACCTCGATAATCGGTGCAAACGCGACTCTGAACCTGGTAGTAAAATCAGCCTAAGTCATCGCATCAAGTGCTGTGTCATCCCCGATGACATGCCCGATCTCCTCCCACCAATTTCGTGCCCTGTCCTTCAAAAGACAGGATGTTAGTCTGACCTTGTCCCCTCGGTACATCTGCTGGTGCGGAAAGCATTGGTGACATCCGCCAACCACTTGGTACTCGCTATGGGGTCCCGAGCCCCATGATAGTCAGGAGCTCCACAGGCTCTGAACTCCCTGAAGGTACCCCATCATGGTCGCCACCTCAGCACGAAAGGTGCTCAACCTCTCATCCATCAGCTCTAAAATACCCTCCTTGATCGAACCAAAGATCACAGGAGTTTGCTCGAGTATGATGCGAGTAATCTCTGAAGAGAGAAACTCTCTAGTCTGATCATCCAAATGCTCGGCTCCCGAGCCTGGTCCTGATCCCTCACCGGAACCTAAACTGCCGACTACTGGTCTAAGGCGTAAAACCACCATTCTGAAACACATAGCGACAACGTCAGAAATACCGATATATCTCGAGGTATCACTGTTACTACAAGTTTCCTGGTTTCGCCTTGGCCTTCCTTGATTCAAGTACAGATCCTCTGCTTTCAGTAGTATGGGCCCCTACTACCTTCAACATTTATCTGTACCTTCCCCAAAAACTGACTCGACTCCACCAAGTCCCTTCTACTACTACTGCTGATCTCATGCTAATCTCATCCTAGGCTTGCCCTAGTGTAACGCCCGTGTTTCTGGGCTTGCCATTTTTAGCAATGTAATAGTCTAGGTTAACCTTTGTAACCCAAATATGAAATAATAAGAACATATTATTTGAGTATTATGTGTTTCGTGCTTAATTGCTTAATTATGTGATATGATGAATTAAGAATATAATGAGCGTCAAAATTTAAGTGTAAAATAAACTTGATATCATTGGATAATGTTGTAGTAGTTGAAACGAGGTTTCCAAATATATATAGAACGCCCAAATCTGACTTCGTAT
Organism: Lactuca serriola; assembly: GCF_051521515.1. Classification (NCBI taxonomy): domain Eukaryota; kingdom Viridiplantae; phylum Streptophyta; class Magnoliopsida; order Asterales; family Asteraceae; genus Lactuca; species Lactuca serriola. The sequence continues at coordinate 202,440,921 of NC_136414.1, read as the reverse complement.
GAGGAAGTTATGATTTTCTGAAGTTTCGACTGAGCAGTATGCAGCCCGAATACTCGATTTGAGATCAAGCGGTTTTTAGCCAAAACAATCTAAACGAGAATCGAAGATCTCGTTGTTAGTAGCGAAACGATGAAAAGTTAGGCGAGAACGGACGTCGGACGAAGAAGTTATGAATTTATAAAGAAGTTTTTCTGTCCTGGCCTACTAAAAATAAATAATAAAAATAAAGTCAAAATTAGCCGACGGAGTCTAAACGAAAGTTGTAGAACGTAGTCTCGCCTACGCGTGGATATAAAGAACATCGAAAACGGAGTTCGTATGGTGAAGATATGAATTTTTGAAGTTTATTAAATATTTAATAATTAATTTTAATTCTAAATGTTGGTATTATCCGAAGAGGAGTCACCAGACTCATCCGAAGTACGCCCAGCGTACCACTCGAGTGTTCTGAGTTCGTATGCGATGACGTAGAGGAGCCGATGACGCAAGGGATGACGGCAACCAAGGAATTACGCCCTGCGTACCTCGAAGTTACGCCCAGCGTAACCCCGATGATCAGACCCTATAAAAGGGGATGCAAAGCCAGCTTCTTCCTTTTACAAACCCTTCCTTTTTCTCTCATCTTTTTGCCTCTATTTGCGTGCCGTTTATACCCCGAAGCCCCGGTAATATTCCCGAGCCCCGAAGCAAGATCCGAAGCCCTGAGGATCCCGAAGAGCGTTATTCCCGAGCCGAAGCTCTGCCCGCGAGGAGCCCGTTTTTTGTGAAGATCTTCCAGATCTACGGAGAAACACTACTTCTGCAAGCCATAGTGCTGCCCAATCATCTTCAGATCAAGTGAGTGTGTAGTCATTTTCTTCCAACGCAATGTTATGAAGTATTTTATATAAAATACGTGCTATGTGTATATATTTTGTTGTTATATGTGTGAATGTATATTCACTTTCTTCTATCTCATAGATCTGATTTATTCTCTATGAAATACGTGTTATATGTGTGTGCCTCATCTGTTATGTGGAACATGTATTGATTAAAGCATGTTATACAGGTTTTTAAACTATGTATAAAAATGTATATTTTTGTCTACTAATATGTTGGGTAGAACATGGGTAGATAGTTGGTGTGTAATAAACATATGAGAGGCCTCGATGTTGTTGGTGTTATTCTAGTCATTCAGCAGAGTATGGATGACGACCACGGACTATTCTAGACTGTCTTGTGGAACACTAGCAGGCTCATAACCTATAGGTGTTGTGAACGACGTGTTCACCGGTGTACTCTATCCCCCTCATGGTTGCCTTTAGGATATTTATCGCTAAGGAAGCCCCTTTGCAGTAATGTCCGTCCCGATGAAAAATCCTAGATTAGGTCCCTTATAATAGATGTTGTTTTAGGGACGTAAAGTGAGGATAACGGGAATGAGTAATCGGGTTTATTGTTGATTGTTAAATTAAATATTTATTGTGGGTTGAAAACCCTATATGCTCACCAGGCTCCCAAGCCTGACCCACTCAGTTTATTTGTATTACAGGAAGTGGCACAAGAGCTTAAGATGGACGAATCATCATGTTGTTTTGTTTACAAGTCTGTATATGTATATATTGTTGAATGACTTGTAATGTTATCGTTTATGCTTTATGATCTGTATCGGAACATGACATCCCGACTTTTGATTATGAAATGAAATCATATTTCTTTGTGAAATGTTTTGATAAATATCTATTTTATCATGTTTTGTTTTTGGGAACAAATTCCACATCTCTTTTAAAAATCAAAAGAATTTACTCTGAAAATGTTTAAAAAGCATAAATGAAAACGGTATTTTCTGGCCGAGATTTTGGGGATGTCACAGTTGGTATCAGAGCATTAGTTTAAGCGAACTAGGAATTTGTAGGATTTCTAGACTTAAACTTAGTATGCTAAGTGGAGATTGTGAGATGTGTGTCTGTTAAATTTTAGACATGAGCACTAGTTATTTTAGGAAAGTTGCCTAAAATGCTTTTATGTGCTAAATGTTATATGTTGCCATATATGATATTATTTGTTCGGATCTACGGTTTGTTGCCAACCAGATCTGAAGGTTTATGTGTTTAGGATTCTAAGCGTATGTATACGATATTAGAACTAGCATGTAATCGTTTGGAGTACTAAGGATGAATTGAAATCTTATCGTGAAAGAGGATCTAATTTCACCTTATTCGGTGTATAGATCAAAAATGGTGAGAACAAGAAGCGGAGTTGGAAACGCGGATGAAAACAGAAATCAACCACCAGTGATTGAGCAAATACCTGTCGTAGCAGCAGCACCTGAGCCGATAACAATGGCTGGAAGAAACAAGACGCCTGCTTAGGCAGAATCGTGAAGAACCGTCAATTCAAGTGGAAGAGCCCGAGGAGAATGGAGGGCAATCTGAAGGAGAAAACTTTAGTGGGATCATTGGTCAAGACAACCCACCAGTGGTTAGACACAACAACCAGTATGGAGGAAATGATGGTCGTGGGTGCAAGTATAAGGATTTCATGGCATCCAAACCACCATGTTTTTCCGGAAGCCTGACGTCGGTGCAAGTTATGGACTGGGTCTCCGAAATGGAGACTATGTTTGAAAGTTGCGAATGCAGCAACAGGCAGAAGACCGCTCTTGCGATCCCTCTGCTAAAATCTGGGGTGTTGAGTTGGTGGAAGCTGTTAGCTGACTTTATGCCCAAGGGAGAAGCAAGCAAAATGTCTTGGGAAGACTTTGTGGAACAACTAAAACTGCAATATTGCTCCGAGCAGGACCTTCTGGAAATCAGTAATGAGTTTCAGAATTTGAAGAAAGGGAAATTGAGCGTTACTGAATACGCTGCAAGGTTCACAGAAAAGATGAAGTTTATCCCATATTTGATACCTACAGAACTCTCTAAGGTCAACAAGTTTGCCCTTGGACTACCGGCGGACTATGGTCCAATGGTTACGCAAGCAACCACATTGAAAGCCGCCATTTGGGCTGCTAGAAATGTTGAGACCCAGATCAGGGAAAAAGGTCTGGAAAGGTTAGAGGTGGGTGAAAAGAGGAAAATCGATGGATCTTCTGGTTTGAGAGGAAGTGGAGGAAAGGTAGAGGCGAAATGGTGCGACAAGTGCAAGAAGAAACATCATGGAAAGTGTGGCGGGGAAACCACATGCTTCACATGTGGAAAGCCAGGGCATTATGCCAACGACTGCACCCTAACCAAGAATGTTTTTTATGGTTGTGGTGAGGAAGGGCACATCTCAAGGGATTGTCCGAAAAAGAAGGAAGCAACAAGACCCAACATTCCGCCAAAACCGAAGGCAAGAGCATTCCAGATGACACTGGAAGCTACTAAAGATGAAGCTGATGTCGCTTCAGGTACCTTTCTCGTTAACAAATTGCCTGCCCAAATTTTATTTGATTCTAGAGCCAACTACTCCTTTATATCGCATGAATTTGGTAGAAAACTAGCTTTGCCTGTTGATAGACTAGATAATGCCTTATTAGTCGAAGTTGCTAGTGGCAAGTTTGTACCTGTTAGCTATCGTATGAAAAACATCTTAATTGATCTGAATGGGAATAAGTTCCACAAGGAATTATTGCCTATCAAACTTAATGGTTTCGACATTGTTTTGGGAATGGATTGGCTTAGCGCCAATGATGCCGAAATTTTATGCAAGAAGAAAATAGTGAAAGTGAACCCGCCTGGGAAGGAATCGTTTATGGTGTACAGAGATAAACGCAGAGTAAATTCTGGAATCATTTCTCTAATGAAAGCTAGAAAATGTTTGACCAAGGGGTGTACATCATACTTAGCATTCGTGATCGATGCTAAGAAGGAAAAGAAGGTGTTGCAGAATATTCCCGTTGTGTGTGATTATCCAGAAGTATTTCCCGAAGATCTTCCTGGATTACCGCCCGATCGGCAAGTAGAATTTCGTATCGACTTGTTGCCCGGAACAACGCCAATTGCAAAAGCACCTTATCGACTAGCACCGACGGAGATGAAGGAGCTGATGATGCAACTTCAGGAGTTATTGGACAAATGTTTCATTAGACCTAGTTCATCGCCCTGGGGAGCTCCGGTGTTATTCATGAAAAAGAAAGATGGAAGTATGAGAATGTGCATCGATTATAGAGAGCTGAATAAGGCAACAATAAAGAATATATATCCGTTGCCGAGGATTGATGACCTATTCGATCAGCTACAAGGTTCAAGTTATTTTTCAAAGATCGAACTGAGGTCAGGATATCATCAGCTAAAGGTAAAAGAGCAGGATATCAAGAAGACTGCATTCAGAACGCGATATGGACACTATGAGTTCTTGGTTATGTCGTTTGGACTGACCAATGCTCCAGCAGCATTCATGGATTTAATGAACAGGGTTTGTAATCCGTTCCTAGATAAATCTATGATAGTGTTCATAGATGACATTCTGATTTACTCAAAGAGCCAAGAGGAGCATGGCAGACACTTGCGAGAAGTGTTAGAAGTCTTGAAGAAGGAGAAGTTGTATGCTAAGTTCTCCAAATGTGATTTTTGGATTCGATAAGTCCAATTCTTGGGTCACGTGGTCAACCAAGAAGGGATAATGGTTGATCCAACAAAGATTGAAGCTATAATGAAGTGGGAACAACCAAAAAGTCCCACGGAGATCCGAAGCTTTTTAGGATTAGCCGGATATTACCGAAGGTTTATCCAAGGCTTTTCTTCGATCGCTAGTCCATTAAAAGCTTTGACCCACAAAGGAGCTACTTATGCTTGGAGTGATAAGCATAAAGAAGCATTCGAGAAGCTAAAGAAGAAACTATGCGAGGCACCGATACTTTCTCTACCCGATGGAGTTGAAGACTTCGTTGTTTATAGCGATGCGTCTGGTGTTGGATTGGGTTGTGTTTTGACCCAAAGAGATAAGGTGATCGCATATGCGTCTCGACAATTGAAAGAGCATGAAAAGAACTACCTGACTCATGATTTGGAGTTGGCAGCGGTAGTTTTCGCTCTGAAAATATGGAGGCATTACCTCTATGGCACGAAGTGCAAACTTTTCACTGATCATAAGAGTCTCCAATATCTCTTTGGTCAGAAGGAATTGAATATGAGGCAACGACGTTGGCTAGAGTTACTTAAAGACTACGACTGTGAGATACTTTACCACCCTGGTAAAGCAAATGTTGTTGCTGATGCTCTCAGTCGGAAAGTCAATATTGAAAAGAGAAGGCCAAGAGCGTTGATAATTGAAGTTGTCTCGACTATTTTGGAAAGTATAAAGAAAGCTCAAAGCGAAGCTTCTGAGAAGAATGACCGAAAGGAGGAATGTTTGGGCAAAACGTTGGTGTTCGGTGTAAATAGTCGTGGACTGAAGGTGTTCCAAGATCGGATTTGGATACCTAAGACAGGAGGAGTCAGAGATCTTCTGATGGAAGAAGCTCACAAAACCATGTACTCGATTCATGCTGGTAGCACTAAAATGTATAGGGACCTAAAACCCTATTACTGGTGGCCGACGATGAAGCTTGACAATGCGAAGTATGTGGCAGAGTGTGTGACCTGTGTGAGAGTCAAGGCACAACATCAGAAACCATACGGGAGTTTAGAACCTTTGCCTGTGCCTATGGGTAAGTGGGAGGACATTGCTATGGATTTTTTCACTAAACTACCCAGAACAAAGAATGGCCACGACATGATTTGGGTGGTCGTTGATCGATTCACTAAGAGAGCGCATTTCATAGCAGCCAACGAGAAATGGTCTATGGAAAAGCTTGCGAATTCTTACGTGAAAGAAATTGTGAGGCTTCACGGTGTTCCGCTAACAATTTTGTCAGATCGTGATAGTCATTTCACCTCACGATTTTGGAAAAGTCTACAAGAGGAATTGGGTACCAAGTTGTGTTTAAGTACAGCTTACCATCCGCAGACTGATGGTCACAGCGAACGGACGATACAAACACTTGAAGATATGCTAAGAGCATGTACCTTGGAATTCCTAGGTAATTGGGATGAACATTTACCATTGGTAGAATTTTCCTATAATAATAGTTTTCACTCGAGCATTAAGATGGCACCTTATCAAGCTTTGTACGGACAGAAGTGTCGTACGCCGTCTTGTTGGCTTGAGGCTGGGGAAAAGCAGTTTATGGGACCGTATATAGTCCATCAAACTGCTGAAAAGTTGAAAATAATTAGGGAGAGAATGTTAGCAGCTCAGGATCGTCAAAAGAGCTATGCTGACAAAAAGCGAAGGCCGATGACTTTTGAAGTTGGAGATTCGGTTTTGCTTAAAGTATCGCCATGGAAGGGACTTATAAGATTTGGTAAAAGGGGAAAACTAAGTCCAAGGTTTATTGGACCGTTTAAAGTTCTTCAGAGAATTGGGAACCAAGCTTACAAGCTCGAACTACCAGAGGAACTGAATGGAATTCATAACACTTTTCATGTGTGTTATTTGAGGAAGTTCACGGGAGAAGTTCCCGACATGATACCACTTTCGGAGTTAAGAATCGATGAGAACAAAAGGTTGATTGAAAAACCAAAGGCAATCGTTGACCGAAAGACTAAGAAATTGCGACGTAAGATGGTTGAGTTAGTGCTTGTTCGATGGAAACACGCGAATGGGCCGAATCTCACCTGGGAGACGAAGAGTGACATGATGAGTCGCTATCCGCATTTGTTTGCTGATGTGTGATTTCGGGGACGGAATCATCCTAAGGTGGGGAGAATTGTAACGCCCGTTTTTCTGGGCTTGCCATTTTTAGCATTGTATTAGTCTAGGTTAACCTTTGTAACCCAAATTTGAAATAATAAGAACGTATTATTTGAGTATTATGTGTTTCGTGCTTAATTGCTTAATTATGTGATATGATGAATTAAGAATAAAATGAGCGTCAAAATTTAAGTGTAAAATAAACTTGATATCATTGGATAATGTTGTAGTAGTTGAAACGAGGCTTCCGAATATATATAGAACGCCCAAATCTGACTTCGTATGAGGAAGTTATGATTTTCTGAAGTTTCGACTTGGCAGTATGCAGCCCGAATACTCGATTTGAGATCAAGCGGTTTTTAGCCGAAACAATCTAAACAAGAATCGAAGATCTCGTTGTTAGTAGCGAAACGATGAAAAGTTAGGCGAGAACGGACATCGAACGAAGAAGTTATGAATTTATAAAGAAGTTTTTCTGTCCTGGCCTACTAAAAATAAATAATAAAAATAAAGTCAAAATTAGTCGACGAAGTCTAAACGAAAGTTGTAGAGCGTAGTCTCACCTACGCGTGGATATAAAGAATGTCGAAAACGGAGTTCGTATGGTGAAGATATGAATTTTTGAAGTTTATTAAATATTTAATAATTAATTTTAATTCTAAATGTTGGTATTATCCGAAGAGGAGTCACCGGACTCATCCGAAGTACGCCCAGCGTACTGGTGTACGCCCAACGTACCACTCGAGTGTTCTAAGTTCGTATGCGATGACGTAGAGGAGCCGATGACGGAAGGGATGACGGAAACCGAGGCATTATGCCCTGCGTACCCCGAAGTTACGCCCAGCGTAACCCCGAGGATCAGACCCTATAAAAGGGGATGCGAATCCAGCTTCTTCCTTTTACAAACCCTTCCTTTTTCTCTCATCTTTTTTCCTCGATTTGCGTGCCGTTTATACCCCGAAGCCCCGGTAATATTCCCGAGCCCCGAAGCAAGATCCAAAGCCCTGAGGATCCCGAAGAGTGTTATTCCCGAGCCGAAGCTCTGCCCGCGAGGAGCCCGGTTTTTGTGAAGATCTTCCAGATCTACGGAGAAACACTACTTCTGCAAGCCGTAGTGCTGCCCAATCATCTTCAGATCAAGTGAGTGTGTAGTCATTTTCTTCCAACGCAATGTTATGAAGTATTTTATATAAAATACGTGCTACGTGTATATATTTTGTTGTTATATGTGTGAATGTATATTCACTTTCTTCTATCTCATAGATCTGATTTATTCTCTATGAAATACGTGTTATGTGTGTGTGCCTCATCTGTTATGTGGAATATGTATTGATTAAAGCATGCTATATAGGTTTTTAAACTATGTATAAAAATGTATATTTTTGTCTACTAATATGTTGGGTAGAACATGTGTAGATAGTTGGTGTGTAATAAACAGATGAGAGGCCTCGGTGTTGTTGGTGTTATTCTAGTCATTCAGCAGAGTATGGATGACGACCACGGACTATTCTAGACTGTCCTGTGGAACGCTAGCAGGCTCATAACCTGTAGGTGTTGTGAACGACGTGTTCACCGGTGTACTCTATCCCCCTCATGGTTGCCTTTAGGATATTTATTGCTAAGGAAGCCCTTTTGTAGTAATGTCCGTCCCGATGAAAAATCCTAGATTAGGTCCCTTATAATAGATGTTGTTTTAGGGACGTAAAGTGAGGATAACGGGAATGGGTAATCGGGTTTATTGTTGATTGTTAAATTAAATATTTATTGTGGGTTGAAAACCCTATATGCTCACCAGGCTCCCAAGCCTGACCCACTCAGTTTATTTGTATTACAGGAAGTGGCGCAAGAGCTTAAGATGGACGAATCATCAAGTTGTTTTGTTTACAAGTCTGTATATGTATATATTGTTGAATGACTTGTAATGTTATCGTTTATGCTTTATGATCTGTATCGGAACATGACATCCCAACTTTTGATTATGAAATGAAATCATATTTCTTTGTGAAATGTTTTGATAAATATCTATTTTATCATGTTTTTTTTTTGGGAACAAATTCCGCATCTCTTTTAAAAATCAAAAGAATTTACTCTGAAATTGTTTAAAAAGCATAAATGAAAACGGTCTTTTCTGGCCGAGATTTTGGGGATGTCACACCTAGGGTAATCACCAACCCACTCTCCGCCGTCAGCTGCATAAGAAGTCCCCACTTTCTTCCCCTAACTAGCTCGCGAATACTATTACATATCACTTAGACTAGATAATTCTTCGAATGAGAGATCCTACCCTATAACGGATGGACTCAAACGAGAGTTGCGGAATAGAGCTAGACCTAACCTTCTGAAATTATTTAGTCCTTGCAATATGTAACTTAACATACTCGTTTACTAGTTAGTGAAAGACAACTAGAACTCCTAAAAGCACAAAGTAAGCAACATTCGAGCATCGAGTACATAATCAAGCATATACCACTATGGCTATCATATTGACTAATCTGCACTAGCATACAATGCTAAGCTCATACTATCAGGAATAACCTAACCAGGCTATCCTACTGTTGTCTACTCAATACTGGCATGTAATTCTCATAAAGTTGAAACACATATAACAGGCACATAAGGCATCCTCCTAGATCCTTAGTCCTGTTCTAGCATGCTGTTCTAATGAAACTGAAACTGATAATCATAACATAAACTTGTATGGGTAATTTGGGAGTACTTACTTGAGCTCGGCTGATCGCATGCACCACACCCCCTTTTTAAGAAAACTCTTTTTCTTTCTGAGTTCTTTTCAAAATTTCTTTTCGAAAACGTTTCTCTTTTAAAAATCTTTCACCATTTCCTTAGTTTGAGTTCAGACACACTCGAAAGTATGCCTGAATCCCTCAAACCAAGGCTCTGATACCAACTTGTAACGACCCAAAACACGACCCAAAAATTTTTGTTTTAATATTACTAAAAATCACATCATCCAATGTCATATATAACAAGAACCATGGAATGAGTACTCAAAAGTCATAGTAACCATGTCAAAACAAAACTGTATCAATCATAACAAAATGTCTGAATAAAACTCCCAGGATAAAACTGAAGTTGTGGTGGGTGCGATGCCATCAACCCGAACTCTTCCCTTTGCTAGCAGAAGTATCTGAAACCAAAACTGAAACTGTAAGCACGAAGCTTAGTGAGCTCCCCCATACTACCACATACCATACAACAACATATAAACACATATTGGGCCTTGCCCACTGCATCGGACCGAAGTCCGGAAACTGCATCGGACCGGAGTCCGGAACTAGCTAGGGTCTTGCCCTCTGCATCGGACCAAAGTCTGGAACTAACCAGGGCCTTGCCCTCTGCATCGGACCGATGTCCGGAAACTGCATCGGACCGAAGTCCGGAACGAACCAGGTCCTTGCCCTCTGCATCGGAACGAAGTCTGGAAACTGACTGAGCATTGCATAATCATACCTACTAGCATAAACACATATACTGCATACTGCATCGGACCCAAGTCCGGAACACATAACACAAAGACATGCTTGAATCACAAAGACATCAAGCACACTGAACTACTGCATCAGACCGAAGTTCGGAACTACTGCTAACTAGACAGGCCGGCATTGTGGTCGTAGACCCGTTCCTACTGGAAGGACACTCACCTCGTAACGCTGGCTGTTGAGATGCTAAATCTGAAACTACCTAATTGCTGCTTCGGAACTTCCCGGCTACAAATCTCATAAACACTAAACCAAATACTGATAACTAATCTTAGGGTAAAATGACTATTTACCCCTAATAAAGTCAACTTCCTAGTCAAAGTCAACTTCCAGTTGACTGAACTCGCCAAGTTGGGCCGCCAACTCATCGAGTCCTTATTATCCAGTCTAATCCTCTACCCTCTTCTACTCGTCGAGTTTGGAAAAGACTCGACGATTTCATCTTCGATGCAACATCGAGTCTAACTACATCCGACTCGCCGAGTTGTATGAACACTCGTCGAGTTCTCCTTCATCATATGAACACGTCCAGTCTGTGACTCGCCGAGTCGTATGAACAACTCGTCGAGTCTGAAGAACAACTCGCCGAGTCTGAAGAACAACTCGCCGAGTCCCAAGCATGCTATTATTATACAGTCGATTCTAATCGATTTCAGTGCTCCCAAATCATAGATCTGAGCTTCTAAGACTGGTTTTACACGTAAAGTTTCCAACTTTACGTGCATGCACAAGAGTATAAGGCTAAAATACCCAAAATCATCAAATACTAAGCACTTAGGGTTTGGAACAAGGCCATAATTGCATAAAGGTGGCTATAATGAGCTCCTGGAGTTCAACAACGTCCAGATCTAAGGTTTCCATCCAAAGGAGAGTCCATATCTCAAGTTTTGAATTATATAAGGATCCAAAAGAGACATAACAAGCATAAAAGAGGGTTTAATGGAGGAATACACAAGGTAATAACTTTATTAATTGAATGAGAAACAGATGGAAGCTAACTCTTGGATCTCCTTTCGCTTCTATGGACCTTCTTTCCTTCTTTCTCTTCCAAAGCTTCCAAACTAACACAAACACACTCAAGCTCAACAATGAGAGCTAAGGTTTACATGGGAAATGCTCTAAAGGTGCTGGAGGCTGGGGTGGGAGGCTATAATGACGTTTAAATAGGGTACAAACCCTTGAAATTAGGACTTCATCCAGACAGGCAGACTTGTCGAGTCCCAACATATGGACTCGCCGAGTAGCCAACTTAAATCGCGAGCTCATTCCACTTCTACTCGACGAGTCGGGCTACAGACTCGTCGAGTACCCCTTAAGAAATGGAGATACTTTAATTAAATTTACATACCAGAACCGGGGCAATACATTTGGTCAATGACTATGTTGCTAGTGGGAACCTCAAGTTATCAGAAGTTGAGTAGTCAGTTGGGTGATAAGTGAAACGGATTAGTGTTAGGGGTGTCAAACCCAACAAATAAAAGGGGTACGATATACTCCTAAGTAACACTACTCTATTGCACTAGAAAGTAGTACAAGGCAAGTATGGTCGATCCACAGAGACACGGGACAATCAGTCTATACCCTTTTTGCGTAAGGTACTTGTTCACAAAAGATGAAAGAAAAAGGGGGATTTGATTGCAATGATTAGACAAATAAAGTAAAATCACAAGTAATTGGCTGAATGAGTAAATTAAATTCTGATATTATAAAGACTCCAACTTCATGTATGACACTTCAACAATGTGAATCCAAGATGACAAGACCTTTGTTTCATTCTATCTAAGTTGGTACTTGAAAAGGTTAACAAGCTCTAACACTTTCCATTCACCACAATAATTAACCAAAACAAGCTCTTTGATTAATCCTAACCTTACTAACCTAATCTAAACAAGCTCTTCGAATTAGATTGAAAGATTGCATGAAGCTTTATGTGAATGTTCCCAACAACACCCAATACTCCTCATAAGCTCGGGAGTGTAAAAGTGTATGAATAAGATTTACACTAAATTCATTCAGTAGATGTCAATTTAATGCTTGTTACTTGTTCAATTTCACAAAACAATTACGGATTTTGTAAAAGAGATAACTGGAATGACCTAACCCTAATTCAAATGGCCAATAAGAATCACAATTAGAATCAAACATTCGATTGAAGCAAAATCAAATTCATTAGATAGAAAGTAAGAACAAACATCATGTCATATGATTAGATTCACAACTAGAAAGTCAAAACATGAGTTGGAGAAATTAGAGTTCTAGCCACACATGACTAGAACAAAACCAGAAATCTAGAAGATGAATTCAACAATTAAAATGCTTACAAATACGAAATCAAAATGTTTCCAAATGCTTAACGGACAATCCTTGCTAAAAACTTCAACTCCTTCTCCTCAAAAATGCTTTTTTTTTTCTGCTCTGCTCCAAAAAATGACCTCATTCCCGAAATAAGAAAAGAGGAAAAACTGCCAAAAAGACAGTTTTTTTAAGTCGAACACGCCCCGTGTCGATATAGAGCAAATAAACACGGGCCGTGTTGAGTGTAAGTACGATGCCCAAAAATGCCCAGATAGCCCAACACGCCCCGTGTCCATATAGGCTAAATGAGGACGGGTCGTGTTCATCGAATTCAGATGATAAATGTTTGATAGCCAAACACGCCCCGTGTTGGATTCTAGGGCAAACCCAACACGCCCCGTGTTGCCCTCTAGATGCTCGTCCAAACTTGATTTTTTCTAATTCTTCCGATTCTCGTCCAATCGTCCCGCAATCTTCATCAACGCTCCCTAGCACCTCCAAAAGCGCGCTCCAACCCCCGGTTCACCTGAAATTGACATGAAAGAGTGCAAATAAGGTTGTTCAAGAAATTAACCTAGATATGCTAAAATGCAATAAAAACAACGAAATTATTTTAAGGATATACATAGAAAAAGGGCTAAAAGTTGTGCAAAAAGGGTGCACAAAATGCACCCAACAGATCTCCCCAAGCTTAGACCTTTCTTGTCCTCAAGAAAGATCAAGAAATAGACGAAACGGGACGATTTCTGGATGACAAAAAGGAACTTAGAATGAAAAGGGTGTGAAGGATCCTAAAGGCTAACAATAAATGCATGCAATGTAATGCCATGAAAATTTAAGGTATATACAAAATGCACTTGAGAAACAAAATGAAGCAAAAGAAAAAGAAGATTAAGAACAAACACAAAATATGTACTTTTGTAACTAAATAAAGGTACGATCAGACTTTACATCAATGAGGCTTCGATCATTGATACCTTGGCAACCATCCTGTTTCCTTCCACATATCATAGACTCTCAATGTGAGGAAGACCCGAAACGGTGTAACCCAATAATCCAACCAAAGTTTTATTTAATCTTTATACCTTACTAAGCTTTATGGGCGAAAATAACAGAGTCCGGATCTCATGTCCTTAAGACTAGATGGCCAAGAATCAGAATCGACGCATCCTTAAGAACCCGTCACGGCGAATCAGCTTTCGCTGAAACAGTGAGCCCACCCGAAGGGGCCCAGCTCCTATGCTTTCACTTTTTCGAGAGCCATAAGTATCATATCACACAGTTCTTCATTCACCAGATTTGACTTGAATTGGCTTTTGATTTGATTGAACTTTGATTTGTACTTCGTTTTGAACTTGGATTCTTCAATCTTCATTTTTGGAATTTCTTTAGATTTCTTCGTTTTCGCATTTGAGAGTCTGCTTAGGGTACTAGATATGACAGTTGTACCCTTCCTTCTTTCTTGACTGTGTGGGTCTGATACTTAAGCTCTCTGTTACCGCGAGGGTAACGCGTGTCAACAAATAGGTCCGTGTTCTGTGGGTTCAGAGTTGCCGATAAAGATTCTTTTTAAACATTCAAAAGCAAATCATCCTAAAGCTGTTATTACTGCCCAAAAAACGTTTCAATATAAATTCTTTTTATTATCTAAGGCTAGGGTCTCGAATTACAGTGTTTGGGTCCCCTAATTATGACAGCTGATTCTATGCTTCCGGTAACAATCCGGTTTTGCTTCGGTATTTTTTTTCATTTCATGGAGCAATTGTATGTAAAGAGTGTCATCATCTCGTACTTTTTTTTTTGAAAAATGCATGCATGAATATGAAATGAACCTAGTGTACAACTATACCCCTCCCCAAGCTTGAATATAAGCATCGTCCTCGATGCTCGGAGAGGGGGGAACAACCTAAAACGGAGGTGGAGGAGGGGGATAGTAGTTGGGGTTGCGGGTCCAAGCCCAGAAGTCCTCCTCCTTTTTGCGTTGATGCTCCTGATCCCGAGTGTACTGAGTGGTGAAGGTGGAAAAATTATGGGTCAGGCTTGCAAGATCTTGCTGGTAGGTGTCGAGGCGGGTATGGATTGACTAGAATGCATCCATATACTGCTGATGATAAGGTGGGGATGCAGCAAAATGGGATGAGCTGGCACCACTGGTGGGAAAAGCACGGCGAGGCTCCTCTTCCTCCTCATCATCATCACCATCTTTCGCGTTGTCTTCACTTTGCTCATCTACCTCGGTGGAGTATGAGTGCGGGAAGATGTATGGAATGATTTGCCAATCGGTCATGTGAATGGGATCTCGGAAAGCAAGAATGCCTTTATTTTCTGGTGTGATGAGGAGCTTTGGATCAAGATTTTGACCCACGGTCCAATGGTGTGTGCAATCGCTTGCCGAACGGAAAAGTCGCATGGACTCAAGGACAGTAATGGTGAGATAAGGCTCACCCGGCAGTGGCTGATGGGGACCGGGGTATGGGGCTCGGACTTGGGCGCTCTTGGCGAGCAGACTGACAATACCCCCGCAAACAAGTTTTCCCGATCGGGATGCGCTCAGGCGAATGAGCTTGTGGCACACAAATCGACCATAATGAGGAATGAGGTTTTTCTCGGGATGGGTCATTGCATAGAGGATTTTGAGTTCTAGCGCGCTGATGGTGCTTTGCTCCTCTCTAGGGGCGACGAGTGAAGCAATGATTCTATGGGCCACCTTCATCACGGGATGGATAAGTGATGAGGCTTTGGCAGCGCTAGAGACATATGGGTGTTGTCGGGTGAGTTGAGTCCACCATTGTGAGTCAAAGAATCCTTGAATTGGGTCGGTGGGGCCAAATGTGTTTTCCGTTGGGGCCCCCACAATGGCATTGATTTGATCTAAAGAGATCTCATAGTCTTGATTCATTAGACGGAAGTAGAGAATCCCATGGTCCAAAAAAACGGAGGATAGAAACTCAGTTTTTGGGACTTTATAGCTCAATTCATGGACCCTCAACAAGCCGTGCCACCCTATATTGCGGAACATGGTTTTGACTTGGTTGTAAACGTGCAACTCTTTTAGGGATGGAGCATGCGCAAATTTTTGGATGGCATGACCCCGTTTAAGGAATGACTCAAGTTTGCCCTGTTGAATTGGGCCAAGACATACGACACCGCAATGAGACGGGTCGATTGGGGGTGTTGGGGACCTAGGTGGAGGTAATGGGGATCTAGATGGAGGTGATGGAGATCTAGGCTTCTGATGGCGGGCGGATGATTTGGTATGTCTTGGTCTTTTGGAATATGTAGCTTCCATAGTCTAGTTTGGGACAATTTTAAAAGTCAATGGGTCAAAATGTCAAAAAGTCAACTGTTCATGGGTCCAATCAACTTTGAACTTGGCCACCAAAATTTCGCGGGAAATTTGGTTTTTAAAGATTTCCTACTAAGAATCAAGTCCAAATAGATCACAATTTCAAGTACTTTGACTCAAGAACACGAAATCCAAAAGTTAGGAGTTGGAAAGAATTTACCGAATCGTGTGTTGGATTGTGTTGTTCTTGATGGAAAAGATCTTCCTTAACCTCCCCAAGCTTGCCCCTTTCAAGATTGAGACACTAAAACACCAAAATCAAGTGAGAATTTTCGGATCTAGGGTTTGTCAAAACCCCCAAATCCACGATTAAAATGCAAGAAAATGGTGTTTAAGATGGAGAAGATGAAGGGTAGATGATGAAAATCAAACCTTTTTGTAGATGAAAGCCAAAATCTTGAAGAGATTGAAAGGTTTTTTTTATGAAAATTGGACCTAGGGTTTTTGTTGGGAGAGAGGGGCTGTTAGAAAGTGAAAGTGGGGATAAATGAGGCTAAATCCCGATTTTTTTCTTTAAAAAGGAGGGTAACTGCTGCGCGGACATGCCCCGTGTCGCCCTAGGCTAAATCAACACGCCCCGTGTTGGGGGTTCTATGTTGAGTTAAAGACGAACACGACCCGTGTTAGGTCAAGGCCAAAACCTCACACGACCCGTGTTGGTCTCTGTAAGACTTTGGGAGTTTTTCTGCATGGACACGACCCGTGTCATTTGCAGGCTAAAATGAGACACGACCCATGTTGGTCTCTGGAAGAATTTGGGACTTTTTTGCATGGACACGACCCGTGTCAATTGTAGGCCAAAATTAGACACGGCCCGTGTTGGTCCCTGGATGCTAATCCCCACTTTTTGAATTTGAAAATTTCCCTCTCTTGGAAATGAAATACTTTTCCACCCAAGGCCCGTTCTTTTGGTTTGAAAACAATGACAAAACACATTTGGAACATTAAAAACGATAAGAATGCAAAGAACGAATTGTTTTAACGAAAAATGACGAAAATACCCCCGAGTTGCCTCCCGGTTAGCTGCCCTTGTTTTAGGTCGTTGGCTTGACTTTGTCCCCGCATATGCTTCGTTCTAAGTATGTGGGTCTCTCCAACACATCAATCTTCTTGCCACCTCCTTCAATGGAACCTTCAACCTTCCTTTGGCTTTCTTTTTGTGCACAGACCAAAAAGGACTTAAACCTTTAATATCAGAGATTGTCCACTTAGTACTTTTTTGGTATTTGTTCACCAGGGTTATCAACTCATTCTTTTCCTTCTTTGATAGTTTATTTGAGTTGATGACCGGCTGAGTGTTCTCCTTCTCGACATGTATATTCTTTAAGGGGTCTGGTGGAGTTTTTGCTCCCGGATCTTGTGTTTGTTCCACCGGTGGAAGGAGTTTGGCTTCGGTAGTAGGTAATTCTACTTCTCTTCCAGCAATCCGTATGTGCTTATCATCCTTGAACTTCAAAATCTCCAGCACCTCCTCGTTTATACCGCACTCCTTTGCAAGTTCTTTGGCCTTTTCCCTGTCTAATTTTTGTGACAAGACTAACTCCATAAAATCATGGTTAGTCGACTGTAAGCTCTTTTCAGCCAATGGCTGGATCATATTCACAAAATTCACAGATTTAACATCAGAAGGAACCTTTTTTGCTTCATAAACATTGAAGTTGATAACTTCACCATCAAATTCCATACTTAAAGTTCCATTGTAGACATCAATTTTTGTTTTAGAAGTTTTAAGGAAGGTCTACCCAAAAGTATGGAACTTGAACTTGGAGAGTCATCATCTCCCATATCTAAGACATAAAAATCAGCCGGGAAAACAAATTCATCAACTTGCACTAACACGTCCTCCAATACACCTTTTGGATGTACCAAAGACCGCTCTGCAAGTTGGATGATCACACCGGTTTTGCTCAATGTTCCTACACCAATTGATTTGAAAAGAGAATATGGTAGGACATTTACGGATGCACCTAGCTCAATCATAGCTCGAGGCACATAAAGATTCCCAAATTTGCAAGGCACAGTAAAGACACCGGGATCCTTGCACTTCGGGGGCATCCTCTTTTGCAACACCGCGGATACATGCTCCCCAACTGTTACTACTTGATTTCCTTTTAATTTATTTTTAGATACACAAAGATCCTTAAGGAACCTTGCATATCTAGGTACCTGCTTGATGGCCTCGAGGAGTGGAATGTTGATATGAACTTTCTGGAACATTTTCATAATCTCACTCTCTTCCCGTTCTTTCTTCATGCTCTTTAATCGTTCGGGAAATGGAGCAGGTGTGGCCTTAGACTCATTGATAAAGGGCTTCTTTTCGATTGTTTTATCTTCCTTCTTCTCTTCTTTGGTTGCCTCTTCGACCACTATTTCTTCTTCCTTTTGATCAACCGACACTTTTGGACCATCATAGCTCTTTCCGCCTCTCAATGTGATGGCACACACATTGTGCCTTGGGTTTGTTTCAGTTTGTGCAGCTAACTTTCCTTGAGATTCTAATTTGCTTACAAAAGTGGCAAGCTATGAAACTTGTTTCTCTAAGTTCTTTATGCTTGCTTTTGTCTCTTGTTGGAAAGCTTGTGTACTAGTTGCCAAACTCTTCACTATGTCCTCTAAGGACGTACTTGATGAACCCGATTGTTGAGGAGAGTGTTGTGGTTGCCTTAGCTGGAAGTTTTGTGGTGGAAAAGGTGGTCTTTGCTGGTATTGATGTGGTTGACTTGGTTGATAATTTGCCTGTTGATGTCCTCCCCAACCTTGATTGTTACTCCATCTTTGATCACCCCGTGGCTGCTCATATCCCCTTTGATTAGACCCAAGAAAACCTCCCATGGCTTTTGCTTCTTCATAATCTTCCTCTTGAAGCTGAGGGCACATGTCGGTTGGATGCCCCACTTGAGTACAAATACCGCATGGGCGGGGTGTGGGCTGCACACCTTTGTCTTTGGCTAGCATCATGAATACTTTTGTGAGCTCGGACAATTGAGCTTCAATCTGAGGAGTTTGAACTTCTTTTACACCCCGGGGTGCATCCGTGTACCATTCTTCATCATGGCTTGAATGTTTGGAATCTTCAGCCATGTTCTTGATTAGATTGCGGATTTCAGTAGGAGTCTTGTCGGGTAAAGATCTGCCACTGGAGGCATTAAGAAGCCTTCTTTCCATTGGAGTCATTCCTTCAATGAAATATTGGAGGAGCTGGTATTCGGTAATTCCATGCTTTGGGCATCGAGCACAAAGTTTCTTGAATCGATCCCAATATGTGTGAAAAGCTTCTCTCTTGTGCTGCTTGATTCCAATGATTTCCCTCCGTAGGGCGGAAGCTTTCATCTCGGGAAAATACTTGTCCAAGAACAATCTCGCAAGGTCTACGCAAGTAGTCACCGTCCCTGGTGGAAGGTCATAGAGCCAGTCTTTGGCGGCGTCTTGCACTGCAAAGGGGAATGCCCTAAGCTTAATCTGATCCTCCGTGACATTGTGTGGTTTCATACCCACACATACTACATGGAACTCGGTGAGGAACTTGTGAGGATCTTCGTTCTCCAATCCTCTAAAAGTTGGGAGTAAGTGGATAAGCCCGGATTTTAGTTCCAAGTTGGTGGCGGCTGGGTATGTGATGCAAAGAGGTTGTTGAGTCACCTCTTGTCTTGACCATTGACGGAGAGTTTGTTCGGGTGGTGGGTTTGGAGGACCTTGATTCCCTCCAGGGTTATGTGCCATGGCTTGAGAATTGGTTGTGGTTTTTGTAGGTGAACTGTTTAGGATATTATGAATAGGTGAAGAGGGTGGAGTGGTATTTATGGGTGAGGTTGTTTGTGGTGAGAGTAATGGGCTGTCTGTTTCTGATGCGGATACACTTGAGAGGGGTATGTCCTCCCAAATGTTGATGACCGGGGGATTGGATGATGAAGAAGTACCGGAAACCGGTTGCCTCTTACGAAGCTTGGCTTGCTTCCTTAACTTCTTTGCAGTCTTCTCTATCTCCGAATCAATTGGCAATGGTGTACCTGTACGAAAAGATCTAGGCATAAACAATTAGTAACACCGTTTCCTCAGCAACGACGCCAATTTTTTAGGGGTGTCAAACCCAACAAATAAAAGGGGTACGATATACTCCTAAGTAACACTACTCTATTGCACTAGAAAGTAGTACAAGGCAAGTATGGTCGATCCACAGAGACACGGGACAATCAGTCTATACCCTTTTTGCGTAAGGTACTTGTTCACAAAAGATGAAAGAAAAAGGGGGATTTGATTGCAATGATTAGACAAATAAAGTAAAATCACAAGTAATTGGCTGAATGAGTAAATTAAATTCTGATATTATAAAGACTCCAACTTCATGTATGACACTTCAACAATGTGAATCCAAGATGACAAGACCTTTGTTTCATTCTATCTAAGTTGGTACTTGAAAAGGTTAACAAGCTCTAACACTTTCCATTCACCACAATAATTAACCAAAACAAGCTCTTTGATTAATCCTAACCTTACTAACCTAATCTAAACAAGCTCTTAGAATTAGATTGAAAGATTGCATGAAGCTTTATGTGAATGTTCCCAACAACACCCAATACTCCTCATAAGCTCGGGAGTGTAAAAGTGTATGAATAAGATTTACACTAAATTCATTCAGTAGATGTCAATTTAATGCTTGTTACTTGTTCAATTTCACAAAACAATTACGGATTTTGTAAAAGAGATAACTGGAATGACCTAACCCTAATTCAAATGGCCAATAAGAATCACAATTAGAATCAAACATTCGATTGAAGCAAAATCAAATTCATTAGATAGAAAGTAAGAACAAACATCATGTCATATGATTAGATTCACAACTAGAAAGTCAAAACATGAGTTGGAGAAATTAGAGTTCTAGCCACACATGACTAGAACAAAACCAGAAATCTAGAAGATGAATTCAACAATTAAAATGCTTACAAATACGAAATCAAAATGTTTCCAAATGCTTAACGGACAATCCTTGCTAAAAACTTCAACTCCTTCTCCTCAAAAATGCTTTTTTTTTTCTGCTCTGCTCCAAAAAATGACCTCATTCCCGAAATAAGAAAAGAGGAAAAACTGCCAAAAAGACAGTTTTTTTAAGTCGAACACGCCCCGTGTCGATATAGAGCAAATAAACACGGGCCGTGTTGAGTGTAAGTACGATGCCCAAAAATGCCCAGATAGCCCAACACGCCCCGTGTCCATATAGGCTAAATGAGGACGGGTCGTGTTCATCGAATTCAGATGATAAATGTTTGATAGCCAAACACGCCCCGTGTTGGATTCTAGGGCAAACCCAACACGCCCCGTGTTGCCCTCTAGATGCTCGTCCAAACTTGATTTTTTCTAATTCTTCCGATTCTCGTCCAATCGTCCCGCAATCTTCATCAACGCTCCCTAGCACCTCCAAAAGCGCGCTCCAACCCCCGGTTCACCTGAAATTGACATGAAAGAGTGCAAATAAGGTTGTTCAAGAAATTAACCTAGATATGCTAAAATGCAATAAAAACAACGAAATTATTTTAAGGATATACATAGAAAAAGGGCTAAAAGTTGTGCAAAAAGGGTGCACAAAATGCACCCAACAGATCTCCCCAAGCTTAGACCTTTCTTGTCCTCAAGAAAGATCAAGAAATAGACGAAACGGGACGATTTCTGGATGACAAAAAGGAACTTAGAATGAAAAGGGTGTGAAGGATCCTAAAGGCTAACAATAAATGCATGCAATGTAATGCCATGAAAATTTAAGGTATATACAAAATGCACTTGAGAAACAAAATGAAGCAAAAGAAAAAGAAGATTAAGAACAAACACAAAATATGTACTTTTGTAACTAAATAAAGGTACGATCAGACTTTACATCAATGAGGCTTCGATCATTGATACCTTGGCAACCATCCTGTTTCCTTCCACATATCATAGACTCTCAATGTGAGGAAGACCCGAAACGGTGTAACCCAATAATCCAACCAAAGTTTTATTTAATCTTTATACCTTACTAAGCTTTATGGGCGAAAATAACAGAGTCCGGATCTCATGTCCTTAAGACTAGATGGCCAAGAATCAGAATCGACGCATCCTTAAGAACCCGTCACGGCGAATCAGCTTTCGCTGAAACAGTGAGCCCACCCGAAGGGGCCCAGCTCCTATGCTTTCACTTTTTCGAGAGCCATAAGTATCATATCACACAGTTCTTCATTCACCAGATTTGACTTGAATTGGCTTTTGATTTGTACTTCGTTTTGAACTTGGATTCTTCAATCTTCATTTTTGGAATTTCTTTAGATTTCTTCGTTTTCGCATTTGAGAGTCTGCTTAGGGTACTAGATATGACAGTTGTACCCTTCCTTCTTTCTTGACTGTGTGGGTCTGATACTTAAGCTCTCTGTTACCGCGAGGGTAACGCGTGTCAACAAATAGGTCCGTGTTCTGTGGGTTCAGAGTTGCCGATAAAGATTCTTTTTAAACATTCAAAAGCAAATCATCCTAAAGCTGTTATTACCGCCCAAAAAACGTTTCAATATAAATTCTTTTTATTATCTAAGGCTAGGGTCTCGAATTACAGTGTTTGGGTCCCCTAATTATGACAGCTGATTCTATGCTTCCGGTAACAATCCGGTTTTGCTTCGGTATTTTTTTTCATTTCATGGAGCAATTGTATGTAAAGAGTGTCATCATCTCGTACTTTTTTTTTTGAAAAATGCATGCATGAATATGAAATGAACCTAGTGTACAACTATACCCCTCCCCAAGCTTGAATATAAGCATCGTCCTCGATGCTCGGAGAGGGGGGAACAACCTAAAACGGAGGTGGAGGAGGGGGATAGTAGTTGGGGTTGCGGGTCCAAGCCCAGAAGTCCTCCTCCTGTTTTAGGTTAATTTGATCTTGTAAAATCAAATAAAACCCCCTTTTAAACTTGTTAATAATTAGGTTAATTTAATAGTAAGTAGATTAATTAGTAACACCGTTCCCTGTGATCGACACCCGACTTACCCAAGCTATATTGTAATCTGACTAGGTACACTGCCTATAAGTGCATAGTTAGTTTAAGTTTGTTAGGTTATAAATATTAAAATTAGTGGGTACTTTCGTGCACATCAAGCATACTAACATTTCGCGGGCTTCAACCGACATCGGATCGTGATCCGGAACATACAACATACAGTGCCCAAGGCTAAACCCTGGGTTTTCCTACTATATACAAACATAATGGGCCGACATTATGGCCTTATACCCATGCACACAGTGAGGAAACTCACCTTGCACTGCTGAAGTACTGCTAATTCCTCTCTGGCTGCTATCTGACAATCCCCGAACTGCTGATCCTTCGGCTCCCCGAGCTACCAATACCCAAAATATCACTTAGTCCAAATCAATAATCCTTCTTAGGGTAAAATGACCATTTTACCCCTAGTCCAGCTTGGTCCATATCTAAGGCCCAAACCATGCTCTAAAAATGGCTCAATGCCAGGTAGGCTTCCCAAGCCCACTAGTGGCCCACTAATGGCCTAATTTGCCAAATTGGGCCCAAACATCTTCTTGGCCCACATTATCTGACTTCTGATGACCCATTAAGGCCTAGAGAACCAAAATCCCATGCATGGACCAAACCGAAGCCCAAAACAAACCAAGCCTATATCTGATGAGTACGTAGGGCGTATTCCTCTGTACACTAAGCATACTAGCTGAAGGTGGTGTACGTTGCGCGTACCTACATGTACGCCAAACGTACTCCTCTGTTAAGCTACTTTTCCCATTAAGTGCTTAATACTCCATTCCAGAAGCTATAATTACATATCCAAGTCCTCTTCGACGTCTTAATCTATAAAGTTGATTAATTGGTGGCTTGCAACCCACCAAATGATCCCAAACTTGAAATATGACAACAAACTCCCATGGAAAGGGCTAGATCTCATTCATGGTGTAATGTCTCAAAAATACAGTCTAAAAATTTCGTTTTAATTTAATAATAAAACCATAGTCATCAAACATCATATAAAAATCATAAACAGTGTATCTCAAAATATCGTAACGATCGTCAAAATATAAGAGTATAAACATCCCAGGCTGAACATATGGTGTGTGCACTGCAATCTTCCCGAGCTCCTCTTTTAAAAACTGAGTACCTGAAACCAAAACTGAAACTCTAAGATCAAAGCTTAGTGAGCTCCCCCAAACTACCACATACCATACAATAACATATAAAGCACCTACTGGGCCTTGCCTACTGCATCGGACCTAATTCCGAACCCTGCATCGGACCGAAGTCTGGACTAACTGGGGCCTTGCCCCCTACATCGGACCAAAGTCCGGACTAACTGAACATAGCATAACATGATCATAGCATATAACATAAGCACATATACTGCATACTGCATCGGACCGAGGTCCGAACTAACTAGCACATAAACATGCCTGAATCATAAAGACATCAAGCATACTGAACTACTGCATCGGACCAAAGTCCAGAACTACTGCTATCTAAACGGGCCGGCATTGTGGCCATAGACCTATTCCTACTGGAAGGAAAACTCACCTGTACTGCTGAACTCTACTGATAATCCTCTGGCTGCTAATCGACTATTCTCTGAAGCGCTGCTCTCCTAGCTCACCGAGCTACTAACACCAAATAATAGAACTTAGCCTCAACTGTCCTCCAGAGGTCAACTAAGTCAACTCTGGTCAAGGTCCTGGTCAAAGTCAACTTTCCAGTTGACCTGACTCACCGAGTTGTTCTACCAACTCGCCGAGTCCATGCCCCTCTATCTCCAAAACAACCCCGACTCCACTCGTCGATTCTGGCAATAACTCGACGGGTTCTCCTTCAACTAACCCTTCGGGACCATCTTCAACTGACACGCCGAGTTCTTCTTCGAACTCGTCGAGTTCATCCTCATCGCATGAAAGTCTAGGCTTTGACTCGCCGAGTTGTATCAACAACTTGTCGAGTTCATCTTCATTACTAAGAAGATTGTCTTGGACTTGTTGAGTTCCTCATTGAACTCATCGAGTGCTATGATCTTCATAACCATTATGGGTCCTGACTGACTAAATCCTCCTTAACCCTACTCATTGATCCGGCTTATAAACATAAGGATTTGGGATAGCGACTCAATTCGCCGAATCCATAAACTGACTCGCCGAGTCCTCCCTGAGACATCTCTACTATGTCGATTTCAGTCCATCCCAACACCTCTAACTCATAGATCTGGACTCCTTATGCTAGCATTGCACGTAAAGTAGCTAACTTTACATGCATGCAAGGTGTTATGAGGCTAGAACACCAAATCCAAGATAATTATGAAGGTCAAGGCCAAGAAATGGAGCCCTAACTAGATAAAGCAAACCACTTTGAGCTTCCAAAGCTCAAAAGTTTCCAGATCTGCAGTCCAATCCATCCTCAAAGGCTTATCACCCGGATTCTACATGGAAATGGTCCAATTGTGACAAAAGGCAAAGCTAGAAAGAGATCTATCAATTGAAAGCTCAAGATTTAGACTTTTACCTCCTAACAGATGCCAAATTGATATGGAGGCTGGATCTGCTCTTCCTTCCTTGCCCTTTTCCCTCCAAGCTTCAAAGATGCACTCCAATGGCCCTTAATCTTCTTCCAAGGCTCAAACAATGGAGTTGGGTGGCTAGGGTTTTGGGTTATGGACGAGAGAGGCTTAGAATGAACCCTAGGGAAGAGAATAAGATGCTTAAATAGGGTACCAAGTCCTAGAATTAGGGTTTCCCAACCCAGATCAGACTCGCCGAGTCCATTTTCCGACTCGTCGAGTCAGTCACTTACTTTTTCACACAGATCCCGCTCCGACTTGTCGAGTTCTTCCTTGAACTCGACGAGTTGACTCCTTTGACTAAGGGCTTTTCTTTCCTTTCTTGGTCTTTCGGATTCTGGGTGTTACAACTCTCCTCCACTAAAACTAGACTTCGTCCTCGAAGTCCGCTATGTCCAACCGTTCTGCAATCTACTTTCAACACTCCAGCCGAAAGAATCTAACTCCCGCTGGCCACTTCCTTTGACCTTTCATCCGGTCATTCGGACTAAAACTATTCCTCGCAAATAATGTAACGCCTATGTTTCTGGGCTTGTCATTAATGTTGATATAATAGTCTAGGTTAACCTTTGTAACCCGTTTTGAAATAATAGAAGTGTATTATTTGAGTATTATGTGTTTTGTGCTTAATTGCTTAATTATGTGGTTTGATTAATTAAGAATAAAAATAAGCGTCAAAATTTAAGTGTAAAATAAACTTAATATCTTTGGATAATCTTGTAGTAGTTGAAACGAGGTTTCCGAATATATATAGAACGCCCAAATCTGACTTCGTATGAGGAAGTTATGATTTACCGAAGTTTCGGCTTAGTGGTATGCAGCCTGAAATACTCGATTTGAGATCGAGCGGTTTTTAGCCGAAGCAATCTAAACGAGGACCGAAGGTCTCGTTGTTGGTATCGAAGCGATGAAAAGTTAGGCGAGAACGGACGTCAAACGAAGAAGTTATGAATTTATAACGAAGTTTTTCTGTCCCGGCTTATTAAAAATAAATAATAAAAATAAAGTCAAAATTAGCTGACAGAGTCTAAATGAAAGTTGTAGAGCGTAGTCTCACCTTCACGTGGATATAAAGAACGTCGAAAACGGAGTTCGTATGAAGAAGATATGAATTTTCGAAGTTTATTAAATATTTTGTATTTAAATTAAATCTTTAATTCGGATGTATATCCGAAGGAGTCACCGATCTGATCCGAAGTACGCCCCGCGTACAGCGAAGCATGACGCACCTCGCAATCGAGTTCTTCGGATGACGAACGCCATGACGATTTCGGACCTGTATGCCCCGCGTACAGGCGTACGCCCCGCGTACTCCGAGGCTCCAGCCTCCTATAAATAGGATGCGAGGGCAGCCGAGTTCTTTTGCTATTTTCTCTCTTCTCTCTCCCGTTTTCCATCGATTTGCATGCCAGAAATACCCCGAAGCCCCGGTATTATTCCCGAGCCCCGAAGCAAGTCCCGAGATCCCGAAGATCCCGAGAAGTGCGGTTCCCGAGCCGAAGCTCTGCCCGCGAGAAGTTCGATTTTTGTGGAGATCTTCCAGATCTACCGAAGAATACTACTTCTACAAGCCGTAGTACTGTCCGAACATCTTCTGATCAAGTGAGTGTATACTACCTTTCATAAACACGATAATAATACAAGTATGGTTTGAGTGTATTAAGTATATTGTTGTTTATGTGTATAATTTTGTTGTTATAAGTGTGAATGTATATTCATTCTCTTCTATCTCATAGATCTGATTTACTTTCTATGAAATACGTGTCATGTGGGTGTGCCTCATCTGTTATGTGGAATATGTATTGAATGAAAATGATATACAGGTTTTAAACTATGTATGAAAATATATATTTTTATCTACTAATATGTTGGGTAGAACATGGGTAGATAGTTGGTGTGTAATAAACAGATGAGATGCCTCGATGTTGTTGTTGTTGTTGATCTAGTTATTCAGCGGAGTATGGATAACGACCACAGACTCTTTCTAGACAGTCCTGTGGAACGCTAGCAGGTGCATAACCTGTAGGTGTTGCGAACGATGTGTTCACCGGTGTACTCTATCCCCCTCATGGTTGCCTTTAGGATATCTATTGTTGAGGAAACCCCTTAGCAGTAATGTCCGTCCCGATGAAAATCCTAGATTAGGTCCCTTGAGATAGATGTTATTTTAGGGACGTAAAGTGAGGATAACGGGAATGGGTAATCGGGATAGTTTGTTTTGGGGACAAATTCCGCAACTCTTTTAAATCAAAAGGATTTACTCTGAAATTATTTAAAAAGCATAAATGAAATCGGTCTTTTCTGGCCGAGATTTTGGGGATGTCACAGTTGGTATCAGAGCATTAGTTTAAGCAAACTAGGAATTTATAGGATTTCTAGACTTAAACTTAGAATGCTAAGTGGAATTTTGTGATGTGTGTCTGTTGGATTTTAGACACGAGCACTAGTTTATTTTAGGAAAGTTGCCTAAAATGATTTTATGTGCTAAATGTTATATGTTGCCATATATGATATTAATTGTTCGGATCTACGGTCTGTTGCCGACCGGATCTGGAAACCTTATGTGTGTAGGATTCTAAGCGTATGCCTACGTTATTAGAACTAGCATGTAAATGTTTCGGAGTAATAAGGATGATTTGAATATCTATCGTGAATGAGGATCTAATTTCACCTTATTCGGTGTGTAGATCAAAAATGGTGAGAACAAGGAGTGGCGTTGGAAACGCAGATGAAAACAGGAATCAACCGCCAGTGATTGAGCAAATACCTGTTGTAGCAGCAGCACCAGAACCAATAACAATGGTTGGGGTGCAAGCCATGATTCGGGCTATGCTAGCCGAACAAAGGGATGAGATGCGACAGATGTTGCATGATAATAGGGACGAACCTATCATACCTATTGAGGAACCCGAATTGATTCCCGAGCAATCGGAGGAAGGGAACAATAGTCGCATTATGAGTCAAGTTGGGACTCAAGGAGAACGAAGGAATGATCCGGAAAGGAGAAACAACAAGGATGGGCGAATGTACAAGAACTTCTTGGGCGCCAAACAACCAAGTCTTTCTGGGAGCCCACAGCCTGTTGAGATAATGGATTGGATCTCCGAAATGGAGATGGTATTTGAAAGTTGCGACTGTAGCAACAAACAGAAGACTGTCTTTGCATTCAGACAACTGAAGACTGGAGTCTTGAGTTGGTGGAAGTTGTTGGCAGATACTATGCCACCCTGAAAATTTCATGAGAGGAGTTCTTGGAACAGTTAAGGGTGCAGTTTTGTTCAGAGATAGACCTGATTGATCTGAACAATGAGTTCCAAAACTTAAAGAAGGGGAGGATGAGCATAGATGACTATGCTACTGCATTCACTGAGAAAATAAAGTTATTTCCGTACCTAGTGCCAACGGAACTCTCCAAGATTGAGAGGTTTGCTAATGGACTGCCTACCGAGTTTGGTCCGACAGTCAAAATGGCAATTACTCTGAAAACGGCTGTTCGTGCAGCTAAGAATGTGGAGGCCCAGCAGAAGGAAAAGGGTCTAGAAAGGATAGATGTTGGTGAAAAGAGGAAGTTCGATGGAACTTCAGGGTCCAATAAGAAAAACAAGTTCTCGAAGTCTAGTTCGAGAGGAGGAGGAGGTGAAGCGAAATGGTGCGACAAATGTAAGAAGAAGCATCATGGGAAATGTGAGGTAGTGGCTACGTGCTACAAATGTGGAATGCCAGGGCACTATGCCAATGAATGTACCCTCACTAAGAAAGTTTGCTATGGTTGTGGTGAGGAGGGACACATGTCGAGGGACTGCCCGAAGAAGAAGGAGGCAGCTAGACCCAACATTCCGCCAAAGCCGAAGGCGAGAGCATTCCAGATGACACTAGAAGCTGCTAAAGATGAAGCTGATGTCGCTTCAGGTACCTTTCTCGTTAACGAATTGCCTGCCCAAATTTAATTTGATTCTAGAGCCAACTACTCCTTTATATCGCATGAATTTGGTAGAAAACTAGCTTTGCCTGTTGATAGACTAGATAATGCCTTATTAGTCGAAGTTGCTAGTGGCAAGTTTGTACCTGTTAGCCATCGTATGAAAAACATCTTAATTGATCTGAATGGGAATAAGTTCCACGAGGAATTATTGCCTATAGAACTTAACGGTTTCGACATCGTTCTGGGAATGGATTGGCTTAGCGCCAATGATGCCGAAATTTTATGCAAGAAGAAGATAGTTAAAGTGAACCCGCCTGGGAAAGATTCGTTTATGGTGTATGGGGACAAACGCAGAGTGAATTCTGGAATCATTTCCCTAATGAAAGCCAGAAAATGTTTGACCAAGGGATGTACATCATATTTAGCATTCGTGATCGATGCTAAGAAGGAAAAGAAGGTGATGCAGAATATTCCTGTTGTGTGTGATTATCCGGAAGTATTTCCCGAAGATCTTCCTGGATTACCGCCTGATAGACAAGTGGAGTTTAGAATAGACTTGTTTCCAGGGACAACGCCAATTGCAAAAGCACCTTATCGATTAGCACCGACGGAGATGAAGGAGCTGATGATGCAACTTCAGGAGTTATTGGACAAAGGTTTCATTAGACCTAGTTCATCACCCTGGGGAGCTCCGGTGTTATTTGTGAAGAGGAAAGATGGAAGTATGAGAATGTGCATCGATTACAGAGAGCTGAACAAGGCAACAATAAAGAATAGATATCCGTTGCCAAGGATTGATGACCTGTTTGATCAATTGCAAGGTTCGAGCTATCTCTCGAAGATCGATCTTAGGTCAGGATATCATCAGCTAAAAGTAAGAGAGCAGGATATTGAGAAGACTGCATTCAGAACCCGATATGGACACTACGAGTTTTTGGTTATGTCGTTTGGACTAACCAATGCTCTGGCAGCATTCATGGATTTAATGAACAAAATTTGTAATCCGTTCCTAGATAAATCTGTGATAGTGTTCATAGATGACATTCTGATTTATTCGAAAAGCCAAGAGGAGCATGGCAGACACTTGCGAGAAGTGTTAGAAGTCTTGAAGAAGGAGAAGCTATATGCTAAGTTCTCCAAATGTGATTTTTGGATTCGAGAAGTCCAATTCTTGGGTCACGTGGTCAACCAAGAAGGTATAATGGTTGATCCGGCAAAGATTGAAGCAGTGACAAAGTGGGAGCAACCGAAAAGTCCCACGGAGACCCGAAGCTTTTTGGGATTAGCCGGATATTACCGAAGGTTTATCCAAGGTTTTTCTTCGATCGCTAGTCCATTAACAGCTTTGACCCACAAAGGAGCTACTTATGCTTGGAGTGATAAGCATAAAGAAGCATTCGAGAAGCTAAAGAAGAAGCTATGCGAGGCACCGATACTTTCTCTACCCGATGGAGTTGAAGACTTCGTTGTTTATAGCGATGCGTCTGGGGTTGGATTGGGTTGTGTTTTGACCCAAAGAGAAAATGTGATAGCATATGCGTCTCGACAGTTGAAGGAGCATGAATAGAATTACCCGACTCATGATTTGGAGTTGGCAGCGGTAGTTTTCGCTCTGAAAATATGGAGGCATTACCTCTATGGCACGAAGTGCAAACTTTTCACTGATCATAAGAGTCTCCAATATCTCTTTAATCAGAAGGAATTGAATATGAGGCAACGACGCTGGCTAGAATTACTTAAAGACTACGACTGTGAGATACTTTACCACCCCGGTAAAGCTAATGTTGTTGTTGATGCTCTTAGTCGGAAGGTCAATCTTGAAAGGAAAAGGCCAAGAGCATTGAGAATTGAAGTTGTCTCGACTATTTTGAAAAGTATAAAGAAAGATCAAAGCAAAGCTTCTGAGAAGAATGACCGAAAGGAGGAACGTTTGGGCAAAACGTTGGTGTTCGGTGTAAACAGTCATGGACTGAAGGTGTTCCAAGATCGGATTTGGATACCTAAGACAGGAGGAGTTAGAGATCTTCTGATGGAAGAAGCTCACAAAACCATGTACTCGATTCATCCCGGTAGCACTAAAATGTATAGGGACCTGAAACCCTACTACTGGTGGCCGACGATGAAGCTTGATGCTGCAAAGTATGTGGCTGAGTGTGTGACTTGTGCGAGAGTAAAGACGCAACATCAGAAACCGTATGGGAGTTTAGAACCATTGCCTGTGCCTATGGGTAAGTGGGAAGACATTGCTATGGATTTTGTCACTAAACTGCACAGAACAAAGAATGGTCACGACATGATTTGGGTGGTCGTTGATCGATTCACTAAGAGTGCGCATTTCATAGCAGCCAAGGTAAAATGGTCTATGGAACTAGTTGTCATGCCACTGAGGCTCACACGACTTCTGAACAAAATCCTTCTCTGGAACTAGTTGCTACTAGTTATCATGCCACTGAGGCTCTAACAACCTCCTGATCCAACCGATCGGGTCCGTGCGTCGAATCCTGATGTTACCCAAACCACGACTAAACGTGACTGCTACATGACAAATTGTAGCCTTATCTAACGAGTAACCTGAAGTAATCCTGTAACGCCCGCAAATCCGGGCTAGTCAATTTAGAGGCAATAGGGGTCGAAAACGACTTTTCGAGAAAAGATTATTTAGAATAAATAAATCTTAACCAAGTTGTAGAATATGTCACAATGTTTCTGTACATATAAAGAACGCCGAAATCCGAGGAAGTTATGACTCGTCGAAGTTTCGCGACGGAATCGGCACGACACCGGGAAGCGTAAATAGTGAATTTATGATAGAGCGAGATTTAGCCTTAGCTCTCTAAACAAAAGTCATAGAATATGTTAAACTAAAAACATCGATAAAAAGAACGCCCGAATCTGACTTCGTATGAAGAAGTTATGATTTTTCGAAGTTTCGGACTAGCAATGTACATCCCAAAATTCGAATAATAGATCGAGCGATTTTTAGCCGACACGGCCTAAACGGGAATCGAAGATCTCATTAATAGTAGCATAACGAGAAAAAGATGGGCGAAAACGGACGTCAGATGAAGAAGTTATGAGGATTTAACGGACGAATCCTGTCCCGGCCTGTTAATAATATAAACTTTAAAATCGAGCCAAAATTAGCCAACAGAGTCTAAACGAAAGTTGTAGAGTACGTTTCCACCTTCACGTGGATAGAAAGAACGTCAAAAACAGAGCTCATATGCGAAAGTTATGATTTTTAGAAGTCGGAAAGTAAATTTGCGAGACCTGTTGCGAGGTTGATGACGTGGCTGCATCTTGGCCGTTGCTTGTTGACCAAGGCTTCGCTTCGGATTATGACACGCCACCCTCGCAGTACGCCCCGCGTCCAAAGAAGTTACGCCCCGAGTAGGTCCGATCTGATCCATCCGACGGTGCGAGACAACTGGCTTCGGCTGGCAACCTTATCCGAGGCTGTTGGCGCCTATAAAAGGGGTCCGAACTCCTCCGAATTTCTCACACATTTCTCATATCTCTCTCTCTAAACTTTCTCTCTCTAGCTTATCTAAACCCCCCTAAGCCCTAGTTAAACCCCTTAGCTCCCGAGGGAATCCCCGAGGCTCCCGGAGTCCCGAGAAAAAGTGTCTTTCGGTTTCGAAACGCTGCTCCAAATAAGTTCTGGTTTTCGATAAAATTTGCTGTAAGTGTGCTACGCTTACGCAATTTTTAATATAGCTTTAAAATAATTATAGGAATGTTATTAGGTCCTTAAAATAATTATTTGGGCTATTATTATGAGTTATATTGAGTGTTATTAACGCTTATATAATAATAATAATAATAATAATAGTCAGACTATTAATTTGTCGCAGTTATCGTTAGACTAAACCCTAGTGGTATTGGTACTAGGTTTTATCGAAGGAAATTGTTTTGAGATTATCGAAGTGTTGTCCGAGTGCTAATTCACCACCTTTCAGGTGAATGCATGGTCCCTTTCATCTTACACATAGATATGAAGTATTTTATATAAACTACGTGCTATGTGTGCATATTATCTGAATACTTGTTGTCTATGCTGGATGAACGTTTTATACATGTTTTAAATGATTTAAACTGTATACGTATTTTATATATACGAATATGTTGGGTATGACATGGTAGATGAATGATGAGAGATATAAGATGATGAGAGTATACATTGGCAGCTATAGACTTAGTGCCTATTGGACAAACACCGGTAGCTATGGACTTAGTACCTGTTAGATGTTGGTAGCTATGGATTTAGTAGCTGTTAGGAATTGGTAGCTATGGACTTAGTACCTATTAGTTAGACGCTGGTAGCTATGGATTTAGTACTTGTTAGGAATTGGTAGCTATGGACTTAGTACCTATTAGTTAGACGCTGGTAGCTATCGATTTAGTACCTGTTAGGAATTGGTAGCTATGGACTTAGTACCTATTAGATGAACACTGGTAGCTATGGATTTAGTACCTGAAGAGTAGACTATAGCAGCTATGGAATTAGTGCATTACGAACGAACATTGGCAGCTATGGATTTAGTGTCAGTCCTATGACCCTGGAAGTAAGGGACTTCAGAATAAACGAATGCAGGATAGATGACTCTTAGGTTAAATCCTTAAGAGTAAAGAAGATAATGGGGATGGGTAATTGGGTTGATTGTTTGAGTGTTTAAACATAATAATTATATTATTGTGGCTTGAAAACCCTATGTACTCACTAGGTTTCCCAACCTGACCTACTCAGTTTATTTATATCACAGGTGTTGATATGAAGTCACATTACACTGAGAGATTTAAAGAGATGTAGATCACTAGTGTAAATAAATGCAAGTTCTGTTTATGCTTATGTTTATGTATTAACGATGACATCCCAAACGTTTTAAAATGAATAGAATACGTTTCTTCGAAAATGTTTTAATAACGTATTTGATCATGTTTTTCTGGGAACAAATTCCGCAACATTTTTATTAAAAGAAGTACTCTGATTTTTAAAAAGCATAAACAAAATCGATCTTTTCTGGCCGTGATTTTGAGGATGTCACAAATCCATTGCTTCCCCGATCTCAAAACTGTAGTGACATTCCTAGTGTAACAACGTAAATTTTGCAAAACAATTTTTCACTTTTAAAAATATAATTTCATTCATAATATCATCAAATCTCAATGTATCATATGACAACTCCATAAAACAAATCCCAAGATCATAATACACAAAATCCCCCAGTTTATACGACTCATGCCGGTGCCTTCCCGCGATCCTCGCTGGTACCTGAAACACATATCACATAACACGGTAAGCATAAATGCTTAGTGAGTCCCCCAAAATACCACATACAACACATACGCCAGTCGAGGGTAGAGAACGACCCTCCATTCAATGTGTCTCAGCGGGACCCTCCAGTCCCGTAGTTCGTTGGACCCTCTGGTCCAGTCATAGCTCGTTAAAGCCTTCGGTTCGGTTTGTATTGTTGGACCCTTCAGTCCGGTCTATCTCGTTGGACCTTCCGGTCCAGTCTATACAACACATAACATACATATATCAAAATGCACATAATCTCATACATACACATAGCACACAAGACCCTCCGGTCTACACATAGATATCACTCTAGGTAATGTATAGTGATAAGGCTCACCTCGAATGAAGTCGAATAAACTCTCGTGTTCGACGTCCCGACCTAGCCACCTCCTATCATCCGAATAACATTCCTGATCAATACCCTCTCATAGTCTCATCTCCAAAGATTGGGTAGAAGGCCATTCTACCCCTCCCTAAACTCTTTTGAATCAGTCTTGACCAAAACCCTAAGGTCAACTGAAGTCAACGATCAAACTTTGACCCGACTCGTCGAGTGCACATGGGCGACTCAACGAGTCCATGCGGGGTCCTCTGAATCCTTCTAGCCTCACTTGGCACGTCGAGTCATCCCTTCACTCGACGGATTACTCCTGACGAATCGTGGGGCAACCCCGACTCGACTCGTTGAGTCCACTTATGAACTCGGCGAGTTGCTTCCATGACAACACTCAAATGACCTTCTGAGGTCAGATCTGCTTCTCTATCCTATAGATCTGACCTTCCCAAGCACGATAATCATGTAAAGGTTCGACCTTTACATGCATACAACATACATAGGGCTCCTTTTGGTGAAATCTTCTATAAAATGGCCACCTAAGTTCATTTCCCCCATGGAACAACATAAAGAAGGAAGGATAAGGCTCTCTGGACCTCTAAAGGTCCAGATCCAGAGTCTAACACTCAAAGGGACAATAAACCCAACAAATCAAGCCAATAAAGGGTATAGAAAACCCTAAAATTCAAGGGTCTTAAACAAAACAGAGAAAAGATCTATTTGCTACCTCAACACTGAAGATCTAAGCTTGGAAACCACAGATTAGCAACCCTCTTGACCTCCTCTAGCTGGAAACACCTTCTTCTTTTGCAAAGCAACACCAAAAAGGATCAAAATAGTTTTCTCTCTCACACAACTTGCTCCAGCTCTCTAGGGTTTCTCCCTCTGGATTGGTAGCCACAAATGAGGGCTATAAGTGCCTTTAAATAGGCCCCCAATCCCCGGGATCTAGGTTTTCCACTTACAGCGCCTACTCGACGAGTCTACTCTTGGGCTCGTCGAGTAGTTCATTAAACTCATGTGGCCACCCCACTGTTATTCGACGAGTTATGGCACCAACTCGTCGAGTAGATCAATGATTCTCAGAATAAATCATTTAAAATAATATACCTGGAGATCTGGATGTTACACCTACAGTCTCATCACTGGCTCAACTAGGTCTAATCCATCCAGATAATTTTGAAATCCAATCCACGGATTTCCATATCCTTACTGCTATGCATGAACTGGTGGGTACTATTGTCCTTCCCGTGTCCTAACAACGCACTCACGCTATCTACCAACTTAGTGAATGTTGTGGCTACACCCGCAGACTTACAACACTCTATCACTATCTGGCTGCTAGTGAATGCTACGGCTACACCCACAAACTTACAACACTCTAACATCATCTGGCTGCTAGTGAATGCTACGGCTACACCCGCAGACTTACAACACTCTAACACTATCTGGCTGCTAGTGAATGCTATGGCTACACCTGCAGACTTACAACAATCTAGCACTATCTGGCTGCTAGTGAATGCTACGGCTACACCCGCAGACTTACAACACTCTAACACTACTTGGCTGGTAGTGAATGCTACGGCTACACCCGCAGACTTATAACACTCTAACACTATCTTCATACCATACAACTGCCTGGGCTGTCTTCTTTTCTGACAAGGGTGCGAAACTTAATCCAGTTTCAAAACTACTCCTACTTCTAAATCCTTGGATGAATCTCACCCACTTAGATTCAACTAACGTCTTATAGCACACAATACTGGAAGGATTCTCAATCCTTCTTACTATTCTATGCGCAATATGCTGAAAACCACGCTTACCATTGCTAGTGTGACAATACTAACCAGTCCAAAAGATCACACCACCTCCAAGGACCCGAATACATCTCCGAAAATAACCCGCTAGACCCAGGAAGCTTCGAATCCCAATTGGATACCTCAGAAACTCCAACTATATCACGACTTTTATCTTAGCCGGAACGACTAGAATACCTTTCTGATTGACAAGGTACCCAAGCAATTGCACCTCACACAACCAGAACTCACATTTGGAGTACTTTGCAAAAAGTCTTTCCCTCCTCAAAGTCTCTAGCACCTCCCTCAGGTGCTCCTCATGCTGGAATATAACCAATCTATACCCGAACCACACCTTCCCGAAGGTAGTGAGATGCTATCGAGTCTCACACATACTTGTTTCCGCTACTGCGTCCGAAGTAACCTGCTTTATAGGGGACGTCCTCTAACTTTTATTCTAAAATCCAAGATATGCAGATGGCATATCACTCAATCACAAGCAGACCACAAAATTCCGAAGTATCATTAGAATTATTACAAAAGGGAGAATTCAAATGACATACCTGTGATCTAGTGCGGCTCGATCTTGACTTCCTATGGGACAATGGGCACCTGAACCTGGACTCTCTCCACCACCAAAACAGGACAGCAAGACTTGAAATGACCAAGCTGGTGGTAATGAAAATATATATGATCCTTCTGACAATCCCGATACACGTGCCCCCTTTCCCCGCACTTGAAACACCTGAACTTGTGACAAGCAAACCCATGAGTTCCTCCACACTTACCACACACCTCAAGGTCCTCCCGACTTCCAACACTCAAGTTAGCTGAGTATGACTCCTCACTTTTTCCCAATTGTCCTGAAATAAGTGCTTGCTTCCTTTTACCGCACTGCCCATCCAAAATAATCTCCTTCTCCCGAGCTACCCGACTACCACATTAATCAATTGAGTAGTCGCTAACTAACCCTGAAACTTAGCTGCTAGCCCAATATTGTCGGGTACTTCTTCGTGTACTACTCGCGACTCCACTACCAACAACTAAAAAGCCCTGCTTCCCACCGCAGGCGCCTCTACCCGACCCTGATGGCTGTCGGTGATCCTCAAAGTGGAAGGGACAGGTCGTCTATACTTCCAGAAGCAAACTCGGACAATGGGCCTTCCTGTGGCCCCACCGACTGCAAAGGAAACATATCAAATCTGACCCCTGAGTGGTGGTAATAGTACAATCTCAACTAAAATGACCAGTCCGACCACACCTGAAGCAGCCAGAATCACCACCACTACCACTCTTACACGCACCCTCGTGCGTCTTGCCACACTTTCCGCATCGGCTGCGGATCTGGTAATCCCTTGATCTCCAATCTGACCCCTTGGGCCTTTTGCCCGAACCCGTGGTTACCTGAACCTCATCCGGCTTCCTCTTCCTGATCTGCTCTAGATCAATTTCCTTCTCTCTGGCCCGAGCAATCATACCCTCTAGCGTTTTGCAGCTGGACCTGCTTACAAACTGGATGATGTCATATCCCAACATTTCATGATATCGAGCTTTTTTCATCTCCTCGTTCACCACATACTGCGGAACCAAGAGAGCCCTCTCCCTGAACTTGGCGGTGATCTCAGCCACCATCTTAGTAGTCTGCTGAAGATCCTGGAACTCTCGTGCCAACTGTTGCACCTCAATAACTGGTGCAAACTAAGCCCTGAACCTAGCTGAGAAATCACTCCATGACATCGCGTCCAACGCGACATCATCCCCCAAGGCATGAACAACTTCCTCCCACCAATCGTGTGCTCTGACCTTCAGAAGACAAGAGGCGAGTCTGACCTTGTCTCCCTCGGGAAACTGGCTCGCGCGGAAAGCGTTGGCAACATCTACCAACCACCTGCTGCTAGCAATGGGGTCCCTACCCCCATGATAATCTAGTGCTCCACAAGCTCTAAACTCTTAAAATGTCAACGTACGCGCTCCTATCAAAGCCATCATCTCTGCACGAAAGGCTCCAAGCTTCTTGTGACAACCCGGAATTTTCATTTGTACAAACTCTAAAGTCAAGTACTTCAATTAAAAGTCAATTACATTTCTGATAATTGTTAGCCAATTTAAAATCCATTTGAGTGTTTTTAGTGATTATTCTTCAAACGAACGAATGAAAGGAAGTACTGTCTCGGGTCTTGGAGTTGCAAAACCACACATACCACCCTAATAAGGAGTTCACGACCAAACTTTTGGAGTTTGGGCCGTAAACTCCCATGCGGCCATGAACTCATGGCTTAGACATGAGTTTACTGCCCAAAACCCACATTTCTCACTTCCACCCTCAAGTTTACTCCCCATTCTCTCTCTACTATCATCCCGTTCTTCGCCCGATCTTCCGAAAACGTAAGTATTTCTCGACTTGACTTGTTGTTATAACCTAATATCTATTATTTATACATCATTTCATCCATTTGTTATTGTTTTTCACTTAGATCTTCAAAACACCAAGAACGTACACTAGTGTTCTTGGACCTTAAACACCCAATCGAGCTTCTATCTTGTAAGTACACTTGCCCTAGCTTCTTGTGTGCTTAATATGAACTTGATAACACTTGAAAATCATCAAGAATCATAAGAACAAAGGAGTTCATGGCCAAGGATGTTCTTGCGCCGTGAACCCCTCTTAAGGTGGCTAAATGGACCCTAGTTCCTTTCTAAGCCTTGGATGCCAACCTTGATCCTTCCTAGAAGTGTTTAAGACTTAAACAACAAACAAAACAAGTCACCATGAGAGTTTACGGCCGTAAACACCTAAGGATCGAGTGGGGTATTGTTGTTGCGAAGGCCGTGAGTGACTGGAAAAATCGATGGTAAGCACATCTACCGTCTCTCCCTCTCCCCTCCTCTGTTATTCCCAGTTATCTGGCGTCGTATATATCGATTGTTGCCGTTGGCAGCCTTGTGGTCATCGTTTTGGGTCGCCGCCGCCATCTGTCGCCACCTCTGTGCATTCTGGCGATGTTCTGCCACCTTGCAGGTGGCTGATTATGTCTGTGTTCGCCTTTATGGGCTGATTTTGGGGCTAACAGTGGAATGTGTGTGTTGTTTTGGGCAGGGAAGCAAGGTAAACCGCCACCACCACCACGTGAGGTGGTGGCTGTCATCACAACTGCCGATGCTGCCGCCTCGAGATGTGCATGTAGGTGATTTAGTGTGTGTATGAGCGTTTTTGATGAGTGTAATATTATATGTATTAGTTGGTTGGCTGGAAAACTAAGAACCGCCACCGCCACCACCACCACCGTGAGGTGGTGGCTACCACTATGCACCTCCGTGTGTATGTGTGTGTTAGTACGTGTGTGTGTTTATTTGAGATTTAGCATTGTAAAGTGTAATTACAAATAGGAATAATGAAAAGATATTGAAAACCACCACCTTACGGTGGTGGTTGCCGCCTCTTGCTGCCACCGGGCGTCGTGTCGGGTGGTAGTGTGCTAAGTTGTGTTGGGATTGCTAGTGTGGGATGTTTGGTCAAGGGACTAAAACCCTAATGGGCCCAATGAGGCTTCATGGACATAAAAGCCCAAACATGTGATCGATGGGCTTAAGGAAACCCTAATGGGTCTAATGGACCCTAATTGACCCAAAGAGACCTTAATAGGCCCAATAAAGCCCTAAATGACCTAAAAGCCCAACAAATTAATAAATGGGCTAGTATTTGGGTTGGAAAACCCTAATGCCATCAAAACCCTATTGGGGAATTTAATCGGAACACACGGGAATTATTAATATCGTGGAATAATAAATAATAATCATTGGCCGAAATTAATATAGGCAATATTCGGCTTAATGGATTAAGTCCTTAGTGGATTGTCCCTAATGGGTTAAGTGAGAAACACTTAACCCTAATCATCATTTTATGTGAAACCCTAATTTCTCTTGGGTTTATTGTTGGGTCTTGATGGTTGGATTATTATTGGGTCATCCAAAGTCAAACAATTGGACTAGAGTAATTAGTTGGGCTTTCGGGTAAGGCCCATATGAGGAGTTGGGCTCAATTTAGAAAATTGGGTCATAGATGGGCCATAGTTTGGGCCTTAATGAATATATGAGGTTGGGCTTTAGAATAAGACCATGTGTAGGCCTAGGCCCAATTTGGACAATTGGGCCATGTGTTGGGTTTTGATTCCTAGTTAAATTTGGGCCTATGGATTGGGCCTTGGGCTTGAATAAAGCCAACCTGGGGTAATGTAGTAATTATCCAAGTATGTGTTTATGATTATGTGCTGGGACCCAATTATTAATTAGGTGTTATTTTGGTATTGACAGTTCGGGAACCTGTCATCCAGCAGCTGGGGTTGAGTCTGCGGGACTACAGCAGTGTGGGATTGTGTCTATGGGACTTCAGCAGTGTAAGGTGAGTTACCTTCCAGTAGGGGT
The DNA here is from genome assembly GCF_051521515.1 of Lactuca serriola. Lineage (NCBI taxonomy): Eukaryota > Viridiplantae > Streptophyta > Magnoliopsida > Asterales > Asteraceae > Lactuca > Lactuca serriola. The sequence continues at coordinate 202,399,741 of NC_136414.1, read as the reverse complement.
GGGTCTAAGGCCACAATGCCGACCCACCAATGTGGGTAGTTGGTTGTCTTTGTGATAATTATCTTGGTCTGTTTATGTGATATGCTCATGTGATATGCGTATGAGATATGCTTATGTGACATGCTTATGAGATATTCTTATGAGATATGATTATGTGATATGCTTATGTGATATGCTATGTGTGTCAGTGGTAGTAGCAGGGAATAGTCCTTCCTTGACTCGGTCGTTAGGATCGAAGGGTAGGTCAGTACCCCAGATATGCCTGACTGTATGATTATATCATGTTATTATATGATAGTGGTAGGGGGTGAAATAGTCATCGGTTACCGGTTGAAAGATACCGATGGCAGATACCGGTTGAAAGATATCGATGATGGACACTGGTTGAAAGATACCGATGCCAGTTACCGATTGAAAGATACTGAAGGGGTATACAAAACCCATGTAATGCTTATCTGTATGTTTATGATATGTTAGTATGTGATCAACATGTTTATGATATGTTAGTATGTGATCAGCGTGTTTATGATATGTTAGTATGTGATCAACATGTTTATGATGTTAGTACGTGATCAATATGTTTATGACATATTATTATGTGATAGTGGTAGAGGTGAAATAGTCCCCGGTTACCGGTTGAAAGATACTGATGGCAATTACCGGTTGAGAGATACCGATGGTGTTATGTGGTATGTGGTATGATGGAAGAACTCACTAAGCTTCGTACTTACAGTTTACAATTTTGGTTTCAGGTACTTTGTTTCAAAGGAAAAGAGCCGTGAAACGACCCAAAAATACGACCCGAAAATTTCATTTTTAATATAACCAAAAATCTTGAAACTGAGTATATTATAATAAAACCATGCGTTGCGAATCTCAAAACCATACTAAAATACAGTGAGAAAACTGTGTCACAACTGTATCAAAACATATCTAAGATAGCTGATCAACTCCCAGGATAAAAACTGAAGCTGTGGTGTGTGCGATGCCTTCATCCCGAGCTCTTCCCTTTGCTTGCGGAAGTACCTGAAACCAAAACTGAAACTGTAAGCACGAAGCTTAGTGAGCTCCCCCAAACTACCACATACCACACAATAACATATAAAGCACATATTGGGCCTTGCCCACTGCATCGGACCGAAGTCCGGCTAACCGGGGCCTTGCCCCCTACATCGGACCGAAGTCCGAAGCTGACTGGAACATTGGACCGAAGTCCGAAGCTGACTGGGACCTTCGTCCCCTACATCGAACCGAGTCCGAAGCTGACTAGGACATCAGACCGAAGTCCGAAGCTGACTGGGACCTACGTCCCCTACATTGGACCGGAGTCCGAAGCTGACTGGACCTCTGTCCCCCACATCGGACCGAAGTCCGAAGCTGACTGAACATAGCATAAACATATCAACTGGCATAAACACATATATCCTGTCTGAACCACGAAGGCATCAAACATACTAACTACTACATCAGATCGAGGTCCGAAGCTGACTGCTAGCTAAACGGGCCGGCATTCTGGCCTTAGACCCGTTACTACTGGAAGGAAACTCACCTCGTGAACTGGCTGCTGTGTGAATGGCTCTGGAAGCTAACTGATGCTGCTCCGGTATCTCCCCGGCTATAAGTCCATAAACACACTCAATCAAATGCTAAACACTGCACTGGGTAAAATGACTCTTTTACCCTTGGTCAAAGTCAACTCTCTTGGTCAAAGTCAACCCACAATTGACCTGACTCGCCGAGTTGGGCCGCCAACTCGCCGAGTCTCTAGTCTCACTTCTCAGCCCTACTCGTGGCTACTCGCCGAGTATGGCATCGACTCGACGAGTACCCTCTCGATCCAAGAACTCAGACAATCTTCATCTGACTCGCCGAGTCATATGAACAACTCGACGAGTTGTTCTTGAGCTAAGAAGATTGCCTTGGACTCGCCGAGTTGTATGAACAACTCGTCGAGTCCCTCCATTACTGAGCCTGCCCTCCAACTCACTGAGTCCACTCTACTATTCACGGCTTCCACTCGACATCACTCAAAAAAGGGGAAAAATGGGACTCGCGACCTGACTCGCCGAGTCGTTCCTCCGACTCGCCGAGTCACATCCATGCAACTACTCTAAACTTGATTCTGCTTGAATCCAGCGCATACAAATGATAGATCTGAGTCCAATAAGCTGATTCACCACGTAAAGTTTCCAACTTTACGTGTACATACACATGAAGAAGGAGATGAAGGCTAAAAAGGCACTTAGAAGAGTAGATCTAGCGTTCTTATGCAAAGCATCTTCAAAAAGGCAATAGATCCGGGCTCTACAACTCCTAAATGAACAGATCTAGGGATATCTCGACCTATTAAGGCATCCAAACAACTATAAGGCTTGGAGAATGCATCAAACTAGCCCTATAAGAGTTCAAATGGAAATCTAAAGCATAAAACAGAAGGAATCCGAGAAATACCTCAATGAACTCTGATTTTGCCCTTGGATCTTTGCTTAACACCTCTTCTCCTTGCTCCTTTCTTCTTCTTCTTCTGCAAGCCTTCAAAATCCACACAAAAGCACTTAAAACAAACAAGGGATGGATTAGGGTTTTCTCACAGCTCTCTGAGGGTGAAGGAGGCGAGTTTGGGGCACAAAGCATTGCTTAAATAGTGAGCAACCCGGGGATTTAGGGTTTCTTCTAGGCAGGCAGACTCGCCGAGTCCCAAATATGGACTCGCCGAGTCACCAACTAACACGTGCACGAAAACTCAACCCTACTCGACGAGTCAGGCCATTGAATCGCCGAGTCCCTCAATAAAACTTCTAAATAAAAGCCACGAAAGCATCATACCAGAGACGGGGCGTTACAATTCTCCCCCACTTGTCTCAGACTTCGTCCTCGAAGTCTGCTGCGGCTGAATCTGCAAATAACTCCGGGTAATGCTCTCTCATTTCTTCCTCAGCCTCCCACGTCCACTCAGACCCCTTCCGGTGCTACCACTGCACCTTCACTAACTGAATTTCCTTGTTCCTCAAGGTCTTTGTCTTCCGGTCCAGAATCGCGACCGGCCTCTTAATATAATTCAGGCTGCTATCCACCTGAATATCCTCTAGGGGAACAACTGCTGACTCATCCACCAAACACTTCCTCAACTGAGACACATGGAAAGTGTTGTGGATCTGGCTAAGCTCTACAGGAAGATCCAACCGATAAGCAACCCGAACCACTCGGGCCAAAACCCTGAAGGGACCAATGAACCTGGGGCCCAACTTGCCCCTCTTCCGGAACCTGATGACACCCTTCCAGGGTGAGACCTTCAGGAGGACCATATTGCGCACCCGGAACTCCAAGTCTGAACGCCTCCTGTCGGCGTAGCTCTTCTGCCGACTCTGCGCAGTCTGCAGTCTACTACGGACCTGCTGAATCAACTCGGTCGTCTTGAGCACCACCTCTGTGCTCCCAACGACTCGCTGACCGACCTCGCCCCAACAAATCGGGGTCCTACACTTCCTCCCATAAAGCATCTCAAAGGGTGGTCGATCAATGCTCGCATGATAACTGTTGTTATACGAAAATTCCGCTAACGGAAGATACGTATCCCAACTGCCACCGAAGTCTAGAACACACGCTCTGAGCATGTCCTCGAGAGTCTGAATCGTCCTCTCGCTCTGCCCGTCCGTCTGAGGGTGGAAAGCGGTGCTGAAATGAAGACGAGTACCCATACCGTCACTCCATGACGTGCCACGATCTCACGCACATAGATATCGGCTAACTTTTCTGCTGATATACTCTCCTGGATCGGGATAAAATGAGCACTCTTCGTCAACCGATCCACTACTACCCATATCGAATCCACTCCTCGTGCGGTCCTAGGAAGCTTGGTGACAAAATCCATGGTGATGTCCTCCCATTTCCACACGGGAATGTCTAACGGCTGCATCTTGCCGTGAGGCCTCTGGTGCTCCGCCTTGACCTTCCTGCAGGTCAGGCACCTCTCAACATACCAAGCGACATCCCGCTTTATGCAGGGCCACCAATAATCGGGTCGAAGATCTCTATACATCTTCGTCGCCCCTGGGTGGATAGAAAATCGAGACTTATGAGCCTCATCCATCAACACCTGCCGTACCCCACCCCAGTACGGTACCCACACTCTCCCACGAAGTGTAAGCAATCCCCGACTGTCATAATCAAACGAAGCTACTCGGCCCACTATCCTCTCACACTTTTGCCTCTCCTCCTTGAGGCCCTCTACCTGAGCCTCCATGATCCGTTCCAACAACGGAGTAATCACTGTCATCCTCAAACACAAATCTCTGATAGGGGCTGTCGACACTTTGCGGCTCAGGGCGTCAGCCACCACGTTGGCCTTCCCTGGATGGTAAAGGATCTCACAATCATAATCCTTCAGCACATCCAACCACCTCCTCTGCCTCATGTTCAGACTCGGCTGATCCATAAGGTACCTCAAACTCTTGTGATCCGTGTAGATAGTACAACGGACCCCATAAAGATAGTGCCTCCAAATCTTGAGGGCAAACACAACCGCCCCTAGCTCTAAATCATGGGTAGGATAATTAGCCTCGTGAGGCTTCAACTGCCTCGAGGCGTAAGCTATCACATGGCCTCGCTGCATCAACACTGCTCCCATACCTGTGATTGAGGCATCACAGTAGACTACGAAGTCCTCTACTCCCTTTGGCAAGGTAAGGATCGGAGCCTCGCACAATCTCTGCCTGAGGGTCTCGAACGCTGCCTGCTGCTCGAGCCCCCAACGAAATACCACCGACTTCTTGGTCAGTCGGGTGAGCGGCACTGCTATCTTGGAGAAATCCTGAATGAATCTCCGGTAATACCCTGCCAACCCTAGGAAGCTCCGAATCTCAGCTGGAGACTTCGGGACCTCCCACTGCATCACGACCTCTATCTTGGCCGGATCCACCAAAATACCCTTCTGGTTGACGAGGTGACCAAGGAACTGCACCTCGCGCAACCAGAACTCGCACTTGGAGAACTTTGCGAAAAGCCTCTCCCTCCTCAAAACTTCCAGCACCTCCCTCAGGTGCTCCTCGTGCTGCTCCTGCGTCATGGAATACACCAAGATATCATCTATGAATACTATCACTGACCGATCCAGCATCGGCCTGCACACGCGATTCATGAGGTCCATGAACGCGGCTGGAGCATTGGTGAGCCCAAATGGCATCACCACAAACTCATAATGACCATACCTGGTCCTGAAAGCAGTCTTCTGAACATCCTCATCCCTAACCCGCATCTGGTGATACCCGGAGCGTAGATCGATCTTGGAGAACCAAGACGCTCCCTGAAGCTGATCAAACAAATCATCTATCCTCGGAAGTGGGTAACAGTTCTTCACCGTCACCTTATTCAACTCCCGGTAATCTATACACATACGATGCGACCTATCCTTCTTCCTCACAAACAGGATCGGCGCTCCCCAAGGCGAACTGCTCGGCCGAATGAAACCCTTGTCTAGCAGCTCCTGCAGCTGCGTAGACAACTCTTGCATCTCATGGGGAGCTAGGCGATACGGTGCCTTGGCTATCGGAGCCGCACCAGGAAGCAGGTCGATCCCAAACTCAACCTACCTCTCAGGAGGTATTCTCGGTAAATCCTCGGGAAATACATCCGGGAAGTCTCGCACTATCGTAACGTCATCAACTGTCGTCTTGCCCTTCTCCCGGGCATCCAAGACATAAGCTACATAACCAGCGCAACCCTGCTGAAAATAGCGCCTCGCCCTTGTGGCGGAACAAAAGGTCGGTCCGCGCTGTAGCCTCTCGCCCTGAATCACTAACTCTCCCCCACTGGGAGTGCGAACCCTCACTAGCTGAAGCTCACAATCAATCACCGCCCCATTGGGGCTTAGCCAATCCATGCCCACAATAACCTTATTCCCTCGCAGGGGAATAGGAACCATGTCCACCCTAATACAATATAATCATGCACAATTAAAGAACTGAAAATGGAAATTGCATACCTGTGACGTCCGGCGATGCTCGCGTCTCCAAGGTCGTCATCTGAAAAGCCCTGCTCCCTGCTGCAGGTGCCTCTACCCGGCCCTGACGGCCATCCGTGATCCTCAAGGTTGCAGGGGCGGGTGCCACCACCCGTCCTGCTGAAAACAAACTGGGGCACTGGGCCTTCTTGTGACCCCACTGGTTGTAGTGAAAACATAACAAATCAGATCCCAGTGCAGTGGTAGCAGTACAATCCCTACTGAAATGACCAGTCCGACCGCACCTGAAACAGCCAGACTCACCACCGCTACCACTCCTCCACGCGCCCCCGTGCGTCCTGCCACACTTCCCACATCGACTGCGGTCCTGATAGTCCATCGCTCTCGAATCCGATCCCTTAGGCCTTTTGCCCGAACCTGTAGCTACCTGAACCTCGTCTGACTTCCTCTTCTGGATCTGCTCCAAATCAATTTCCCTCTCCCTAGCCCGAGAAATCATATCTTCCAGCGTCTTACAGCCGGACCTGCTCACGAACTCCCTGATGTCGGCTCTCAACATCTCATGGTATCGGGCCTTCTTCATCTCCTCATCCGCGACATATTGCGGTACAAGAAGAGCCCTCTCCCTGAACTTGGCGGTGATCTCCGCCACAGTCTCAGTAGTCTGCGTCAAATCCTGAAACTCTCGTGCCAGCTGCTGCACCTCAATAATCGGCAAAAACTCCGCCCTAAACCTGGCCGAGAAATCGCTCCAAGTCATCGCGTCCAACGCAGCATCATCCCCCAAAGCATGACCAATCTCCTCCCACCAATCCCTCGCTCTGTCCTTCATAAGACAGGAAGCGAGTCTAACCTTGTCCCCCTCGGGACACCTGCTCGTACGAAAAGCGTTGGCTACATCCGCCAACCATCTGCTGCTAGCAATGGGGCCCCTATCCCCATGATAATCTGGTGCCCCGCAGGCTCTGAACTCTCGAAATGTCAAGGTATGCGCTCCCATCAATGCCATCATCTCAGTACGGAAGGCTCCCAGCCTCTCATCCAAAATCTCCGGTATCCCCTCCTTGACCGTGCCAAAGATCACAGGAGTCTGAGCTAGAATACTGCGCGTAACCTCAGCTAATATCAACTCTCTCATCCGCTCCTCGAGCTGCTCGGTCCCTGAACCCGAGCTTGATCCCTCTCCGGCGCCTGATCCACCCGCTGGTCTCTCTCGCAATGTCACCATGCTGAAAATATACCACAACCACTATCAGAATACTCATCACTGATGCGAGACCAAACATGCCCTACCAGGTTCCCGGTCTTGTCTCTGCCCTTCCCGAGTCGAGTACGGATCCTCTGCTTTCAGTAGTACGAGCCCATACTACCTTCCACATCTATCCATACTTTCCTCAGGAATTGCTTTGACTCCACCAGGTCCCTTATCCACTAATACTGCTTCCAACACTATCTCATCCTAGGCTTACCCTAGGGAAACCTCTGACTCAACTCAACCAGTCCTCAGCTGTTGAAGGTCTCCTTGTGATGCCAATTAGCCATCACCTGGATACCATCACATGCGACGAGGCTCAGATAATCCTTCAAGTAAAAGACTCGTCCCTACAACGGTTGGACTCAAACAAGAGTTGCGCATAAGGACCAAATCCAGCACTCTGAGATTATTCAACCCTGATCGCATGTGATGTGTTGTATCCACCTAATGGCTAACTCCCATCACTCAGAATCCCACAATGCACAAAGCAAGCAGCATTCGAACAAGGGAAAAATCTAACCATAACATACTCAAGCAATCATATCCACATAGCAAGAATTTGAACTAGCATGCAACACAAACTCACAACTCAGGCATAACCTAAACAGGCTATCCTACTACTGTCTACTCAACACTACTATACAGCTCAAAAGCACAAATAACAGGCACATAAGGCATCATCCCTAGATCCTTAGTCCTATTCTAGCATGCTGTTCTATCAACTGATAATCATAACATAAACTTGTATGGGTATTTTGGGGTACTTACTTGAGCTCGGTTGATTGCATGCACCACACCTCGTTTCTCTTTTCAAAGTTCTTTTCTTTCTGAATTCCTTTTTTCTTTTCTAAAACTGTTTTCTTTCTCAAAACTCTCTTTTTACAAAACTATCTTTCTATTTTGAAAACTTTTATACCAATTCCTCAGTTTGAGTCCAGACACACCCGAGAGCATGTCTGAATCCCTCAAACCAAGGCTCTGATACCAACTTGTAACATCCCAAAATTTAAGACTAAAAATTTCTTTTAATAAAACATTACGTTAAGAAGATTCATCGTTTTCAAACATAAACAAAGTATTAGTTTCCAAAATACATCTTCGTCATCAGAGTAAACATTCCCAGGCTATATAAACTATGGTGTGTGCCATGCGATCATCCCGAGCTCCATCATCCGCTACCGGAAGTACCTGAAACCAAAACTGAAAATCGTAAGCACGAAGCTTAGTGAGTTCCCCACCCTACCACATACCATGCGCATAACTGCACACTGCACATACTGGGTCACGCCCTCTATCTAGCTGCAACTAGCACATACTGCAAATACTGGGCCACACCCGCTATCCTGGGCCTCGCCACTTACCTCGAGCCTCGCCCGCTATAACGGCCCCGCCGCTCCAGGCCCCGCCTGGCTTCGAGCCCCGCTCGGATACATATCTGTTTCGCTTAGTCCTCGCCTGTCACAGGGCCCCGCCCACTAACATATAATAGCACATACACGTATCACATAACATCACATAAGCTAAACATATACTAACAGCTCTTGCTCTAAGGCCTCGCCTATCTCTGGGCCCTGCCCATGTCCTGCTACTGATGAGTCATGGAACTTCGTCCATACTCCTGTTGATAGTGAGATACGGGCCCAGCCCACCCTCACTCCTTTCCTAACTTGGGCCTCGCCCCTGGACTGCTACTACTGAGATGTGGAACACCATCCACACTCTGCTATTGGTGAGATACGGGACCTCGCCCACCCTCACCTCCCTACCAGGCACATACAAGTATCACACAGACAACAAGTATAAACTATCGCATAAACCATTCCTTGGGCACCCGCCCTCTATCATTGGACCTCGTCCGAATATCATACTAGCATACTGTGCCTAGGGCTAACCCCCGGGTCTTCTACTCATAACTACATGGGCCGGCATTGTGGCCGTAGACCCATTCATACAAAGGGAAACTCACCTGATACTGTTGAACTGCTGCTGCTAATCCCTTTTTGGCCGCTACCTGACCACTGACTCCGAACTGCTGCTCCACTAGCTCCCCGAGCTACCAATATCAATACAACACTGAGTCAAACTGACCCCTAACAGACAACCAAGTCAACTCTGGTCAAGTAAAAGTCCTGGTCAAAGTCAACCTTCCAGGTCAACCCTACTCGCCGAGTCCACCTACTGACTCGCCGAGTTCTTATGCTCAAAGTCCTTCTAATCGCGACTTGACTCGCCGAGTCAGCCCCTGACTCGCCGAGTCCACTGATTCCCGAATCTTGACCTGATCAACTCACTGAGTCCTGGCTCGACTCGCTGACTCGAGACTTAACTCGAAGGGTTTGGGACCACGCGACCTGACTCGTCGAGTCCAATAACAGACTCGCCGAGCACACGACAATCTTCATCCAACTCGCCGAGTTGTTCATCCAACTCGCCGAGTTCATGCCTATCTTCATCCGACTCGACGAGCTGTTCATCCCACTCGTCGAGTTCCTCCTCATCTTCAAGCTACTCGCCGAGTCCACTCGAAGGACTCGCCGAGTCTATTCAGATCTACATACATGCAGAGGACTTTCGAGTCATGCATGGACTCCAAACTGTAGATCTACCCTTCCCAAGCCTATCCCCCACGTAAAGTTGCAAACTTTACGTGTAGAGAGGGAGATCTAGGCAAAAAGCACCAAAAACTAGGGTTTAAGACCAAGAGGCTCCATAATCCACTCAATGACTGATACTTTACGGGATTCTAAACCAAAACAAGCATGGATCTGAGGTAGCAACCTCAGATCTGGACCTCAAGCTCAAGATTGATCTTAAACATAGCCTAAAAGCCCCAAAACTCATAACCAAGGAAAACCTGGAGGAGGGAAACGACTTAATACCTTCAAATGCTCCCCAAACTTCGGATCCAAAGCCACTCCTTGATGCTTTAGAGATTCCCACTCCTTCTTCTTCCTTAAAACCACTCAAAAATGGCTAAAAGCTTGAATAAACACAATGGAGGCTTAGGGTGCGGCGTTTAGGGTGTGAGAGACAGTAAAGGAGCCCTAGGAAGAAGATTGAGACGTTTAAATAGGCTCCAAGCCCCGAATTTAGGGTTTTCCTCGCACAGACCAGACTCACCGAGTCCACTTGGCCGACTCGCCGAGTTGGTCACTTACTCCTCGACCCGGATCCCGCTCCGACTTGCCGAGTTCCTCCTTAGACTCGCCGAGTCCCCCTTAAATCTAGGGTTTCCTTTACTTTCTGGACTTTCAAGACTTTGGGTGTTACAAAGAGGGTCTCGATGGATTTTGGGAAGCAACTATGTAGCAGCATACTGCTTCATGCAGTTCAGTGCTCGGACAATTTTAGCATTTGGGCAGTGTTAGCATTTGCGTTTCATGTTGCATACGGACGGAATAGCCGGTTGATTGGGAAGTGGCAAGTCACTCGCAGCGGGATTAATTGAGCCTTAGCCGAGTATAAGTGACCTGCAGAGATAATTTGGCTTGTGATCTTGTTTTATAGTGGGAACCTCGAACTATCAGAAATTGAGTGAACATTTGAGGAATAAACAGACTGGATTTGTCAATGATGATTCAGTATGAGCGGTCTGTCAGGGAATCAGACCATATCGTGGTAGTAGATTCAAACGAGTGGATGCGATCCTGTTGCGAGGAATTCGTTCATATGAGGATATTAGGGCTTTGCAAAGACTGGTCACAGCTACCCTGCGAAGCCTATGGTGTGCCCAAGATGGTGATCATGTTACTAGAAGTGGTTTGGCATATAAGATATAGTAAGAAGTGATTTCGAGGACGAAATCTAATTTAAGTGGGGGAGAGTTGTAACACCCGTTTATTTATTAGTTAAATAAATAAATTAGTGAACGAATGGTTGCCTAAAATAAATAATTATATATGTAGGGTGTTGGGTTCGAGGAGTTAATTGCCACATTTCTAGAAGTCAGGGGTTAATAGTGTGTGTTTGGGACTCAATTTATAATTATTTATGAAGACAGGGGTTCCGTGGTAATTATTGGGAATTAATTTAAAAATAAATGAGGTAAAAGGGTTGAATACGTCATAAATAAGATATTGGGGGCTAAAGGGGTAACATATGAAGCTGAATTGTCAAGATTTTAGAAGTTGGGGCTGTTTGGTAATTTATGGGACTTGATTTGAAAGGGATTTTCGAGGTCAAGGTTTAAAAGGTAAATATGGGATTTATTTTGAGATGATTTCTGGATGGCGGGGCTAGATGCGACATTATGGAAGTAAGTTTGGGGGATCGGAGTATATAACTGTCACCCCTCTCGCTTCCACCCTAACCCTAATGACACGAGTAGCCGCCACCCTTATACCTCCCACCTTAACAGCCGCTATCTCCATGCTGTACGCAAACCCCCCCCCCCCCCCCCCGATGATTCCATCGCCGACGAAGATGTGGACAATGTAGCGGCCGTCGGGAGGAACCGCCAAGACCGATGATCGAGTGGGGTATTGTTGCTGCGAAGGTCGTGAGTGACCGGAAAATCGATGGTAAGCACATCTGCCGCCTCTCCCTCTCCTCTCCGCCGTTATTCCCGGTTATCCGGCGTCGTATATATCGATTGCTGCCGTCGGCAGCCTTGTGGTCGTCGTTTTGGGTCGCCGCTGCCATCTGTCGCCACCTCTGTGCATTCCGGCGATGTTCTGCCACCTTGCAGGTGGCTGATTATGTGTGTGTGTTCGACTTTATGGGTTGATTTTGGGGCTAACAGTGGAATGTGTGTGTTGTTTTGGGCATGGAAGCAAGGTAAACTGCCACCACCACCACGTGAGGTGGTGGCTGTCATCACAACTGCCGATGTTGTCGCCTCGAGATGTGTGTGTAGGTGTTTTAGTGTGTGTATGAGCGTTTTTGATGAGTGTAATATTATATGTATCAGTTGGTTGGCTGGAAAACTAAGAACCGCCACCACCACCACCATGAGGTGGTGGCTGCCACCATGCACCTCCGTGTGTATGTGTGTGTGCTAGTAGGTGTGTGTGTGTTTATTTGAGATTTAGCATTGTAAAGTGTAATTACAAATGGGAATAATGAAAAGATATTGAAAACCACCACCTTACGGTGGTGGTTGCCGCCTCTTGCTGCCACCGGGCGCCGTGTCGGGTGGCAGTGTGCTAAGTTGTGTTGGGATTGCTAGTGTGGGATGTTTGGTCAAGGGACTAAAACCCTAATGGGCCCAATGAGGCTTAATGGACATAAAATCCCAAACATGTGATCGATGGGATTAAGGAAACCCTAATGGGTCTAATGGACCCTAATTGACCCAAAGAGACCTTAATAGGCCCAATAAAGCCCTAAATGACCTAAAAGCCCAACAATTTAATAAATGGGCTAGTATTTGGGTTGGAAAACCCTAATTCCATCAAAACCCTAATTTTGGGGAATTTAGTCGGAACACACGGGAATTATTAATATCGTGGAATAATAAATAATAATCATTGGCCGAAATTAATATAGGCAATATTCGGCTTAATGGATTAAGTCCTTAGTGGATTAAGTCCCTAATGGGTTAAGTGAGAAACACTTAACCCTAATCATCATTTTATGTGAAACCCTAATTTCTCTTGGGTTTATTGTTGGGTCTTGATGGTTGGATTATTATTGGGTCATCCAAAGTCAAACAATTAGACTAGAGTAATTAGTTGGGCTTTCGGGTAAGGCCCATATGAGGAGTTGGGCCCAATTTAGAAAATTGGGTCATAGATGGGCCATAGTTTGGGCCTTAATGATTATATGAGGTTGGGCTTTAGAATAAGACCATGTGTAGGCCTAGGCCCAATTTGGAAAATTGGGCCATGTGTTGGGTTTTGATTCCTAGTTAAATTTGGGCCTATGGATTGGGCCTTGGGCTTGAATAAAGCCAACCTGGGGTAATGTAGTAATTATCCAAGTATGTTTTTATGATTATGTGCTGGGACCCAATTATTAATTGGGTGTTATTTTGGTATTGACAGTTCGGGAACCTGTCATCCAACAGCTAGGGTTGAGTCTGCGGGACTACAGTAGTGTGGGATTGTGTCTACGGGACTTCAGCAGTGTGAGGTGAGTTACCTTCCAGTAGGGGTGGGTCTAAGGCCACAATGCTGACCCACCAACAGGGGTAGTTGGTTGTCTTTGTGATAATTATCTTGGTCTGTTTATGTGATATGCTCATGTGATATGCTTATGAGATATGCTTATGTAACATGCTTATGAGATATTATTATGAGATATGATTATGTGATATGCTATGTGTGTCAGTGGTAGTAGTAGGGAATAGTCCTTCCTTGACTCGGTCGTTAGGATCGAAGGGTAGGTCAGTACCCCAGATATGCTTGACTATATGCTTATATCATGTTATTATATGATAGTGGTAAGGGGTGAAATAGTCCCTGGTTACTGTGACATCCCCAAAATCACGGCCAGAAAAGACCGATTTTCATTTATGCTTTTTAAAATAATTTCAGAGTAAATCCTTTTGATTTAAAAGTGTTGCGGAATTTGTTCCCAAAACAAAACATGATAAAATAATATTTATCAAAGCATTTCATCAAGAGATGCATTTCATAATCAAAACTCGGGATGTCATGTTCCGATACAGACCATAAAGCATAAACGATAACATTACAAGTCATTCAACAAATATATACATATACAGACTTGTAAACAAAACAACTTGATGATTCAACCATCTTATGCCCTCGCGCCACTACCTGTAATACAAATAAAACTGAGTGGGTCGGGCTTGGGAGCCTGGTGAGCATATAGGGTTTTCAACCCACAATAAATAAGTTATATTTAATTTCACCAACCAATCACTATCCCGATTACCCATTCCCGTTATCCTCACTTTACGTCCCTAAAATAACATCTATCTCAAGGGACCTAATCTAGGATTTTCATCGGGACGGACATCACTGCGAAGGGGTTTCCTCAACAATAGATATCCTAAAGGCAACCATGAGGGGGATAGAGTACACCGGTGAACACATCGTTCACAACACCTACAGGTTATGAACCTGCTAGCGTTCCACTGGACTGTCTAGAAAGAGTCCGTGGTCGTTATCCATACTCCGCTGAATAACTAGATCAACAACAACAACAACAACATCGAGGCCTCTCATCTGTTTACTACACACCAACTATCTACCCATGTTCTACCCAACATGTTAGTAGATAAAATATATATTCTCATACATAGTTTAAAACTTGTATATCATTTTCATTCAATATATATTCCACATAACAGATGAGGCATACCACATAACACGTATTTCATAGAAAAACAATTCAAATCTATGAGATAGAATAAAGTGAATATCCATTCACGCATACAATCACAAAATATACACATAACAAGTATATCGTATAAAATACTTCATAGTTACTCGTTAGAAGAAAGTAACTACACCCTCACACATATAAACCACAATTTACTTAATACACTCAAACCGCACTTGTATTATTATCGTTTTTATGAAAGGTAGTATACACTCACTTGATCAGAAGATGATCGGACATCACTACGACTTGCAGAAGTAGTAATCCTCAGCAGATCTGGAAGATCTCCACAAAAATCGAACTTCTCGCGGGCAGAGCTTCGGCTCGAGAACCGCACTTCTCGGGATCTTCAGGATCTCGGGACTTGCCTCGGGGCTAGAGTATGATACCGGGGCTTCGGGGTATTTCTGGCACGCAAAACGATGCAAAACGGGTGAGAGAAGAGAAGAAATTGGCAAAAGACTCGGCTGCCTTCGGATCCTATTTATAGAGGCTGAGCCTCGCACGTACGCGGGGCGTACAGGTCCGAAAAACGTCACTGCTTACGTATCCGAAGCCACTTGCTGCGATGTCGACACCTTCGGAGTACGCAGGGCGTACACGAGTACGCGGCGCGTACCTCGGATCAGATCGATGACTACTCTTCGGATAAAGCTTCTGATTTTTCAATTAAAAATAAATATAATTTATTTATCAAACTTTGGAAATTCATATCTTCTTCATACGAACTCCGTTTTCGACGTTCTTTATATCCACGCGAAGGTGAGACTACGCTCTACAACTTTCGTTTAGACTCCGTCGGCTAATTTTGATTTTATTTTTATTATTTATTTTTAATAGGCCGCGACAGAAAAACTTCGCTATAAATTCATAACTTCTTCGTTTGACGTCCGTTCTCGCCTAACTTTTTATCGCTTCGATACCAACAACGAGACCTTCGATCCTCGTTTAGAATGCTTCGGCTAAAAACCGCTCGATCTCAAATCGAGTATTTCAGGCTGGACACCGCTAAGCAGAAACTTCGATAAATTATAACTTCCTCATACGAAGTCAGATTTGGGCGTTCTATATATATTCGGAAACCTCGTTTCAACTACTACAACATTATCCAAAGATATTAAGTTTATTTTACACTTAAATTTTGACGCTTATTTTTTATTCTTAATTAATCAGACCACATAATTAAGCAATTAAGCACAAACACACATAATACTCAAATCATACATTCTTATTATTTCAAAACGGGTTACAAAAGTTAACTTAGACTATTACATTGCTAAAAATGGCAAGCCCGGAAACACAGGCGTTACAATTCTCTCCACCTTAGAATGATTCCGTCCCCGGAATCACACATCGACAAACAAATGCGGATAGCGACCCATCATGTCACTCTCCGTCTCCCAGGTGAGATTCGGCCCATTCGCGTGTTTCCATCGGACAAGCACTAACCCAACCATCTTGCGTCGCAATTTCTTAGTCTTTTGGTCAACAATTGCCTCTGGTTCCTCAATCAACCTTTTGTTCTCATCAATTCTCAATTCAGAAATTGGAATTATGTCGGGAACTTCTCCCGTGAACTTCCTCAAATAACACACATGAAAAGTGTTATGAATTCCATTCAGTTCTTCTGGTAGTTCGAGCTTCTAAGCTTGGTTCCCAATCCTCTGAAGAACTTTAAACGGTCCAATAAACCTTTGACTCAACTTTCCCCTTCTACCAAATCTTATAAGTCCCTTCCACAGCGAGACTTTAAGCAAAACTGAATCCCCAACCTCAAAAGTCATCGGTCTTCGCTTTTTGTCAGCATAGCTCTTTTGACGATCCTGAGCTGCTAACATTCTTTCCCTAATTATTTTCAACTTTTCAGCAGTTTGATGAACCAATTCCGGTCCCATAAACTGCTTTTCCCCAGCCTCAAGCCAACAAGACGACGTACGACACTTCTGTCCATACAATGCTTGATAAGGTGCCATCTTAATGCTCGAGTGGAAACTATTATTGTAGGAAAATTCTACCAATGGTAAATGTTCATCCCAATTACCTAGGAATTCCAAGGTACACGATCTCAGCATATCTTCAAGTGTTTGTATCGTTCTTTCGCTCTGACCATCAGTCTGCGGATGGTAAGCTGTACTTAAACACAACTTAGTACCCAATTCCTCTTGTAGACTTTTCCAAAATCTCGAGGTGAAACAGCTATCACGATCCGACACAATCATTAACGGAACACCGTGAAGCCTCACAATTTCCTTCACGTAAGAACTCGTAAGCTTTTCCATAGACCATTTCTCCTTGGCCGCTATGAAATGCGCACTCTTAGTGAATCGATCAACGACCACCCAAATCATGTCGTGACCATTCTTTGTTCTGGGCAGTTTAGTGACAAAATCCATAGCAATGTCTTCCCACTTACCCATTGGCACAGGCAAAGGTTCTAAACTCCCGTACGGTTTCTGATGTTGTGTCTTTACTCTCGCGCAAGTCACACACTCAGCCACATACTTTGCACCATCAAGCTTCATCGTCGGCCACCAGTAGTAGGGTTTCAGGTCCCTATACATTTTAGTGCTACCCGGATGAATCGAGTACATGGTCTTGTGAGCTTCTTCCATCAGAAGATCTCTGACTCCTCCTGTCTTAGGTATCCAAATCCGATCTTGGAACACCTTCAGTCCGTGACTGTTTACACTGAACACCAACGTTTTACCCAAACGTTCCTCCTTTCGGTCATTCTTCTCAGAAGCTTCGCTTTGAGCTTTCTTGATACTTTCCAAAATGGTCGAGACAACTTCAATTCTCAACGCTCTTGGCCTTTTCCTTTCAAGATTGACTTTCCGACTGAGAGCATCAGCAACAACATTAGCTTTACCGGGGTGGTAAAGTATCTCACAGTCATAGTCTTTAAGTAATTCCAGCCAACGTCGTTGCCTCATATTCAATTCCTTCTGATTAAAGAGATATTGGAGACTCTTATGATCAGTGAAAAGTTTGCACTTCGTGCCATAGAGGTAATGCCTCCATATTTTCAAAGCGAAAACTACCGCTGCCAACTCCAAATCATGAGTCGGGTAATTCTTTTCATGCTCCTTCAGCTGTCGAGACGCATATGCTATCACCTTTTCTCTTTGGGTCAGAACACAACCCAATCCAACCCCAGACGCATCGCTATAAACAGCAAAGTCTTCAACTCCATCGGGTAGAGAAAGTATCGGTGCCTCGCATAGCTTCTTCTTTAGTTTCTCGAATGCTTCTTTATGCTTATCACTCCAAGCATAAGTAGCTCCTTTGTGGGTCAAAGCTGACAATGGACTAGCAATCGAAGAAAAGCCTTGGATAAACCTTCGGTAATATCCAGCTAATCCCAAAAAGCTTCGAATCTCCGTGGGACTTTTTGGTTGCTCCCACTTTGTCACAGCTTCAATCTTTGCTGGATCAACCATTATCCCTTCTTGCTTGACCATGTGACCCAAGAATTGGACTTCATGAATCCAAAAATCACATTTGGGGAACTTATCATACAGCTTCTCCTTCTTCAAGACTTCTAACACTTCTCGCAAGTGTCTGCCATGCTCCTCTTGGCTTTTCGAGTAAATCAGAATGTCGTCTATGAACACTATCACGGATTTATCAAGGAAAGGATTACAAACCCTATTCATTAAATCCATGAATGCTGCCGGAGCATTGGTTAGTCTAAACGACATAACCAAGAACTCGTAGTGTCCATATCTAGTTCTGAATGCAGTCTTCTCTATATCCTGCTCTCTTACTTTCAGCTGATGATATCCTGACCTAAGATCGATCTTCGAGAAATAGCTCGAACCTTGAAGTTGATCGAACAGGTCATCAATCCTCGGCAACGGATATCTATTCTTTATTGTTGCCTTGTTCAGCTCTCTGTAATCGATGCACATTCTCATACTTCCATCTTTCTTCTTTACGAATAACACCGGAGCTCCCCAGGGTGATTGTAACGCCCGTGTTTCTGGGCTTGCCATTTTTAGCAATGTAATAGTCTAGGTTAACCCTTGTAGCCTCGTACGCCCCGCGTACATGCGAGGGTCCAACACTATAAAAGGGGATTCGAAGGCAGCTCATTTCTCATTCAAAATTTCTTCCTTCTCTCTAGTTCTTTGCCTCGTTTTGCGTGCCGATTGTACCCCGAAGCCCCGGTATTATTCCCGAGCCCCGAAGCGAGATCCGAAGCCTCGAGAATCCCGAAGAGCGTTATTCCCGAGCCGAAGCCCTGCCCGCGAGGAGCCCGTTTTTGTGAAGATCTTCCAGATCTACGGAGAGACGCTGCTTCTATAAGTCGTAGTGTTGTCGGATCATCTTCTGATCAAGTGAGTGTGTAGTTATTTTCTTCCAAATACAATAATATGAAGTATTTTAAATAAAATACGTGCTATGTGTATATATTTTGTTGTTATATGTGTGAATGTATATTCACTCTCTTCTATCTCATAGATCTGAGTTATTCTCTATGAAATATGTGTTATGTGTGTGTGCCTCATCTGTTATGTGAAATATGCGTTGATCAAAGCATGCTATAAAGGTTTTTATCTATGTATAAAAATGTATATATTTATCTACTAATATGTTGGGTAGAACATGGGTAGATAGTTGGTGTGTAATAAACAGATGAGAGGCCTCGTTGTTGTTTGATTTAGTCATCTAGCGGAGTTTAGATGACGACCACTGGCTATTCTAGACAGTCTTGTGGAAACATTAGCAGGTTCGCCACTTGTAGGTGTTAATGAGCTTGGGTGTTCATTCGCTGTACTCCATCCCCCTCATGGTTGCCTTATTTGACTTATATTGCTGAGGTACCCCCGAAGCATGTGTTGTCGCCCCGATGAAATATTCTTAGACTAGGTCCCTTGTGTTAGTTGTTTTAGGGACATAAAGTGAGAATAACGGGAATGGGTAATTGGGTTACTGTTGGTTGGTGAAAATTAAATATGATTATTTATTGTGGGTTGAAAACCCTATATGCTCACCAGGCTCCCAAGCCTGACCCACTCAGTTTTATTTGTATTACAGGAAGTGGCGCGAGGGCATGAGATGGATGAACCATCAGTTGTTTTGATTGCAAGTCTGTATATGTTTATATTTGTTGAATGACTTGTAATGTATTCGTTTATGCTTATTGGTCTGTATCGGAACATGACACCTCGAGTTTTGATTATAATGAAAAATACATTTCTTTTAAGAAATGCTTTGGTAAACATTGTTTTATCATGTTTTGTTTTTGGGAACAAATTCCGCAACTCTTTCAAATCAAAAGGATTTACTCTGAAAATATTTTTAAAGCATAAATGAAAAACGGTCTTTTCTGGCCGAGATTTTGGGGATGTCACAGTTGGTATCAGAGCATTAGTTTAAGCGAACTAGGAATTTGTAGGATTTCTAGACTTAAACTTAGAATGCTAAGTGAAGTTTTGAGATGTGTGTCTGTTGTGTTTTAGACACGAGCACTGGTTTATTTTAGGAAAATTGCCTAAAATGCTTTATGTGCTAAATGTTATATGTTGCCATATATGATATTATTTGTTCGGATCTATGGTCTGTTGCCGACCGGATCTAGAAACCTTATGTGTGTAGGATTCTAAGCGTACGTCTACGATATTAGAACTAGCATGTAAATGTTTCGGAGTGATAAGGATGATTTGATTATCTATCGTGATTGAGGATCTAATTTCACCTTATTCGGTGTGTAGATCAAAATGGTGAGAACCAGAAGTGGAGTTGGAAATGCTGACGAAAACAGGAATCAACCACCAGTGACTGAGCAAGTACCTGTCGTAGCAGCAGCACCTGAGCCAATAACCATGGCTGGTGTACAAATGATGATTCAGACGATGTTGGATCGTCAGATGGATGAAACTAGACGGTTGCTTCAGCAGCATCGTGAAGAACTGTCAATTCGTGTGGAGGAGCCTGAATTAAATGAAGGGCACTCGGAAGGGGGAAACTTCAGTGGGTCTATTGGTCAAGCCAACCCACCGATAGTTAGGCAAGATAACCGTGATGAAAGGAATGATGGAATGGGATGCAAGTACAAGGACTTTCTAACTTGCAAACCATCAACCTTCAATGGAAAGGAGGATCCGATTGGAGTTATGGATTGGATCTCCGAAATGGAGTTAGCCTTTATGACTTGTGGCTGCAGAGGCAATTTGCAGACTATCTATGCCGTGCGACAATTCCGAGGTGGAGCCGTTCGTTGGTGGAACACTCTAGGGAAGAAGTTGAGCCCTAATGAGCCACTGCAATTGTCATGGGCAGAGTTCTTGGTGCAGTTCAAGCGCAAGTTCTGCTTGGCTCAAAATTTGTTGGAGTTGGAGAACAAGTTCCTGACATTGACGAAAGGCAGCATGTCAGTTGATGAATACACCAATAGCTTCACCGATAAGATGGATTTTGCCTTGCGTATCGTCCCAGATGAGTTGACAAAGGTGGACCGGTATGCGAAGGGACTCCCATGGGAGTACGAGGTGCCAGTACGTTAGGCACTTACTCTAGAGGCAGCTATCTGGGCTGCCAAGTCTGTTGAGAACATGATAAAGGGAAGAACCACCGTCAAGGTTGAGGTTGGTGAGAAAAGGAAGTTTGAGGGAACATCTGGTTCCGGTAAGAAGGGAAAATTTTCGAAATCTGATTCGAAAAAGTTTGGAGGAAAAGGAGGCGAAGCAAAGTGGTGTGATAAGTGTAAGAAAACGCACTTTGGGAAATGTAGCGAGGATGTGACCTGCTACAAGTGTGGGAAGGTTGGACATTTTGCCAATGAATGTCCGAACAACAAAAGGATGTGTTTTGGTTGTAATGAAGAGGGGCATATTTTGAAAGACTGTCCGAAGAAGAAGGAGGCAGCTAGGCCCAACATTCCACCAAAGCCGAAGGCGAGAGCCTTCCAGATGACACTCGAAGCTGCGAAAGATGAAGCTGATGTCGCTTCAGGTACCTTTCTCGTAAATAAATTACCTTCTCAAATTTTGTTTGATTCTGGAGCCAACTACTCCTTTATTTCGCATGAGTTTGGTAGAAAGCTAGCTTTGCCTATTGATAGACTAGATGATGCTTTATTAGTCGAAGTAGCTAGTGGCAAGTTTGTACCTGTTAGCCATCGTATGAAAGACATCTTAATCGACCTTAATGGGAATAAGTTTCGCGAGGAATTATTGCCTATCGAGCTTAATGGTTTCGACATCGTGTTGGGAATGGATTGGCTTAACGCCAATGATGCCGAAATTTTGTGCAAGAAGAAGATAGTTAAAGTAAACCCGCCGGGGAAGGATTCATTTATGGTGTACGGGGACAAACGGCGAGTAAATTCTGGAATCATTTCCCTAATGAAAGCCAGGAAGTGTTTGACCAAGGGATGTACATCATCTTTAGCATTCGTGATCGATGCTAAGAAGGAAAAGAAGGTGATACAGAGTATACCAATGGTGTGTGATTATCCGGAAGTATTTCCCGAAGATCTTCCTGGATTACCACCTGATAGACAAGTGGAGTTCAGAATAGACTTGTTACCAGGGACAACGCCAATAGCAAAAGCACCTTACCGATTAACACCAACGGAGATGAAGGAGCTAATGATGCAACTTCAGGAGTTATTGGACAAAGGTTTCATTAGACCTAGTTCATCGCCCTGGGGAGCTCCGGTGTTATTTGTGAAGAAGAAAGATGGAAGTATGAGAATGTGCATCGATTACAGAGAACTGAACAAGGCAACAATAAAGAATAGATATCCGTTGCCGAGGATTGATGACCTATTTGATCAATTGCAAGGTTCGAGCTATTTCTCGAAGATCGATCTTAGGTCAGGATATCATCAGCTGAAAGTAACAGAGCAAGATATCGAGAAGACTGCATTCAGAACTAGATATGGACACTACGAGTTCTTGGTTATGTCGTTTGGACTAACCAATGCTCCGGCAGCGTTCATGGATTTGATGAATAGGGTTTGTAACCCGTTCCTTG
Organism: Lactuca serriola; assembly: GCF_051521515.1. Taxonomy (NCBI): domain Eukaryota; kingdom Viridiplantae; phylum Streptophyta; class Magnoliopsida; order Asterales; family Asteraceae; genus Lactuca; species Lactuca serriola. The sequence goes on along the minus strand of NC_136414.1, from coordinate 202,377,254 downwards.
ATAAATCTGTGATAGTATTCATAGACGACATTTTGATTTACTCGAAAAGCCAGGAGGAGCATGGCAGACACTTACGAGAAGTGTTAGAAATCTTGAAGAAGGAGAAGCTGTATGCTAAGTTCTCCAAATGTGATTTTTGGATTCGTGAAGTCCAATTCTTAGGTCACGTGGTCAACCAAGAAGGGATAATGGTTGATCCAGCGAAGATCGAAGCTGTGATGAAGTGGGAACAACCGAAAAGTCCCACGGAGGTTCAAAGCCTTTTAGGATTAGCCGGATGTTACCAAAGGTTTATCCAAGGTTTTTCCTCGATCGCTACTCCATTGACAGCTTTGACCCACAAAGGAGCTACTTATGCTTGGAGTGATAAGCATAAAGGAGCATTCGAGAAGCTAAAGAAGAAGCTATGCGAGGCACCGATACTTTCTTTACCCGATGGAGTTGAAGACTTCGCTGTTTATAGCGATGCGTCTGGGGTTGGATTGGGTTGTGTGTTGACCCAAAGAGAAAAGGTGATAGCATATGCGTCTCGACAGCTGAAAGAGCATGAAAAGATTTACCCGACTCATGATTTGGAGTTGGCAGCGGTAGTTTTCGCTCTGAAAATATGGAGGCATTACCTCTTTGGCACGAAGTACAAACTTTTTACTGATCATAAGAGTCTCCAATATCTCTTTAATCAGAAGGAATTGAATATGAGGTAACGACGCTGGCTTGAATTACTTAAAGACTACGACTGTGAGATACTTTACCACCGCGGTAAAGCTAATGTTGTTGCTGATGCTCTCAGTCGGAAGGTCAATCTTGAAAGGAAAAGGCCAAGAGCGTTGAGAATTGAAGTTGTCTCGACAATTGTGGAGAGTATAAAGAAAGCTTAGGAGGAGGCTTCTGAGAAAAAATGACCGAAAGGAGGAACGTTTGGGTAAAACGTTGGTGTTTGGTACAAACGGTCATGGACTGAAGGTATTCCAAGATCGTATTTAGGTACCTAAGTCAGGAGGAATTAGGGATCTTCTGATGGAAGAAGCTCACAAAACCATGTACTCAATTCATCCTTGTAGCACTAAAATGTATAGGGACCTGAAACCCTACTACTGGTGGCCAACGATGAAGCTTGATGTTGCAAAGTATGTGGCTGAGTGTGTGACTTGTGCGAGAGTAAAGACACAACATCAGAAACCGTACGGGAGTTTAGAACCATTGCCTGTGCCTATGGGTAAGTAGGAAGACATTGCTATGGATTTTGTCACTAAACTGCCCAGAACAAAGAATGGTCACGACATGATTTGGGTGGTCGTTGATCGATTCACTAAGAGTGTGCATTTCATAGCAGCCAAGGAGAAATGGTCTATGGAAAAGCTTGTGAATTCTTATGTGAAGGAAACTGTGAGGCTTCACGGTGTTCCGTTAACGATTGTATCGGATCGTGATAGCCGTTTCACCTCAAGGTTTTGGAAAAGTCTACAAGAGGAAATGGGTACCAAGTTATGTTTAAGTACAGCTTACCATCCGCAGGCTGATGGTCAGAGTGAAAGAACAATACAAACACTTGAAGATATGCTGAGAGCATGTACCTTGCAATTCCTAGGTAACTGGGATGAACATTTACCTTTGGTAGAATTTTCCTACAATAATAGTTTTCACTCGAGCATTAAGATGGCACCTTATCAAGCTTTGTATGGACAGAAGTGTCGTACGCCGTCTTGTTGGCTTGAGGCTGGGGAAAAGCAGTTTATGGGACCGGAGATGGTCCATCAAACCGCTGAAAAGTTGAAAATAATTAGGGAAAGAATGTTAGCAGCTCAAGATCGTCAAAAGAGCTATGCTGACAAGAAGCGAAGATCGATGACTTTTGAGATTGGAGATTCGGTTTTGCTTAAAGTCTCGTCGTGGAAGGGACTTATAAGATTTGGTAAAAGGGGAAAGTTGAGTCCAAGGTTTATTGGACCATTTAAAGTTCTTCAGAGGATTGGGAACCAAGCTTACAAGCTCGAATTACCCGAAGAACTGAATGGAATTCACAACACTTTTCATGTGTGTTATTTGAGGAAGTTCACGGGAGAAGTTCCCGACATAATTCCAATTTCTGAATTGAGAATTGATGAGAACAAAAGGTTGATTGAAGAACCAGAGGCAATTGTTGACCGAAAGACTAAGTAGTTGCGACGCAAAATGGTTGGGTTAGTGCTTGTCCGATGGAAACACACGAATGGGCCGAATCTCACCTGGGAGACGAAGAGTGACATGATGAGTCGCTATCCGCATTTGTTTGCTGGTGTGTGATTCCGGGACGGAATCATTCTAAGGTGGAGAGAATTGTAACGCCCGTGTTTCTGGGCTTGCCATTTTTAGCAATGTAATAGTCTAGGTTAACCTTTGTAACCCCTATTTGAAATAATAAAAATGTATTATTTGTGATTTATGTGTGTGTTCTTAATTATTATAATTTAATGAATTAAGAATAAGATAAGCGTCAAAAATTAAAGTATTAGATATGCCCGATATCTTTGCATAAAGTTGTAGTGGTTGAAACAAGGATTCCGGAGATATAAGAAATGCCAAAATCCGAGTTATAACGAAGAAGTTATGACCTGTCGAAGTTTCGCGACGGAACCGGCACGACGCCGAGTGACGTAAAATATGAATTTAAGATAGAGCGATATTTAGCCTTAGCGATCTAAACGAAAGCCGTAGATTTCGTTAAACCGAGAGCGTGCATAAAAGGAACGCCCAAATCTGACTTCGTATGAGGAAGTTATGATTTTCTGAAGTTTCGACGTGGCAGTATGCAGCCCGAATACTCGATTTGAGATCGAGTGGTTTTTAGCCGAAACAATCTAAATAAGAATCGAAGATCTCGTTGTTAGTAGCGAAACGATGAAAAGATAGGCGAGAACGAACGTCGGATGAAGAAGTTATGATTTTATAACGAAGTTTTCCTGTCCGAGCCTCCTAAAAATAATTAATAAAAATAAAATTCAAAATGAGCCGACGGAGTCTAAACGAAAGTTGTAGAGCGTAGTCTCACCTTTGCGTGGATATAAAGAACGTCGAAAACGGAGTTCGTATGAAGGAGATATGAATTTTTGAAGTTTAATAAATATTTAATATTTATTTTTATTTATTCTCCGATATTATCCGAAGAAGGGTTAGGCGGTCTATCCGAAGTACGCGCCGCATACTGCTGTACGCCCCGCGTACAGCGAAGGGCACTCGAGTATTCCGAAGTCGTATGCAATGACGTATGAGGGCCGATGACGTAAGCGCTGACAACCCCCGAGGCGTACGCCCCGCGTACGTGCGAGGGTCCAGCACTATAAAAGGGGATTCGAAGGCAGCTCATTTCTCATTCAAATTTTCTTCCTTCTCTCTAGTTCTTTGCCTCGTTTTGCGTGCCGATTGTACCCCGAACCCCCGGTATTATTCCCGAGCCCCGAAGCGAGATCCGAAGCCCCGAGAATCCCGAAGAGCGTTATTCCCGAGCCGAAGCCCTGCCCGCGAGGAGCCCGTTTTTGTGAAGATCTTCCAGATCTACGGAGAGACGCTGCTTCTATAAGCCGTAGTGTTGTCGGATCATCTTCTGATCAAGTGAGTGTGTAGTTATTTTCTTCCAAATACAATAATATGAAGTATTTTAAATAAAATACGTGCTATGTGTATATATTTTGTTGTTATATGTGTGAATGTATATTCACTCTCTTCTATCTCATAGATCTGAGTTATTCTCTATGAAATATGTGTTATGTGTGTGTGCCTCATCTGTTATGTGAAATATGCGTTGATCAAAGCATGCTATAAAGGTTTTTATCTATGTATAAAAATGTATATATTTATCTACTAATATGTTGGGTAGAACATGGGTAGATAGTTGGTGTGTACTAAACAGATGAGAGGCCTCGTTGTTGTTTGATTTAGTCATCTAGCGGAGTTTAGATGACGACCACTGGCTATTCTAGACAGTCTTGTGGAAACATTAGCAGGTTCGCCACTTGTAGGTGTTAATGAACTTGGGTGTTCATTCGCTGTACTCCATCCCCCTCATGGTTGCCTTATTTGACTTATATTGCTGAGGTACCCCCGAAGCATGTGTTGTCGCCCCGATGAAATATTCTTAGACTAGGTCCCTTGTGTTAGTTGTTTTAGGGACATAAAGTGAGAATAACGGGAATGGGTAATTGGGTTATTGTTGGTTGGTGAAAATTAAATATGATTATTTATTGTGGGTTGAAAACCCTATATGCTCACCAGGCTCCCAAGCCTGACCCACTCAGTTTTATTTGTATTACAGGAAGTGGCACGAGGGCATGAGATGGATGAACCATCAGTTGTTTTGATTGCAAGTCTGTATATGTTTATATTTGTTGAATGACTTGTAATGTATTCGTTTATGCTTATTGGTCTGTATCGGAACATGACACCCCGAGTTTTGATTATAATGAAAAATACATTTCTTTTAAGAAATGCTTTGGTAAACATTGTTTTATCATGTTTTGTTTTTGGGAACAAATTCCGCAACTCTTTCAAATCAAAAGGATTTACTCTGAAAATATTTTTAAAGCATAAATGAAAAACGGTCTTTTCTGGCCGAGATTTTGGGGATGTCACAGTTGGTATCAGAGCATTAGTTTAAGCGAACTAGGAATTTGTAGGATTTCTAGACTTAAACTTAGAATGCTAAGTGAAGTTTTGAGATGTGTGTCTGTTGTGTTTTAGACACGAGCACTGGTTTATTTTAGGAAAATTGCCTAAAATGCTTTATGTGCTAAATGTTATATGTTGCCATATATGATATTATTTGTTCGGATCTATGGTCTGTTGCCGACCGGATCTAGAAACCTTATGTGTGTAGGATTCTAAGCGTACGTCTACGATATTAGAACTAGCATGTAAATGTTTCGGAGTGATAAGGATGATTTGATTATCTATCGTGATTGAGGATCTAATTTCACCTTATTCGGTGTGTAGATCAAAATGGTGAGAACCAGAAGTGGAGTTGGAAATGCTGACGAAAACAGGAATCAACCACCAGTGACTGAGCAAGTACTTGTCGTAGCAGCAGCACCTGAGCCAATAACCATGGCTGGTGTACAAATGATGATTCAGACGATGTTGGATCGTCAGATGGATGAAACTAGACGGTTGCTTCAGCAGCATCGTGAAGAACTGCCAATTCGTGTGGAGGAGCCTGAATTAAATGAAGGGCACTCGGAAGGGGGAAACTTCAGTGGGTCTATTGGTCAAGCCAACCCACCGATAGTTAGGCAAGATAACCGTGATGAAAGGAATGATGGAATGGGATGCAAGTACAAGGACTTTCTAACTTGCAAACCATCAACCTTCAATGGAAAGGAGGATCCGATTGGAGTTATGGATTGGATCTCCGAAATGGAGTTAGCCTTTATGACTTGTGGCTGCAGAGGCAAGTTGCAGACTATCTATGCCGTGCGACAATTCCGAGGTGGAGCCGTTCGTTGGTGGAACACTCTAGGGAAGAAGTTGAGCCCTAATGAGCCACTGCAATTGTCATGGGCAGAGTTCTTGGTGCAGTTCAAGCGCAAGTTCTGCTTGGCTCAAAATTTGTTGGAGTTGGAGAACAAGTTCCTGACATTGACGAAAGGCAGCATGTCAGTTGATGAATACACCAATAGCTTCACCGATAAGATGGATTTTGCCTTGCGTATCGTCCCAGATGAGTTGACAAAGGTGGACCGGTATGCGAAGGGACTCCCATGGGAGTACGAGGTGCCAGTACGTTAGGCACTTACTCTAGAGGCAGCTATCTGGGCTGCCAAGTCTGTTGAGAACATGATAAAGGGAAGAACCACCGTCAAGGTTGAGGTTGGTGAGAAAAGGAAGTTTGAGGGAACATCTGGTTCCGGTAAGAAGGGAAAATTTTCGAAATCTGATTCGAAAAAGTTTGGAGGAAAAGGAGGCGAAGCAAAGTGGTGTGATAAGTGTAAGAAAACGCACTTTGGGAAATGTAGCGAGGATGTGACCTGCTACAAGTGTGGGAAGGTTGGACATTTTGCCAATGAATGTCCGAACAACAAAAGGATGTGTTTTGGTTGTAATGAAGAGGGGCATATTTTGAAAGACTGTCCGAAGAAGAAGGAGGCAGCTAGGCCCAACATTCCACCAAAGCCGAAGGCGAGAGCCTTCCAGATGACACTCGAAGCTGCGAAAGATGAAGCTGATGTCGCTTCAGGTACCTTTCTCGTAAATAAATTACCTGCTCAAATTTTGTTTGATTCTGGAGCCAACTACTCCTTTATTTCGCATGAGTTTGGTAGAAAGCTAGCTTTGCCTATTGATAGACTAGATGATGCTTTATTAGTCGAAGTAGCTAGTGGCAAGTTTGTACCTGTTAGCCATCGTATGAAAGACATCTTAATCGACCTTAATGGGAATAAGTTTCGCGAGGAATTATTGCCTATCGAGCTTAATGATTTCGACATCGTGTTGGGAATGGATTGGCTTAACGCCAATGATGCCGAAATTTTGTGCAAGAAGAAGATAGTTAAAGTAAACCCGCCGGGGAAGGATTCATTTATGGTGTACGGGGACAAACGGCGAGTAAATTCTGGAATCATTTCCCTAATGAAAGCCAGGAAGTGTTTGACCAAGGGATGTACATCATATTTAGCATTCGTGATCGATGCTAAGAAGGAAAAGAAGGTGATACAGAGTATACCAATGGTGTGTGATTATCCGGAAGTATTTCCCGAAGATCTTCCTGGATTACCACCTGATAGACAAGTGGAGTTCAGAATAGACTTGTTACCAGGGACAACGCCAATAGCAAAAGCACCTTACCGATTAGCACCAACGGAGATGAAGGAGCTAATGATGCAACTTCAGGAGTTATTGGACAAAGGTTTCATTAGACCTAGTTCATCGCCCTGGGGAGCTCCGGTGTTATTTGTGAAGAAGAAAGATGGAAGTATGAGAATGTGCATCGATTACAGAGAGCTGAACAAGGCAACAATAAAGAATAGATATCCGTTGCCGATGATTGATGACCTATTTGATCAATTGCAAGGTTCGAGCTATTTCTCGAAGATGGATCTTAGGTCAGGATATCATCAGTTGAAAGTAAGAGAACAAGATATCGAGAAGACTGCATTCAGAACTAGATATGGACACTACGAGTTCTTGGTTATGTCGTTTGGACTAACCAATGCTCCGGCAGCGTTCATGGATTTGATGAATAGGGTTTGTAACCCGTTCCTTGATAAATCTGTGATAGTGTTCATAGACGACATTTTGATTTACTCGAAAAGCCAGGAGGAGCATGGCAGACACTTGCGAGAAGTGTTAGAAATCTTGAAGAAGGAGAAGCTGTATGCTAAGTTCTCCAAATGTGATTTTTGGATTCGTGAAGTCCAATTCTTAGGTCACGTGGTCAACCAAGAAGGGATAATGGTTGATCCAGCGAAGATCGAAGCTGTGATGAAGTGGGAACAACCGAAAAGTCCCACGGAGGTTCAAAGCCTTTTAGGATTAGCCGGATATTACCGAAGGTTTATCCAAGGTTTTTCCTCGATCGCTACTCCATTGACAGCTTTGACCCACAAAGGAGCTACTTATGCTTGGAGTGATAAGCATAAAGGAGCATTCGAGAAGCTAAAGAAGAAGCTATGCGAGGCACCGATACTTTCTTTACCCGATGGAGTTGAAGACTTCACTGTTTATAGCGATGCATCTGGGGTTGGATTGGGTTGTGTGTTGACCCAAAGAGAAAAGGTGATAGCATATGCGTCTGGAATGCTCTCGCCTTTGGCTTTGGTGGAATGTTGGGTCTAGCTGACTCCTTCTTCTTCGGGCAGTCCCTCGACATGTGTCCTTCCTCACCACAACCATAGCAAACTTTCTTAGTGAGGGTACATTCATTAGCATAGTGCCCTGGCTTTCCACACTTGTAGCATGTGTTCGCCACCTCACATCTTCCATGATGCTTCTTCTTACATTTGTCGCACCACTTCGCTTCACCTCCACTTCCCCTCGAACCAGACTTCGAGAACTTGTTTGTCTTGTTGGACCCTGAAGTTCCATCGAACTTCCTCTTTTCCCCAACATCTATCCTTTCCAGACCCTTTTCCTTCTGCTGGGCCTCCACATTCTTAGCTGCACGAACAGCCGTTTTCAGAGTAGTTGCCATCTTGACTGTCGGACCAAAGTCGGCAGGCAGTCCATTGGCCGACTTTTTTAATATCGTGGAATAATAAATAATAATCATTGGCCGAAATTAATATAGGCAATATTCGGCTTAATGGATTAAGTCCTTAGTGGATTAAGTCCCTAATGGGTTAAGTGAGAAACACTTAACCCTAATCATCATTTTATGTGAAACCCTAATTTCTCTTGGGTTTATTGTTGGGTCTTGATGGTTGGATTATTATTGGGTCATCCAAAGTCAAACAATTAGACTAGAGTAATTAGTTGGGCTTTCGGGTAATGCCCATATGAGGAATTGGGCCCAATTTAGAAAATTGGGTCATAGATGGGCCATAGTTTGGGCCTTAATGATTATATGAGGTTGGGCTTTAGAATAAGACCATGTGTAGACCTAGGCCCAATTTGGAAAATTGGGCCATGTGTTGGGTTTTGATTCCTAGTTAAATTTGGGCCTATGGATTGGGCCTTGGGCTTGAATAAAGCCAACCTGGGGTAATGTAGTAATTATCCAAGTATGTTTTTATGATTATGTGCTGGGACCCAATTATTAATTGGGTGTTATTTTGGTATTGACAGTTCGGGAACCTGTCATCCAACAGCTAGGGTTGAGTCTGCGGGACTACAGTAGTGTGGGATTATGTCTACGGGACTTCAGCAGTGTGAGGTGAGTTACCTTCCAGTAGGGGTGGGTCTAAGGCCACAATGCCGACCCACCAACAGGGGTAGTTGGTTGTCTTTGTGATAATTATCTTGGTCTGTTTATGTGATATGCTCATGTGATGTGCTTATGAGATATGCTTATGTAACATGCTTATGAGATATTATTATGAGATATGATTATGTGATATGTTATGTGTGTCAGTGGTAGTAGCAGGGAATAGTCCTTCCTTGACTCGGTCGTTAGGATCGAAGGGTAGGTCAGTACCCCAGATATGCCTGACTGTATGATTATATCATGTTATTATATGATAGTGGTAAGGGGTGAAATAGTCCCTGGTTACTGTGACATCCCCAAAATCACGGCCAGAAAAGACCGATTTTCATTTATGCTTTTTAAAATAATTTCAGAGTAAATCCTTTTGATTTAAAAGTGTTGCGGAATTTGTTCCCAAAACAAAACGTGATAAAATAATATTTATCAAAGCATTTCATCAAGAGATGCATTTCATAATCAAAACTCGGGATGTCATGTTCCGATACAGACCATAAAGCATAAACGATAACATTACAAGTCCTTCAACAAATATATACATATACAGACTTGTAAACAAAACAACTTGATGATTCAACCATCTTATGCCCTCGCGCCACTACCTGTAATACAAATAAAACTGAGTGGGTCGGGCTTGGGAGCCTGGTGAGCATATAGGGTTTTCAACCCACAATAAATAAGTTATATTTAATTTCACCAACCAATCACTATCCCGATTACCCATTCCCGTTATCCTCACTTTACGTCCCTAAAATAACATCTATCTCAAGGGACCTAATCTAGGATTTTCATCGGGACGGACATCACTGCGAAGGGGTTTCCTCAACAATAGATATCCTAAAGGCAACCATGAGGGGGATAGAGTACACCGGTGAACACATCGTTCACAACACCTACAGGTTATGAACCTGCTAGCGTTCCACTGGACTGTCTAAAAAGAGTCCGTGGTTGTTATCCATACTCCGCTGAATAACTAGATCAACAACAACAACAACAACATCGAGGCCTCTCATCTGTTTATTACACACCAACTATCTACCCATGTTCTACCCAACATGTTAGTAGATAAAATATATATTCTCATACATAGTTTAAAACTTGTATATCATTTTCATTCAATATATATTCCACATAACAGATGAGGCATACCACATAACACGTATTTCATAGAAAAACAATTCAAATCTATGAGATAGAATAAAGTGAATATCCATTCACGCATACAATCACAAAATATACACATAACAAGTATATCGTATAAAATACTTCATAGTTACTCGTTAGAAGAAAGTAACTACACCCTCACACATATAAACCACAATTTACTTAATACACTCAACCCGCACTTGTATTATTATCGTGTTTATGAAAGGTAGTATACACTCACTTGATCAGAAGATGATCGGACATCACTACGACTTGCAGAAGTAGTAATCCTCAGCAGATCTGGAAGATCTCCACAAAAATCGAACTTCTCGCGGGCAGAGCTTCGGCTCGGGAACCGCACTTCTCGGGATCTTCGGGATCTCGGGACTTGCCTCGGGGCTAGAGTATGATACCGGGGCTTCGGGGTATTTCTGGCACGCAAAACGATGCAAAACGGGAGAGAGAAGAGAAGAAATTGGCAAAAGACTCGGCTGCCTTCAGATCCTATTTATAGAGGCTGAGCCTCGCACGTACGCGGGGCGTACAGGTCCGAAAAACGTCACTGCTTACGTATCCGAAGCCACTTGCTGCGATGTCGACACCTTCGGAGTACGCAGGGCGTACACGAGTACGCGGCGCGTACCTCGGATCAGATCGATGACTACTCTTCGGATAAAGCTTCTGATTTCTCAATTAAAAATAAATATATTTTATTTATCAAACTTTGGAAATTCATATCTTCTTCATACGAACTCCGTTTTCGACGTTCTTTATATCCACGCGAAGGTGAGACTACGCTCTACAACTTTCGTTTAGACTCCGTCGGCTAATTTTGACTTTATTTTTATTATTTATTTTTAATAGGCCGCGACAGAAAAACTTCGTTATAAATTCATAACTTCTTCGTTTGACGTCCGTTCTCGCCTAACTTTTTATCGCTTCGATACCAACAACGAGACCTTCGATCCTCGTTTAGAATGCTTCGGCTAAAAACCGTTCGATCTCAAATCGAGTATTTCAGGCTGGACACCGCTAAGCCGAAACTTCGATAAATCATAACTTCCTCATACGAAGTCAGATTTGGGCGTTCTATATATATTCGGAAACCTCGTTTCAACTACTACAACATTATCCAAAGATATTAAGTTTATTTTACACTTAAATTTTGACGCTTATTTTTTATTTTTAATTAATCAGACCACATAATTAAGCAATTAAGCACAAAACACATAATACTCAAATAATACATTCTTATTATTTCAAAACGGGTTACAAAAGTTAACCTAGACTATTACATTGCTAAAAATGGCAAGCCCGGAAACACAGGCGTTACAGTTACCGGTTGAAAGATACCGATGGCAGATACCGGTTGAAAGATACCGATGACGGACACCGGTTGAAAGATACCGATGGCAGTTACCGGTTGAAAGATACCCGAAGGGGTATACAGAACCCACACAATGCTAATCTGTCTTTTTATGATATGTTAGTATGTGATCAACATGTTTATGATATGTTAGTATGTGATCAACATGTTTATGATGTTAGTACGTGATCAATATGTTTATAACATATTATTATGTGATAGTGGTAGGGGTGAAATAGTCCCCGGTTACCGGTTGAAAGATACCGATGGCAGTTACCGGTTGAGAGATACCGATGGTGTTATGTGGTATGTGTTATGATGGGGGAACTCACTAAGCTTCGTGCTTACAGTTTACAATTTTGGTTTCAGGTACTTTGTTTCAAAGGAAAGGAGCCGGCTTGGTCGCAGCGCATCACACTATGTTTTTCGCACATAAGATCCTTGGGATTATACTCTGATATGGTTTCATAATATGTATATTATGATTATTCACACTTTGGTTTTATGTAATAACCTAATTAAAAATGAAATTTTTGGCCTTGAATTTTGGGACGTTGTAATGTTAGTTATTAGATCAATCACATGTGATTAATAACTAGCATACAAACGGATTTTCTATACTTTAAACTGTTTTACCAAACAAATGACTTCAAACTGCTTATCAAACTATTTTACATGTCAAACTCTTTATCAAATTCACTTTTGTATACTAAACCTTTCTTTTACAGTTTTCAAACTTATATATTGTTAAAACCATGTCTACTACATATATAGTTATTAAATAAGGTTTGAAGGACTTAGGAGAGATAACCCACTTTATTTCCTGTCCTTGTTTGGTTGTGGACTTAAAGTACTCGGTTGTTTGTCCGAGTGTCGTTGAATCCTTACTTATATATTATGTATATATGTATAGATATAAAGACTTTTATCTCAGTTCAACACATTCAGTCGTACAAACAAGTGTACTAATAAACTATAATAGGTATAGTTTAGGGTTATACTACTTACTACTTCTAGTCCAATGAAGCATACAGGAGTCAGTTCATTCATGAGTCATTACTTACTATTACGAGAACTTATACATCTATACTACTATGAGAACATATACAACTATACTATGATGAGAACTTATACAACTATACTAGGATGAGAACCTATACAACGATACTATGATGAGAAACAATACATTCATTACACAAGTACATACATTACATATACAAGTATACTATAACATAAATGCGATCCACTGTATCGGCGCATGCCTTCATCGTCATGGCCTGAGTTGTAACCATAATCTCTTGGAGGGAGAGCGTGAGTTTGTGTATAGATCTATACTACATTGACTATCCTACACCTTGCTGCTAGCTACAGTGGGACCGGCAGGTCTTCGGGTGCCAAATGTCATACCTTTTGACGACTTACATTGTCGTGTTTCATAGTCGATAGTATGGTACAATTTATCACATAATACCTTGATATAAATCCGGTTTAACGTAGTTAGTACAACAGTAGTTCCTATAATACAACACTACAATACTACATTAATTTACCCTTTACATTTATTTGGTGATTACTTCACTTAAACATTAATGTACAAACTATATTTTGATAATGATAGTTACACTTGGGAAAATTACACACTTTTACAAGAAACAAGCATACAAACAGTTGTGCCTTCATAGAAGGCTGCTTTTAGTAGAAAATATAGGATTTTCTAGGAGTTACAAACTTTTACAAACACTTACAAACATATTCATACTTTTACTACAAACGTTTACAAATTCGTACTTCAAACACTGTTTCAAACATTTTGATACAAACATAGACACTAAATACTTATGAACTCACCAGCTTTAATGTTGATAAACCCTTTCAAAATAACTTGTATAGCTTTTGAGAAGATGGAGCGCATACAAGACTCATCTTCTATTTTGATTCATGTTTTGGTGTCTTATATACTACAGAACACACTTGTATTAAAATTATATATTTAATGCAATGGATGATGTTGTTTACTTGTTTACTATTATACTGTGTTGTGATACTGTAAACGTCCTCCGCTCCAGAACGTTTCCACCGTTCTTGGTTTTGGGGTGTGACACCTCTCATCCACCGTTCTTGGATCCCAGGATGGTGGGAAGAATCTGAGATTTTGTGTGGTGTTTCTTTTCAGTATGGAGATTACGAGGCATGATGAGAGTGGATCCAGGTCAGGATCGGGAGCTGGAGAGAGAGTTCCGGGCGGATCGGTGCCGCCCGAGGTTATCGGTCAGATGAGCACGAGCGAGTTGGATGCGAGGATTCGTGAGATCCTGCGTGATGAGATTGCTGAGTTGTTCCGGGCTGAGTTGCCAGAGTTGTTTGGGTCGATTAAGACCGCCATGGTTGAGTATTTTGATGAGCGCTATGCAGCTCTCACTGAGACGGCTGCCGCCGCGGCTACAGCGGTTGTAGCAGCGGCAGGGGGAGAAGCTAGTCGGGGTTTTCAGTATCGGGACTTCGATAATACGAAGCCTCCCACATTCGATGGAGTTCAGGACCCGATTGTTGCTATGAGGTGGTTATCAGACGTGGAGGGGTGTTTCTTCACGTGTTCATGCCCTGCTGATCAGAGGGTGAGGTGTGCTCTGAACCTGTTGAGGCTCGGGGCGAAGGATTGGTGGAGATTGACCACGGGGTCATATTCGGATGCGCAGAGGGCTGCGGTTTCATGGGATCAGTTCAGAGAAATGTTCAGCACTCGTTATGTTCCGCAAGTTGAGAGGGAGAGATTGGCTCAGGACTTCCTTGAGCTGAAGCAGGGTTCAGAGTCGGTGACTGAGATCACCAGGATGTTCACTGAGAGGGCGATGTTTTGCCCAGAGTTCGCTTCGGAGCAGGCTCAGATGTCTCGATATCTGAGCATGCTCAAGAGGGACATCAGACAGTTTGTGTCTGCGCAGAGGTGCGAGACCTTGTTGGAATTGTAGGAGGCCGCTAGGCGGCGTGAGTTAGAGATTGAGTTGTAGTTGCGTGAGCTGAGGCAGGCTCCGATGCAGTCGCAGTCGACGTCGAAACGGTCCAAGACCGTTGATGTGTAGAGTGGGGGATCTGAGCAGTCACACTTGTGGGAAGTGTGGGAGGGGTCACACCGGGGTTTGTAGGTCCGGTGGTGCATGCCGCAAGTGCGGAAAGGAGGGGCACTATGCGAGGGATTGTCGGCAGTCAGCGCCAGTTCGGGATTTGAGGATTTGCTATCATTGTCATCAGGTTGGGCATTTGAGGGTCAACTGTCCACAGCTTGTTGCAGGACCGGTGCAGGCTCCAGCACCGGCCACTTTGAGGATCACAGGTGGAGGTCAGGGTGGAGCAGAGCCCCCAAGGGCTCAGGGTCGTGCTTTTCAGCTTGTAGCAGAGGAGGTCAGGGCAGTGCCGGATGCAGCTGCGAGTATGTTTCTTTCTTGATGTCTTGTTATCTTGTGATTATTGTGGTGAAATGTTTATGAGCTGGTATTTTGTTTGGTTTTCGATGTGGTATTCGTCATTTTGCGGGTTGTGGTTTTGGTTATGGGTTATTGTTTTGGGAATTCCGTTGGTTATCATTCATGAGGGTTATTAGTGGAAACCCGACATTGGGTTGCACGCCGGGTAGCATCTGCTTTTTGAGGAGTGGTTAGATGCAGACTGAGTTTCATTCGAGCAGGTTGATTAGTGTTGATGTGAGATCTCATTGAGGTTGTTTATGCTTGTGAGAAGCAGTCCGCGTGTAAGTGTTTTCTTTGTGCAAGAGTTGTTCTGGGAGGTCGGTAATGGCGACCGGTGGTCGATAGTTAGTGCCCAAGTGGGGGAGAATTGGAGAATTCTCCGGGAGATCGATGAGTAATTGTAAGTGTTTAGCTGTTGGGATTCAGCAAGTGTACTGTCAGCCCATAGTATAGACTGATAGGAGTAAGAGTCGGACATGCGGGGCGGGATTCAGACCTAGGGCATTTGATTGTGGAGGGCCTGGGAGCAGGCCGAGATTGAGTATGTATGATGGAGTTAGAGTTCGGAACCCCTAGAGGGCTAGAACGGTATGCATGGGAGGATTTCCGGGGGGGATAGCTCGGAATGTTGAATGCTAGTTGAGCGGTCCGGATAGACTGAAGACCGGAAGGCGTACAAGTCAGGCCGAAGGCTCGGAGAACGGTCCATCCAAACTAAAGGCACTGAGAGCGGTCCAGATTAGCTGAAGGTTCTGAGAGTGGTCCAGATGGACTGAAGGCCTGGTGAGGCGGTCCAGTCATGCTGAAGACTCTGCAGGTATTGTTGGATCAGTTTGAGGATATGGGTTGTGTATGTTGCAGTGTGATTGCATTAGAAGGTCTGGCCCCGGGTAGTGATCTTGATTAGTCGAGATAGTGTAGGGGCTTGAGATTCCCTGCGATGAGAGTCAGAGGATGTGTGTTGGATGGATAGCGGATACGCTAAAAGGGTGGTGTAGTGTTGGGAAAGCATCATGGCACTTGTTGGAGTGGCAATATGGCCAAGTGGATTCCTTGGAAAAGGAAGTGAGAGAGGTGTGTAACTCCGAGAGGGAGTGCAAGTTCACGGAAGTGAAAGCGGCAGAGCAGAGTTTTAATTAGAGTAATTCGAGTATGGTTTTTGGAGCAGCGTGTTTGCGGCAGTGGAATAGAAGCTCATCCAGTTTGGGATGTCTGTTGAGGTTGCGGAGGAATTCCGCAGATGTAGAGCCAAGAGACTCGGAAGGGATGCAGGGAGAGAGTCTTGGGCTCTCAGTGTGATTCTGATCAGGGTATTGGATATGTAATAGTGGTTCATCCTGGGGGATGTTGGAGGATATCATCAGTGTATCAGGTTTTCCCAACCTGAGGGTGCTGGAGAAAGTTCAGCATGTGTATGTGATTGCAAGAGGAGAACTCGTGGGAGTTGCTCTAAGATTGAGAATGGGTCTTTCCGTCGTCACGGAATGGATAGAGTGGGATTCGGATCGGGGATCCGATGGTTCATGGCTTTCTAGCCCTTATGGGTCGAGTGATTGTTGGGATTTGGGGCAGTGATGCTTCATGGGTAATTCTCGGTTGTTGAGTGTGATTATCAGAGGGTACAGCCGGTGCCCGGCTGTACCCGGTGGTCAGGACACGGTAAGGAAAGAGAAAGTGTGTTTGAGTTTCGATGGGTATGCCTTGAGGGACTTGGCCCGGTTAAGGCCATGTGGCGCGTTGTGGGAGTATCGTTGGGATTGAATTGCAGTAAGCTTCGAGGACGAAGCCTAATTTAAGTGGGGGAGAATTGTAACATCCCGAAATATCAAGAGTAGAGTGGAAGGGCTAAAAGAGTAAATTGGGAAAGAGTGACTCGGCGAGTCCATGGATGGACTCGGCGAGTAGAGTCGCGATTTGGTCGCGTGTTAAGTAGCCGACTCGGCGAGTCAATGAGGTGGACTCGGCGAGTAGGTGCTGAGTGGAGAAACCCCTAATTCTTGGGTTGAGCCCTATATAAAGTACATTATGTTTTCCTCCCAGCCTCTTTATCACCCCTTGAGTCCCAGAAACCCTAAAATCATGGAGAAGCACCATTGTTGAGCAAATTAGAGCTTGGAGAGGTGGTTATTGAAGAGATCTTAGAGAAGGAGAGGCTTGGAGCAAGGGGCTTTGCTTGGATTCAAGTTTCATTGCAGTTGGGGCGTTCTTTTGAGGTAATATCTCGTCTTTGAGCTGCTATTTCCTTGATGCATCATTTTGGGGGTATTAGAGATTATATTTGGGAGTGTTTGAGTTTAGAGGTTAGATCTAAGGTTGCTACCTCAGATCTGGAAAGGAGAAGAGTTGGAATGCATGAAAGTCCCTATGTTGAGTGTTGGATGAAGCTATCATGTCCCAAACCTTAGCCCTAATGTGCAAAATGCATAGATCTCTTTGGATTCACGTAAAGTTTGCCACTTTACGTGATGGATGAGTTGTAGGAGGCTAGATCTATGTTTTGGAGCAATTGCATGGCCTGGAATGCTTCTGAATGGTTTCAGACCGGTGGTACTCGGCGAGTCACATGGGTGTACTCGACGAGTTGCTTGAAGATGAGCTGGAACTCGACGAGTTGGAAGAACAACTCGGCGAGTTGGATGAAGATGGCCTGGAACTCGGCGAGTTGTATGAACAACTTGGCGAGTAGGTTGAAGATAGCCTTAGACTCGGCGAGTCTGTTCTTGGGCTCGGCGAGTCTTGTCGAAGAGTCCCTATATTTTTCTGGTCGAGTCGAGAATCGGGGAGTCAAGGGATGACTCGGTGAGTTGTGTGCGAGTGGACTCAGAGTTGTTGAACTCGACGAGTCTTGGGGTGACTCGGCGAGTTAGGTCGCGGATTGAGGGAAGTTCTGAGTATGGGGACTCGGCGAGTCATCGGGTTGACTCGGCGAGTAGAGTCAGTCAGGGGTTGACTTTGACCTTGTCTTTGACCAAGGGTTGGCCTGTGGTTTCCAGGGGCATTTTGGTAATTGTTGATTATTGTTTTGAGTTCAGTGAATTGGTGGTTGTCCAGTGGTGGAGATCGTATCAGTGATCGGAGTAGCTTGGGTTATCTGTTCAGTCGGCAGTTTCGAGGTGAGTTATCCTCACTATATCAACAGGGTCTAAGGCACCAAGGCCGGCCCTTATCGGATTGAGATCCGGGTAGTTGTTGTTACGTTGTTGCTATGATTTGTTGCATCCTGAGAGCTAGGATGGTATATGTTAGAGACCTGATTGAGATCGGTATCCTGAGAGATAGGGAGATGCTATGCTAGTGACCTGTTAGGTCGGTATCCTGGTTAGGATGATGATATGCTATGTGATCTGTTTGATATGCTTGTTGACTGTGAATTGTTATATGATTGTATGTATATGTGCACATGGTTGTTTGGACTGGAGTTGGGTTGAGGTGGGTCCTGCTGTGTGCTGTAGGCCAAGATACCCAGGGCGGACCGGTTGTCCCGAAGGCCCAGCGAGCGGTCCGGATAGGCTGTAGGCCCCGAAAGGGCGGACCAGACGTGCCGAAGGCTCGGAGAGTGGACCTGATAGACTGAAGGCCCGGTGCGGGCGGACCAGTCATACTGTAGACTCAGAGAGTGGACCAGGTGGATTGAAGGCCCGGGAGCGGGCGGACCAATCATACTGTAGACTCGATGTATGTGGATAGACTCAGAGGGTGGACCAGGTGGACTGTAGGCTGGTGCGGCGGACCAGTCCCACAGTAGACCCGAAGTGCATGGCTGTTCTGTGATCGGATACGTTATGGCATGTTATGCGTGTATGGTATTTGTGGTTGGCATTTTGGGGATATCTCACTAAGCTTTCGGGCTTACAGTTGTGGTTTCATGTTTTTCAGGTTCTTCAGGAGACTGTGGCAAGGCGAAGGCGTGATCGTACCGCTCCTCATGATTTCATAGTATTGTGATTCTGGGAACACGTTAAATGTTTTGTATTGAAAACCTTTTTGTAAAGATTTAATGGAATTGAGATGTTTTTGAAAAATTTGAAATTGGTTGTATCTTTCGGTTGTTACATTAGGAAATGACAGAAACCCCTGAAGGCTGAATTAGAAGCAAAAACCAAAGACTTTAGGAAGCTTCAGGAAGAGTATAGCAACAAGTGTGAAAATTATGATTATATTAAGAGAAAACTTGCTGTTGTAACTGAAGAACTTGACGCTTTAAAAATTAAGTGTGGAAAAACAGATTTCAGTTTCAAAAATTATACTGCGTCAAGTCAGACAGTCGAGTCCTTATATGAAACCCAATTAAAATTCAAAGAAAATCAAAACAAGGGTATAGGGTATGATAGTGTACCTCCTCCTTATAATCATAACTACACATCCATCCCTATGACACAGGATGAAACTGACAGGGAGCCACATCTTCAATATGGCAAATGAGCTGGATTTGTGTCAGGAGGAGTTATTAATATTGAAGATACTAATGTTGTTACTTCTTGTGCAGGCAAAGTAACAGAGGATGAGAACAAGGAGAGCTCTTCTGAACAAACAAACGACCCCTTGAACTCTAAATCTGTTGCTTCTAATCAACATGCCGTTGGTAAATACAGGCCACCATTTCAAGCTAAACAGAGTGCCTGTTGCAAATGTGCGTGTGGGAAAAATAAGAGACAAGGCAAGGATACGCCACCAGGGACAGGAAGAAACAACTTCACAATAGGCCTGTCAAAAAAACCCGAAACCCGTTCTACCCACCCGACCCGTTTCGCATTTGGGTAGAATGGGTCGGGTAGAACGGGTAACGGGTATGAACATTCGGGTAATAGGTTAACCCGATAATAATATAGGTCGGGTTTTAGGTATGAATATTTATTTTCGGGTATACCCGAATACCCGCATTCATTTTTTAAATAATATCAAATATACAATGCAGTCACGTACGCACACTTCAAATAAAACAAAACCATTTGTTTCCTACTTATGAACGATGACTCGATAGTCGACGCAAACTTGCAAAGGGAATACGACGCTAAAGCTGAAGTCCTGAACCGTCATCACAATTCTCAGTTTCTCACTATCGCACAAAATGGAATTAAAAAAGTACATAACATATTATAATGATTTGTATTGTTATTATATATGTACTTGTTAATTGTATGGAGTATTTTCCTACCCGATTCATTATTAAACCAACCAACATGTAAAAATAAATAAATAAATAAATAAATAAATAAATTATCAATAATTACCCGACCCGACCTCAAACCCGAATACCCAAAACCCGAAAACCCGAATTACAATATAGGTCGGGTATCGGGTATTATTTTCTTAAGGAAATACCCGTTTTACCCGACCCGTTCTACCCAAAACCCGAAAATTTTACCCGTTCGACACCCCTACTTCACAGTGAAGAAAAAGACATGTTTTCAGTGTGGAACACCTGGTCACATTGCCCAAAATTGTCCAAATCGCGCATACGTTCCTTACTATGCACAAGGCTGGCAGAACGCGCCAAGAGGGAGATACTCCAAAAGAAACCCCTCAAGGTCACGTTCAGACCATGATGATTGGAACGCGCAGAAGGCCAAGAATCAAACCCACAAGGCCAAGAATCAAAATCCCAAGGGCAAGAAGGGAATGTCGGCCAAGAAGTCCAATCCAGGAGATGCTCCCGTGAAGCCAAAATCAAAGCCATCTCAACGGCCGACATCAAGTTCAAAAGCAAGTACCGAGCCACCCATCAGATCGAAAAAGAAATGGGTTAAACCCAACTACAAATGGGTTCCAAAGACTCACTCTCCCAAATCAACTAACGACTCCAATATTTCTACATCTTCTGTTTGTGATAAACAGGATATGTCATGGGAGAATGTACCGTGCAAGGATGACAAAGGTCGACCCGATTACAAAATGGACTGGGTTCCAAAGACCAACTGATCCCGCTCTGTGTCGGAGCAGCTATGGAGGCATATCATCAGACTTCGGTTTGTTGGTAGTAGCTGTTCCAAGCACATGATAGGAGGCATCTCTCAACTATACAACACTCAGAATTTTGTTTGAGAGTATGTGTCCTTTGCAGGAAAGGAAGAAAGGAAGAGATCACAAACAGGATTAGTGATTAATGACATGAAGAATTTACGGATCTGTTCTGAGATTATGCGTGTTGTTCTCAGACCTTCTGGATGCAAATTCAATCGCTGACTTATGGTTTGCGTTTTCTTCTCTATACTCCTGATTTTATCTTATTCTGATTCGCTTCAAAGACAAATTTTTGTTTTAGGATAGTTTAAATTTGCGCATTTACTTTCGTTTCTCTCCTATGCCCAAATTTAGGGGGAGAAATAAAAACAAAACAAAAATTAGAAAAGTTTCAAAAATCCAAAAACATTAGAAAATCAAAAAATCAAAAAAATATGTTGGTTATGGAATGTGTTTGTAGAAGATGTTTTAGGAAGTGATATTATCAAGTGATAACAGGCAACCTGAGTCTGCGTAACGTACCCAAAGTTGAAGGGTCTATGCTCTGGTTTGATGCGTCGGTAGGCACGAAAGATTCTAAATGGACTTGACTAGGCAGAGTTGAACTTAGGAAATTTATAGACTTGACAAATTTTGACCTAGTTAGATCCGTTCAGCCTGACAATACGACGCTCGGATAGGTTGAGCAGGGAGATATATATGGGAATCTACTCGTCACATTAAATGAACCCGTATTTGGAACCGTGGTTTAACTTTTCCTCGATGTGCGGATTCTGTCCTTAATTCCGGTTGGATGGGGTGACTGGTAAATTCCGATAAATTAGGTTTGTAGAATATCATTTTCTTTATTTCCGTCTGTTAGTCATATGTTGTCTCCTTTGCGTAACTTCCAATCCGACCTGGTACACAACATATGCAACTTTATTTCTCTGCATGTTATATATGTGAAATACCTCTTATCTGTTAGCCATATGTTGTCTCCTTTGCGTGACTTCTAATCCGACCTGGTACACAGCATATGCAACCTTCTACTTCTCAACCCCTCTGAAGTAATAAGTAATAGAATTCTGAATCTATCCTCTCTCTGAGTGGTTGTCTGCTCACCCGGTGTAAGGAGTACTCTGGAAGTTCTTGATGGCTGGGGCATATCAGGAAGCGGGAAACACGTTCTAGTACACTTAAAATTGAACACATACAGATTGTCTATAGATCTCGCTGCTCAATTTAGGTAGACAACAATATCCCTGGTCGTCGTCAGCTGAATGGTCCTTAAGATATAGTATTTAGGAACTTAGGATCAAATATAATATCTAAGAACTTAAGTTCACCTGTCTTGTAACAAATAGTATGTCCTAAATTTGTCACAATTTTCGTGTTTAAGTGGACAACAATACCGACAATCGACCAGACAAAGACGTGAAGATAGAAGGTACCGACAAGTGGACAAAGGCTGTCTAAAAACTTTGATCCCAAATCACTCTTAAAGTTAGATATAATTTTTATTTTTGTTAAATTTGTCATAGTTTCTTCTAATTTAAATATTAGGGGAGAATTAAAAATTAAAAATAATGAAAATAAAAAAAAATCAAAGAAAAATCAAAAAATTAAAAATCCAAAAATAGTGTTATTTCTGTTTTATTTCTTGTTCAGAAAAAATTAAAAATCCAAAAATAGTGTTATCTCTGTTTTATTTCTTGTTCAGAAAAATCAAAAAATCAAAAAATCCAAAAATATTTTTGTTTCTGTTTTTAATTTGTATGCTAAGTTTTCTTTTAGTTTTGTTTTGTCTTGAAAAGTGATTTCAGATATAGATAAGACTCATGGAGTTTGTGTTGAAGATTTCTGAGCCAAATATTCGTCCGTGAGCATCGAAGAATTCGCATTCGAAGGAGCAAGAAATGAAGATTATTCTTTCGACATTCAATCTTTCAACCCCAGAAGCAAGGTGAAGCTGAAATTGAAGAATATGTGACGGATTGCATTGAAGCCTCCTCAATCAGTTTGCTGCTATCTTAAACCTGCTGAAGTGATCCAGAAGATTTGTTCTCTCTGATGTTCTCTCTGAAGATTCTCAAGCTGAAAGCGCTATCTTTCAAGAATCAGTACATCAAGCCTCCTCACCCAACGTGCGTTCAATGCCAAATTTTGAAGAAATGCCCAACTGCTCAAGATGAAGTCATTCATTGAAGATAAATGTTGAAGCCAAGATCTCGATGAAGATTAACAAGATAAGCCAGCTACTTTTTAGGGGGGGCTTGTTGGGTCATTTAAGAAAAGAAAAGAAAGCTATAAACCAAGGGGGAGATTGTTGGGTCAATATTATCGTTTATACTTTGCTTTTCTAGGAAATTGTATTTTTATGTAATATCTTATGTGTTTACGGTCAAGTTTACGGCCAAGGAGGTGTTTACGGCCGTAAACAGGTTTACGGCCGTAAACCCTGTTTACGGCCCATGTCCACCGACCCATATTCTTGTGTATATATATAGGGGTGAGGGGTGTGAGAAAAAGATGGATGAACCCTAGAGATTATACGACCACGAGAGAAAAAGAGAGAGCATATTGTGTGAGAGAATCTATTGTAAGGAATTTCATTCATATCATCAATACAATCAAGATTCCTAATATTCTTCTTCTCCTTCTCTTCTTATTGTGATCTGGCATCATCCGTTTGATTGGGATTCCGCACCATCAAACGGATCTAATTGATACACAGGCGTATTTGGGGATTTACAGAGTACGCAGGGTGTATATCTTCAGTACGCTGGGCGTACTCCCCAGAATGGTGTTTTGGGCTTTTGAGGTTTGGGCCATTGTTGGGTTTTCATAGTTTGGGTCTTGTTGGGCCATTAGATCCATTTTGGACTTCTGGTTGGTACCTTTTACGCTCCTTTGGATGTTAGGCTCATAAAGGGGTTTTGGGGGCCCAATTTGGGAAATTGGACAATAATTAGGCCTTGGATGTTTATATAGAAGTTAGTCCTTTTGGATTATTAGTTTGGGCTTGGGCCTTGGGCAAAGCATAGGGAAGGGTAAAAAATGTCTTTTACCCTAGATTGGACTCTTAAGGTAAGTCGTGACCCAATTATTAATTTGATGTTGTGGGCAATTGATAGCGTGTGATTGTTAGCAGGTCTGTAGTCAGAGGGTATTCGTGGGTCTCCGCTAATCAAGGTGATTCTTGTCACTATATCCATGGGTCGAAGGCACCAATGCCGGCCCATTACGTGTTATGTTGAATGCTAGTTGTCTCTGTGATACTTGCATGGAAGACCATGGGGGAGCCCATGACATATTAGGTAAAGACCATGGGGGCCCATGGCATTTGGATATCAGACCATGGGGGAGCCCATGACATTTGTAACGACCCAAAAATAAAGGGTGACGGGTTCATACCCGATTATGCACATATTCCCCCATAGTTACATTTCCAACCCCCAACCCAATTCTCTTCAAAACAAGTCCTTAATTTACAATCTAAACCCTCCCTTCTGAAAATCATTACTCAACAAGTCCGAATACTTACCATATGGTCCCTCCATGACCAATTATTTTCAACTTAGGCACATAATTTATCCTTTTTGCCCCATCCATCCAAGATCCTTTCAAATTATATCCGATATTTATTCTTTAACCCCCGAAACTAACATTTCGATAATTATTATTATTTGATTTTGGACTATAATAATATAATATAATAATAAAATTACTTCTCGTGGTTCCGGTTTTATCATTAATTATTCAATTTTAAACTGGATGTTACAACATTCCAAGTAAAGACCATGGGGGAGCCCATGACAACTATATGTATGTTGCATGATATTCCATGGTTGTATGTTATGTGGTTTTTTGGGAAAATCACTAAGCTTTGTGCTTATGGTTTTCAGTTCATGTTTCAAGTACTCCGGTTTTCAAATCGAAGGGCTCGGGATGATTGCAGAACACACACCACATTTTCCGTATTTTGTGAATTACTCTGATTTGTTGATGTTTTGTTAAAACTTAGTTACCCTGTTTTTATGGGAATATATGTATTAACGATTTATTTATCTAAAAACAAAAAATTTTATGTCATGATTTTGGGGACGTTACATACAAGAACGAAGTTGATATCATAACTTAAGTAGTAAACACAACTGCAATGGTGGCAACCATAGAAATCGGCCAAAAAGTCCATTGAGAATGGAATCGTAAAAGATTCTAGCGGCGAAATCAAGGTGTTTTAAGATACACAGTTTGACCCATGTAAGCTAACAGAAGACATGGAAACACCACAAACGAGAAAATAATATGTATGGATGGAACAGTGAAATGCCCTAAATCGGCAAATGTAACAATTGGTAAAAATAGGTCAAAGTTCGTAGGTCAAACAACCACGAACACTACTGAAAAAGGACCTATTATGTAGTATTCCTTGTTATTGAGTGCAATTGAATTCATTATACTTAAAATTGCATATGGAATACCTTTATTTTTTTTCAAAGTTCACAGTCGTTGACAATCGAAAAACAATTCACAAAATAAGTATTTGTTAATGCCCTAAAAATAAAATTTCCGCATTAAGTATACTTTAGAGCTATAGACAAGTAATTTGAATAAATTATGTTCACCCGACTCCATGTATAGAAAGAACGTCTAAAACGGAGATCGTATGAGAAAGTTACGCCCCTTTCAAGTTATAAAAACAATATTTATCTGATTTTCCTGAAACAAACTTTGCATTGCTTCGTTTGGAATAGCTACGAACTTTGTAATTTGTTTTTGAGCATGTTTTTGAACTCAGACTATAATCTATTATTTGATTTCATTTTTATGACATTTTTAATCCTGAGCAAAATCAAATTCATAAAATTTGTCGGATCATAACGAATTAATCGCGAAACTTTAAACGACATCTTCCGGAGTTTCGTATATCATGATTGAATTCTATTTGCATTTCTGGAATCATCACGACTTAGACAATCAACAGACACTTTCAGAACAATTTTACAAAGTCGGGATTAATGACATACGAATTGAGGCTTGAGGGGAGTGAAAAACCCATGCATGACATCATGCATGGTACAAGCAAGTACCATGCACATGTATGTAGCCTAAAAAGGTCTTCGAAAAAGTCAATTGAAGCTTCCAAAAAAGAAACAATGCTCCAAATAGAAGCAAGAGGGTACACACTCTTTCTCTCACTATATATAACTTCTCATATATATATATATATATATATATATATATATATATCATGATGGAAGAAGCCTCCACCAGAGATTGTTTTTCAGTATCAGGAAGACAGTAATAGAGTTCCTCACATTTTCTCATGTGAATCTTTCCATGAACACGTAACACTCGTCATTGTCCATGCTTGCGAAATCAATGTTCACCAACCTCGAATTAATATCGTCGGTGGATCGTATGGGATACTTGGAAAAGATACTTTAGAAGTACACATCCACAACGAGGTAGACAACAATAGTTGAAGAAAGAAAATAGAGGAAGGAATTAGATACAATTGAGTCGAACGAAAAATGATGAATAAAGTATTGTCAATATAGTTTCATTAAAAATCCTAACAAAGAAACACTCAACAATTAGAGTAAATTACACGAATCGTCCCTGGGATAAGTGCCAAATTGCACGTTCAGTCCATATTTTTAAAAATTAACTCAGACCGTCCCTCAGGCATTTGAATACTACCCGCCCAGTCACTATTGTCGTTAAACATTAGATTTCTCCGTTTGGGTGCCCCACGTGCCCTGCACGCAGCGGTATTTTTGTTATTTCATGTCTTGTACCCCTATTAGAGCCGTTGCCCCTCCCCTGCTTTCATTTATCTTCGTCACCCTTTTTCCCCATTACTTCTTCCCCCTTTCGTTCTTCGATTTCCCTTCTCCAACCAACAAAAATGGCAATTAGATGCAATTGTGGAGCTGAAGCCGTGATTCGTACCTCATGGAGCAAGAACAACTCAAGAAAACGTTACTATGCTTGTTCTAACCCGGTTAATTTTGATTTCTTGATAAATCTAACCTAATCTCCTAATTTCTCTTATTTTCTGTAAATTTTAACATTGCTAAATTTTTCTACATGGTCTTTTGCAGGCTCGTGGTTGCAAGTTCATTGGTTGGGTGGTGGAGGATCATGAATGTGCTTGTATGAACATAAGGATGAAGCTTGAACAACAAAATCTGAAACTGAAGTTGTATTGTAACGCCCGTGTTTCTGGGCTTGCCATTTTTAGCAATTTAATAGTCTAGGTTAACCTTTGTAACCCCAATTTGAAATAATAAAAATGTATTATTTGTGAATTTGTGAATTATGTGAGTTATGTGTTTATTTGCTTAATTATGTGATATAATTAAATTAAGAATAAAATAAGCGTCAAAATTAAAGTGTGAGATAAGCCTGATATCTTTGCATAAAGTTGTAGTAGCCGAAACGAGGTTTCCGAATATATATAGAATGCCCAAATCTGACTTCGTATGAGGAAGTTATGATTTTCTAAAGTTTCGACTGGGCAGTATGCAGCCCGAATACTCGATTTGAGATCGAGCGGTTTTTAGCCGAAACAATCTAAATGAGAATCGAAGATCTCGTTGTTAGTAGCGAAACGATGAAAAGATAGGCGAGAACGGACGTCAGACGAAGAAGTTATGATTTTATAACGAAGTTTTCCTATCCGGGCCTTCTAAAAATAAATAATAAAAATAAAGTCAAAATTACCCGACGGATTCTAAATGAAAGTTGTAGAGTATGGTCTGACCTTTGCGTGGATATAAAGAACGTCGAAAACGGAGCTCGTATGCGAAAGTTACGCAATTTAGAAGTTCGACGAGTCAATTACGCCCAGCGTACTCAGTCGGATGCAATTTGTCTGACCAATACTCGAGTGCCACAGATCGACGAATGCAGTGACGTCAAAGTACGCCCCGCATAACCAAGTTACGCCCCGTGTAATTTGAGATTACGCCCCGCGTAATCCCAGACCCAGCAGCCTATAAATAGAACTCGAGATCAGCCATTTCCTTGCGATTTTTCTTACTTTCTCTCTAAGTTTTTGCCTTGATTTGCGTTCCAATCATATCCCGAAGCCCCGGTATTATTCTCGAGCCCCGAAGCAAGATCCGAAGCCCCGAGGATCCCGAAGAGCGTTATTCCCGAGCCGAAGCCCTGCCCGCGAGGAGCCCGGTTTTTGTGAAGATCTTCCAGATCTACGGAGAAACACTACTTCTGCAAGCCATAGTGCTGCCCGATCGTCTTCCGATCAAGTGAGTGTATAGTCCCTTTTCAATACACGATATTATACAAGTAATTGTTGAATGTATTTGAGAATA
Source organism: Lactuca serriola (assembly GCF_051521515.1). Classification (NCBI taxonomy): domain Eukaryota; kingdom Viridiplantae; phylum Streptophyta; class Magnoliopsida; order Asterales; family Asteraceae; genus Lactuca; species Lactuca serriola. Next base: position 202,349,105 of record NC_136414.1, on the reverse strand, counting down.
CGGGAAGTATTCTATATAAAATATGTGCTATGTGTATATATTTTGCAGTTATATGTGTGAATGTATATTCATTCTCTTCTATCTCATAGATCTGATATATTCTCTATGAAATACGTGTTATGTGTGTATGCCTCATCTGTTATGTGGAATATGTATCGATTAAAGCATGCTATACAGGTTTTTAAACAATGTATAAAAATGTATATTTTTATCTACTAATATGTTGGGTAGAACATGGGTAGATAATTGGTGTGAAATAAACAGATGAGAGGCCTCGGTGTTATTGGTGTTATTCTAGTCATTCAACAGAGTATGGATGACGACCACAGACTATTATAGACTGTCCTGTGGAACACTAGCAGGCTCATTACCTGTAGGTGTTGTGAACGACGTGTTCACCGGTGTACTCTATCCCCCACATGGTTGCCTTTAGGGCACTTATTGTTGAGGAAGCCCCTCTGCAGTAATGTCCGTCCCGATGAAAATCCTGAATTAGGTTCCTTATAATAGAAGTTATTTTAGGGACGTAAAGTGAGGATAACGGGAATGGGTAATCGGGTTTTATTGTGGATTGGTGAAATTAAATATGATTATTTATTGTGGGTTGAAAACCCTATATGCTCACCATGCTCCCAAGCCTGACCCACTCAGTTTATTTGTATTACAGGAAGTGGCGCAAAAGCTTAAGATGAGCGAATCATCAAGTTGTTTTGTTTACAAGTCTGTATATGTATATATTTGTTGAATGACTTGTAATGTTATCGTTTATGCTTTATGATCTGTATCGGAACATGACTTCCCGACTTTTGATTATGAAATGAAATCATATTTCTATATGAAATGTTTTGATAAATATCTATTTTATCATGTTTTGTTTTTGGGAACAAATTCCGCATCTCTTTTAAAATTAAAAAGGATTTACTCTGAAAATGTTTAAAAAGCATAAATGAAATCGGTCTTTTCTGGCCGAGATTTTGGGGATGTCACATGTATCTAGCTATTAGTTGGTTCCTGTTTGTGTCAATTCTAGTGTACAAAGTATAGGATAAGCTGTTAGACCAAAGTTGGATGTATCAGTTTAAATGTTAATGAAAATTGGGTGTTTTTTTTGGATGTATCAGTTTAAATGTTAATGAAAATTGAGTGATTTTTTAGTAATTGCCAAACATGTATTCAGACCAAATTTGGATGTATCAGTTTGCATGTATTCAGACTAAAGTTGGTAATTGCCAAACATGTATTCAGACCAAAGTATTCTTACCAAAACAACAATTTATGTCATATCATTAAGTCATCAAACCATTACAAACATGCATCCATACATTAACAACCTAATTAATCATTAAGTCATTCAAACCATTACAAACATTAAGTCATCAAACCATTACAACTATCAAAGTTAAAGAAGTAGCACAACATTAGTTCAAACTGAAATTACAGACCCAAAATACATGAAATAACATTGTTTCAAGTACATCAAAAGCATTAGCATTCAAAAGACAAGAAAGTAATACACAAACACTAAACCATCAGACTTTTCCCCTTGTTCACAACACCTGAGTTCTATCCCACACAAGCATTTTGTCCCACATCACTACCACTGGCCTGTGATCCTCCCACTGCCTGCCCCTTTCAGCTCCTTCCATTATGCCCAATATTTCCACACTTTGAACATCTAACTGTTCTGGTCCCGGTAGCACTATCATCTTCAGTAGCACTATCCTCACTATCAGTTGAATCTCCACTACCCTCACTATCACTAGATCCACCTAGGGCTTCACTAAAGGTTTCCATAATAGGGGGTTCCATGTTTGGTTCTCTCACAGATTCAACTTCAATAGGGAATTCCATTCTAGGGGGTGAACTATGTGCAACATCAATATGACTAGGGGATTCCATGTTAGGTTCCATTGTAGGGGTTTGCATTCTTGGTTCTAAAACAGGGGGTTCAATTGTGGTTGTGTCGATCCATTCAAGACACAACCTTCTAGAACAAGAAGAGGGTTCAACAATCTCTTCAATATGAGTTTTTGAAGGGTTAGGAGACATAGCATATGTATGCAAGTTGGTACGCCAAAATTCTATATACACATCTAAAAGCTTGTGTGAAGCAACGTAGGACCTTAAGTGGTTGACATCTTGATCACTACCCAACACAAACAACCCAAAATCTAAATCCCCTAACGGTCGTTTAAAATGATAATACATAACCTTACCTTCTTCAACGCAACCCAACTCTTCCATCATATCATCAATGTCGTGAACAGAGAACAAATCACCGTCGATCAAGTCCACAAATTTTTGTTGTCCCTTGATGTATTTTCTCCCAGGAAATTTGGTAAACTCTACTCCATAGTGCAACCGTATACTAAAAACAGTTGGATTCCCACCTTCACAAGAAAAAAAAACAACAATATTTTCAAAATCAGAGACAAAGTGATCAAGAACAGAGCATAAAATAGTTGGCTTTCCTTACCGTAACTTGCTACCAAATCGATTTCATCCATCTGTGGTCGTATTCGCCACCCACTCATCTTCACTCTTGACGGAAAACTAGGGTTTTTGTGAGACGAGAAAGGTTTTGATCGAGGATTGGGTATGCAACGTTTGGGTGAACTGGATATGGCGCCATACACAGTTGATGATATACACGCGGCATGAAATGACAAAAATACCCCTGCGTGCAGAGCACGTGGGGTACCCAAATGGAGAAATCTAACGTTTAACGACAATAGGGATGAGCGGGTAGTATTCAAATGTCTGAGGGACGCTCCGAGTTAATTTTTAAAAATAGAGACTGAACGTGCAATTTGACACTTGTCCCAAGAACGATTCGTGTAATTTACTCCAACAATTACAACAATAACCCGCTCACTACTTAAATGAGCTGGCAAAAAGATAACCGGCTTGCCCTTTCATTTCTTCGAAAAAGATCAAATAGACCCAATAAAAATAAATTTATTCCCTCCTAAAACAAATAAATAAGTGAAGGGGACTAAATGAACAATTCGAAATACAATAACCGACATGAAACGATGAAATCAAATTCGACAGCGTCTAGCCATCTACCTTTATGATACGACGTTGTTTTGGCAAGCACTAGATAGCGATTGCCGATAGGTAGGCACCTCTCTCGTCTCTTCGCTTTCGAGAGAAATCTCTCGCCATTTTTTCTGCCCGAGTATTGCTTTCATTGCATGCCTACTGAATTTAGGTTTCGTTTTGATTTGATTATCTGAATTGACGAAGGTATGTTGATTTCCATTGTTATTTGGCGTGATTAATGGTTGCCTCTCCTGTTGTTGAAATTGATCGTACTGTTTTTTTTTTTTTTTTTTTTTTTTTTTTTTTTTTTTTTTGTTTTTTTTGTTAAACGCATGTTCTTGAGACGATATGCATATATATCCGCATTTTGTTTTAGTAATTATGAATGTTAATGTTTGAATTAGGGTTTTTTCTGATCAGCGCTTGCTCTGATAATCCGCTTGCTTTTGTATGAGTTCGCTGTTGTTTAGAAGTTTAATATTTCTTTTACTTTGTAGTGTAGTCTGGGAAGGAGGTTTTGAATATGCAATTGGTTTTTCGTTGATTCTTTTGATTTAAAATCATGACATATTTGGTTTATTGTTTTCCCAATACTAGTTTAGCACTAACTTTCCATAGGAACTGCATATTCTGCATAGAGATTCATCAACTCTGAAATCAAAATCAGGGAATGGATTCTTCAAAATGCCAGATCATGACATATCTGATTTATTATTGACATGTGATGTGTCTAATCTGTAAGATGACTGTTGTAGCTTGTAGGTTATACCTTTTTTGAAGTGTGAAACTTTTTTGTTTTAGTAACTTTTATGGCCATGGTTGTTTTCTTGATAGATCATGTCAAATGACCTGGATAATGATGGTGAATACATGGGTGATGAACATGAAGCAGAAGATGTAGAAAACAATATTTGTGATGAGTTACATGGTAGAGATACAGATGGTTCAGACTCGGAAATTGATGAACATGATCATATGGTTCGTGTTATGACCTTCAATGGAAACATAAATTTTTTAAAATGTTAATCAAGTGATTAATAATGCAGAATTATAAGTTGGGAGATACATATGCTGCTCAGGTAAGAAAAGGGAAGGACATTCAAGGTATTCCATGGGAGAGGCTCAGTATTACTAGGGAACAATATAGACAAACTAGGCTAGAACAATACAAGAATTACGAAAATGTCCCTCTATCTGGACAGAGTTCACAGAAGGTACTAATTAATATTTAATTATTCTTCTATGTACATTCATCATCATACTGAATGTTTGGCGATTTTTTTTTTTTTTTTGGGAAACAGCAATGCAAAGATACAAACAAAGGAGGCTCCTTTTATGAATTTAGATCCAATTCAAGATCCGTGAAGTCAACAATTCTTCATTTTCAGGCATGCTGACAAGTCCATTTTGATCTTGAATTATCTGCCTAACTCCTAAGTATATTATTTTTTGGGTTTAATTAATTACATTATGATATGTTTTTTTTTGGGGGGGATTTAGTTGAGGAACCTGGTATGGGCTACATCAAAGCATGATGTGTACTATATGTCCCATTTCTCTGTCCTTCGTTGGTCTTCCTTAACTTGTAAGAAATCATCAGTCCTTAATTTAGCAGGACACGTGGCACCACGTGAGGTGCGTGCTTTTTGTTCCCTTTTAGTTAATTAATTAATTTCTTCTTTTACATTATATTTTATGTTAGGGTAATTAATTAAGTAATTATAATATTACAGAAACACCCTGGAAGTCTTCTGGAGGGATTTACTGAAACTCAAGTTAGTACACTTGCAGTAAAAGATAATTTATTAATTGCTGGTGGATTCCAGGGAGAGCTTATATGCAAGGCAAGTATTATATTATACAATTTTATTTATTTTTGTGTAACATTTTGCTCTGTGAAGATATATATATATATATATATATATATATATATATATATATATATATATATATATATATATATTGATTTACGGGTGCAGTATTTGGATCAACCTGGAGTTTGCTACTGTTCGAGGACAAGTTATGATGATAATGCCATCACTAATGCTGTAGACATTTATACCACTCCTAGGTTGGCTTGATATCAATTTTGTTTATTTAACAAATTTAAAAAATAATAATAAAAATTCGCGTGAGTTTATCTATCTTTTGATTGTTTTGCAGTGGTGCAGTTCATTTTGCAGCCTCGAATAATGATTGTGGGGTCCGGGATTTTGATATGGAAAAGTTTGAGATGTCTAAGCACTTCCAGTTTCCTTGGCCTGTGAATGTATACACTCTCTTTTCCTCCCTTTGTTTTGTACCTTTTTCTATCTACTACTATTAGGAAAGGAATCGGAATCGTTCATTCCACTGGAATTTGATTCCGTTGGTTTTGTTGGTATAAAAAATTATTTCTATTCCAAACAATATCATTGACCATAATTATACATTCCATTCCATCTAACCAAATAGTGGATAGAAACTTTTGATTCCAATGTGATAAACTTGAAACTTGATTTATGCATGCAGCATACATCAGTCAGCCCTGATGGCAAGCTTTTTGTAATCGTGGGAGACAATCCTGAAGGAATTTTGTTCGATTCCACCTCCGGAAAGGCAAGTTTTTTACTTTTCAACATATTCTTACATCTTTTTTTTTTTTTTTTCCATTAGAGTAAATTACACTTTGGTCCTTTAAGTATATCTGATTTTTGGAATAGGGACCAAAATTGCAAGAGAAGACTTGTTGGAACCAAAACTTTGAAAAAACCAGCTATACTCGAGGGACCAAAAATGTAAAATTTGACCTTTTTGTTTTCTTTGCAGAGGGTTGCAGCTTTGAAAGGACACCTGGATTTCTCATTTGCGTCAGCATGGCATCCAGACGGCAACACATTTGCCACAGGCAACCAAGACAAAACATGTCGGGTGTGGGATGTCCGACACCTGTCCGAATCAATAACCACTCTCAAGGCCAACTTGGGGGCAATTCGGTCAATTCGCTACTCATCCGATGGCCAATTCATGGCTATGGCCGAACCGGCTGATTTTGTCCATGTTTTTGATGTCAAAAATGGATACCAAAAACAACAAGAAATCGACTTTTTTGGTGAAATATCGGGCGCGTGTTTTAGTCCCGACACCGAATCGCTTTTTATTGGCGTGTGGGACCGGACCTACGGGAGTCTTCTAGAATACGGAAGAAAGCGTAACTACTCTTATCTTGATTGTTTAATTTGATTTTGAGTGCTGCTGCATGGAAAAATGGTTGGATAACCAAAAACATAGATATATGTACACAGGGATACTAGGTAGGTAGACACATTGGCAATGGCTTATAAATATATACGTCATGGTTTCATTGTTTTTAGTAAATATCAAATAATTATTTACATATTTTATTCCTTAATATTTGATGTTAATATGACTTGTAAATCAAATGTGAGGGTTTTATGTATAGTAGTTTAGACACAAACAATAATACTACAATAATTAATAGATAAAGGGAGTTAAGAGGTAGGCAGTCGAAACTGTTTCTGAATATCTAACGATACATATGGTATACAAACTTTGGAAAAAGACTATTTTAAACATTTCAGGAAAAAGCTTTGAAAAGAGTAGTCATCATAAGTCCTGCTCCTGGATCTCAAATTCTCAATTATTTATTTGAAATAGGTCAAACAAAATTGGATTTAAGTGTTTGGCTTCCTGAGGAATGTTTGTTTTAATCTTGGAAAAAAAATCATTTTTTACACATGGAAAATAAAATTTAAAAATAGGCTACTTGAGGCGAACATGGAACCTTACAAGAGCGGAGCATCTTGTTAAGTTTAGTGGAGCCATGAACAATATGTTTAAGTCTTTTATATGGTTTAGGAGCTGAAATAACATTTAACCAACTTTGTCTTGTTTGGTGTGCTCCTTATCCGGATGCAACACAATGGCTTATTAACAATCCAATTAAGTATTAGTTTTTTAGGCCGTGGAATATGGTGGACAGGCCAAACAACTACACCTCACCACATCTCATTTAAAATGTGGTCAACCTCACCACCATCTTCTTCCACACCATTAGTTGGTGTACTTGCAATGAGAAGAAGTGAAAGGAACAAAGAATAAAGAAGAAGAGAGGAGCATAAAAGAAGAGTTGCATGACTGTGGTCTTTCGTGATATACACCACATGAGGCCATGATCATGGCTCCGGATCATCAACGTAAAATTTTTGGGATGATGTGTATGGTCGTTGTCTTTCTCCAACTGATCACCACGAGACCTTGTGCTATGTATATATCCTATGGCCTAAAGTTCACCAAACTTGTCTTGTTTTGTGTGCTCCTTATCGGAAGGTTCCTTTAAACGTGGTCACATGCTCATTCCGTCTTAAAAATACACACGTTAACATATGGTAACGGAGACATTGAAAATAAAATTTCTGAATAATAAAAAAAGATGTTTCATGATATTTTTTCTTTCCCAAAAGCAATCATTTTTGCGATCTAGAAGGAAGTATGAAGATCAGAGGCAGACACTAGGGGAGCCCGGGGTGTCCCGGGCCACTGCTCTGATTCCAACAATTAGTGTAATTTATTTATTTTTTCAATTAGGTGCAACGTTTTGAAATATCAGTGTCACTATTAATTTAGATTTGTTCGGAAATTTTTTTTGGTGCCACCACTACTCAAACTTTCTGCGTCCACCACTGATGAAGATATTTAGATGTTATGTGGAATTTGCTCTTTAGATACTGGAAATAAGCTATCATTTTATGATATATATATAAGGAGTTTGATTTTTTCGAAAGGCATGATATCTATCATATATTAGAGTTTTGAGACTTGATACCAAGATAATGGAGTAGCCTAAGTCCATTTATTCATGACATATTAGTTCCATCATAGAGTGCCGTTGTTAAGCAATAGATAACTAAATTCAATAAGAAATCTTTCTTATAACAAATTCTTATATTTTAAAGATAATACAAAATAAAACATGTCTGAGGGGTTTTGTTTACAAGTTGCGAATAGCAGAAATTAGCTTGAATTGGATTAAAAATGGGAATTATTTCCGATTGATTTGTTTCCTTAGGCGATGTGATTGAGGCTCGATTTCAAGTTTATCTGTTAAACCCATGGTTATAAATAATCTTTTAGGAGATATCGAACCAAAATCCTAAAACACTTGGAAAACTTGTGAGAGTTTGATCGAGAATATATCAAGTTTAAGGTACAAATTCGACCTAAATTCTAAAACTCTTCATTGAAATTTGAAAGAATTATTTTAGTTATTAAAAGTTGTTTCTAAGTAGATTGATTGATCGAGTCAATTGAGGTATTGTATCTAAATAGAGGTCGATTTGTTTTAGGTTTGATCATAAAATTCATCTACATACGTTCTATAAATGTAGATGAATCTTAATGAAGAATATCAAAAATCAAACGTTTTTTAGTTGATTTCAACATAAATATACTTGTGACAAAGGAAAAAAATAGTTACAAAAATAGGACCCGATTTAGGATTTGAACCCTACGTGAATCGAACACGCAACCTTCTGATCTGGAGTCAGACGCGCTACCATTGCGCCAAGGATCCTTGGTGATAGTTCCTCCTAATATAATTATATATACAAAGACCGTTCGACGAATGTTTCCGTATTTTGTCTGTTTTTTGAGCGACATAATTTGAGTTAAAAATTTTGATTTTGCAGATGATGCAAAAAATCCGATATTATTTTCCATGTGCTGCTGATGATGATATACCCACATGTTACATGTGTGGAGCATCTTTTCAATACACAAAGCACTTTTACCAACATTTGAAGAGTCACACTGATCGTGATTGGCTGGAAATTCTCCCATTAGAACTTGATAAATCAATAGTAATTGTCTGTCGTAGTCTTCTCCAGGTTTCATCGAAAGACTAGTTTAGATCAGAACAACAATGGCAATAATAGTGATAGTGCCATATTGATAGTGATTAAGGCAACTGATTATAACAACAAAAAAATGATTTGATTTGAACCTATTTACAAGTTGTTTATGTTATATGCCATCCATTCAATTTTCTTTCATGGGGTGTTGATCATATATCATTCATTTACAATGCCTACTATTTTGGGTTTTTTATTTAGACGCCATTTTGAATTTTTTTGTTGTTGTTAAAAAAGGTAAAGGGTTATTTGATTGCAACTACTTGATAGTTGTTGATTGAATTTGATCTAAGTTGATAGTTGTTGATTGAATTTGATCTAAGTGAATCAAACCGGTCAGTCTAGGATCTAGAATCTGACTGAATAAAAGGCATTTCAGAGAAGTCAAAACCGAAAACCGAGTAAAAGACTTAATGATCAAACAATTTGAATCTAATCGATTGATATTCAACTCAATAATAAGCATATCAAACAACCCTTAAAATCATATTCAAAAAATTTCATTCACTTTAAAAATGATTTTACAACACTTTATGATAAGTCTGAAACAAAAATTACCAAACAAAACTGAAACATTAATAACAGCTAAAAAAAGTCATATTACAAACAAAAGATCACCCCCTGATATATATATATATATATATATATATATATATATATATATATATATATATATATATATATATATATATATATATATATATATATATATATATATATATATATATATATATATATATATAGTCTATCAATATCTAAACAAAGTGGAAATTTAATTTTAACTAATTATGTAGGTATAACCTTATTTTGGGATGAAAACTGCAAAACAAACACATACACACCAACAAGAAGCAAAAACAACTGAATCATAAAACACAAACCATATCTCCATACCCTATTTTTCAATTTCCATGCTTCTTCAACTTGTACCTTTTCTTCTACTTCTAGCTTCTTTTGTTGTACCATAAGATTATTGATTTGATCCATGTGACCCTCCTTCAAGTTTTGGATTGTTTTTAAGATGACTAGATATTCCAGCTCAGCTGCGATTCCTTGCATCAATAGTTCTTCATAATCTTTCTTTATGTCTCCAAGATTCAAGATCGATTCAAGCTCAAAGATCTTTGCGTTCTTGAGCTCGATCATAACCCGAGCCTCCTCAATCTTAATGTTACTGGATTGGAAGGACTCGTCAGAGGAGAATGTTTCTTCTTTACCAACATCCCTCAATTTCTGGACTTCTGTAAACAATAACAATTATGATGATGAAGATGAAGATGAAGATGAAGATGAAGATGAAGATGAAGATGGAGTTTAATTGTGAATGATGATTAGAGGAAAAGTTACATTACCTCTTTCAAGTGCTTCTTGAGCCAAATGGAGTGGAATGATAGAATCTACCAGAGTGTCATGATCACCATTAATTTTTTCTTCCTTGACTTCCCAAGAGTTCTCAGCTGCTAAATCTTCATGTGAAACATCTTCAGAATCAGCTTCGTTTTTGTTGAATGCAGTTTGAGTTTGTCTGTCACCATTTTCAGCATCATCACTGTAATCTTCCTCATAGTTACCCAACCTGACATTCTTTCTACCATTGCTTGTTACAGAGTTAGAACCCTGTGTGAATACAAAGTTTGAGCTTCTGGAGTCAGATTCCATACTGGAAATGGAGTTTTCCTTCTTGAGTTTGAATCCTCTTGGCTTCTTGGTTTGATTTTGATTTTTCTCCGGTTGATCACCAGGTTGTACTGATATACCACCTGAATTCTTCCCATTCGAGCTCTTCATACCTGCTACAGGAAACCTGTGGTTAGGTTTTGGAGCACTAGCGGCTGTGGAAGATCTGCTGTTTTGATCCTCGCTGTTGTCGGAATCTGCCCTAGAAGCAAAATCAGATCCACGTCCTAAATCTCCGTAAAGCAGATTATGATCTAAAGGATTATCGTGAGCATGTGACATAGCGTTTGTTGATGAACTAGATCCTTCACTCCTTTGTTTCATGGCGTTTGGTAAACCAATCATACCTCTCTTCCGATTGCTATCTAAACTACTATTCGTTTCCTTGCCAGCTTCTCTAGGAATCCTCCGCCATTTCCGTAATCCTCGCCCTTTCGTGGCCGGCGACGGCGACGATCCTATCGAGCCTCCCGGCAATATCTCTGTTGTGTTCGCTACAGTACCTTCGGCTTTAATGACATCCACGATTTCAGCATCATAATTCCCATTATCTTTCAGTTCGGTATCAATTTCACCGTTTTTTTCCAACCCTTCGGTCTCTATCAATTCATTATCCTCCACTGAACGCTCGCTCCCGAAATCCATAACTAAAATATACTGCTCGTGTATGAATTTCAAACGAAGGTAACAAAAGAGCTGACACCGGACTCCCGAACTCAAATCCAGATCAAATTACGGAAACCAAATCTCGAAAAAGGATCTATATAAATTGAATTCAGGATTTCCAATTGGATATTGACTGGATTCAGTTCAATACTATCTACCTTAGATTGTTACCTCAAAGACGTTCAATTCGTAATTGGTGTGTTGGAAGTGGATCAATCGAAGATAAAGAAAAAAACGTATTAACAACGTACCTTAGACGCCATAGATGATAGAAGAGAGCTTCGATTAGAGAAAATATAGTGATGGTTGATCGGATTGAAGAAACAGGAAACCCTAGATTAGAGAAGGATATGAAACTTTATAGCGATGAGACTTATGAAAAAGTAAGTGTTTTGGAGAGGTACAGGTACTACAGTACAGACGAGCCACATGGAGGGCACAGTGACGAAAGAGGGCGATAAAAGATAAAAGTCTTATTCCCTTTAAAACCCGGTTAAAATATGGGTCATGATCGGAACCATTATAAAATATCGAGTAAAATACAGCTTAGGTCCTTGAGGTTTGCATAAAAAATCACTTTTGGATTTTATCATGGTCCTTATTTCACTGTTTGGTATTACCATCGGTTTTTGGGATTGTTACCATATGTTAGGGTCCGTTATTATCAATGTAAAAAGACTAAAATTCCCCAAGCTATATTTGATAACCTTTGGCTCCATTTCTGTTAAATTAAAAATAAATGTCTTAAAAATAAAGTTCGTCGTATTTTGTTGTGCCTCAACAGCCGATTGATGGAGGTGGAACCCTCCTAGCATCTCCACCCCCGACCTCGATGGTTGGAAAAGTATTGTCGAAGCTGGATTAGCAATAGGCAGACACATTGGGTGTGGGAGGTGGCTAAAGCGACAAATTGGAATCATCTTAAGAACAAATTGTTCGAGAATGCTCTTGCAAAGTTTGATAAAGATACCCCTTATTGGTGGAAGAGGGTGTCGGAGATGCATCTGGGGTATACAATTATGTGGAAATATATGGAATTGAAAGATGATGTGATCAGTAGTGAAGCAGGGCTATATCCCAAGTATGGGTATAATAATAACATGTGTGCCTTCACTTTGGAATGGGGCAATAATCATGGTTTTGATACAACCAGATCTCCACCTTATGGGGCAGTAATCTTGGTTTTGATACATCATGAATTAACCTTTTCCTCATAAGTATTGTCTCGAGGTTTTCACCCTCGAGGCCATCGATCGACATTTTCAAAACTTGCATACCGTTTACCACATGTTGCCCCCGAAGTAATTTTTGTTCTTCGTGCCTCAAAACTACCTTTTTTTTGTAGGGCAAGATGTTCGTCAAATTGTTCCTATATATACCCAAGTCCTTTAATGCGCTTTCCTTTTCTTTATTCTTTGAAGAATATGTAGCTCGCTTCGCTTTATTAGGCTAGCAAGCGGTTCATCGATATCTGTCACACCCCAGGCCGAGGCGGCGGAACACATCGGGCCATATTACTAAGTTCATGGATCACAGTGTAACGCTCGATCCAAGTATTATTCATTTTTGGTCCCTTATATATTAGGTTGTTGCTTTTTGGCCTTGTTTTGCAAGTTTGAAGGGGAAGAGGGGCTATTTCCATCAAGTTTGGACTTTTGTAAGCGGAGCTCGAATGCGAGGTGTTCCCTTGGGGAGCGTATGACATTCACACGTGGAGCTCAACCCCTAATTTTTAGGGTGGCATATTTAAACACCTTAAGTCCCAAGTGTTGGTCTCATTTCCAGCCTGCATAGTCTCCAAAATCTCGAAACCCTAGAGCCTCCAAGAGTGTTGTGAGCTCATTGTGTGTGTTTTGGTGTATGTTTGAAGCCCATTCAAGGAAGAGAAGCTTTGTGCAAGGTGGTGGTTCAAGTAGGAGCTTATAGATCTTGGTTCTCTACTCCATTTCCAATTCATTTGAGGTATAAAGCTCTAACCTTGCTCATTAGGAGCTTAGATCTAAGCCTTAATAAAATTTAGTCCCCTTTTGGCCCCTTAGTGAGGTCTATTAGTTTGTGATCACTCCACACGCTTTGAGTTGCTCCTCTTGGTCTTTCTGAGGTTCTAGACTCATAAAGTTTGCATCTTTAGAGATATATAAGTCCCATGCAGGAGATTAAGCCCTTTTATGGAAGTTGAATGCTATAAATAATGTGACTTATGAGCATTTGATCTGGCATGCGGAATTAAAAAACACACAAAGAACACGGTGATTTGGGTATTTAGGAGACGTATTCGATCATGAAAGGTGTTACAAAAAAGTATAAGCTAGATCTAGACAAATAAATAGCTCACACTAACACTCTCAATGTTAGATCTCTCAAGCACACCTTTATAAGTGGTATGGAACCCACCTTATATAGAGGTGTTTGCATCTCTCTCTCTCTCTCTCTCTCTATTTTTCATGTCACAAGGCTACTCTACCACATGAAGTGGGTCTACATGAGTCAAACCACAACAAAGTCATACATGGATAACTTTGCATCCCAACATTCTCCCCTCAAAGTTAGGAATGAATGACCTACTTCAAATCTTCCAAAATTGAGCAACTCCACGAACCAAGCCTCAAGCGTGACACATGTAAAAATGAACTTCAAATCTTCAATTCTTCAATGACCTTCCAATCCGGGTTCTAGAGTGTGAGATCATACAAACCGAGCATTAAAAGGTAATTAGGAGTTTCCAAATCTCCACAATATCACCCAAAAGCTGAGCATAAAAGTAAACCCCAAAAATCTTCAATAAGTCCAAATCCGTCATGAACTAATCACTTTCGAATCTCCAATTGAATCACTTCATAAACTTCGTTGCTCAATGTCACTTCGATCTTCAAGTACGCATAATATGAAAAATTCAACTTTCGAATTCCCATATTTAATTCTTTCTTCTTTTTTATAATAAAAAAATGATTACAAAACCAAAACGGAATAAGAAAGCACTCAAATTTGGAAATTTTCTATCTAAATCTCCCCCTTAACACATGGCATAAACATTTGCAAAAATCCAGAAAATCTAAAAAATCTTCAATTTTCATATTCGTTCATGGACCGCCTTTGATAAAATTTCACAAATTATGGTAGAAATTGTCAATTTCGAAATTCTGCAGTGACCCGGTGTGCCCAAAACAACCTAAAATGCGAAACACTCCCCCAATTGCGAAATTGGGCATAAAGTGTTACTTCGCATTAACTGCAGGGTCCTGTTTCAAAAAATAATCCAATATCTCAGAATTTTCTGCCCAATTTCGAAGTTAGGTAAATACTGCCAATATTTTGAAACATCAAGGATTCGAAATGAAAAGTCTGCATTTAACACAAACTTTTATCCCCATTTCGAATGTGGACCTTTTCTGTCACTTCTTTGAAAGTTAAAGGATTCAAATCGACATGTTTTGTTTCTTCTTCATCTCACTTTGAAACCAGGTACGATCCGTGACTATGTTGATACCCAATCGATCCTCACAACCAAACTTTCAAAACCAATCATTTTTTTAATCAATCCACCCATTTCGAAACAACAAACCATGACCCTATTTTGAAATCTCGATGCTCAGCCTTCGAAATCCAACATGCTACCATCGACATCAAGACTTTGAGACCCCAAAATCGAATTCTGAAACACACAACCTTCACCTTTAGTTTGTTCGATTGTTGACTCCAATAACCCATTCGCTAACGAAATTGATCGACCCAAGCCTTTGAAATATGATCAACCCAACACATCGATATCCACTACTTCGATCAACGACTCCAAAATTCCATTTGTTGTTTTCCTTAGTGCATTGTCCAGTACATGACTCAACATTGATATCTGATAAGAATTCCAACCTTCGAACCATCTATCCTTCCCATTTCAGTCGATGTCCAAAAGCAAATCTCCAAATAATGACCTTATGTGTTATTCAATGTTGACTTCCAAAAACATCAATTCGTCATTCCCAGCTCGTTCCCAAGTCAATTTCAAGATGTGTTAGACATCCAAATCTAAAATCAATTTAATCACCACAAATTGATCCTTCGAAATAAAAACTTAACTCCTTTAGATTTTCAAGTAACCTACTTCGATATCAACCTTGACCATAATAAAGCTTCGTTTTCCAAATCATTATTCAAGTATCGAATGTCATTCACGTCTTAGCTGTTAGTTTTTACTTCATAATTGATTTGATTTTTGATTGACTTTATGTATTATGTGTTTTCTTTGGGTGAAAATTGAAGCAAAGGCTTATTATGTGTATAATTTGTGTATTGATTTGTACCATTGATCTAATTGATGGGTTTTAGCCATAAGAACTTTCCTATGTGCGCATGCAAAACCCTAATGCTTGGATCTAGGCTTTCTAATTAAACATGCTTTGAATCCAAGACTTCTAATGGCTAATTAGGTTAAATAACAACATTGAAACAGATCTAGAACCATACCTTTGAATTCCTTGTTGATCTTGTAGTCTTGGAGCTTCTAGAGTCACAATTGTCACTCCTCTAATGGCTTACAAACACCAATAGCAAGGAAGATGATTTAGGAGAGAGGAGAGGGGAGGAAATCGGCCAGGGTTCTCTTACTTTAGGTGAGGTGCCGATTTGCCTTGGCTATGGGGTCTATTTATACTTGTAGACTCCTTAAGGGTTACAACCTAAACCCTAATTGGATAATCTTCTCTTAAGGCTATCCAAATCCTTTCCTTAGATAACTCATTGGACGATTTTGAAGCTATCCTAGCTTCTAGAATCCGTCCACTATATATCAATAAGGATTTATAGTCTAAAGCTTAACTATCAAACAATTGACAATTTATACCCCTTTATTTAATTAACCTCTTTAGGTCACCAAATTAATTCCAATTAATTCTATGACTTATATCAATCAAATAACAATATATTATTCTTTATATTATTCTCATAATATATTAATAATATTTACTCTCTCTTAATAAATCATCCTATCAAGTTGCTATGGTGAAGGCAACCCAAAAGGACCATGCACAACCGGGTCAAATGCTTGCCTAATATAGTTGAAGCCTTAGACACTATTCCAATAGTCTCCTACTTGGATAAGTCTAGTAACTATATGCACAAGTACAATTCGGTTTGCAATCGTAGCTCTCAAAGACGCTGTCAAACTCTGATCTAATCAATCTTGTCCTTTAGATAAGGGATTGTACAGTCCTCTGTTAGATATCATGCTGACAATCCTATGGAATAGTTAGTCAAGCATTTAGGTTTCTCGATCTCTGATTTATTCGACATAGAACTTAATCGAACACATCAATTCAGTTCTGACCGGGCCCGACACATAAGTCAAATCAAATCATCGAGCGGCCGAGATATTGCTTTTACCTTCTTAGATAAAAGTTACAGATAAACTTCGACTTATATGCATTTACTTATTCATTAACCTACTATACACAACAATGCGTTTTATAACACCGAGTTACTGATGCGTTTTCGCATTATCAATGTACACTCAATTAACAAATAACAAACCATATATCTAGGTTTTAAGACCATATGATATTATCGTCTTGCGATCACCCTTTTATATCATATTCCATAAGGTGATTCCAGCAAGCGCGGGTTTGTTCCAATGCTCAAAACTAGTTCATAAGCACTCATGAACGTTGTAGCAACCCTTTGCTATGTCTAAAACCATTTAGACAATCTACACACCAATTCATGACAATCTTCATTCATATCTACTTCCAACATATGAACGATTGTGGACAATTTGAACAATTCTATTATTCCTAATAATTTCAATTATTCTGGAAGTCAAAACATGCAAAGTGAAACAATAGCTAAACAATTAACATAAGATAGTAACATTACTCATAAATAAAACTCCTTTATTTAATCATCAAATGTTAATTACATTTATCTATTACACATTTCTAATACTATCTAATATATGCTAATATCATCCTTCAGCCCAATACTCCTAGCATGCTGCAAGTGCATAACCCTACTCAGTCCCTTCGTAAGCGGATCTGCTGGGTTATCTTCCGATGATATCCTCTTCACTACGAGTTGTCCTTCTTCTACACGATGTCTAATGAAGTGATATTTTCTGTCGATATGTCTTGATCTACCATGATCCCTCGATTCCTTGGTCAAGGCAACCGCTCCTTCGTTATCACAGAAAATCTCCATGGGCTCCTTTATGGCAGGTACAACTCCAAGATCACCGATGAAGTTCTTCAGCCATATTGCCTCCTTCGACGCTTCGCTCGCTGCAATGTACTCTGATTCGCACGTTGAATCAGCTACGGTTTCCTGTTTGGAACTCTTCCATGTCACTGCTCCTCCATTTAGGGTAAAGACCCAGCCCGACTGCGAACGGTAGTTGTCCCTATCGGTCTGAAAACTGGCGTCACTATACCCTCGCACCTTCAAGTCATCACTCCCTCCGAGGAATAAGAACCATTCCTTCGTCCTCCGAAGGTACTTAAGGATATTCTTCACCACAATCCAATGTGCTCTGCCAGGATTCCCTTGATATCTGCTAACCATGCTCAAAGTGAAGGCTACATCAGGGCGAGTACAAGTCATAGCGTACATGATTGAGCCAACTGCGGAAGCGTATGGTACTCGGCTCATTTCTGCTATCTCAACTTCGGTACTCGTACTTTGAGTCTTACTCAACTTGGCATTACTTTGTATCGGTAATTCTCCCTTCTTCGAGTTTTCCATACTAAATCGTTTTAGTACTTTATCCAAGTAAGTATTCTGACTATGTCCAATTAGTCTCTTACTTCTATCTCTTACTATCCTTATTCCCAAAATGTAAGAAGCCTCTCCGAGGTCCTTCATAGCGAAGCACTTCCTGAGCCAGGACTTAACCTCCTGCAGAGTCGGGATGTCGTTTCCTATGAGTAATATGTCATCGACATATAGAACGAGGAAGCTTACTATACTCCCACTGGCTTTGACATATACACAAGATTCGTCTTCGCTTCATACAAATCCAAACTCTTTGACTTTCTCATCGAAGCAAAGATTCCATCTGCGAGACGCTTGCTTAAGTCCATAAATGGACTTCTCAAGCTTACACACTCTATTTGGATGCTTCGGATCCACAAACCCCTCTGGCTGAGCCATGTAAACATCCTCAGCCAACTTTCCGTTAAGGAAAGCGGTCTTGACATCCATTTGCCAAATCTCATAATCATGAAATGCGGCAATTGCTAGCATCACTCTAATAGATTTTATCTTCGCAACTGGTGAGAAGGTCTCATCATAGTCAACTCCGGGAGTTTGAGTAAAGCCCTTCGCAACCAATCGTGCTTTATATGTGTGTACTTTTCCATCCACGTCGGTCTTCTTCTTGAAGATCCATTTGCACCCAACGGTCTTACGTCCGGGCACATAATCAACCAAATTCCAAACTTGGTTGTCATACATGGATTGGATCTCGCTATCCATTGCCTCTTTCCATTTCGCAGACTCCGGGCCTGCCATGGCTTCCTTATAGCTATTAGGTTCATCAAGATTTATTAGTGTACCATCACTAATATACGTGTCCCCTTCGGTAGTAATATGAAAACCATAAAACTAGGGATGAACTCTAACTTTATCGGAACGTCTAAGAGGTAAGGACTCGTCAATTGGTTCAACCGGAGTTACCTCCTCGGGTTGAGTGCCAGCGGTAGAGGTTCCTTCATCTATCGAATCTTGAATCTCTTCAAGCTCGATTTGCCTCCCACTGTCTCCTTGGCTTATGAGTTCTCGCTCTCGGAAAACTCCTCTCCTCGCAACGAAGACAACATTGTCCTTCGGTCTATAGAAGAGATATCCAAAGGATGTCTGTGGATAGCCGATGAAAATACATCGCTCACTTCGAGGTTCAAGATTGTCGTGAGTATCTCGTCTTACGAAAGCCTCGCAACCCCAAACCTTGATATGTGCCAAAGAGGGAGCTTTCCCTGTCCACATCTCGTCAGGTGTTTTGGCAACCTTCTTGGTAGGGACTCGGTTAAGGATATGGGCGGCAGTCTCTAAGGCATACCCCCAGAAAGAGATAGGTAGTGAAACACGACTCATCATAGAGCGAACCATATCCAATAAGGTTCGATTACGCCTTTCTGCCACACCATTCAACTGCAGTGTCCTAGGAGGCGTCAATTGCGAAACTATTCCACGCTCCTTGAGATAATCGTGGAATTCAAGACTTAGGTACTCTCCTCCTCGATCGGATCGAAGCATCTTGATTTTCCTGCCCAATTGATTCTCCACTTCATTCTTAAACTCTTTGAACTTTTCAAAAGTTTCAGACTTTTGCTTGATTAATTAGATATACCCATATCTACTATAGTCATCGGTAAAAGTCACATAGAAGCGGTTCCCATCCTTCGTGGTTGATCTAAATGGTCCACATACATCGGTATGTATTAGGTCCAATAGACCTTCACCCCTTTCACATGTACTCGTGAAGGGTGACTTAGTTATCTTTCCAAGTAAACAAGACTCGCATGTGTCATCTTCCCTAAGGTCGAATGACTCCAACACTCCATCCTTTTGGAGTTGGGCTATGCATTTCTTGTTGACATGTCCAAGACGACAATGCCACAAGGATGCTTTATTCATACTAGTGGAAGAATCTATATTCAAAACATCATTTCCTAAGTTATCAACAATCATAACAGTTTCATATATTCCATTACATGGTATAGCTTCAAAGTAAAAGACACCATTTAGATAAGCCAAAATAGAACCATTCTCATTATTAAAAGAAAATCTAAATCCTTGTCTATATAAACCATGAAATGAAATGATGTTTCTAGCCATTTCTGGCGAATAGCAACAATTGTTCAAATCTAAACATAAATTATTCCTAAGCACTAAAGAATACACTCCAATCTTGGTCACATGCGACGATCTTCTGTTCCCCATGATTAGATTGATCCTTCCTTGCTCCACATCCCTACTTCTTCTTAGTCCCTGCACATTAGAACAAATGTGATAACCACAACCGGTATCAAGAACCCAAGAAATAGCATGATTAGAATCATTAGATTTAATTGTGTATATACCTGCGAAAGATGGCTTGATCTTTCCTTCTTTGATTGCTTGCAGGTACTCTGGGCAGCTTCTCTTCCAATGTCCTATCTTGTGGCAGTGGTGGCACTCTGCCTCTTTCGGGTTAGGGCAGGGCTTAGCGGGATCAACTTTGGTCCCACTAGAAGAGGCACCATCTCGGGCTTTGACCTTACGATAGTTCTTCGATGAAGCCTTCCTCTTCTTTCCCTTTCCTTGACCAATAGCCAAGACAGGAGCAGCAGGCGGATTGGGAGTTGGTGCAACAGACTTGTCTTTGAAGTTGCTATCAGCAATCCTCAAGAGACCTTGGAGTTTTCTTAGGGTGACCACTTCTTTGTTCATGTGGTAGGTCATCCTAAATTGGTTGTACATCGGAGGCAAAGAGTGAAGCACCATGTCGATCGCCAAGTCATCCCCAAAGTCAACATTTAACTTGCGAAGGCGGTCGACATACCTTTGCATCTTTTGCAAGTGCACGGTAAGAGATTCTCCATGACCCATCTTAGCAGAAATCATGTTGGTGAAAATCTCATAACGCTCTTGTCTCGTGTTTTGGTGGTATCTCTCCAATAAGTCTTGATGCATCTCGTACGGGTACATGTCCTCGTAGGACTTTTGGAATTCGGAGTTCATGGTGGCAATCATGATGCAATGTACCTTCATTGCATCTCGCTCATGAGTTTCAAAAGCGGTGATTTCAGTCGGAGTAGCGATTTCGGGGTTGATCTTCTCAAGCTTCTCATCGAGGACATACTCCTTATCCTCATAGCGAGCAATGGTGCGAATGTATCTTATCCATTCGCTAAAGTTCGTTCCATCGAAGGTGACCTTTTGGCAAAGGCTCATCAATGTGAAAGAACTAGCAGCAGCGTTGTTAGCGTTCGACAACTACAAATAGAAAGGACAAAGATAGATTAGAATAAGAATCCCTAATTATCACCCAATAAGAAAAATTAGGGCTAGGATCCAACAATAACATTTACATACTAGAAAAGGGATGCCGTAATCTAACATGCAAATAAATTGAAGGTAAGTGAATGACGATTCACTAATTCTCCATCACAAAAACCTAAACTATTAGTCCTCAGTGTATTGAGAATTCCTAGGTTCGGATGAGATTCATTGAAACTATTCAATGGCATGTTTAAATCTCGATATGCCCCTCTTGTTTGTGACTGGGATACCGAGGATCACAAAGCGGGTATGAATTACCATGCAAATTCACATGGTGCCTTCATTGTAACGATCACCTATTCGATGTGCCGGTAAACCACATACGCTCCATCGAACTATGATAAACAATGAATCACCCTTTGCCACCTTTGCTTAGAACCAATTAGTGTGCCGGTAAACCACACACGCTCCACTAACTTCTTAGCATGGGTGCAAAGTGTAATTTCATGGGATTGCATCAATTCACTTTTCCTAAAGTAACTAAGATTGGGAAATTTTAAAATATGTGTAGTTACTTTGTATTACTTATTATACTTTTAATGAGAGGATGAGGTTGCCCTATCCTACCCGTTCGGCTAACGACCCTCCACCAATCAAGCAAGGGGTGGGTGTGAGTGTACACCCATTAAGCGCCATTTTATAGGCCGCAACCTTATACCCACCTTATAGATTGGCTTCGTGAATGAGGCCTACTAACGGTAAGACTAGCATTTAGTTATACATATATATATATATATATATATATATATATATATATATTATTCTAGTAATATCATATTAGTATAGGGTTGTATTTTAAACCTTTTAAAATCTAGGGTTTTGAATTTTAAGTTGTCTAAATTAAAACTTTTAATCACAAAATATAAATTTCAAAACTTGAGGGCAAGTTTTAAACATTTAAAACATGGAGTATCAAATAACAAATAATTCCAATTAACAATTAATATCCTAATTATCTATATTTGATTTTATTTAAGATTTCTTTTTAAGATAATTACCAAAATAATCAAAATAATTAATTAATTATCATATAAGGAAATTAAATATTTTATTTGTTGATAAATATCTTTAATTAGATCAAGATAATAGTCATATATATCAAAAAATTGGATTAGGGTTGATCTAATATGATTAAGGTAAGTTTCCATAAGATAATTATGAAAAAATCCCGAATCTGGCCATTCCTGACGCCTGGACTCGTCGAGTGCACAAAGGGACTCGCCGAGTCAGGCCTACTCGCCGAGTCCACTTTGGAACTCGCCGAGTCCATGACTCAGAAACCAAAAAATTGAATTTTGCAGGTTTGTTTCAGTTAATCAAGCAACAATTTAATGAAAACCAAGCTAGGCTCTGATACCACTGATGGGTTTTAGCCATAAGAACTTTCCTATGTGCGCATGCAAAACCCTAATGCTTGGATCTAGGCTTTCTAATTAAACATGCTTTTAATCCAAGACTTCTAATGGCTAATTAGGTTAAATAACAACATTGAAACAGATCTAGAACCATACCTTTGAATTCCTTGTTGATCTTGTAGTCTTGGAGCTTCTAGAGTCACAATTGTCACTCCTCTAATGGCTTACAAACACCAATAGCAAGGAAGATGATTTAGGAGAGAGGAGAGGGGAGGAAATCGGCCAGGGTTCTCTTACTTTAGGTGAGGTGCCGATTTTCCTTGGCTATGAGGTCTATTTATACTTGTAGACTCCTTAAGGGTTACAACCTAAACCCTAATTGGATAATCTTCTCTTAAGGCTATCCAAATCCTGTCCTTAGATAACTCATTGGACTATTTTGAAGCTATCCTAACTTCTAGAATCCGTCCACTATATATCAATAAGGATTTATAGTCTAAAGCTTAACTATCAAACAATTGACAGTTTATACCCCTTTATTTAATTAACCTCTTTAAGTCACCAAATTAATTCCAATTAATTCTATGACTTATATTAATCAAATAACAATATATTATTCTTTATATTATTCTCATAATATATTAATAATATTTACTCTCTCTTAATAAATCATCCTATCAAGTTGCTATGGTGAAGGCAACCCAAAAGGACCATGCATAACCGGGTCAAATGCTTGGCTAATATAGTTGCAGCCTTAGACACTATTCCAACACTAATGGGTATGTATTTGGTTGAATTTGGGTATGTATTGATGTGCGTGTATATATATATATATATATATATATATATATATATATATATATATATATTATAGATTTTATATACACTTCTAGATTTCATAATATTGTGTGTGTGTATTTGTTGGAGACGTTTTATGACAATAACACATACATAATAATTATCACTATCATATTAAGAGTTAATTATGTATGTTTGTGAGATATAGAAAGGCTTCGAGATTTGTACATAATCACTCTCCAATTTATCGTATATACTATTAATTGAGATTTGCAAATGTTACATGACATGTATAAATATTTTTATATTTGGTGTTGTTATATAATTTTAACTATATAATATATATGCATTGTGATTACACGATTGACTATTTGTCATATGCAATATGGGTTTATAAAAAATTATAGCAAATACATAATAGATTTTTGAAAAATACGCTCGCCACACATATATGTATATATATATGTACATGATTTTAGAACTTTTGAGTTATCTCTTCATTAAGATTCACAATAACTAAATTGGATAATAATATATTATTTCTAGAAAATATTGCCCATAATTGAAATCATATTGAAATCTACAGTTTAAGGTTTCGCGATTTACTGATTCAAAACGTCTAATTTTTTCACCTTCTATAAATATTCTTACTAAAAATATTTCAAGTATGAAGTTAAATATTAAACTATGACCTAAGTCCAAAAACTTTCTCGGAATTTCCATCTGAGGCGTGCAAGTTCCTCAACGAATAGAAACATCTTTAGCAGTTTTAAGAAAATCAGTATTATATTGGTTTGAATTCTTAAAACGGTCGTATCTTTTGCATACGAACTTCGTTTTGGACGTTCTTTATATTTTCGAAAAGAGGGAAACATGTACTACTAGACTAGAATATTTGTATTACTCACAAGTACTTAATACAAATTTTCAATTTTTCAGAGGTATTCCTAAGGTTGCAGTTTGAGTTGTTTGATTTGTTTGCCAAATTACATATTTGGAAGTAAGATACCATCTGGTACCTTATAATAGTTGAAATGAACTCATTTATTTCACATAAGATACACTAAAACTCAACGGGTCAAATTACCAAGAGATTTACTATGAGCATTACCTCCCTATTAGGGGAATTTTATCCCGAAATTCCGGGATGTCACATTACCTCCCCATTAAGGGAATTTTATCCCAAAATTATTAAGTTCTTGGATAATTTATTCTACTCTTATTCCATTCCAGTAGTGGGGGGAGCATCACTGAAAAATTGCGGATACTTTTGTTTCATCTGGCCCTCACGTTCACAAGTAAACTCTGGCCCTCTACGAGGGTTCCATCAGAATTTTACTATAGGTAAGCGAATTTGTTTGAGGCTTTTGATTTCCCAATCCATGATCTCCATTGGTTCCTTCATGATGTGAAGCTTAGTTTTGACATGGATCATATCAAGAGGAAAGACAAGAATCTCATTAGAGAGACACTTCTTAAGATTAAACACGTGGAAGGTATTGTGAACTTTATTTAGTTCTTGAGGTAACTTGAGTTTGTAAGCCACCGAACCAACCCTTTCTACGCTTTCGAAAGGTCCGATGTAACAGGGGGGTTGTCTTACCTCGTTTTCCAAATATGATGGCACCTTTCCATAGTGTGACCTTTAGTAGGACATGATCTCTTACTTTGACTTCTAAGCGTTTATGTCTCACATCAACATTGATTTTCTGATGACGACGTGCGGTATTTTAATCGTTCATTTACCTTAACGATCTTCTCCATTGTTTTATGAATGAATCAGGTTCGAGTGTGTAGAATATCTCTAGCATGCCTTATAGCTAATCGAGTATCTCCAACTTCTGTCCAACATATTAAATAATGGCATTTGTGTCCGTACAAGGCCTTGAATGGAGCTGCCTTTATACTAGTGTGATAACTATTATTTTATGAAAACTCAACTGGTAGCAAGTGAGTATCCCATGCATTACCAAAGTCTACCACACAAGCGCGAAGCATGTCTCCCAGAGTTTGTATTGTTCTTTCACTCTGGCCATCCTTCAATGGATGATATGCATTACTTATTTCGGTTTTGGTTGCTATGAACCTTTAAGGTGATTGTCCAAAATCTGGAAGTGAATCTTCTATCTCGGTCCGAGATAATATATATTGGTAGACCATGTAGCCTGAATTTCTCCTTGAGATAGGTCTTGATGAGTTTTTCCATCTTTTCAGTTTGTTTGATGGCTAAGAAATGGGTGGACTTGGTCAAACGGACAACTACTACCCAAATGGTGCCATAACTACTTGATATCTATGGCAACTTTGTTACGAAGTCCATGATTATTTGTTCCCATTTCTATTTCGGGGTTTTTCGTTTTAGTAGTAGTCCTTATCGATTTTGGTACTCTACTTTGACATTGGATCAAGTCAATCATTTACTGACATGCATGGAAATCTTTGCCTTCATGTTGGGCCACCAATAAAGATTCTTGAGATCGAGATACATCTTATCTGATCTAGGATGTACCGAATATCTCAATTTATGATCTTAGTTTAAGACTAGACTCTTGAATTCACCAAACTTTGGGGTCCAAATTGTGTTCATGAAATATCATATTCCGTCTTCCTTGAGGTTGAACTGTTTGTCCATATCTCGCAGGTTTTCTTCTACAATATTCTCGGGTTTGAGTGTTTCTAGTTGATCATCATGAATTTGGGTGGTGAGGTTCAAGTGGATGGTTAGGGTTAGAGCCTTTACACAAAATGGCTTTGCTCGCTCTTTCCTGCTTAAAGCTTCTGCCACGACATTTGCTTTTCCACGATGATAATGGATTTTACATTCATAGTTATTTAGCAATTTGACACACCTTCGTTATCTCATATTGAGCTCTCTCTGATCAAATATGTGTTGAAGGCTTTTGTAGGCAGTGAACACGATACACTTCACCCCATAGTGCCTCTAAATCGTTAAGGCGAATGCTACATCTCTCAAATGTAAGTCATGGGTATTTGTGACAAACCGGAATTTTCATTCGTACAAACCCTATAGTCCAGAACTTCAATTAAAAGTTAAATACTTTTCTGCTAAATTTTAGCCGGTTTAAAGTCCTTTTGAGTATTTTTATTAATTATTCATGAAACAAACGGATAAAAGGAAGTGATTTCTAGAATATCGGGATAGCAATGGAACAATAAACACCTTGGATTGGTGTTCACGGCCAAACAAGGAGGGTTTGGGTCGTGAACTCTCTTTAGGCCGCAAACTCATGCCTTAGGCATGAGTTTACTCTCCATTCTTTCACTTCCTAACTTCCAAACTCAAGAACACTTACCATTCTCTCTCAAGTAGCATCCCGTTCTTCACCCGATTTTCCAAAAAATGTAAGTGCTTCTTAACTTGATTTGTTGTTATAACCTAACATCTAGTTGTTATACGTCATTTCATCCATTCATTCTTGATTTTCACTTAGATCTTCAAGTGTTCTTCAAAACACCAAGAACACACACTGGTGTTCTTGGACCTTAAACACCCAATCAAGCTTCTATCTTGTAAGTACACTTGCCCTAGCTTCTTGTGTGCTTAGAATGAACTTGTTTACACTTATAAAACATCAAGAAACACATGATCAATGGAGTTTACAGCTAAGGGATGTTCTTGGGCCGTAAACTCTTCTAAATGGGGTTAAATGAACCCTAGTCCCTTCCTAAGCCTTGGATGCTAGTCTTGATCCTTCCTTGAAGTGTTTAGGACCTTAAACATCAAAGAAACATGTCCCCATAAGAGTTTACGGCCGTAAACACATAAGGAAATGGTCCTTAGGCCGTAAACTCTATAAGGTGGTGATATTGTGCCCCTAATGCTTCCTAAGGCTTGGACTTGATCAATGGATGCTCAATCTTGACTTATAAGACCTCAAAACACCAAATTTCACTTAGTACCATGAGTTTACGGCCATAAACTCATGAGGAAATGACCTTGGGCCGTAAACTCCATAAGGAGTGGTCCTTGGGCCATAAACTCCAATGCCATTGTAACATCCCGAAATTCAGGTAAAGCTATTTAACCCTTCTCCTTTTCCAAAGTTGTCAAGTTAAGTCCCTTAAGTAAAATGTTAGGCTTGTGAGTACGCTGGGCGTACTGAGGAGTACGCTGTGTGTACTCGCACGTTTAATTTGGACGCGGGCTCGCCTGGGTATGCTAGGTGTACCCAGGGTTACGCTGGGCGTAGCGAGCCCAGGTGTAAACCCTAATTTGGGGCTTGTGCACTATAAAAGGAATGTTATGGCCTGGACCTCAGCCTCCATTCTAGAGAGTGAAAACCCTAAAAGAGAGCCCTCCTTCGTTTCTAGCTAGTGTGTTGGTGTTCTAAGCTTCTAAGTGTCATTTCAAGGTGGTGGAAGAGAAGAAGAGGCCATTTTGGAAGCTAGAAGTTTGTGGGAAAGAGTAGATCCGAGCTTTTCAGAGGTTGGAGCTTCTTCCCGAGGTAAAAAGATCAAAGCTTGCCTTATCTTTTGTGTTGTGTGCTTTTTGGACCAATTTCTAGGGTTTTTGGTCCCAAGATGGAGACTTTATGAGCAAATGGTCTCCATTGGCCTAGATCTATCATATTTCAGGACTATATGAGTTGTATGTTCATAAAAATGCAATCTTGGACGTAAATATTGACCCATGCATGAGATCTAGACCTTTGAAGGAGAAAGGAAAGGTGTTAGAGGGTGTAGGGACCTTTACATCCATGCAAAGGCTTAAAGGTTCCGACTTATGGGATAAGAGGCTTTAGGAGAGTCAGATCTGGAAGGTGAAGGAGTGTCTTAACCATTTAAGACCAAAATCCATGGAATGGCTGAAACTGAGACTTACGCTGGGCGTAACTCTCAATACGCACAACATAAGGGGTTGAGATCCCGATTGTGGTTCGCCGGCGTACGACCCGCGTACAGAGAAGGTATGTGTCGCGTACTGCCTCCTGTTGAATTTTAGGGTTTTGGTCAACCTTTGGACTTTTGGGTAAGGGAGGGGTAAAATGGTCTTTTAGCCTTCTGTGGAAATTGTAGAGTGGATTTAATCACCAGCTTAAATGCTGATCTATGTTTTCAAAATAACTTGTATTCTCAGGTCATCAGTAGACAGGTACCGGTGACAGGTTTTTAAGAAGACGGAGCACAGCCAAGACTCGTCTTTTATTTTGATCGTTCATTTTTGGTGTCTATTACATTACAAAGAACACACATGTATTAAAATTATATATTTAATGCAATGGATGATGTTTGTTTACTTGTTTACTATTACTGTGTTGTGATACTATACATGATGTCCTTCGCCCCAGAACGTTTCTGCCGTTCTCGGTTTTGGGGTGTGACACATTGGTATCAGAGCATTGTTTATAATGAATGGAGTATATCAACCCATAAAATATATAGTAACTATAAATACAATGGGATTAAAACACTCTGGCTAAGAGTTTATACGTTTAAATAATAAAATATTTAACTAAGTATACACACCTACATTCATACTAAAATCAGTGTCACAATGAGAAATACAAAAGTATTACGATTGTTGAATATCGCAAGTAAGCTCAGCGATGTATGGTCAGTCCTGGGAGTGGCATAGCCTGATCAACTATGATGGTCCAAGGAGTGATTAGCATATGCCCAAGAATGGTTATGATGTGGTAACAAGTCTAAAAACTTACCAACACTACTACAATGAGAACTTTAGAACAAAACATAACTTAAAATACTATAGGAGTATTTCGTGTTACTATAAATATCTTAGTTAGTATGTATCTTAAACTGATTCTTTTACCCCTACTTCTCGCGCATATAACATGGCTGGATTCCATCATCATGGTGACCTGTACTTTCCACCCCACGACAATGCTGGATGGTTTGAAGAAGAGCCCGTAGATGAGCATCAAATCCCTTTGGATGATCATCACGCAGAAGGCTTATCGGATGGATCTGACTCCAAGCCCGAAGTCAACAACCTACCCCAAGTAGGTCAGGCCCCGAATAACAATCCCCGACCCGTGTTTCAAGGTCCCACACTGATATAGGCTTATTAAGTCATAAAAATCATGCATTATCTTAATACTTTATGTTGATTTTATCTCATTTAATGAACAAAAGGTACTTAATTAGTTTATAATTTCATTTTTCAGCAACAAAGACATGATCAAAAGGAAAATGAAGCGGAATTGGCGATTGGACGCTTGGATCTTGGATTTTGAAGAAAGAAGGATGTTGCTGGACAGCTTGACCCCTCGTCAGTGTTTTGGCCATATCTCATGAACCGTAACTCCGATTGACGAGATTCAAAATGTTCTGAAAAGTAGACACAATTTCGGACGACTTTCGTGTTTTGAGAAAATGCTGATTCGAAACGTACTCAGTGAGTAGGGTCGATTACTCGGCGAGTTGTATCGAACTTTCGCGATTCTGGACGCGCTGACTTGCCGTACACGGGTTTTAAGTGATGTACTCGGCGAGTAGGTCACTGGACTCGCCGAGTAGCCTCTGTTTTGTGAAAATATATATAAAGGGACTTTCAGATCGTTATCATAGCATGGAGAGAAACCCTAGGAGGCTGAGAAACGATTGGAAGTGCTGCTAGGTCGTGAGGAACTGAAGAATCAACCCTACATTCAATTGTGAAGAGAATCAAGACAATTTTGGTTTATTCTTAGTAACTTTTTGATTTGAATCATGTTTACATACTTTGATTTCGTTTTTGAGTTTATGTTTACTGCAATCATGAGCTAAAAACTTATTCTTCTGTTAGGGTAGACAATTTTGTGAACATGGATTGATTATTTGAGTATGATTAATTTGAATTGGTAAGTATGTTTTGTTAAGCTTGTTAAAGAACCTTATGTGTTGACAATAACTATTCTTCTGTTAATAAATCAGTAATTAAGTTGTATGAACATCTCTTAGTTATTAATTTCATATGATTTATTGTGACCACATAGTTGTATGTCTAGGAATAACGAATGTGAAACTAGAATTAACTAGAAGATAGGTAAGTTAATGTGTGAGCTTGTTTGATGAACATCAGCAAGAGGTTAATTGAAGGGCCAATTTATTTAACCACTACAAGTCTTACTTAACCCGAATCAATAATATAGGAAACCCGTTAATTTAGACAACTGGCCATTGCTTGAGTTAATTTGTTTTCTAAGAATTAGGAATAGCGAACGTGAACCTAATTATCTTAATCGGTAGCCAATGAAGAATTAATCCGATACATTAAAATCATCCATGGGAACAAATGAGTCGTACCTAAACAGAAGTCCTCTTTACTATTGAATTTAGTTGGTAATTAATTGTTTTAGTTGCTAGTTAGTTAATTTGTGTGTTGGTTATTCTAATTAAGTTTCTAGTCTTGTAAAACTAGAGAAAACCCCTTTTTGTTATTTGTTTTATTTAGATAATATTAGCATTTATTTTAATTGTTTACCGTTCCCTGTGTTCGATACCCTACTTGCTTGAACTATATTACTAATCGATAGGTACACTGCCTTTCGTGTGTTTATTTTGTGTCTAAGTTAGTAGGATTAAAACTAGTTCGTTTCACACACATCACACACCCTTATGGGCAAAAAACTTGAATCGCTGGAGCGATGAACAGGGTCAAACCTTACCTTACAACAGGGACCAAAGCTTTTACAACATAAGCGAGGGTGGCTCGGCTGACCGAGCCCTACCCATCATGGTTCGCAGGATTGCTCGGAATGTTGAACAAGGTCGGGCAGCCATCGGCCGAGTAGTGGAGATTGATGCCAACTCTGGTGTCAACACAGTCCGCATTCGCCATCTCGAAGAGGCGATGGAAAGAACCAGGAGGACCAATGAGACTCTGCAGCAACAACTAGCTGCCTCCCGAGCTGAAGTCATAGAACTTCGAGTTCGCCAGAGGGCTCATGAACGACACCTTCAAGAAGTTGTTCGTCAGATGGAAGATCTTAGGGTTCACCCGAGGAATTCCCATCGCCGTTAGAAGATGTCTAGTACATCTTTTCTTTTGATTAAGTAATAGCTTCCTTACCTATGCTCTAAGTAGCACTTGTCTGTAAATTATTCCTGTCTTTCAAGTACTTTATTAGGCTTCTAAACTGCCAACATTTTCCCCTATGGTATGATGTAAGACCTTTAGTTAGGTCATTTTCCCGAACTTATTTACATCATTAATACCAGTAATTTTGGCATTTTATCTAATCTATTCAGGAACTCTGGGGTCTTAATATGGTTGATTTTGATGTATCAACCTATTCCAATAGATTCTGTGATCTGGCAATTCTTTTCTCGGATATGGTTGCTCCTGAGAGCAAGAAAATAGAGCGATTTATTTGGGGACTATCGCCTCAGATACAAGCAAGTGTGCTAGCTTCAAGGCCTGCTACTTTTGACAGCGCTAAAGAATTGGCACAATCTATTATTGATCACGGAAACTACCAGAACACAACAATTGCTTCACCCGATCAACAGAAGGGAAGCAGCAACAATAGGAGGAAAGGAGGGTCTTCACAAGAATCCTCAAAGAAACAACAGCTAGTTACAGTAAATGTTGCTGCTGTTGTACCTACTGCTGTTCCTACTAACCCCTACCCAGCAAAGCCTTATGTGGGTAACCTTCCGAAGTGCAACAAATGTAACTTCCACCACACCGGACCTTGCTGGGAAATGCATTGCTCCAACTGCAACAGAAAGGGGCATACTGCCCGTTTCTGCAAGGCTCCCGCAAAGCTAAGCACTCAAGTTCCCAATGCTGAGGTGGGTCACTTCAAAAGAAACTGCCCAAAGGAAGCAAATACTGGCGGAGTGGGACGAGTTTTGGCTATGGGCCATGAGGAAGCCGTAGCTGATCCTACGATAGTTACTGGTACGTTTCTTCTCGATAATTCATATGAATGCATACTATTCGATAGCGGAGCAGAGAGAAGCTTTGTAAGCCAGAAATTTGTTCATTTACTTAAACGAAAACCACGTACACTAGAGAAATCATTCACTGTAGAAATAGAAAATGGGAAAACGGAAAGTACTAAATGCTTATACGTAGGTTGTACTCTAACTCTAGATGGTCATTCTTTCCAAATAGACCTCATGCCGGTATCAATTAAAAGTTTCGACGTCATAATCGGTATGGATTGGTTAAGTCGTCTTCGCGCCGACATCGTGTGCTTTGAGAAAGCAGTTCGTCTTAAACTCCCTAATAACGAAACCCTAGTTATCTATGGCGACAAATCTAGTACGAACCTTCACATCATTTCGAGTATTCAAGATCAAAAGTGCTTACGAAAGGAAAATCATGCATTCCTTACACACATCGTAGATACGAGTCAAGAGGTAAAGGAAATTCATAACATTCCAGAAGTATGCGGCTTTCCTGACATCTTCCCAGAAGAACTACTGGGATTACCACCGCAACGCAAAGTTGAGTTCAAAATCGACTTAGTGCGAGGGGCTATGCCAGTAGTCAAATCTCCTTATCGTTCATATTCGTAAATGATTAAAAGCCTCTAGAGACTGTCAGAAAAGCTACGCACACAAGCGAAGGAAACCTTTGGAATTCCAGGTGGGAGACCGATTCCTTTTGAAAGTCTCACCCTGTAAGGGCTTGATACGCTTCGGTAAGCGTGGAAAGCTAAATCCAAGATACATAGGGCCTTTCGAGATTCTTGCTAGGATCGGCCCTGTAGCTTACAAACTCAATCTACCATGTGAAATCAGTAATGTACATTCTACTTTCCACGTCTCAAACTTGAAAAAGTGTCTGTCCGACGAGACTCTTGTAATCCCACTCGACGAGATCGAGATCAACGAGAGCCTCAACTTCGTGGAAAAACTTGTAGAGATCATGGACCGAGAGGTCAAGCAAACGAAACAAAGCCGTATCCCGATTGTGAAGGTTCGCTGGAACGCCAAGCGAGGACCTGAATTCACATGGGAGCACGAGGATCAAATGAAATTGAAATATCCTCATCTCTTTACTTAGTTATTTGTAACTACTGATTTGCTTAAACTTTAATTTCGGGACGAAATTCCCTCTAACGGGGGGATGATGTGACAACCCGAAATTTTCATTCGTACAAACCCTACAGTCCAGAACTTCAATTAAAAATTAAATACTTGTCTGCTAAATTTTAGCCGGTTTAAAGTCCGTTTGAGTATTTTTATTAATTATTCATGAAACGAACGGATAAAAGGACGTGATTTCTAGAATATCGGGATAGCAATGGAACAATCAACACCTTGGATTGGTGTTTATGGCCAAACAAGCAGGGTATTGATTCAGTTACTGTGATTACCAGGAAGTTTCATGAGATGGCGATGTTCTGCCCTGAGCAGATGTCTACCGAGTAGGCACGCATGAGCCGATATTTGAGCATTTTGAGGAGGGATATTCAGGAGTTCGTATCGAACTCGACTTACCAGACATTTTCCGAGCTTCAGGCAAATGCCCGGAAGAGGGAGATTGAGTTGGAGACTCAGGCCACGGAGGAGGCCGAGTCTCAGGGGATGGACAGGCGGCCGACATTGTCTCAGCCGGCAGCTAAGCGGGCAAAGCCCTCCGATTCGAGATCTGGAGGCCAGAAGGGCCGCACTTGCGGAAAGTGCGGCAAGGGACACAATGGGGTTTGTCGATCCGGTGCTTGCTACAAAACTGGCAAGGAGGGGCATATAGCCAAGGACTGCCCCAAAGGATTAATGGTTTGCTTCCATTGCAACCAGACGGGCCATCGGAAGGCCGAGTGCCCGCGGTTGCGGGGAATAGCACAGGGAGCACAGCAAGGATCTTCCCTTGCCACCGTGCGCGCTGCTGAGGTTCGGCTGGTTTAGGCCAAGGCACCGAAGGCTCGCGGGAGAGCCTTCCAGTTGACAGCGGAGGAGGTCCGTGCAGCGCCCGATGTCGTGGCTAGTATGTATTCTTTCATTTATTTATGTTGAGTTTGTGGTGATGTTCTTGTATTATGATATGCATAGGTACTTTTCTTGTGAATTCTGTACCTGCTTTGGTGTTATTTGATTCGGGTGCGAGTCGGTCATTTGGTTCCTTGGCATTTAGTCAGCACATCAGTATCCGACGAGAGGCGTTGAGTCGACCTCTGCGAGTTTCTATAGCTGACGAGCGAGCGGTGTATGCTACGGATGTGATTCGAGGATGTATACTTGAGATATTCGGTGTGGAGTTCCCGATAGATTTGGTCCCGATTTCGATGGGGGACGTATGTGTCATAGTGGGCATGGATTGGTTGAGCCGATTTGGAGCTGTTATAGACTGCGAGCGTCAGTTGGTGACGATACGAGACCCTAGTGGGGGATTAATTACGGTGTACGATGAGGGTACATGATGTGGGTCACCGTTTTGTTCGGCTGCCAGAGCGAGACAGAGTTTGCAGCAGGGCTGCAGCGGGTTTGTAGCCTATGTGATGGACACACGAGTGGCCGCTGGGAGGTCAAGTTCATTTGATGAGGTTCTAATAGTGTGCGAGTTCATTTGTAGCCTATGTGATGGACACACGAGTGGCCGCTGGTAGCCTATGTGATGGACACACGAGTGGCGCCTTATCGCCTTGCGCCACCAGAGATGCATGAGTTATCCTCGCATCTTCAGGAGCTGCTGGGGAAAGGGTTTATTAAACCGAGTAGCTCACCTTGGGGAGCGTCGATCCTTTTTGTCAAGAAAAAGGATGGTTCACACCGGATGTGCATTGATTACCGGGAGTTGAACAAGTTGACGGTCAAGAACCGTTATCCGTTACTGAGGATCCACGATCAGTTCAATCAGTTGCAGGGGGCATCTTGGTTCTCCAAGATAGACTTGAGGTCGGGATATCATCAGATGAGGGTTTAGGATGAAGATATTCAGAAGACGACGTTTAGAACTCGTTATGGGCATTACGAGTTCGTGGTGATGCCTTTTGGGCTCACCAATGCACCGACAACGTTCATGGATCTCATGAACAGGGTGTATAGGCCGATGCTGGATCAGTCGGTGATCGTGTTCATTGATGATATTTTGGTGTACTCGAGATCTAGAGAGCATCACGAGGAGCATCTGAGAGAGATTCTCGGGGTATTGAGATCAGAGAGGCTTTTCGCCAAATTCATCAAGTGTGATTTTTGGTTACGAGAGGTCCAGTTCTTGGGACACCTCGTTAACCAGGATGGGATATTGGTCGATCCGGCCAAGATTGAGGCGGTTATGAGATGGGAGGTGCCAAGATCACCCACCGAGATTAGAAGTTTTCTAGGGTTGACTGGCTATTATCGGAGATTTATCAGGGATTTCTCCAAGATCGTCGTGCCTCTCACCAGGTTGACCCGCAAGGGTGTTGCTTTTTCATGGGGTCCGGAGCAGCAGACCTTGTTTGAGACACTTCGCCAGAGATTGTGTGAAGCCCCGGTGCTAGCCCTCCTGGAAGGGATGGAGGATTTTGTGGTGTATTGTGACGCATCGATATCGGGGTTAGGTGCAGTACTTATGCAAAGGGCGCATGTGATAGCATATGCGTCGAGGCAGCCGAAGCCTCATGAGACGAGATATCCTACCCACGATTTGGAGTTGGGGGCAGTGGTGTTCGCCCTAAAGATCTGGCATCACTATTTATATGGGGTTCGGTGTACCATCTACACGGACCACAAGAGTTTGAAGTATTTGATGGACCAGCCCAATCTGAATATGCGACAGAGGAGATGGCTAGATGTGGTAAAGGATTATGATTGTGAGATCCTGTACCACCCATGCAAGGCTAATGTCGTAGCTGATGCCCTGATCCGTAGGGCAGAGAGCGCCCCGATTCGAGATATTTGTATGCGGTTGACAGTGATGACTCCGGTGTTGGACACCATTCGGGAGGCCCAGGTAGAGGCTGTGAAAACGGAGAACCGTAAGAGGGAGCGGGTGATTGGGTAGGTGCCAGAGTTCATTGCCGATAGTCGCGGGCTGATGACCCTTCAGGGTCGGATTTGGGTGCCGTATAAAGGCGGGGCGCGCATCACCTTGATGGAGAAGGCGCATAAATCGAGATTTTCGATCCATCCCGGGGCCACTAAGATGTATTTGGATTTGAAGAAGGATTATTGGTGGCCATGTATGAAGAGGGATGTAGCATGTCTTGTTGAGAGGTGCTTAACCTGTCGCAGGGTTAAGGCCGAGCACCAACGACCGCATGGCATGTTGCAGCCACTTGAGGTTCCCCAATGGAAGTGGGAACAAATTTCTATGGATTTCTTCACCAAGTTGCCGAGGACCGCGAGGGGTGTCGACGCAATTTGGGTGATCGTCGATCGGCTGACGAAGAGCGCTCAATTTCTTGCTATCGGTGAGAGCTCTTCTGCTGAGAGGATGACAGAGTTGTATGTGAGGGAGGTGGTATCGCGACATGGAGTGCCGATCTTGATTGTATCAGATCGGGATGTACGTTTTACTTCCAGGTTCTGGAAGAAGTTCCACGAGGAGTTGGGCACGAGGCTGCATTTCAGTACCGCTTACCACCCACAGACGGACGGACAGAGTGAGCGGACGATTCAGACGCTCGAAGACATGCTTCAGGCATGTGTGTTGGACTTCAGAGGGAGTTGGGACACGTATCTGCCATTGGCTGAGTTTTCTTATAACAACAGCCACCATTCGAGCATTGGTACGCCTCCCTTTGAGTTGTTGTATGGGAGGAGGTGTCAGACTCCCATCTGTTGGGGAGAGGTAGGACAGGGAGTGATGGGGAAGCACTGAGATAGTGCTTCAGACGACAGAGCAGATACATCAGGTTAGGCATAGGTTGTTGACAGCTCAGAGTCTCCAAAAAAGTTACGTGGATAGGCGACGATCCGAGCTCGAGTTTCAGGTCGGGGATTTTGTACTCCTGAAAGTGTCTCCTTGGAAAGGAGTGATTCGATTCAGGAAGAGGGGCAAGCTGGGGCCCCGGTATATTGGGTCGTTTAGGGTGATCGTGAGGGTGGGCAGAGTAGCATATCGTTTGGAGCTACCTGCGGAGTTGAGCCAGATTCATGATACCTTTCACGTGTCTCAGCTGAGGAAGTGTATAGCCAACAAGTCGGCAGTGGTACCGTTGGAAGATATCTAGGTGTATGTGAGTCTGAATTATGTTGAGAGGCCGATCACAATCTTGGATCGGAAGATCAAGGTTATGAGGAACAAGGAGGTGCCCCTGGTTCAGGTCTAGTGGCAACATCGGAAGGGGTCCGAGCTGACTTGGGAGCCGGAGTCGGAGATACGGGAGCAGCATCCAGAGTTGTTTTCGATATGAGACTTCGAGGGCGAAGTCTGGTTCTAGTGGGGGAGAATTGTAACATCCCAAAATTTAGGTAAAGCTATTTAACCTTCTCCTTTTCCTAAGTTGTCAAGTTAAGTCCCTTAAGTAAAATGTTAGCCTTGTGAGTACGATGGGCGTACTGAGGAGTACGTTGCACGTACTTGCGCGCTTAATTTGGACGCGGGCTCGCCTGGGTACGCTGGGCGTACTCAGGGTTACGCTGGGCGTACCCAGGGTTACGCTGGGCGTAGCGAGCCTAGGTGTAAACCCTAATTTAGGGCTTGTGCACTATAAAAGGAATGCTATGGCTTGGACCTCAGCCTCCATTCCAGAGAGTGAAACCCCTAAAAAAAGAGTCCTCCTTCGTTTCTAGCTAGTGTGTTGGTTTTCTAAGCTTCTAAGTGTCATTTCAAGGTGGTGGAAGAGAAGAAGAGGCCATTTTGGAAGCTAGAAGTTTGTGGGAAAGAATAGATCCGAGCTTTTCAGAGGTTGGAGCTTCTTCCTGAGGTAAAAAGCTCAAAGCTTTCCTTGTCTTTTGTGTTGTGTGCTTTTTGGACCAATTTCTAGGCTTTTGGTCCCAAGTTGGAGACTTTATGAGCAAATGGTCTCCATTGGCCTAGATCTATCATATTTCAGGACTATATGAGTTGTATGTTCATAAAAATGCAATCTTGGACGTAAATCTTGAGCCATGCATGAGATCTAGACCTTTGGAGGAGAAAGGAAAGGTGTTAGAGGGTGTAGGGACCTTTACAACCATGCAAAGGCTTAAAGGTTCCGACTTTATGGGATAAAAGGCTTTAGGAGAGTCAGATCTAGAAGTTGAAGGAGTGTCTTAACCGTTTGAGACCAAAATCCATGGAATGGCTGAAACTGAGGCTTATACTGGGCGTAACTCTCAGTACGCGCAACGTAAGGGGTTGAGATCCCGATTGTGGTTCGCCGGCGTACCCCCCACGTACAGAGAAGGTACGCGCCGTGTACTGCCTCCAGTTGTCTTTCGTTGACTTTTAGGGTTTTGGTCAACCTTTGGACTTTTGGGCCAGGGAGGGGTAAAATGGTCTTTTACCCTTTTGTGGAAATTTTAGAGTGGATTTAATCTAGCCTTTGAGAGCCATTATTTATTTAAGAGTATTATCATGTGTTTAGGAGGGGGCTAGACCAGTGTGGTCGAGTGCAAGACTATCCGTGATACCGAGGTGAGTCTTCTCACTATATTGTACCTGGACGGGTACCTATGTGTGACCGGAAGGTCTTATATGTTATGAGATATATGTGTTATATGTTGATATGTCATATGTGTGTGTTATGTATGCTATGTATGATAAGGACCGGAAGGTCAAGATGATATGGATCGGAAGGTCAAGAGGACATGGACCTGAAGGTCAGGAGGTTACGGACCGGAAGGTCGATACGGGTAGGACCGGAAGGTCTACCAGGATTCGGGGTGGAAGTCCCCTGAGACACTTGGACCGGAAGGTTCCACAAAGTTATGGCCTGGAAAGGCGTATGTGTTGTATGTCGTATTTTGGGGAACTCACTAAGCATTTATGCTTACAATGTTGTGTGATGTGTTTTAGGTACCAGTGGGGATCGCGGGAAGGCGCCGGCTTGATCAGTACACACACATGAGGAGTTTTATATATTATGATATGGGGATTTGATGTTATGCATTGTTATGTGATACAATGACATTTTTATAACAATTATGAATGAAAGTATGTTTTTAAAATGTGAATTTTTTTTTGAAATTTACGTCGTTACAGCCATGCCATACAACCTTTAGATGCAGCCCTTTGGTACCTATAACACTTGAATCAAATTGTTTCCATGTCCTAGGGTGTTTTAACTTGGTTAATTAGTTGTTACAAGACTAATTAGATACATATATGTTTTGTTATATGTTAACTAGGATCATTGTGTGTGTTCAAGTCCTCACTTGACACTTAACATCCTTTACCGATCCTACTATCGCATCACTCATTTCAGGTGAGTTCATACCCCTTAAACAACCTTTTAAATGCTTTTGCATTCTTTTAAATGTTTTTATGGGGGGGGGGGGGGAATACAAGTTGAACAACATAGTTACTATATCAATCATATGTGATTAATAACTGTCAAACAGATGGATTTACTATACTTTCAAACCGTTTTATCAAACAAACTACTTTTAAATCGTTTTATAAACTGACATCAAGTCATGATTATTTATTGTTTCAAACCCTTTAAATGTATCACAAAACCTCTTTTTCACTTATGTATTCATAAAAACCATATCTATACACTTATATATATATATATATATATATATATATATATATATATATATATATATATATATATATATATGTATGTATTTGATAAGATGGCTGTGACTTCAGCTCCAACACTTTGTATAGCAAAGGTGTATAAACATACATGGACACTTCAAACTACATTACTAGTAAACTATAATAGGTATAGTTTAGGAGATACTACTTACTATTCCTAGTACAATTGGAACATACAAGAGTCAATTCATTCATGAGTCTATACAAATGTACTACATACTATATGAAGAGATACTATTACATACTATATGAAGAGATACTATTACATACTATATGATGAGATACTATTACATAATATATGAATAGATACTGTTATATACATACGGGACTAACTGTAACATCCCCCTCTGGCACGTATCACAATATTGTTCGCTTTGGGCCACTCGGCACGAGGACTTCCCAGGGGGTCACCCATCCTGGTACTACTCCCGCCCGAGCACGCTTAACTGCAGAGTTCTTATGGGATCTGCTGCCCTCACGGCTTTAAAACGCGTTGTGATAGGGAAGGTATCCACACCCCTTTATAAGGAAATGTTTCGTTCTCCTTCCAAGCCGATGTGGGATCAGATCTAACCCACTTTCACCCCCCATTATAGGGTTTGACGTCCCCGTCGAACACATCGACCCGTGCCCTGGCTCTGATACCATTTGTAATATCCCCCTCTGGCACGTATCACAATATTGTCCGCTTTGGGCCACTCGACACGAGGACTTCCCAGGGGGTCACCCATCCTGGTACTACTCCCGCCCGAGCACGCTTAACTGCAGAGTTCTTATGGGATCTGCTGCCCTCACGGCTTTAAAACGCGTTGTGATAGGGAAGGTATCCACACCCCTTTATAAGGAAATGTTTCGTTCTCCTTCCAAGCCGATGTGGGATCAGATCTAACCTACTTTAGGGTTTTCAACCCACAATAATACATTCCCTATAACATTAAGTGGGTTAGATCTGATCCCACATCGGCTAGGAAGGAGAACTAAGCATTCCCTATAACACTAACCATTCTACACCCAGCTATTAGCTACAGAGGGAAAATGCACATCGACAGATGTCTACGGTTAATACTATTCGGCAAGTTACTCTTTCGTGTTTATCCTAGTACCAAAGGATAATATTTCAATGATTATATAATTTTCCCTTTTACTTTTATCTTGTGAAACATTCACATAAACGATGAGGTAGACTATATTTTGATGATAATAGTTACATGGGGAAAAACCTTCATTCGTACGGAGAAGCAAAACTCCAAAACTATCGGGTCTTGGTAGAAGACTACTTTTTATACTAGTAGGAAATATGGGATTTTCTAGGGTTTTCACACTTATACAAACTTTTCCTTCAAACATTTACAAGTCTTTTCCTTACAGTTTTACAAATCAAAGACACAAAAATACTTATGAATTCACCAGCTTAAATGCTGATCTATGCTTTCAAAATACCTTGTATTCTCAGGTCAT
Organism: Lactuca serriola; assembly: GCF_051521515.1. Taxonomy (NCBI): domain Eukaryota; kingdom Viridiplantae; phylum Streptophyta; class Magnoliopsida; order Asterales; family Asteraceae; genus Lactuca; species Lactuca serriola. The sequence goes on along the minus strand of NC_136414.1, from coordinate 202,307,580 downwards.
TGGTAGATAGGTACCGGTGACAGGTTTTTAAGAAGACGGAGCACAGACAAGACTCGTCTTTTATTTTGATCATTCATTTTTGGTGTCTATTACATTACAAAGAACACACATGTATTAAAATTATATATTTAATGCAATGGATGATGTTTGTTTACTTGTTTACTATTACTGTGTTGTGATACTATACATGACGTCCTCCGCCCCAGAACGTTTCCGCCGTTCTCGGTTTTAGGGTGTGACTGTATTGTAGTTGGTCTTGTTTGGATTAAGTTGTATGGATACGTATGCAATGACTTTATTCTTTTGCATCAGCACGTATCCCAATCTTTGGTGTGAGGCGTCACAGAATACAACAAAGTCTTTTGTTCCTTCTGGAAGAGACAAAATTAGTGCACTGCACAACAATTGTTTCAATTTCTGCAAGGCAGACTCTTGTCTGTCTCCCCATTCAAAATTCTTGCCCTTCTAGGTTAGAGCGGTGAGAGTGTTGGCTATTTTGAAAAAGTTCATGATGAATCTCCTATAATAGCCTTTAAGCCTAAAGAATTTGCGCACTTCGGTTGGTGTTGTCGTTCAATCTGAATAGCATAACCAAAAACTCATAGTGACTGTACCAAGTCCTGATTGTTGTCTTTGGAATGTCTGCTTCTTGGTCTCTGAGTTAAAGATAACCGTATCTTAGGTCGATATTTGATGAGTAGCAGGATCCTTGCAGCTGGTTGAACAAGTCATCAATCCTCAGGAATGGATATCGGTTCTTGATGGCCAGTTTGTTCAACTCTCGATAGTCGATGCACATCCTGAAAGATCCATCCTTCTTTTTGACAAGCAATACTGGAGCTCCTCATGGAGAGAATCTTGGCCATATAAATCCTTTGCCAAGAAGTTCTTGGAGTTGACAAGATAGTTTTTGCATTTCCAATAGAGTCAGACGATAAGGAGATCTTGCCACCGGTGCTGCATGTAACACCCCAAAATATGAAGGTAAAAAATTCATTTTTTAAAACAACCAAAAAACCCATTTATCATTTACTAAAACTCTCAAAGGTATTTTATAATAAAAAGAGTTGTTAGAGTACAATCCTAAAATCTGAAGGTTGTGGAAATTATGGGTGTATGCGCTGCGATCAAGCTGGGCCCTTTCCTTTCGAACCAGAAGTACCTGAAACCATAAACAAAAACTATAAGCACAAAGCTTAGTAGGTTCCCAAAATACCACATACCATACATAAAATACGAGTCATAAATATCATACATATCCAACATTCAGTAGGAGGTGCTATGTGCCATGTAACGCCCGTAGATCAGGGCTAGTCAATTTAGAGACAATAAGCGTCAAAAATGACTTTTTGATAGAAGATTATTTAGGATGAATAATCCTAACTAAGTTGTAGTATATGTTACAAGGTTTTCGTGCATATAAAGAACGCCAAAATCCGAGTTATAACGAAGAAGTTATGACTTGTTGAAGTTTCGCGACAGAACCGGCACAACGCTGAATGACGTAAAAAGTGAATTTACGTTAGATTGATATTTAGCCTTAGCGATCTAAACGAGAATCGAAGATATCGTTGTTAGTAGCGAAACGACGAAAAGTTAGGCAAGAACGGACGTCAAACGAAGAAGTTATGAATTTATAACGAAATTTTCTGTCCCGACCTATTAAAAATAAATAATAAAAATAAAAGTCAAAATTAGCCGACGGAGTCTAAACGAAAGTCGTAGAGCGTAGTCTCACCTGCGCGTGGATATAAAGAACGTCGAAAACGTAGTTCGTATGAAGAAGATATGAATTTTCGAAGTTTATTAATTAATTAATAATTAAATTTAATTATTAAACCCGGTATTATCCGAAGGGGAGTCACCGGGCATATCCGAAGTACGCCCCGCGTACAGCGAAGCGTGACGACCTTCGCACTCGAGTTCTTCGGATGACGCATGCAGTGACGTTTCGGACGCGTACGCCCCGCGTACGCCTGTACGCCCCGCGTACTTCGAGGCTCCAACCTCCTATAAATAGGATGTGAGGGCAGCCAGCTCAATTGCTATTTTTCTCTATTCTCTCTCCCGTTTTGCATCGTTTTGCGTGCCCGAAGTGTCCCGAAGCCCCGGTCTCAATCTCGAGTCCCGAAGCAAGATCCGAAGCCCCGAGAATCCCGAAGAGCGTGATTCCCGAGCCGAAGCTCTGCCCGCGAGAAGTTCAATTTTTGTGTAGATCTTCCAGATCTGCGGAGATATACTACTTCTTCAAGCTGTATTGGATAGGGATTGGACGAATTCTAGAGCTAAGGATAGCTCAAAATCATCCAAGGCTATCTATGGTAAGGATATGGATTGCTTTAAGAGAAGATTATCCAACTAGGGTTTAAGTTGTAACCCTTAAGGAGTCTACAAGTATAAATAGACCCCATGGCTTAGGGAAATCGGAATCTCATTGAGAATAGAGAACCCCTGGCCGATTTCCTCCTACCCTCTCTCTCACAAATCATCTTCCTTGCTATTTGGTGTTTGTAAGCCATTAGAGGAGTGACAATGGTGACTCTAGAGCTCCAAGACAACAAGATCAAACAAGAGATCCAAAGGTATGCTTCTAGATCTGATTTTGTATTGTTCTTATACCTAATTAGTTGTTAGAAGTCTTGGATTCAAAGCATGTTTAATTAGAAATCCTAGATCCAAGCATTAGGGTTTTGCATGCGCACATATGAAAGTTCTTTTGGCTAAAACCCATCAGTGGTATCAGAGCCTAGCTTGGTTTCTATTAAATTGTTGCTTGTTTGTTTGAATCTTATTTGCAAAATTCGATTTTTGTGTTTCTGAGTCATGGATTCGGCGAGTTCCATATTGGACTCGGCGAGTTGGCCTGACTCGGCGAGTCCAAGCGTCAGGAAAGGCCAGATTCGGGATTTTTTGATGATTATCTTATGGAAACTTACCTTAATCAAATTAGATCAACCCTAATCCGATTTTTTGATATATATGACTATTATCTTGATCTAATTAAAGATATTTATCAACTAATAAAATATTTAATTTCCTTATATGATAATTAATTAATTATTTTGATTAAATTGGTAATTATCTTGCAAGAAATCTTGAATAAATCAAATATAGATAATTAGGAAATTAATTGTTAATTAGAATTATTTGTTATTTGATCTTCCATGTTTTAAATGTTTAAAACTTGTCCTCAAGTTTTGAAATTTATGTTTTGTGATTAAAAGTTTTAATTTAGACAATTTAAATTTCAAACCCTAAGTTTTAAAAGTTTAAAATACAACCCTGTACTAATATAATATTACAAGATTAATATATATATATATATATATATATATATATATATATATAACTAAAATGCTAGTGTTACCATTAGTAGGTCTCATTCACGAAGCCGATCTATAAGGTGGGTATAAGGTTGCGGCCTATAAAATGGCGCTTAATGGGTGTACACTCACACCTACCGCTTGCTTAATCGGTGGAGGGTCGTTAGCCGAACGGGTAGGATAGGGCAACCTCATCCTCTCATTAAAAGTATAATATGAAATACAAAGTAACTACACATTTAAAAAAAAATTCCCAATCTTAGTTACTTTAGGAAAAGTGAATTGATGCAATCCCATGAAATTACACTTTGCACCCTTGCTAAGAAGTTAGTGGAGCGTGTGTGGTTTACCGACACACTAATTGGTTCTAAGAAAAGGTGGCAAAGGGTGATTCATTGTTTATCATAGTTCGATGGAGCGTGTGTGGTTTACCGGCACATCGAATAGGTGATCGTTACAATGAAGGCACCATGTGAATTTGCATGGTAATTCACACCCGCTTTGTGATCCTCGATATCCCAGTCACAAACTAGAGGGGCATATCGAGATTTAAACATGCCATTGAATAGTTTCAATGAATCTCATCCGAACCTAGAAATTCTCAATACATTTAGGACTTATAGTTTGGTTTTTATGGTGGAGAATTAGTGAATCGTCATTCACTTACCTTCAATTTATTTGCATGTTAGATTACGACATCCCTTTTCTAATATGTAAATATTGTTGTTGGATCCTAGCCCTAATTTTTCTTATTGGGTGATAATTAGGGACTCATATTCTAATCCATCTTTGTCCTTTCTATTTCTAGATGTCGAACGCAAACAACGCTGCTGCTAGTTCTTTCACATTGATGAGCCTTTGCCAAAAGGTCACTTTCGATGGGACGAACTTTAGCGAATGGATAAGATACATTCGCACCATTGCTCGCTATAAGGATAAGGAGTATGTCCTCGATGAGAAGCTCGAGAAAATTAACCCTGAAATCGCTACTCCGACTGAAATGACCGCTTTTGAAACTCATGAGCGCGATGCAACGAAGGTACATTGCATCATGATAGCCACCATGAACTCTGAATTCCAAAAGTCCTATAAGGACATGTACCCGTACGAGATGCATCAAGACTTATTGGAGAGATACCACCAAAACGCGAGAGAAGAGCATTATGAGATTTTCACTAACATGATTTCTGCTAAGATGGTTCATGGAGAATCTCTTACCGTGCACCTGCAAAAGATGCAAAGGTATGTCGACCGTCTTCGCAAGTTAAATGTTGACTTTGGGGAAGACTTGGCGATCGACATGGTGCTTCACTCTTTGCCTCCGAGCTACAATCAATTTAGGATGACCTACCACATGAACAAAGAGGAGGTCACACTAGGAAAACTCCAAGGTCTCTTGAGGGTCGCTGAGAGCAACTTCAAAGACAAGTCTGTTGCATCAACTCCCAATCCACCCGCTGCTCCTGTCTTGGCTATTGGTCAAGGGAAGGGAAAGAAGAGGAAGGCTTCTTCGAAGAACTATCGCAAGGTTAAAGCCCGAGATGGTGCCTCTTCTAGTGGGACCAAAGTTGATCCTACTAAGCCCTGCTCTAACCCAAAGGAGGCAGAGTGCCACCACTGCCATAAGATAGGACACTGGAAGAGAAGATCGTCGCCTGTGACCAAGATTGGAGTGTATTCTTTAGTGCTTAGGAATAATTTATGTTTAGATTTGAACAATTGTTGCTATTCGCCAGAAATGGCTAGAAACATTATTTCATTTCATGGTTTATATAGACAAGGTTTTAGATTTTCTTTTAATAATGAGAATGGTTCTATTTTGGCTTATCTAAATGGTGTCTTTTATTTTGAAGCTATACCATGTAATGGAATTTATGAAACTGTTATGATTGTTGATAACTTAGGAAATGATGTTTTAAACATAGATTCTTCCAATAGTATGGATAGAGCATCCTTGTGGCATTGTCGTCTTGGACATGTCAACAAGAAACGCATAGCCCAACTCCAAAAGGATGGAGTGTTGGAGTCATTCGACCTCAGGGAAGATGACACGTGCGAGTCTTGTTTGCTTGGAGAGATGACTAAATCACCCTTCACGAGTACGTGTGAAAGGGGTGAGGGTCTATTGGACCTAATACATACCGATGTATGTGGACCGTTTAGATCAACCACGAAGGATGGGAACCGCTTCTACGTGACTTTTACCGATGATTATAGTAGATATGGGTATATCTATTTAATCAAGCAAAAGTCAGAAACCTTTGAAAAGTTCAAAGAGTTCAAGAATGAAGTGGAGAATCAATTGGGCAGGAAAATCAAGATGCTTCGATCCGATCGAGGAGGAGAGTACTTAAGTCTTGAATTCCACGATTATCTCAAGGAGTGTGGAATAGTTTCACAATTGACGCCTCCTAGAACACTGCAGTTGAATGGTGTGGCAGAAAGGCGTAATCGAACCTTGTTGGACATGGTTCTCTCTATGATGAGTCGTGCTTCACTACCTATCTCTTTTTGGGGGTATGCCTTAGAGACTGCCGCCCATATCCTTAACCAAGTCCCTACTAAGAAGGTTACCAAAACACCTCACGAGATGTGGACAGGGAAAGCTCCCTCGTTGGCACATATCAAGGTTTAGGGTTGCGAGGCTTTCGTAAGACGAGATACTCATAACAAGCTCGAACCTCGAAGTGAGCGATGTATTTTCATCGGCTACCCGCAGAAATCCTTTGGATATCTCTTCTAAAAAACCGAAGGACAATGTTGTCTTTGTTGCGAGGAGAGGAGTTTTTCGAGAGCGAGAACTCATAAGCCAAGGAGACAGTGGGAGGCAAATCGAGCTTGAAGAGATTCAAGAGTCGATAGATGAAGGAACCTCTACCGCTGGCACTCAACCCGAGGAGGAAACTCCGGTTGAACCGATTGACGAGTCCTTACCTCTTAGACGTTCCGATAGAGTTAGAGTTCAACCCCAGTTTTATGGTTTTCATATTACTACCGAAGGGGACACGTATATTAGTGATGGTACACTAATAAATCTTGATGAACCTAATAGCTATAAGGAAGCCATGGCAGGCCCGGAGTCTACGAAATGGAAAGAGGAAATGGATAGCGAGATCCAATCCATTTATGATAACCAAGTTTGGAATTTGGTTGATAATGTGCCCGGATGTAAGACCGTTGGGTGCAAACGGATCTTCAAGAAGAAGACCGACATGGATGGAAACGTACACACATATAAAGCGCGATTGGTTGCAAAGGGCTTTACTCAAACTCCTGGAGTTGACTATGAAGAAACCTTCTCACCAGTTGCGAAGATAAAATCTATTAGAGTGATGCTAGCTATTGCCGCATTTCATGATTATGAGATATGGAAAATGGATGTCAAGACCGCTTTCCTTAACGGAAAGTTGGATGAGGATGTTTACATGGCTCAGCCATAGGGGTTTGTGGATCCGAAGCATCCGAATAGAGTGTGTAAGCTTGAGAAGTCCATTTATGGACTTAAGCAAGCGTCTCGCAGATGGAATCTTTGCTTCGATGAGAAAGTCAAAGAGTTTGGATTTGTACGAAGCAAAGATGAATCATGTGTATATGTCAAAGCCAGTAGAAGTATAGTTAGCTTCCTCGTTCTATATGTCGATGACATATTACTCATAGGAAACGACATCCCGACTCTGCAGGAAGTTAAGTCCTGGCTCGGGAAGTGCTTCGCTATGAAGGACCTCGGAGAGGCTTCTTACATTTTGGGAATAAGGATAGTAAGAGAAAGAAGTAAGAAACTAACTGGACTTACTCAGAACACTTACTTAGAGAAGGTACTAAAACGTTTTAGTATGGAAAACTCAAAGAAGGGAGAATTACCGATACAAAGTAATGCCAAGTTGAGTAAGACTCAAAGTCCGAGTACCGAAGCTGAAATAGCAGAAATAAGCCGAGTACCATACGCTTCCGCAGTTGGCTCAATCATGTACGCTATGACTTGTACTCGCCCTGATGTAGCCTTTGCTTTGAGCATGGTTAGTAGATATCAAGGGAACCCTGGCAGAGCCCATTGGATTGCGGTGAAGAATATCCTTAAGTACCTTCGGAGGATGAAGGAATGGTTCTTAGTCCTCGGAGGGAGTGATGACTTGAAGGTGCGAGGGTATAGTGACGCCAGTTTTCAGACCGATAGGGACAACTACCGTTCACAGTCGGGCTGGGTCTTTACCCTGAATGAAGGAGCAGTGACTTGGAAAAGTTCCAAGCAGGAAACCGTAGCTGATTCAACGTGCGAATCAGAGTACATTGCAGCGAGCGAAGCGTCGAAGGAGGCAATATGGCTGAAGAACTTCATCGGTGATCTTGGAGTTGTACCTGCCATAAAGGAGCCCATGGAGATTTTCTGTGATAATGAGGGAGCAGTTGCCTTGACCAAGGAACCGAGAGATCATGGTAGATCAAGACATACCGACAGAAAATATCACTTTATTAGACATCATGTAGAAGAAGGACAACTCGTAGTGAAGAGGATATCATCAGAAGATAACCCAGCAGATCCGCTTATGAAGGGACTGAGCAGGGTTAAGCACTTGCAGCATGCTAGGAGTATTGGGCTGAAGGATGATATTAGCATAGATTAGATAGTATTAGAAACATGTAATAGATAAATGTAATTAACATTTGATGATTAAATAAAGGAGTTTTATTTATGAGTAATGTTACTGTCTTATGTTAATTGTTTAACTATTGTTTCACTTTGCATGTTTTGACTTCCAGAATAATTGAATTTATTAAGAATAATCGAATTATTCAACTTGTCCACAATCGTTCATATGTTGGAAGTAGATATGAATGAAGATTGTCGTGAATTGGTGTGTAGATTGTCTAAATGGTATTAGACATAGCAAAGGGTTGCTGCAACATTCATGAGTGCTTATGAACTAGTTTTGAGCATTGGAACAAACCCGCGCTTGCTGGAATCACCTTATGGAATATGATATAAAAGGGTGATCGCAAGACGATAATATCATATAGTCTTAAAACCTAGATATATGGTTTGTTATTTGTTAATTGATTGTACATTGATAATGCGAAAACGCATCAGTAACTCGGTGTTACAAAACGCATTGTTGTGTATAGTTGGTTAATGAATAAGTAAATGCATATAAGTCAAAGTTTATCTGTAACTTTTATCCTAAGAAGGTAAAAGCGATATCTCGGCTGCTCGATGATTTGATTTGACTTATGTGCCGGGCCCGGTCAGAACTGAATTGATGTGTTCGATTAAGTTCTATGTCAAATAAATCAGAGATCGAGAAACCTAAATGCTTGACTAATTATTCCATAGAATTGTCAGCATGATATCTAACAGAGGACTGTACGATCCCTTATCTAAAGGACAAAATTGATTAGATCAGAGTTTGATAGCGTCTTTGAGAGCTACGATTGCAAATTGAATTGTACTTGTGCATATAGTTACTAGACTTATCCAAGTGGGAGACTGTTGGAATAGTGTCTAAGGCTGCAACTATATTAGGCAAGTATTTGACCCGATTGTGCATGGTCCTTTTGGGTTGCCTTCACCATAGCAACTTGATAGGATGATTTATTAAGAGAGAATAAATATTATTAATATATTATGAGAATAATATAAAGAGTAATAATATTGTTGTTTGATTAATATAAGTCATAAATTAATTGGTATTAATTTGGTGACTTAAAGAGATTAATTAAATAAGAGGGTATAAAATGTCAATTGTTTGATAGTTACACTTTAGACTGTAAATCCTTATTGGATAGGGATTGGACGAATTCTAGAGCTAAGGATAGCTCAAAATCGTCCAAGGCTATCTATGGTAAGGATATGGATTGCTTTAAGAGAAGATTATCCAACTAGGGTTTAAGTTGTAACCCTTAAGGAGTCTACAAGTATAAATAGACCCCATGGCTTAGGGAAATCGGAATCTCATTGAGAATAGAGAACCCCTGGCCGATTTCCTCTTACCCTCTCTCTCACAAATCATCTTCCTTTCTATTTGGTGTTTGTAAGCCATTAGAGGAGTGACAATTGTGACTCTAGAGCTCCAAGACAACAAGATCAAACAAGAGATCCAAAGGTATGCTTCTAGATCTGATTTTGTATTGTTCTTATACCTAATTAGTTGTTAGAAGTCTTGGATTCAAAGCATGTTTAATTAGAAAGCCTAGATCCAAGCATTAGGGTTTTGCATGCGCACATAGGAAAGTTCTTATGGCTAAAACCCATCAATGATATCATATATGGCAAACATATAACATTTAACACATAAAAGCATTTTAGGCAGCTTTCCTAAAATAAACTAGTGCTCATGTCTAAAACATGACAGCCATTTATTTCAAAATTTTCACTTAGCATTCTAAGTTTAAGTCTAGAAATCCTACAAATTCCTCGTTCGCTTAAACTAATGCTCTGATACTAACTGTGACATCCCCAAAATCACGGCCAAAAAAGACCGGTTTCATTTATGCTTTTAAAATAATTCCAGAGTAAATCCATTGATTTAAAAAGAGTTGCGGAATTTGTCCCCAAAACATTACATGATAAAATAAGATTTATCAAAGCATTTCTTAAAGAAATGTATTTTCATTATATATCAATACTCGGGATGTCATGTTCCGATACAGACACAAAAACATAAACAATAAAACATAGACCTTACATAGTTATATACAACTACTGGTCTATAAACAAAAACATCTTCACAAGTTCCCCAACTTATGCTCTCACGCCACTACCTGTAATACAAAGAAACTGAGTGGGTCAAGCTTGGGAGCCTGATGAGCTTATAGGGTTTTCAACCCACAATAAATAATTATATTTAATTTCACCAACCAAAAATAACCTGATTACCCAATCCAGTTATCCTCACTTTACGTCTCTATGACGACAACTATTACAAGGGACCTAATCTAGGATTTTCATCGGGACGGACACTACTGCAGAGGGATTTCCTCAACAATGAATATCCTAAGGCAACCATGTGGGGATAGAATACGGAAAATGAACACCCAAGTTCACTACATCTACAGGTTATGAGCATGCCAGTGTTCCACTGAACTGTCTAGAAAAGTCCGTGGCCGTCATCCATATTCTGTTGAATGACTAGATCACAATCACATCGAAGCCTCTCGTCATTTTTATTTCATCACACATCACTATCTACCCATGTTCTACCCAACTTATTTGTAGATAAAATATACTTGTTTATATACAGCTTAAAACCTATATAACATATTCATTCAATACTCATACCACATAACAAATAGTATATAATCACATAACACGTATTTCATAGAGTATAATTCATATGTGTGTATTATTAGAAAGTAACTACACACTTAATCATATCATATATCTAATACATTCATCAATACTTGTATTAAAATTGTGTATGTGAAAGGGACTATGCACTCACTTGATAAGAAGATGATCGGACAGCACTACGGCTCTAAATGTAGTATTCTTCGGTGAAACTGGAAGATCTTCACACACCGGGCCTCTCGAAAGCAGAGATTCAGCTCGGAAACTCTTTTCTTCTCGGGATCTTTGGAGCTTCGGAACTCGCTTCGGGTCTCGGGATGATACCGGGGCTTCGGGGGTATAAATTGCACGTAAAACGATGTAATACGGGAGAGAGGAAAGGAATTGAGCAACAAAACTCGGTTGACCTTCAACTTCTATTTATAGGGCCATTTTTTGTACTCACGTCGTGAGATTATAGTGCTCACGTCGTGAGCTCAGTAGGTCACTACGTTCGTGATTCATCCACTTGCTCTGGAGGGTGTCCAGTTTGTGCTCACGTCGTGAGCTTTGACACAACCTCAAAGTTTGTGTTCCGAACTTCAGAAATTCATATCTCTCACATACGAGCTCTGTTTTCGACGTTATTTATATCCACGCGTAAATGAGATTATGCTCTACAATTCTCGTTTAGACTCCGTCGGTTAATTTTGAATTTAACTTTTATTATATTATTTTAGTAGATTGGGACAGGAAAACTCCGTTAGAAAATCATATCTTCTTCATCTGACATCCATTTTCATCTGTCTTTTCACCGTTGGTCTACTATCGATGAGATCTTCGATTCTCGTTTAGATTGTTTCGGCTAGAAACCACTCAATCTCATATTCGAACTTTGGGTTGCATACCGCTAAGTCGAAACTTCGAAAAATCATAACTTTCTCATACGAAGTAAGTTTTAGACGTTCTTTTTATGCATGCTCTCGGTTTAACATATTCTACGAATTTCGTTTAGATCACCAAGACTAGATATCGCTCTATCTTAAATTCATATTTTACGTCATACAGCGTCGTGCCGGTTCTGTCTCGAAACTTCGACTGGTCATAACTTCTTCGTTATAACTCGGATTTCGACATTCTTTATATATTCGGAAACCTCGTCACGACCACTACCACATACTTCATAGATATCGGGTTTATCTAACATTTCATTTTGACGCTTATTTTTATCATTAATTCATTTAAGTCACACAATTAAGAACAAAACACATAATACTCAAATAATACATATTTATTATTTCAAGACGGGTTACAAAGGTAAACCTGGACTATTACATCGATAATAATGACTGGACCAAAAATACAGGCGTTACATTTGTGCTAGGACTTGACGAGTTGGGGAGCTCCAACTCGTTGAGTAGAGATCATTTATGAGGACGTGGGGTTTAGATCCTACTCGACGAGTCAGAAGGGCTCGACTCGACGAGTAGGGGCTGTAAAGGAAAACCATAATTTTTAGGGTTTGCACCCAATATAAAGAACTTAATCCGCCTATTTTGGCCCCCTTACAACTTCATTACCCATAGAAGAAACCCTAATCGTTCTTTGTTGCTTCCTTGTGCTTGTGAGACTAAGAAAGTGCTTTTGGTGCCTTTTGTTGAAGAAGCTTGAAGGTTGAGAAGTTTGGAACGGGAAGGAGATCGTAGATCCAGCATCTATAACGTTTTGGCATCCATTTGAAGGTAAAAAGATGTTACCTTGATCATTCTAGCATTAGAACCCCTTTTTCTTGGGTTTAAGGCCATTTTTAGTATATTTGTGAAGCATTTCAGGTTTTAGGTAAGATCTGGAGTTGTAACTTTAGATCTGGACTCCTCTAAGTCCCTAGAGTTATAGAGTCACTAAATTTATCCAACATTGACCCTTCTCTTTGGCTAAAACCCCTCCCTTAGCTTGGTTTTGGCATTTAAGAGCTTGCATGCACGTAAAGTTTCCAACTTTACGTGGAAACCATTCCTCAGGAGGCTAGGTCTGCAATCTGGAGCTTTGGGGTAGCTTAAAAACATTTGAACACAAAAAGGAATGAAGGAACTCGTCGAGTCCCTTAGACAACTCGACGAGTCGAGTAGGGTTGACTCATTTTCGAGATTCCGAGTGATTTCTGTGAAGGATTGGAGTTTTCGGTTTACATGGGTTTTCGGTCTTTTGGACATTGAGGAACTCGATGAGTTACACAGGTAACTCGGCGAGTTGACGAGTTACTCAGGTAACTCGACGAGTTGCTGGATGCACTCAACGAGTTGAGGTCAATATGGACTGTTGGCCTTGACTTTGACTAGGGTTGACTTTGACTATATTTATGGTATATCGGGATTTTGACAGGTTAATCACATGATGATTATAGGTAGTTGAGTTGGAGCAGCACATGGGATTTATCTGATCTTAGCTTGTCAGTTCAGCATTCACGAGAGGTGAGTCTCCTCACCATACTAACGGGTCGAAGGAACCAAGGCCGGTCAATTTCGTGATATGTGGTATACTCATTGTTTTAGAGAAATGTGGTATGATAGTTAGTTATGCTTAGTGTTATGTTAGCTATATATGTGATACTTGCAGGGAAGACCATGGGGGAGCCCATGGCACTTGGATGTAAGACCATGTGGGGGAGCCCATGGCTTTTCAAGTAAAGACTATGGAGGAGCCCATGACACTTGGATGTAAGACCATGTGGGGGAGCCTACGACACTTAGGTATAAGACCATGTAGGGGAGCCTATGGCATCCTGGAGTAAGAGCTTGGGAGGAGCCCATGACATCCTTACATGTTTGTATGCATCGCTTATGTGGTTTATGTAGCTTTTATAGCTAATATGATTATGTGATCATGTTGATTGTTTCAGGTACTTCTGAGCCTAAGGGCAAGGGCACGGTTTGATGGCACGACATGCACTCTCACATGCGTTTTTCTTTTGGGACACTTTGATATTTGAAATAAAGTTTGTTGATGTATGAATTTGAAAACAATTGTTCTTGGGAGTTTATGGATGATCGGAGATGTTTTAATATTTTAAAAATGAAAATTTTCTTTTGAAAATTGGGTCGTTACAGGTTAGTACGCTAAGCGTACACATAAGGTATGCCCTGCGTACTTGCTTCTCAGCTAGTATGCTAAGTGTACCCTGTTGTATGCCCCACATACTACTCATAAGGTTCAAATTGCAAATTTTCAAACCACGAAGGGCAACTAGGAACATCTTCATTTCCAAGCGTTACACTGCACCCGGGATTAGGTTGATTCGGAATTCGACCTGTGTGACTAGAGGTATTCCAGGCAGATCTTCTGGAAATACATCCGTGTAGTCGCACACTTACGATATGTCTTTGATTTCCTTACCCTTGTCTTGCCTATCTGCCACGTGGACTACGAAAGCGTAGCATTTCTTCTGCAAACACTTTCTTGCCTTCATGCAAGAGATGATTCTTAGGTTCTTCCCAGACTTATGTCTATAAATCACATGAGTTTTGTTGTTGGTCAAAGGTAGTCAGATGACTTTTTCGTAACATAAAATCTCTACTTGATGAAGTGATAATTGTTGGATTAGTGTCTAAGTCCATAACTATTTTGGTATGTACTTGACCCGATGGTGCATGGTCCTTTTGGGTTGCCTTCACCAAAGCAACTTGATAGGATGAATTATGGAGAGAAAGGATTAAATGTGATTTATTAATATATTATGGGAATAATATATTAAAGGAGAAATCATATTGTTTAATTAATATTAGTCAAGAATTAATTAGTAATTAGTTTTGTGACTAAAAGAGATTAATTAAACTTAAAGGACTGGAATTGTAATTATAAGATAATTGCAATTTGGGCCATGGATTGCCTTTTATTATAAGGTGGACGAATTCTATGGGGGAAGCCCATATGAAGTCGTCCAAGGCTTTAAGAAAGGGCTCCATGGGTTGCTTAGGGCTTAAGCAACCAAATTAGGGTTTCCTTGTTAGATAACCCTAATAGCCTCACTATATATAGAACCCTTAAGGCTCAAAAACGTGGACAAGCAACCTTCTAGGGTTTTTACATGGTTTTGGCAGCCTCCATCCTCTCTCCTCTTCATCCTCTTGCTTATAGTGTTTGTGAACCATTAGAGGAGTGACACTTGTGACTCTAAGCCTTCCAAAGTCAATTCAAGGAGGAATTGGGATTGTTATTGCTACATAACAATCAAGGTAATATCATAAACCTAATTATATGTTAATATTGATTTCCATATGCTAGAATTAGGGTTTATAGTCTTGGATTCAAAGCATGTACAATAGAGAAACCTAGATCCAAGCATTAGGGTTTGTATGAGCACATAGGATGTCTTATGACCAAAACCCATCAGTGGTATCAGAGCCTAGCTTGGTTTCAATTGTATTGATGCATTGTATAACTGGAAAATTAGATTTTTTGGATTCTGGAGGCTGGACTCGCCGAGTCCATGGCTGAACTCGCCGAGTCCATGTAGACTCGACGAGTCCAAGCCTGACTCGACGAGTCAACTCGTCAGATGGAGGGTATTTCGCGATTTCTTGCTGTTTTTGCTTATGGATAGTTACCTTATCATGTTAGATCAATATTAATCCGATTATATGATATATTTGACTATAATTTTGATCTAATTGAAGATATTTATCAATTAATAAGATAATTGTTTCCTTATGTGATAATTGATTAATTATTTTGAGTAAATTAATAAATTGTTTTGCAAGAAATCATTAAACAAATCAAATATGGATAATTATGTGATTAAATGTTAATTTTGAATTATTTGTTATTTGATCCTTGTTGTTATGAAAAGTTTCATATTTTGCCCTTTAGGTTTTATAGTTTAAATTTGAACCCAAAAGTTTTGTTGTTTTGAAATTTAAATAGTTGAAACCCTAATGTTTTGAAAAAGGTTTCAAAACTTGCCCTCAAGTTTTGGAATTTAAATTTTGATTAAATAGTTTAATTTTGATGTATATTTAAATTCTAAACCCTAATGTGTTGAAATGTTTCAAAACTTGCCCTCAAGTTTTTGAATTTAAAAGTTGATTAAAAGTTTAATTAGGAATGTTAAATTCTAAAACTCTAGTATAGTTTTGAAAAAGTTGAAATCACACCCTTATGGTTTTATTAATTAATTAAGGTGTATAATTAAAAGAGGTTTAATAAATCCATAAAATTTTAGGTTTACAATTTAATTGAATTAAAAGTATAATTGTTAAATTGAACCACCTAATATTTTAAAAGTGTAAAATATACCCTATACTATATATATAACATTAAAAGTCTAACATTATATATATGTATGAGTAAAAGTCAGTCTTACCGTTAGTAGGCCTCATTCACGAAGTTGGTCTATAAGGGGTGTTTAAGGAAATTGCCTATAAAATGGCGATTGAATGGGTATCCACTCTTACCCACCGCACTCTTGACTAGTGGAGGGTCGTTAGCCGAACGGGTAGGATAGGACAAAACCTTTCATTATAAGTATAATAAAGTACAAAAGTAACTAAATGTTTTAAAAATCCCCAATCTTAGTTACTTAGGCAAAAGTGAATTGATGTAATTCCATAAAATTACACTTTGTGCCCTTGCGAAGACGTTAGTGGAGCGTGTGTGGTTTACCGGCACACTAAATGGTTCTAAGCAAAGGTAGCAAAGGGTGACTCAATGTTTGTCATAGTTCGGTGGAGCGTGTGTGGTTTACCGGCACATCGAATAGGTGACTGTAACATGTGAGGGCACCATGTAAGTTTGCATGGTTATTCACATCCGCTTTGTGATCCTCGGCATCCCAGTCACAAACAAGAGGGGCATATCGAGATTTAAACATGTCATTGAAAGTTCAATGAATCTCAAAGGATCTAGAAGTTTTCATAGATTTAAAACTTAAATTTCCTTTTTGTTTTTCGTGGTGGAAATTAGTGAATCGTCATTCACTTACCTTCAAATATTCTTCAATTAGGGTTACGGCATCCCTCTCCCGAGTTGTAGAATATTGTGTTGGGTCCTAGCCTTAGTATCTCATTTGGGTGATTTACTAAGGACTCAATCTATCAACTAACTTGAATTCGTTTTCTCCCGTATTGTAGATGTCAAAGTTTGACAACTATGGTCTTCTCAAATCCCGTGGAACAAGCATTCCACATGAAGATGATATTCCACGATTCGATCAAGGAACAAGAGATCATACTTCACTTCCTCCTCCTCCTCAAATTATTCTCCCTAACCCACAAGTTCAAAGGCTTGAAAAGTTCAAGATCACTCAAGCCCTTTTGGCAAGTAAACATAAAGAAGGAAAGTCGGTGTGTGCACACGTCCTAGGGATGAAGTCACACATTGATAGGTTAAGAATGTTGGGATCCGTTGTCTGTGAGGAAATGGCTGTTGATTGGGTTCTTCAGTCACTTCCTAACTCATATAGTGAGTTTGTAAGAGAGTACTATATGATGAACCGCGACGCGACCCTTATAGATCTCACCTATATGCTTATTGCTGTTGAATCAGAAATGGTTTTGCGCAATAGAAAAGCAATGTTGATTGGTGAATATGCCTTCGAGAGCTCTATGGATGTAGACAGTGGCAACAAAAGACATGCAATGATCGAAAAGTTTGATCATAAGAGAAAGGCGATGTCTGAAGTAGTTCCATGTCCTGTTCCAATAGAGTCAATTTGCTTTTATTGCCAATAGAAGGAGCATCGGAGACGAAGTTGCCCTATTTACCTAAGAGATCTAAGAGATGGGAGAGTCAAAACATATGGCTTTGCTTTAGGTAAAATCCATTGACTAACTCTTTTAAGCTTCTATTCTAGATTCTTAATACATAATGTGATAAGATTACAATTGATGTTTTGTAGGATCGAAGAAAAGAAAGGAAGCTTAAGGGAAGAAGTGAGCAAAATCTAACCATGAAAGAATGGATTTTGATCTCATTTCTCGAAGATTAAATTCTGGAGCTACTACTTAGAGTTAGAATTATATTGCTAAGAAAGATGTATTAGCATAGTTTTTCAATGAATTGCATTGTAAGGACAAAATTTTTCCGCAATAAAATAAATTTTGATTTTTATATTATTTATTTATCCTTGCAATGGCATATATGAAAATTGATGTTAGAATGTTTCTATTATTAGTAATAATGGATTTGATTCTTATTATGTTATTTATGGAAAGTCGAGAGTTTACCAAATAGGGAGAGTTTCTCATCGCCCAAATTTCAATTAGACAGAAACTTGGAATCATGCAACTTGGTTGCACGATGAATGAGAAATTTCATATTTGGAAATTAGACTGATTCATTGACAAAGTGTCAAGTGAAGGACTAGGAGATCGAGTACACAAAGTTGTGTGTTGATCAAGTTCACCATAAGAGTAACAAAGATATTCGTTATGATTTACTAAAAGCTAGTAAATATGATTATACTTACAAGATTAAGTGTAATTCTGAATTGATTAAAGGGTTTAGATCAATAGCAGAACGAATAAGAAGAATCAAGTAGGCAGAAAGATAAAAGTTTCTCCATTCTAAGAAGAAGGGATAGTAGCTTTTATGCTTTATGATAGGTCTTAATGATTAAGAACCATATCTCAATTGATCCTCTAAGTGAAGTCTTAGTACAATTGTATGTTTAAGAAGAGGAGTCAAGGATTGAAGAAATGGTTAAATCAAGAAGTCAATCATACTTCGTTCCAATAACAAGTCTTAAAGTTAAGATTGTGAAATTGAGTAAAAAGTATTAAAGGTTTATAACATTTATCAAATGTGGAAAGTTGTGATGTCTTGGATAAGACAAAGACCAACTAAGACCAATTTATGAAGTGTTTTGATAAAAAAACTACACTAACTCTTGAATATTTGTTTGTCAAGAAATGTTTTGACAAGAGAATCTTATATGTCAAGGAGTAAGTGGGAGTTTTAATGGTCTTGAAAGGTTTCAAGAACAAATCAAATAAACCTTATCAATCATCACTAGCACACGAGTTGAGGTTTACAACCTATCGTGTTGACATTATTTTGTTTCTGTGCCAATCCAATCAAGTTAATTGTGCATGTGAGTTCTATGAGCTCTCATTTTGAACGCATAAGAGGCAAAGCACCTTAATCAATGAAAGGTACATTGATAGGAAAGGGTGAGCTTCTTAACTACTTGGAAGACATGGTGGGCAGCTGTGCTACCATAAGGCAAGAAATCAAGATTAAAAAAGTTCGGTCCATATGAGTTTGAATTTGTCGTAAACTTTAGTTTTGACAAATTCACATGGATAGGAACACATACACCGTTTAAATCTAAGTGTCGTAAGATTTCCTCCTTCATGAAAATGATTGTGAGGAAATGCTTTCACTAAGAAAGATTTTAAGAAGATAGTGATTGTAAAATTGCATTCTCGAATTCGATTATGGTTACGGTATCCCTTTCCATAATTTGAATTGTGAGGTTTGGCAATTGTTTACATACACATATGAACTATCTAAGGCGAAGGTGTATAAGTTCAAGAAGTCTTGATAAAAGATTATCAAAGCATTAAGTATTAGAAACATGGACTTAAGAAATTCAATAAGCATAGTTTTTCTGAAAGTTAAGATGTTTATGAATACATGTCGAAGCTAGTGGGAGAATAAGTGTTATGTTTTATAATAATCATCATGATAGTGGGAGCATAAAAGTTATGATTGTATGATTATTAAGGAAAGTATTGCAAGGTGAGCAATATTAATTATAAGAAAACAAGAGTCATACTTTGCAAAGTCGCAATAGTTGAAGAGTTGTTTTGCTATAATTAAGGGAGAGAATATTATGCTTCATTTCAAATCTAAAGGTTTAGGTTGAGAAATGTTAATAAATTTAGTCAAAGGTACATTGTGTGTTCTTAAAATTTCGATTATGATTACGGCATTCCTCTTCACAATTCGAATTTTGAGAACATAGCAAATAAAACATTGTGTGTCGTGTCCCATACGCTTCGGGTATAGGATCGATTGCAAGTGCTTTAATGTTTGACCATTCTAAAATTTTCCAAATGTCGAGCGCATTTAGAGGGAAAAGGGACTAGAATTGGTTTTGACTAAAATAATTAAACAACTATCAAAGGACAATCCAAAGTTTGACAAGGATTGGTCGCTTGTGAGTAGTTGGAAGCATGGTATTGGATGGACCATATCGACATTATTATGAATAGAAAAGATTCTATTAAGAATGAGTTGTCTTATGGAAATTATGGAAATGTTTCCATATTGGATGGACCATATCGACATCATTACGAATAGATAAGATTCTATTAAGAATGAGTTGTCATATGGAAAATATGGAAACGTGTCCATATTGGGAATTGAATATTGAAAATCTATGACTAGATTAGAAACTTTTATGCAAAAGGATGTTCAAAGGAATCATATCTAAGGAATTGTCTTGTAATAATCTCCGATAGAAGACTTTGTAATATCATTGGCAATAGTCTTTGTGACTTTGGTGCAGTGACATTACGAAAGGATAAGTTGCATAGAATGTTAGAATCTAGCATATTCTATAAGAAGCGAGAATTTGATATTCTTTCACTTATGAAAAGGATTTGGAGTTGTGAAATGAGAATGATTGGAAATGTGTTCAATGAGATCTATTTCACAAAGTAAGAACCATAGGTAAACATTGTGTGCATGCTAGGAGCATGGGACAAGTGTAATAATTCAAGTAAAAAGTTGATTAACCGAAACGACAAATAATGAGTAATCAATATGGTGATAAATAAAAGGTGTTTTATTGGTACTCAAAGGTTTGAGGCCATATGGGATTAGTATTATTCTTGTGTTTCACTTTGCATGTTTTGACTTCCAGAATAATTGATTTTATTAAGAATAATCGAATTATTCAAACGGGCCACAGTCGTTCATATGTTGGAAGTAGATATGAATGAAGACTGTCGTGAATTGGTGTGTGGATTGTCTAAAGAGCATTAGACATAAGCAAATGTTTGCTGCAACATTCATGAGTGCTTATGAATATGATTTGAGCATTGGATTAAACCCACGCTCACTTGGATCACTCTATGGATTGTATCACGAGTCATTGGTGAGATGATAACATCTTATATTCTTCAAACCGAGATGTGTGAGTTGTTTCTTGCGAATCGTTTGCACATTGATAATATGTAAACGCACTAGTAACTTGGTGTTATAAAACATATTGTTGTGTGTGATTTGGTTAGTAAGTGCAAGCAAGCATTGTATAAAAGTTTATCCATTCCTTTTATTCAAAGTAGGATAAAAGCGATATCTTTGGGCCCCTCGATGATTTAGTGATGACAAACGTAAATGCTCGGCCGGGCTAGGGCTAATTTGATTTGTTCAATTAGTCAGTCGTCATAAATCGGGAATCGAGATATAGTACAAAGAGAATGATTTGAAATCATATCTCATATGATATCTAGAATGGAGGAATATATGATCCCTTATCTAAGGACACGCGTATCTGATAGGATCAGAGTTGACAACGGCTTTGGAAAGCTACGATTGCAGATCAGGATCTGAAGTCATACGCAGAATAGTTGTTAGACTTATCCAAGTGGGAGACTGTTGGGTTAGTGTCTAAGTCCATAACTATTTTGGTATGTACTTGACCCGATGGTGGATGGTCCTTTTGGGTTGCCTTCACCAAAGCAACTTGATAGGATGAATTATGGAGAGAAAGGATTAAATATGATTTATTAATATATTATGGGAATAATATATTAAAGGAGAAATCATATTGTTTAATTAATATTAGTCAAGAATTAATTAGTAATTAGTTTTGTGACTAAAAGAGATTAATTAAACTTAAGGGACTGGAATTGTAATTATAAGATAATTGCAATTTGGGCCATGGATTGCCTTTTATTATAATGTGGACGAATTCTATGGGGGAAGCCCATATGAAGTCGTCCAAGGCTTTAAGAAAGGGCTCCATGGGTTGCTTAGGGCTTAAGCAACCAAATTAGGGTTTCCTTGTTAGATAACCCTAATAGCCTCACTATATATAGAACCCTTAAGGCTAAAAAACGTGGACAAGCAACCTTCTAGGGTTTTACACGGTTTTGGCAGCCTCCATCCTCTCTCCTCTTCATCCTCTTGCTTATGGTGTTTGTGAACCATTAGAGGAGTGAAACTTGTGACTCTAAGCCTTCCAAAGTCAATTCAAGGAGGAATTGGGATCGTTATTGCTACATAACAATCAAGGTAATATCATAAACCTAATTATATGTTAATATTGATTTCCATATGCTAGAATTAGGGTTTATAGTCTTGGATTCAAAGCATGTACAATAGAGAAACCTAGATCCAAGCATTATGGTTTGTATGAGCACATAGGATGTCTTATGACCAAAACCCATCAATAACAATCCATTCCGATGATCACATCGAAACTTCCAATGGTCATAGTGTTAGGAAGTAGAGTGGATAACAAGCAAAACCAAAAGCACAAAAGACACAGTATTTACGTGGTTCGGTCAAGGAGACCTCCGTCCACGGGCAGGGGGGTAATCTTTATTTTAGAGCTCTCAACACAGAGGTTACAAATACAATTACACAGAGATTCGCCTATCACTCTAGAATTCAACATACAAAATGACTTAGCATGCATCCCTATCTATACTTGAGGGATCAGACCTAAAACCCTAATGGGCCAAGCCCATTGGCCCATATGCCCATGAAGGGTGTCAACCAATCAAAATCCTCCATGCAACATCTTCTGGAACATTCTTGAGCATTATCATCTTTTAGGCATACTAGGATCAACCTGGCACAGCAAAGTAATCAATATGGCGCATCATGTACCAAGATGGTCCATGATGACGTAATAGCTTCTTCATGGCGTAACAACAAATCTAGTTGGTGCAACATGGATTTAAATGGCACAACAGCATCAAGTATGGTGCACAACATCAATCTTGGAGCAACAACATCACCATGAGTAACAAGTACATGCATGGCTCAACAGGAAAACAAGATGGTGCAAGAGCATCCCTCTTGACCCATCTATTCATCATGTGGAGCAACAAGGAACCCTTGTTGCTCCATATCCCTTCCAAGTTCTCCAAACCTATTCCAAGTACTCCAGAATCCTTCTAGGTGCTCCAAACCACCTTAAACATGATCCGTTCCTTTGGCACTTGATCAATTCCTTTGTTTGATGATCCATTCCTCTCTCGAAAGATCTGTGCCTTTGTCATATGCTCCATGAAACCCAAGTGCTCCAAATGCTTCATGAACATGATCCAAATGCTCGAGTCACATTTAACACATAGGTATTAGCTTGATGTGAAAGACGTGGTTATTCAAGGTGAGAAGGAAATTAGTGAGTACTCCTAAGGTGCTTTCTAACTGGTTGTTTGCTACTTCTACTGTGTGAGCTTTGTTAATTTTGCATGATTTATAATTAATCATACTTCTAAACTTATGGGAAAATAAAGCTTTTATTGACACCGGTATTAAATTATATGGAACCATAAATATTGTTGATAGGAAACATATTAGTAACTACAGTTGGTTCCTAGCGAAAATCTCTAACACATATCACAAATCATCTTCCTTGCTCACTATGATTCTTTAGTTTTGGGCAGTCCTTCTTGAAATGCCCTATTTGATTGCATTCGAATCAATTTTGGATTCCTCCTGTAGCAGTGGTTGAGGTTGCATTGTTTGGGGCCTTTCTGTAGTACTTAGAGGTGTGACCTCTCAAGTTATAAATGATGAAGTCCATATAATTTCTGACATGGTGGAAATTTCACTTGGTATTATGGGGTAACTTACTAGGGTAGGGTTTTGACGGGCGTGAGTGTTTGTGATTGCGATGTACACAACCACAAATTTTGGATTGGGTTTGCGATGCTTGAAGTTCCCCTTTGACTTTCCATGGAAATTCCTTTTTGTACTTCCAACCTGATTCTTTTTAGTTTGTAAGATCATGGTACCTTGACGAATGCACTGCTCCGCAAATTAATAGGCCAATATTTAGCACTATCAAAGTTAGTGGGTCTGGATGCAATAACTAGACCTTGAATTTGTGAAGCTAATCCTTAGATGTACCTTTCAGTCTATTTGTATTCCGGGTTTATCATTAACAGGAAAATGTTTGCGAGGTCATTAAATAGGGTGGTGTAAGCAGTTATCTCCAATCCTTTCGTGGTAAGATTCCAATTTATAGAGAGTGATCGATTCCAGAAATCCTACAGATTTCCAAATTATAGAGAGTGAATTGAAATCCTACCGATTTCAAATGATAGAGAGAGAAGTTTGGAGACTACTAAATGATCAATTGGGAAGTATGAGTTTCTCTGCTACGATGGTAGAGGAGCTATTGGTTCTTTGTTCTTCTTTGGGTTTAGGCAAGCTAAGAAAATCTGAACGTTATCCCAGATTTTTAAGTAATTTAAATGTATACATTATTTTGGGGTTGATAAGCTTTCTAAGGTACTAGGTTTCTGCAGCGAATCTTAAGAACATCCTCCAATCTATAAAACTTTCAACCATTGTAGTCTGTCAAACTTCTTGCTCGAGGTTGGTTGTGCACCGACCCGACCATAAATAACATAGGCGTACATTCCAGGTTTATTTATGGTATAACTTATGTATAGTACTAAACTTAGTTGAGGCGTTTGACCTAAAGGGTTGAGTTGGTAGTTTTAGTTGGGGGTATTTTAGAGTTTTATTAAGTGTTCTTATCGTGGGTCAAAGTATATATAACTCTTATATATTATTGTTGGTGGGCTTTGTAGTATTATCAAATGTTGTTTTGTACTCCAAGACTACCAAGTACAGATGAGGGCCAGAAGCGAAACGCCGGAGGGCAGGACCATTTTGGCAATTAAGCCGTTCTGAAATCCAACAACCCTATGCGACCCTTCAAACAAGATTCTCTGTATTATGAGTACCCAAGAAGTAGTGTAATTAATATTAATAATACTTTTATTAGAAGCTAGTTGCCATAGTTGTATTCCTCTTTTGAGGATATGAGTTCTTTATAGCAAATGTAGCTCTAATACCAATCTGCCACACCCCTGACTGAGACGGCGGAACACGTCTGGCTGTGTGACTAAGTTCATGGATCACAGTTAAACTGAATATATAGCACAAGTACAACGATAAAAAAATAGTGTTCGTGTTCCATCTTGATGTTTGAATACAAGGTTTTTATAGATAATAATAGTACATGAATTGCCTTAACAGATAGGCATATAACACAACAAGTAAACTAAGTCATGTGTCATCCAATCCATCTTGAATGTTTGTTTAGTGATTTCCTGAGAATACATGTGATTTCGAGGGTTAAAACAAGGTTGGTGAGTGTTACAGGTTTTCTACTAACAACAATAATACTTTTAATAAGTCTAAAAAGTATTTTCTTTGTATGTATAACAATAGTTAAAACAACGTTTGCAATGACTCTTTAAAAGCCAAAATGTATTTTTGTATAAGTAAATCCATAATTTAAACTATGTTTGTAATGAATCTTTGAAAGACAACATGTATCTTTTGTATAAGTAAATCCATACTTAAAACTATGCTTGTAATGAATCTTTTAATATCCTTGAAAACCAAATTGTATTGTAAATTAAGTAACTTCATACTTAAAATAGTTTTGAAAACCAAGCCCATGGCTTGTAGTGAGAGAGAGATTCCAGTTAATGTTTATAGTGAGTCCTATAACCGAGCTATGTGACTGAATGTACCCCTATAATGCTTCATTAGATGTTTTAGTAACAATTATAGACACTTATCACCCGCTTCGATTTATCGGTCGAGATTGTAGCTAGCAACCGTAGGTGGGGATGTCAACCCTGTATAGATCTATACATATGTATCTCGCTGCGAAGATTAACGGTTACAGTAGTGTCGGTATGCTAATTGTTTAGACCCAACTAATGAATATAGTCTCACTAAAAAGCCCTTAACTAAAAAGTATGTGGATAGCTCTCAACCCTAACTCAATTATGGTTAAGTCACCAGGCATAATAAATTTCATTGTATAAAGTTTATAAAAGCCGAGTATGCTTGGTATGTATGTAGAAGTGTAATGTACTCGTTTTTTATAAAGATGTATGTTTTAACGTAATGAACATATCTACATGTATAAACTTTATATATTTAAAGATATAAATATACATGTATAGTAATAACTTGTATCCTTGAAATACTACAAAGTTTTATAACTTTCTTGTTATAATATACAATGTCACATAAAAATCATATATTTTTGTTTTATGTATCATTTGTTGTGTGGACTAGTTTTCACGATAAAATAACCACAATACGTATATGAAAAGTTTATACTAGTTTATTTGTAACGATATGTTACGTTGTTAAATAACATTTTTATAAACTATGGTTATTGTATTTTCGCATAAAATGATAAGTTGTTTGTATAAGCGAAGTATATAGGCACATGTAAACCCCCCCCCTCTCCCCCCTCCCCGAAATAACTAGAAATATTAAAAATGGGTCGTAAGCACTCACCCTTGAAGCGTGAGCTCGAGTTGTTCGAATTTGATTTCTTTTGAGAAGCTTGATGTGAGAACCCGCAAAACAACCATTTTTAAACTTAGAAATACTCTCGGGGTCGTTTCGTAACAAATTTAAACTATTGGGGTTGTTTGGTAATTTAATTAACCAAAGTAGGACATATTTGGTTATAATAATTCAAGGGAGGGACTGAAATGGTTTAAATGAAATTTAAGTTTGGGAATTGGATTGATTTTGTTAAGAATCTCCATGGGAGGGGCTGTTTTGAATAAATGGGTTCAATGTCGGGAATACATGATTTAATAAGGAGGTTAGTTTGGTCATTTCACAAGCTAAATGAAATTAGGGCTTTTAAGCCCCCGTCATCGTCATTTGCTGATCGAGTAAAGGAAAGAAACGGCATGAACGAATGCAGATAGACCAAAGGCGGCAAGTGATTGAAGGCAGATGAACGAAGACGGTGAGAAGGAAAGCACGAAGCGGCGGCGCTACATCCGGACCCTTGCTCGTCGCAGGTCACGATGAGGACCGAAGGAAGAAGAAGCTCGCAGGCGGCGATGTTTCGTCGGTCGATTCGCGAATTGGGTGGCGTCTCCGGGGTCGACGAGGCCGAATGAAAGAGAGAAGATGCTGCGAGGTTGATTGTAGTCTCGGTGGGTGCAGCGAGGGGCTGCTCAAGCAGTCTCTCAGTCGCTTGATTCGGTTGTGGTAGCGAGGTGCGAAGAGACTCCTGGAGGTCCGAAGGGGAGTCCGAGAATGTCGATCGATGGTGCTTCTGTCCGGCAATGAGGTGCGAAATTGAGTTGGAGATGGAGGGTCCTGTTGCTTCCGGTTCTTCTTTTCTCTCTTTTTTTTTGTTTTTTTTAATCTTTTTTTTTATTATTTTATTATTTATTATTTATTATTTTGATTTTGACAGAAATCAATGGAGTTTTGGTGTATGTTTGGGTTTGATTTTTGACATGGAATGGAATGAAGAACGAATGATGGTGATGTTGCTCTTGTGTTTGCATTGGACACGAAAACACCCACTTCAGTGGTGTGTTCTAGGCTGGAAATGAAGAAGAAGAAGAAGAAAGAAGAGAGATGAGGTGAAGCCGTGAACGATTGAATATAGTCTTAGAGTAAAATTTTCTCAGATTTCTCTATGATTTGGTTGCATCATTGAGATCCATTTTGAGTGAATGATCAGTAAATGGAATGGTTGCAATCGAAGGACAAACATAAGAAGCAGATGGCAGGCCTTTGTATGTGATTTTGTTTAAGATGAAACTTGGAAGCAATCTCTAACTTAGGGGGTGTTTGGCTTAGCTTTTCACAGCCAAAAGTCCTTTTGTAAAAGAAAAAAAACAAAAAATGTTTGGCAAACTAATAACTCAGAAAATCCTGATTTTTTGTAACTTTTTGGAAAAGTTCTTTTTAGTTTTTAAAAGCTAAGCCAAACATCCACTTAGCTGTTAGTTTTTACCTCATAATTGATTTGATTTTTGATTGACTTTTATGTATTATGTGTTCTTTTTTTTTGGTGAAAATTGAAGCAAAGGCTTATTATGGGTATAATATGTGTATTGATTTGTACTATTGATTTAATGGGTATGTATTTGGTTAAATTTGGATACTTTATATACACTTCTAGATTTAATAATATTGTGTGAGTATTTGTTTGAGATGTTTTATGAAAATAACACGTACATAATAAGTATACACTCTATTATGAGTTTATTATGTATGTTTGTGAGATATATAAAGGCTTCGAGATTTTTACATAATCACTCTCCAATTTATCGTATATACCGTTAATTGAGATTTGGAAATGTTACATGACATGTATAAATATTTATATATTTAATGTTGTTATATAATTTTTATTATATAACATATATGCATTGTGATTACAAGATTGACTATTTTTCATATTCAATATGAGTCTATAAAAATTATAGCAAATACATAATAGATTTTTGACAAATACGTTCCCCACACATATATATGTATATAGATGTACATGATTTTAGAAAAATTGAGTTATATCTTCGTTAAGAATCATAATAACGGGATAGGATAATAATATATTATTTCTAGAAAATATTGTCAATAATTGAAATAATATCAAATTAATAGTTTAAGATTTCACAATTTAGTGATTCAAAACGTCTAATTTTTTCCACTTCTATAAATATTCTTACTAAAAATATTTCAAATATGAAATTAAATAGTAAACTATGACCAGAGTCCAAAAACTTTATCGGAATTTCCATATGAGGCCTGCAAGTCCCTCAATGGATAGAAACAATTTTAGCAATTTTAAGAAATTAATATTATATTGGTTTGGATTATTAAAACAGTCGTATCTTTTGCATACGAACTCCGTTTTGGACGTTCTTTATATTTTCGAAAACAAAGAAACATGTACTACGAGACTAGAATCTTTTTATTACTCACAATTACTTAATACGAAATTTCAGTTTTTCAGACGCATTCATAAGGTTGCAGTTAGAGTTGTTTGACTGTTTGCCAAATTACATATTTGGAAGTAAGATATCATCTGGTATCTTATAACAGTTGAAATGAACTCATTTATTTCACATAAGATGCACTAAAACTCAATGAGTCAAATTACCAAGAGATTTACTGTGAACTTGATCGTTCATAGTCTTTGACCTAAATTCCAGGATGTCACATTACCTCCCCATTAAGGGAAATTTATCCCAAAATTATTAAGTTCTATGATACTTTATTCTACACTTATTCTGTTTCAATAGTGGGGGGAACATCACTGAAAAATTGCGGATACTTTTGTTTCATTTGCTCTTTACATTCATAAGTAAACTCTGGCCCTGTACGAGAGTTCCATCAAAATTTACTATAGGTATGCGACTTTGTTTGAGGCTTTTGATTTCCCGATCCATGATCTCCACTGATTCCTTCATGATATGAAGTTTAGTTTTGACATGGATCACGTCGAGAGCAAAGACAAAATTCCCATTAGAGTGTGACAACCCGATATTTTTGAATAAGTGTAATGACCAAAAAAGTCAAGAATTGTAATCTCTTTTAATGTAATGAAATTTGCATCAAGATTTGAATGTTCAAAAGTCTCTTTTAGGTACATAAAATGATAAACATCGTATCAAGGGTTTTAGAAATATAAAGAACACTAAAATCTGAATTATAACGAAGAAGTTATGACCAATCTAAGAGTCACAGTAAAAACCGGCAATACTGATATATGTAAAGCGCGAAGTTTCAATACAATTATATTTTGCCTTAAGTATCTAAATGAAAGTTGTAGATATCATTAAACCATATGCGTATATAAAAAGAACGTCCAAATCTGACTTCATATGAGAAAGTTATGATTTTTCCAAGTTCCGGATATAGCAGCAGACAACTAAAATACTCGAAATAGAGATCGAGAGATTTTTAGCCGATACAACCTAAATGAGAATCGAAGATCTCAACAATAGTAGTACAACAGTGTAAAGTCTGACGAGAACGGACATCACATGAAGAAGTTATGGATTTTTAACGGACTTTTCGTGTCCCAGCCTGTTAAAAATAAATAATAAAAACTTAAAGTCAAAATTTGCCGACGGAGTCTAAAGGAGAGTTGTTGAGCATAATCTCACCTACGCGTGGATATAAAGAACGTTGAAAACGGAGCTCGTACGCGGAAGTTATGGATTTTACAAGTTTGCGACACAAAATCCGAGGTTGTCAGGTGTAACACGACGTGGTGAAGAAGCCCACGACGTGGTATTGTGACTGATGGGTGCCAGGTTCGTCAGCAAACGTCTCGTCAACGGAAGAGGATGAAATCCCTCACCACGACGTGGTGAGGTGTACCACGACGTGGCGCCCAATTTAGGGCTATAAATAGCATCTGGAGGTGTTGGGTTTCATTGCTCATTTCTTTTCTCTCTCGTGCCGAAGCTCTGCGTTTAAACCCCCCGAAGTCATCCCGAATCCTCGATCTTCACACCCAAGTTCCGAAGGAAGGTTTTTCACTCCCGAGACACCCGAGATTCCTGAGAATCCCGAGACATTCAACTTTCCCTAGTCGAAGTTCTGCTCAATTATCGTTTCACCCTCTTCTATCTATCAAGTGAGTTCATACCCCTACAACTACGTTTTCAAATACTTTATAAATGCTTTTATACGCTTTCAAAGGGGGGAATACAAGTAAACACACAGTTACTCTCGTGTGGAAAACAATAAGCTTTTACTACACTTATCTTTATATAACAAATCATATGTGAGTCTTAACTATCAGATGAAAACGTTCGCATGCAAGCACCTATTCAATAACATCTTGTCCTTTAAGAATAAAAACATGTTGTCATACGAATATCAAACACTTCATTTATATTTTGGTGAATGAATGTTCAATAGGGTTATTACAAATGCCATACTTACATACCAAGCTGATACTGCACTAGGGTTTATCATACAACGAATCATACATTTGAGAAAAACTATAATAGGTATAGTTTATTAGATATTCAAGAGGTCTTACATACTATAAGTACTATATCAAAGAAATACTTTCATATACAAGAACAAATGAGCTTTTCATACGTAAATCTATTTGATACTAAGTTTTGTGAGACGTTCAGCTTCACGTACTTTCGAGTATACAGTTAAAGTCCTGTATTATATACCATAATCTCTTGTAGGGAGAGCGTGATACTTGTGTATAGATCTATATGGGATTGACAATCCCGCACCTAAACTGTTAGCAACAGTTAGACCGGCAGGTATGGGGTGACAAACGTCATAACATTCCAACGCCTGAAGAACGTTGTTACAGGCAGTCTGGGTCAATAGCATGGTTGTAAAACTCACATGGAGTATTAAAAACACGTTGATTTACGGGGTTATCAAACGCCTTAGCGATTTCATACATACATAAATCTACTATTCTAGGCATGAAAAACGCTATTGCATTATAGTTTTTGGAACTTTTAAATTACCATACACTTATGGAAGAATATTGGAATTTTAGAAACAACATTCAAAATAGTCAGGTCTTAGTAGAAGACTACTTTTATACTAGTAGGAAATATGGGATTTTCTAGGAGTTTTCAAACATCTACAAACAAATTTATTCAAATTTATACAAACATTGACATTAAATACTTATGAACTCACCAGCTTAAATGCTGATCTACTCTTTCAAATCTACTTGTATTTCTCAGGGATTCAGTAATACAGGTAAACTTCTACTTTTGGAGAAGTGATGCTAAGGCGTCAGTTTTAAACTCATTTTGTCATCATATTGTAATTTGTTTTTGAAACAAGTATCATCCGACAATGTAACTTTTAAATTCTATATATGATGGCTGTGTTTACTTTCTTTACTATGTAATCAATTGTTTCGATACTACATGAAGTCATCTGCCCTTGAACGTTTCCGCCATTCTGGTTTGGGGGTGTGACATAGAGAGACACTTCTCCATTTTTTCATGAATGATCTCAAGGTCAGTGTGTAGAATATCGCTAGCATGCCTTATAGCTAATTGAGTATCTCCAACTTCTGCCCAACATATTAAAGAATGACATTTGCGCCCATACAAGGCCTCAAATGGAGCGGCCTTTATACTAGAGTGATAACTATATTGTATGAAAACCCAACTGGTAGCAAGTGAGTATCCCATGCATTACCAAAGTCTATCACACAAGTGCGAAGCATGTTTCCAAAGTTTGTATTGTTCTTTCACTTTGGCCATCCGTCTGTGGATGATATGAATTACTCATTTCGATTTTGGTTCCTATGAACCTTTACGGTGATTGCCCAAAATCTAGAAGTGAATCTGCTATCTCGGTCCGAGATAATATATATTGGTAGACCATGTAGCCTGACTTTTTCCTTGAGATAGGTCTTGGTGAGTTTTTCCATCTTGTCAGTTTCTTTGATGGCTAAGCAATGGGTGAACTTGGTCAAATGGCCAACCACTACCCAAATGGTGTCATAACTGCTTGATATTTATGGCAACTTTGTTATGAAGTCCATGATTATTTGTTGCCATTTCTATTTCGAGGTTGATGGTTTTAGTAGTAGTCCTTATGGCTTTTGGTACTCTGCTTTGATATTGGAGCAAGTCAAGCATTTACTGACATGGATGGAAATTTCTGCCTTCATGTTGGGCTACCAATAAAGCTTCTTGAGATCGAGATACATCTTATCTGATTCGGGATGTACCGAATATCTCGATTTATGAGCTTCGTTTAAGACTGTACTCCTGACATCACCAAACTTTGGGGTCCAAATTTTGTTCATGAAATATCGTGTTCCGTCTTCCTTGAGGTTGAACTGTTTGTCCATACCTCGCATGTTTTCTTCTGATAAAAGACATAAGTTGAACATTATTTAAACAAATGACATGCAATTGTACAAAATATGATGTTAAATGATAATAAAAACTACCCTAAAAGATGCATAAAATGGCATCTAACAATACATATACGAAAAGTTTATACTAGTTTATTTGTAACGACATGTTACCTTGTTAAATAACATTTTCATAAACTACGATTATTGTATTTTCGCATAAAAGGATAAGTTGTTTGTATAAATGAAGTATATAGGCACATATATTTCCCCCAGAAATAATTAGAAATATTAAAAAGGGGCCGTAAGCACTCACCCTTAAAGCGTGAGTTCGAGTTCTTCGAATTCGGTTTCTATTGAGAAGCTTGACGTGAGAAACCGCAAAGCAATCATTCTTGAACTTTGAAATACTCTCGGGACCGTTTCGTAACAAATTTAAATTGGGGATGTTTGGTAATTTAATTAACTAAAGTAGGACTGCTTTGGTTAAAATAATTCAAGGGAGGGACTAAAATGGTTTAAATGGAATTTAAGCTTGGGAATTGGATTGATTTTGTTAAGAATATCCATGGGAGGGGCTGATTTGAATAAATGGGTTCAATGTTTGGGGTTGGTACTGATTTTGAATACATGATTTAATAAGGAGGTTAGTTTGGTCATTTCACAAGCTAAATGAAATTAGGGCTTTTAAACCCACGTCTTCGTCATTTGATGATCGAGTAAAGGAAAGAAACAAAATGAACGAATGTTGATAGAACAAAGGCGAAAAGTGATCGAAAGGAAATGAACATAGATTTTGAGAAGGAAAGCACGAAGCGGAGGCGCTGCATCGGGGCCCTTGCTCGTCACAGGCCACAAAGAGGACCAATGGAAGAAGAAGCTCGCAGGCGGTGTCGGTAGATTCACGAAGTGGGAGGCATCTTCGGGGTCAACGAGGCCGAAGGAACGAGGGAAGATGCTGCGAGGTTGATTGTGGTCTCGGTGGGTACAGCAAGGGGCTGCTCAAGTAGTCTCTGGGCCGCTTGATTCAGATGTGGTAGCGAGGTGCGTAGGGACTCCGGGAGGTCTGAAGGGGAGTCCAGGATTGTCGATCGGTGGTGTGTCTGTCTCGCTGTGATGTGTAAAATCGGTGGTGCTTTGCCACTGACTATAATGCACCGGAAAGTAATACAAGGCAAGCAAGGCCGATCCTCATAGTCGCAAGAAAAAAGTTTATACCTCTTTACATAAGGTACTTTGGTTACAAATGGGGGGTTTGTATAATGTAAATAACAATCTACTTTGAAAATATGTAGAAAAATTAAATAGATTTGTAAAAAAAGTTGTTGAAATGGTTCTAGTTCTAGTTCTCAATGTTTTCATTTAACTTGATTATGACTTGATGTAATTCATGATTGTTATTCTAAGTTGGTATTGAAAGATACTAACATGCTCTAATACCTCTTGCTTGCCAAATTATTTATCAAAAAAACGCTTTTTGACTAGACATAGCTTTACTAATTCAACCTAAACACACTCTTAGATTGTATTGAAAAACTGCATTAAACTTTGTACATGCTTCCCAACAATATTCATTTCTTCTCATACGCTCAAAAGTGTAAAAACATGTGATATATGTTCTACAATAAGAAAACCTATTGTTTGTTACCAATCATTTATTTTATAGACTGATTAGGTTCCCTAAAAGGTAATTAACTACACAAGAACTCAATTCGTATAAGTAGTCAATCAAACATAAATCAAATTCAAGGATTCTAGTTTAAACAAGAACATAATCAATGGAATAGAATCATAAATCAAAGTTCAAGCCATATGTATCAAATCAAACAATCAAAATGTTTTGAAAAAGAACTAGAAATTAGGGTTTCTTAGCCACACATAGCTAATAACAAATCAAACAAAAAGATGGAATTAGGAATGTTTAATTATTAAAAATTGAAATTAAAGATGTTTGTAATGATTATAAATCTTCAAAAGCTCCAAAAAAATCACCCAAAATCACCTCCCCTGCTCTCAAAAACCGTCTGTATGTGTAAAATGATTGATTTCCTCCTTTTTAGTAAAAGAAGTAACTGCTCACGTGCTCATGGGTGAAATGCATGGTCAGAATTAGGACCATGAATTTTTTCAGACAGACCATGCGTTTTTAGCATGACAATGTGTTTTCCGTATAGCCATGTGTTTTGACCATGTATTGTCAACATCGTCATGTGTTTTGAATCAGGATGTGCATTTTTTTTTTGCTAAAACTTCAATCAATCTTCAAAGATGTCTTTGTCTTCTATCTAATTACGACCTAAATCGTGTTGATCAAATGTATGATAAAAAGGACAAACATAAGAAATGCAACGACTCGGGTTATGTCTTCAAGTTTTCTTCCGCGACATGACCGACCCATCTTCTCTTCATGCTCCAATGCTCTAAGCTCCATCATCACAGCTCCATGCTCTCCTCCATTTCTCCACTGCACCGTGTGTCACACCCCAAAACCGGAACGGCGGAAACGTTCGCGGGCGGAGGATGTCATGTGCAGTATCATAACAATGCAAAGTAGTAAACAAGCAACATCATCAATTGCATTATTAGTATAATTTAATACAAGTGTGTTCATTCATAGTAATAAGACACCAAAACAAGTGGTCAACTGTACCTGTCTACACATGACTTGAGAATACAAGTTATTTTGAAAGAGTTTATCAATATTTAAGCTGGTGAGTTCATAAGTATTTAGTGTCAATGTTTGAATAAGTTACTGAAAATGTTTGTAAATGTTCAAGGTAAATGTTTGTATAAGTTACTGAAAATGTTTGTTAATGTTTGAAAACTCCTAGAAAATCCTATATTTTCTACTAGTATAAAAAGTAGTCTTCTACCAAGACTCGACTGTTTTGTATGTTTGTTTCTCTGTAAAAGTGGATGCTTTTCCCAAATATGACTATCATTACCAAAATATAGTTTTATATTACCCTTTATGTGAGAAGATCACAATTTGAATATAATGGGAAAATGTATGTGTACTACAGTATTATTTGTATTAACTACTAAAGTAATAACTACGTTAAATCCAATGGTTTAATTTAGGTATAATGTGATGAGGTTGTTACCATACTAACCGACTAAAACACGACGATGAAAGACGTCAGAAGAAATGACATTTGGCACTCGTAGACTTGCAAGTCCCATTGTAGCGAACAACAAGGTGTAGGATAGTCAATCCAGTATAGATCTATACACAAATTCATTCTCTCCCTCCAGGAGACTCTGGTTACAAACCGAGCCATAGAAGTGATCCCATGCCCCGAAGGGGTGACTCACATTTATGTTATAGTATTCTTGTATATGTATTGTATGTACTAGTGTAGTGTATGTTCTCTCTGTCTAGTATGTAGTATGTTCTCTTTGTTTCTCATCATAGTATGTTCTCTTGTATAGTGTATAGTAGGTATTGTTTCTTGTTATAGTATTCTCTATCTGTTTCTCTTTATAGTAAGTATTGTTTCTCGTTATAGTATTCTCTATCTGTTTCTCTTTATAGTATGTATTGTTTCTCGTTATAGTATTCTCTATCTGTTTCTCTTTATAGTATTCTATGTTTAGTATTTGTATATGATAGTATTCTCCTAAACAATACCTATTATAGTTTACCAGTAATTTCTGTAGTTTGAATGAATGAAGGTATGCCTTTGCTACTCAAAGGTACTGAACTGATTGATAGTACTTTTATATCTACATATGTATACATAATATATAATTGATATTTAAACGACATTTAGACAAATAACCGATACTCTCCGGCCACATCCAAACAAGGAAAAGGAAATAAAGCGAGTTATCAGTCCTAAGTCCTTTAAACATTACTTATATAACTATACATATATAGACATGCATTTGACAATATATAAGTTTAAAAAGAAGTTTTGTAAAACATTTGAAGAGTTTATTTAATAAATATTGATGACTTGATGTCAATTTATAAAACGATTTAAAAGCAGTTTGGTTGACAAGACAATTTAAAGTATAAGAAATCCTTTGTTTGAAACATAGTAGAGTATAAGAAATCCTTTGTTTGAAACAAAGTTATAAATCTGTAACAACGTAATTTTTCATAAAACTTTTCACATTTTAAAAACATATTTTCATTCATAAACATTATAAAATCTCATCGTTTCACATATCAATCCATATAACACAACCCAAGATCATAAAGTATAAAGACTCCTCATGTGTGTACTGATCATGTCGGTGTCTTCCCACGATCCTCACTGGTACCTGAAACACATAACACCAGACACTGTAAGCATAAATGCTTAGAGAGTTCCCCAAAATACCACATACAACACATATTAGGCACTGGAGGCTATAACTCTGTATGACCCTCTGGTCAAAGTGTCTCAATGGGACCCTTTAGTCTCATACTCTGTGGACCCTCTGGTCCTAACTCTGTGGACCATTCAGTCCTAACACCATAAACTCTGGATCACATATAGCACGGAAACACATAGACATCACATCATGTAATAGCATACAACATACCCTGTCACATAACTCTAATTACCACTCTAGGTAAAGTATAGTGAGAAGACTCATCTCGGGGAACTCGGTAAACCTCGAACTCTGAAATACTGCACTAGCCTCCGCCTAATCACATAAATAATTACTCTAATTAATACAACTTCTAAAGGCTAGGCTAACCCCTCTCTATAAGTTCTCTAAGAAGGGTAAAAGACCATTCTACCCTTCTAATGGCTCATAAGTCCAAACACTGACTAAACCCTAAAAGTAAACAAAATTCAACGGTCAAACTTTGACCCAACTCATCGAGTTCATTCGTGTGACTCGGCAAATACATGCGTGTCCTCTTCGCCCCTGGCCCTCACTCGACTTGCTGAGTCAACCCTACACTCAACAGGTTATCACAGGTCGCGAATCGCGGGGCAACCCGACTCGACTCGTCGAGTCCCTTATGGGCTCGGCGAGTTCCTCCCATGACAACACTCATCTGACCTCTTGACATTAGATCTGCTTCTCTAATCTATAGATCTGACTTCCCCATGACCAATAAACACGTAAAGGTTGAATCTTGCTACACATGCAATGCTCCCAAGGCTTATTTTGGTGAAATCCCTTCTAATATGGCAACCTATGTCCATTTCCTCCATAGAACCACAAAAAGAAACATGGTTCAGGCTCTCTGGACCTCAAAAGGTCCAGATCTAGAGTTTAGCACTCAATGGGACACTATACACAACTAAACAAGCCATAAAAGGGTA
Organism: Lactuca serriola; assembly: GCF_051521515.1. Classification (NCBI taxonomy): domain Eukaryota; kingdom Viridiplantae; phylum Streptophyta; class Magnoliopsida; order Asterales; family Asteraceae; genus Lactuca; species Lactuca serriola. Next base: position 202,269,870 of record NC_136414.1, on the reverse strand, counting down.
TTGAAAACCCTAAATTCAATGTTCTTAAGCAAAACAGAAGGATAGGATCGAATAGCTACCTCAAACTTGAAGATCCAAGCTGAAAACCCACTAAAATGCAATCCTCTTGACCTCCCCTTGCTGGAAACACTTTCTCCTTTGCAAAATCACACAAAATATGATAAAAAAGGCTCAAACTCTCTCACAACTCGCTCACAATCGCTAGGGTATCTCTCTCTGGACTGGTAGCCGCAAATAGAGACCATAAATGCCTTTAAATAGGGCACAGACCCCGAGAATTAGGGTTTCAATCCACAGCACAGACTCGTCGAGTCCACCCTTCCCGAATCGTCGAATCCGTTCATTAATCCAGTCATCATTCGCGGTCCTACTCAACGAGTCCCTCTCTTTTCCTCAAAAATAAATGATAAAATATAATACCTAGAATTCCGGATGTTACAAAATCACATGTGATTGATTATATAACTACATGCTTTCTACCTGTACCCCCCCCCCCCCATAAAAGCATTTAAAATCATTTAAAAGATAGATTAAGGGGTATGAACTCACCTGTAGTGAGTGATGCGAATGTAAGATCGGTAAAGGACGCTAAGTGTCAAGTGAAGACTTGAGCACACACGAATCCTATTTAGCATATAATGACACATATATGCATCTAATTAGTGTTTATAACATCTAATCATAAAATGGAACAACCTTAGGGACTAGGAAACACTTGTTATGAAGTGTTAAACCATATAGGGTTGCATATAAGGGGTGTAGGGCCTCACATAGGAGTTTACGGCCCATATGGTAATACCCACATGAGTTTACGGCCGTAAACTCATGGTAATTTGTACCAAAGTGTGTGTTAAGGTCTAATGGTCCTCCAAGAAGCGCTCTAGTTCATTAACTTAGCTCCTAGAAAAGTTTAGGGTCAATATGGCACCATTTTAGGGGTTTACGGCTAAGGGAGATGCTCTTGGCCGTAAGCACCTTATGTTCTTGGGGAAATCTTGTTTTCAAGGCCTTAATCCAATATCCTAACTAGGTAACAAGTATAGGAGGTAGATACTTACGATTTGAAGGCAAAAAGGAGGGTGTTTTCGGCCCAAAAACACCTAAGTGTTCTTGATGTTCTTAAGGATCTTGAAGATTACCCCAAAGGAAGATATTAATGGATAGAATCAAAGGGTGATTCTAGATAATGAGATGTATCAATGATTCAAGGGAAGAACACTTACAATATTGAAGATCCAAGAGTAAAAATCGGATGCTAGTTGAGAGAGAAATGAAGTTCTTGAAGTTGAAATGGTAAAAATGAAGAAAAATGGCCAAGAAACATATATATAGCCAAGAGTTTACGGCCCACATGAGTTTACGGCCATAAACTCATGTTGGGGTGGCTGTAAACTCCAAATGATGGAGTTAAAACTTGATTAGTACACTAGTGGCTCAAGCAAATACTTCCTAACACTCATTCCTTTGGTGTACTAGGCTCAGAATGCTCAAACAGACTCTAAATAGTGCTAAAAGTTAGCAGAAACAAGTATGACTTTGATTGAAGCGAACGGTTGGTACAAGATAGAAATTTCGGGTTGTCACATCATCCCCCCGTTAGAGAGAATTTCTCCCCGAAATTAGAGTTTAAGCAAGAATTGAAGACTATGCTAAAGGATGAGGATAATTTAAGTTTCATCTGATCCTCGTGCTCCCAAGTGAATTCAGGTCCTCGCTTGGCATTTCAACGTACTTTTCACTATCGGGATATGACTTTGCTTCTTTCTTTTTGACTTCACTGGGATGATAACTCTTCCTGGTCGAATGTGTGTTGAATGTTTTTGTGGTCTATGAATATAATACTCTTTGTACCATACAGGTAGTGTCTCTAGATCTTCAGAGCAAATACCACTGCTCCTAACTCAAGATCGTGTGTTGTACAGTTGACTTCGTGTGTCTTAAGATGACGGGAGGCATATGCAATGGCCTTTCCTCTTTGCATAAGCACACAACCAAGCCCTTGGTTGGATGCATCAGAATACACAACTAAATCTTCTATCCCTTCAGGGAGGGATAATATCGGTGCGGTGCACAAGGGTCGTTTTAGTGTTTGGAATGCCTTCTCTTGTTTCTCTTATCAGTCAAAGGCCACTCCTTTCTGGGTCAGTGTAGTAAGCGGTTTCGCGATGCTAGAGAGGTTCTGTATGAACCTGCGATTGTAGCCAGTGTGACCTAGAAATTGACGCATTTTTGTAGGTGTTGACAATGCTCCTCCTTACTACGAGAGTAGATAAGTATGTCATCGATGAATGCAATGACAAACTGAGATAAGTAAGGACGGCACACCCTATTCATTAGATCCTTGAATACAACTGGTGCACTAGTTAATCCGAACAGCATCACTACAAACTCGTAGTGTTCATAACGAGTTTGGAAGGCTGTCATGGGGACATCTTCCTCTAGCACTCGTAACCGGTGATTCGTGCAAGGAATGTGTGATATTCATTTCATAAGCGCTTCTGAGCTTGAATACACAAAATGATGCGAAGGTCCGTAATTGATTTGTCGCCGTAGATAACTAGAGTTTCCTTGTTAGGGGGGTTAAGACGAACTGTTTTCTCATAGCACGTGATGTCGGCTCGATGTAGACTCAACCAATTCATACCGATTATGATGTCAAAACCTTGGGGTGGATTAGATGTCGTGAAGTTCTAAAAGAAAGTATGATTACTCATGAATTAAGGAAAAGGATAGGTACTACTGTTCCATCTGCATCTCTTGTCCCGATCGGCGGGAAGGGCATTTGTTTGGCTTCTAATTTTATTCGCATGGTAGTACGATCACTCGTAGTCTTGAGCAATCTCCGTCCTGAAGTTCATAATAGAACTTATACTTGGTTCATCAATCACAGACTCGTGTATACGAGTCGTATATAATTAAGATTGAAAAGGGAGTTGAATAAATGATTCTTCTCTAAGCTCACATCCAAACAAGGAAAAGAAGTTAAAGCAGAATCATCAATTCTAAGCCTGTAGAACCTTGATTATGTACCACCCTTGCGTATACATTCCTTCGCGATAGATTAACTGTATGGGTCTTCGGATTGAACTTGACGTACTGTACGAGTGCTATTCCAAGGAGGTTTGCTGAGGTTACTTCGGGAAAGCTACGAGACATAAGGCACTCTACGCATGAGTACCTCGGAGTTCTGGAACGACGGCTTCGCTAGAAAGTTGATTACAGGGAAAAGAATTTTCGCACGAAACTGGCACTGTGAGGATCGGACTGACTCAATTCAGATGGTAATATCGGACTACTCGGAATAACTAGTGTTAGACTAGTTCATAAAGGTGTTACAAAAACACAACGGTGCAACTTATGTCAGAGTTTCAATAATTTAGTTTTATCTATGAAACTACTGCTGTGAACAAGGTATACTGCAAAAAGCAAGTACAAGCAGCACGAGAGTCCCTTGAACTGATGGGATCTTGCAAAAAGATATTGACTCGAGTTGCACTAGTTTTTAATAGTTTATAAGTCTAACTTTATCGCTACAGAACGTACCAGTATTTCAACGTGGGTCCGGAGTAGTCTCTCCTGCGGCGGTGATCCTTAGTATCTTCCCGTCTGCGTAAGAGTTTTTCGTTATTGGACAATCCTTCTTGAGATTTCCTATCTCACAGCATATGTGACATATCTGGCTTGCACTAGCGTCGGTGGTGGAAGTGATGTGCACGGTCGGAGTTATGTGGACACGAGCGCTTTCCTTGTTCCTCCTTTTTGGAAAATTCCTTTTATAGTGTCCGGTTTCATCACAACCATAGTAAGCCGGGTTGACTCCGATGCTAGTGATTTGGAAGATGGTTCGTGCCAGCGTTCTACAGACATGAGCAATGTGCCCCATTCTGTTGCAATTGCTGCATTGAAATTCATGGAAAACTCCGTTATGATGAAAGTTACACTTGTCACACTTTGGGAGTGTTCCCTCGTATCGTTTGATCGGTGCTGAAGTGGCAGGGGTCGTCATTTGTTGCTATTGTATGGCATGTCTTTGAGATCGCTTGCACTCATTTTTGGCTTGACACTTTTGTTTCCTATACTCAGATTTGTGGCCTTGGGGGTTTGTGACTACTATATTTAGTTGATTTCCCAGGTTGTTACAAAAATTTGAAGTGACAACACCGTTTCCATCTTTGTTTGCGTTACCAGCATTGAGTTGTGCTAGGAGAACTATCACGGCAGCTGTTACCGCGGCTTGGAAAGTAGCGGTGTCTATATGTAGGGTCGGGGTTTTGTCGTTTGGCTGACTATTTCTGGATGATGACATGATTCTGTTATACGATAAGAAATGAGTTCGTGAGCGATTATGGTTGGCCATAGATGTATTTTAATCATTCATGTAAATGTAAAGTTTTCGTTTTGTTAAATTGTTCTCGATGGTTTGACCTACATCTCTATGATGCAGTACTGGTGAAGAGTAGAAGTAAGTTCATAGAATGGTCACAAGACGATTGTCATCCGAACTAGGCTACCATTGGTTGGTGGATAACATGATCCAACTTTCGACAAGAATTGGAAGTGATCCTTGAGCTAAATTACCATAGTTCAATAATTTAACGAGAGCGAGATTTAGATAGAATTCTAACGATAGTAGAATGAAAGTATTTGGACAAGGATTGTCTCAGGGATTAGTCGACTGTCAATGTCATTGATTTTTAAGATGAAATAAGTTCAGGAAACTTTGACCTTGGAGTAGGTCTTACATCAATATTTAGAAGTGGGAGAAAGTTTGACAGAACGAAGATCTAGTGAAATAGTACCTACAGTACAGGAGTAGTTATATGGAAAAGTGCTACATAGAGCATAGATACGAAGGGTATTCCTTAAACCAAAAGAGAGGACGAGTAGAGTATCTTCTACCGGCGACGGGTACCCCTCAGGTGAACCCTCAAACTTGCCAGTGGACACTCCATGTTGAGAAGGTGTCGTTCATAAACTCTCTGGCGAACCTGGAGTTCTATGACTTCAGCCCGAGTCACAGCAAGCTCTTGCTGCAGGGCCTCGTGGTCTCTCCTAGACCTCTCACGAGCATCTTTAAGATGAATGGTGTGGATGGTATGCATTCTCGCATTGGAATTAACTTCCGTGATTCGATGGAGAGTTGTCCTTCCCTATATTTCGTTTCGGGCAACTCTGCGGACCAGGATTGGCAAGACCACGTCTGCTGAGCCTCTTTCGCTCAGCTCATAAAAGCTTCGGTCTCCATTGAATGGCATGGGTTGATTTTGCTCTTGGCTCCATGTTTCCAAGTGTTCCACCCACAGAGGCGTCAGGCCTTGAAAAGCCGGACTAGGGTTAGGATTTGGGACAGGAGCCACAGGGGGTAGATTCTCAACTTCTGGCTCGGGGTCAAGATCCTATGGAAGGTCTTCTGCCAGATCATCATCTAAGGGGAGTTTAGGTTCTGCTTCTGGTTCTGCATTTAGCCCTCCTCCATTCTCTTGGCCGGGAAAGTAAGGGTCGTCGGGGAGGTGGAATCCAGCCATATATCTAGACGAGAAATAGGGGTAAGGAATTTATCTAACAATTCTAAAATAAAGCGATAAAAAAAATAAAAAGTCTCTATAAGGGAAACTTACTGCTAATCCTAATAAGTTTTTTCTTTAATGAATAGTGCATAAAACACTCCTATAGTATTTTTACTTTATGTTTTGTTCTCATGTTCTTCTGTATATGAAGATGTATATGTATAATTTAGTAAGTTTTAGGTTTATTGCAACACCCTAATCGCTCCCCCGACACACGTTCACCGTATCTCAAATAAATATAGTTGATCAGACTATATTCATCCCAGATACGATTACATAACTGCCAAGGTTTGACTGTTGTGTCCAACCATTAAATACTTTTGTTATGTTCTAGTATGACACTGTTCTATAGTAAGTATGCAGGTATGTAATTATGTATACTTTTGGTTAAGTATTTTAGTACTTAAAAATATAAACAGTTGGTCAGAGTGTTTTAATCCCGTTGTGTTTATAGTTTTTATATCTTTTATGGGTTGATATACTTGATTCACTATAAACAATGCTCTGATACCAATCTGTCACACCCCAAAACCGAAACGGCGGAAACGTTCGGGGGCGGAGGACGTCATGTACAGTATCATAACAATGCAAAGTAGTAAACAAGCAACAACATCATCCATTACATTAATAGTATAATTTAATACAAGTGTGTTCATTCATAGTAATAAGACACCAAAACAAGTGATCAAAGTAAAAGACGAGTCTTGAACATGCTCCGTCTTCTCGAAAACCTGGTCGACTGTACCTGTCTACTGATGACCTGAGAATACAAGTTATTTTGAAAGAGTTTGTCAGCATTTAAGCTGGTGAGAGTATTTAGTGTCAATATTTGTATAAGTTACTGAAAATGTTTGTAAATGTTCAAGGTAAATGTTTGTATAAGTTACTGAAAATGTTTGTAAATGTTTGAAAACTCCTAGAAAATCCTATATTTTCTACTAGTATAAAAAGCAGTCTTCTACCAAGACTCGACTGTTTTGTATGTTTGTTTCTCTGTAAAAGTGGATGCTTTTCCCAAATATGACTATCATTACCAAAATATATTTTTATATTAGTACCCTTTATGTGAGAAGATCACAATTTGAATATAACGGGAAAATGATGTGTACTACAGTATTATTTGTATTAACTACTGAAGTAATAACTACCTTAAATCCAATGGTTTAAGTTAGGTATAATGTGATGAGGTTGTTACCATACTAACTGACTAAAACACGACGATGAAAGACGTCGGAAGAAATGACATTTGGCACTAGTAGACTTGCAAGTCCCATTGTAGCGAATAGCAAGGTGTAGGATAGTCAATCCTATTTAGCATATAATGACACATATATGCATCTAATTAGTGTTTATAACATCTAATCATAAAATGGAACAACCTTAGGGACTAGTAAACACTTGTTATGAAGTGTTAAACCACATAGGGTTGCATATAAGGGGTGTAGGGCCTCACATAGGAGTTTACGGCCCATATGGTAATACCCACATGAGTTTACGGCCGTAAACTCATGGTAATTTGTACCAAAGTGTGTGTTAAGGTCTAATGGTCCTCCAAGAAGCGCTCTAGTTCATTAACTTAGCTCCTAGAAAAGTTTAGGGTCAATATGGCACCATTTTAGGGGTTTACGGCCAAGGAAGATGCTCTTGGCCGTAAACACCTTATGTTCTTGGGGAAATCTTGTTTTCATGGCCTTAACCCAATATCCTAACTAGGTAACAAGTATAGGAGGTAGATACTTACGATTTGAAGGCAAAAGGAGGGTGTTTTCGGCCCAAAAACACCTAAGTGTTCTTGATGTTCTTGTGGATCTTGAAGATTAACCCAAAGGAAGATGTTATGGAATCAAAGGGTGATTCTAGATAATGAGATGTATCAATGATTCAAGGGAAGAACACTTACAATCTTGAAGATCCAAGAGTAAAAATCGGATGCTAGTTGAGAGAGAAATCAAGTTCTTGAAGTTGAAATGGTAAAAATGAAGAAAAATGGCCAAGAAACATATATACAGCCAAGAGTTTATGGCCGTAAACTCATGTTGGGGTGGCCGTAAACTCCAAATGATGGAGTTAAAACATGATTAGTACACTAGTGGCTCAAGCAGATACTTCCTAACACTCATTCCTTTGGTCTGATAGGCTTAGAATGCTCAAACAGACTCTAAATAGTGCTAAAAGTTAGCAGAAACAAGTCTCACTTTGATTGAAGCGAATGGTTGGTACAAGATAGAAATTTCGGGTTGTCACACCGTGCTCCATAATGCCTACAAAATAAATAAAAAATAGCGAAGTACCAGACATTATGAATAAAACATGCAAGTGCCTAAATAGTTAACTAAGGTGTTGTTTGTTTTTTGGAAAAAAACTCTTCAAACCTTTTACTGCTGCGCGGCGCAGCACACGCGCAACACTTTTCATCTTGCAACTGTTTGTTTTTTAGAAGTTTTCTGAGTCAAAAACCTCTGCGCGTGCTCTGTTTGGCGCAACACTTTGACTGCCTCTTCCAACCTCTTCCAATCTCTTCTTTTTTTTTTATTGCTGAAATTTTGATTATATGTTATTAAAATTTTATTTCACATTTTTTTTTCGTTTTTTTTTGTTTATTCTTATTGAATTTATTTTTCATTTTTTTTTTGTATTCAATAATGATAATTTCTTGATGAAATATCATTATTTTTTACTAAAATATCTTTATTTTTTTGTTGAAATATCATTCTTTTTTTACTGAAATATCATTAATTTTTACCGAAATGTTATACATTATTAAATTTTACATATTAAAAAGCTATTTTCGGTTTATAAAATTAGTTTATTTTAATTTTTTAATACCTGCAGCAGTATGCAGATGTTAAAAAACAAACACGCTTCTTATTATAGTCTGCAGCCGTTTGGTCCACCTCTTCTACTGCAGAGGGTTACAGAGGTGGTCTGCAGACTTCATGAATTTTTGCTTCAGAAAATCAAAAAGCACCTAAATGTAAGAATTAGGAAGTAAAATGTAATGAAAGGACGGAAATAAACAAGAAAAATAGGTACATGAAATGCATCTAACAACATGAAAGCTTTCTCGTTACATTCAAGTTCATGTTGTTGAAGCTTCGTATTATAAATGTCAATTTTGTTTTGACAACTCTTGTATTTATTGTAAAGATTGTTGTAGATACCACTAAATTTTCAAATACTGATTTTCAATGTGATTTTCTGGTAAGTGCATCTTTGTTCTATGGTTACTCGAATCAATGACATTATTGAAATGCAAAACAGCCTATTCCAAAAAAACTAACATTGGTTTGGTTGTTCCCTTTACGTTCATCAGAGGAGATGGCTATCGAAGTGCAAGCCGGCGTCTCTTCTTCGTCTTGGGTCCAACTTTTAGGACCTTGTTGGGGGTCGAATTTTTTTTTCCCTTTGTTCATTCGGCTTGTTGGGTTTCCGATACACTTTCTTCTTGGAATGATTGAATTGGCGGTTGTTGGGATGGTTGCAATGGTGGTTGCTGAGATGAATTTTGTTGAAATTTTAATGATAGAATTGTAGGTGTTGAAAAGATGATTGTTGGAACGAAGGGTATGGATATGAGTTTTATTGAAATGGTGGTTTTGGAAAGCTTTGGATTAAGCTTTTGAAGGTATGATTGGGAGAATTCATAAAATCTTGATCGTATTGTGAAAACCCCATAAGTAAAATGTTTATACGTAAAGAGTTTTCACATCTAGGTGTGTTTTATGTTTTAGTTGGTTGGTGGTATGTTTGGGGGTTGCTCCATTTTTTAAAAATGATTGTAAAAATATTGAGAAACAAATGTCTTTGTTTGAATATGTTTTATATGACATTAGATTGGTATTTACATAGGTAAAATTGTATTAAAAAAATTCATATGCCCACAGAAAACCACCAGTTACATTTCTTCCCATTATTGGATGGTAGTTTGTTGACAATCCATAACATTACGAAAGGGGGCTAGGAGTGGCGTTCATGTGTTATAACGCGCACAACGTAGGCATAATGTCATCGCGTTATACCCACACAACATAGTCTAAACAATAATGGCATTTCAATATACATTTAAGACTACTTTTGGCTAATTAATTTCTCTCTCTCTCTCTCTCTAGATGTGTGCCCGCGCAGAGCAACGACGATAAATAGTTTTTTTGTCGAATAGTCTTCTTACGGGAAAATAATTATCAGATTTTGTTATTAGTTATTATCTAATAAGAAAAATTACCACTTTTAGTTAAAATATTTATGTTTAGTACTTATATTCATATTGTATGTTTATGCATTTTATGTAAATTAATTATTATCTGTATCTAGTTTAAGAAAATGTAAATTAATTTATATTGATGAATTTAATATTTTAAAATTGTTATTTTGCTCCAAATTGATTTTTTAATAACATTCCTTAATTCAAGTCTTCAAAATTTTGGTAAGTATTAATGGTTTTGTTCTGCATAATTGATTTGTACAAAAAACTTTGTATCTTGTACCTCTTAAAACTCAAGATATGACTAATATGCTTTATATATAATATAAGATAAGATAAATTAATTTATATTGATGAATTTAATATTTTAAAATTGTTATTTTGCTCCAAATTAATTTTTTAATAACCTTCCTTAATTCAAGTCTTCAAAATTTTGGTAAGTATTAATGGTTTTGTTGTGCATAATTGATTTGTACAAAAAACTTTGTATCTTGTACCTCTTAAAATTCAAGATATGACTAATATGTTTTATATATAATATAAAATATAAGATGTAAGATATGTATGGATAGGTTCATGTGTTCCTAGCATCTATATATATATATATATATATATATATATATATATATATATATATATGTGTGTGTGTGTGTGTGTGTGTGTGTGATATTATAAAAGACCATATATATTGAGTTTTTCTTCAGATTAAACATCATATTTTCCCATCAAAACATTATGTTTATTCAGTTTTTTCGATTTGATTCTTTTAACATGTTTATGGACAATATTCCGATTTTATACATTTTTTTCTGCCAAGAAAAATCCTCATTGATAATTTTTTTCAAATCCAGTTCCAACTTTCATGTTTTCTTTGTTATAACCATTTTCAATCTTATAAGGGGTTTCATTAATAATAATGAAATTATATTCCTTTTGTTTTCATTTGAACTAACTTTTTTTTACTCCATGTTATTTTTTTTTTTATAATAGTTTTAATAGTTGTCAACATTAAAATATAAAGGAAGCATCTGATTTGTTCAAAACAATTAGAAAAACTATTGTGTCAAAATATTGGTAAAATAAATATCATAATATATTTCTATTTGCAGTATGCTCAAAGATTGTAGCAGATGAAAAACAATAATTTAGGTTGGCATGATATCTCAAGATTTTTCAAAGAAACGAACAAAAAAAACAACTTTCAAACATTAATTTATATTTTAGATCTAATCTAAGAATGAATGTTCTACATGTTTGAAAATTTTCCCAAGTAAGACTAAATGGTTGCTATTCACATGTTACAATATTTGAAATTCTTCAAACTTTAATGTTAAAACTTAAATGTTTTCTTTAAATTTTAATGTTAAAAACTATATATAAAAAAACTATAAGCAACAACAATAAGAAGAACATAAGAATTTATAGCCAAACCGAAAAAGTTAGTAAAATGTGAAAGTTTTTTTTTTTTTTTTGGTGTTTTTCCAATATATATATATATATATATATATATATATATATATATATATATATATATATATATATATTCTTCCTTTAATTGTTTTTAATTAATTAAGAATAAAAAAGGGCCCACCCAACCACCATATTCATTTTCCCTTCCTCCGTCTACAACCTTCATAAAAAACCCTTCAACATCATGGACGTCTTTTACACAAGCCTTCTACCATCGACAATCTCCCCCTTCGTATCTCCCCTCCCCTCCCCCTCCCCCTTCACCTGTCAACACATCTCTTCCCTACATCCTCGATGAGTGCAAAGTTGTCGTCCCCAACATCTGGTACACCTCCCACGCCACTCACTATGTGTGAGGAAACAAATAAACATTTTGTACTCTAAAATCAATATACCCTGATCTAAAATCAATGTAGGATGTTAATGGTGGTGGATCTAAAATCGTGAAGCAAAATCGATTCACCATTATCTTCTTCGAGTTGCAGGTTTTAAAACAGAGGAAGGAGAGGCAGAGTTGTAGGTTTCCTTTTCCCCATGGAAGGGACGAACTTAAATAAATGTATGGTTAGAATCGAACTCGCCAGAGAATATTCAATTTACTATAAATCAACATCACTCACGCCTGAGAAAGGAATAGAGGGTGAAGTATAGGTAGAATCGAACTCACTGAAGAAGGGGAGAGTATGTTCGGAATCGAACTCACCGAAGAAATAGAAAGGTTAGATCTAAAAACCCTAGCTATATGATGGAGTTCATTTATAGATCCCAAACAACCTGAGAGTGATGGTGTTGATCAATGGTGGTGGTGGTGGTGGTGATCGGAATGTGAAAGTCGGCTCAAGCGAGGTGTCTCCAACAACTGTGTATCAAGCAACTATGTTTCTTGAAGGATTAGCCTAATTTCTCAATGGGATTCGAGATGGGAAATTGTTACAGGAATTCAAATATTGTAAATCAACACTCAGTTGATTGTATTTCTGGACATTATTCTTGAAGCTTGGATTTTTCATGGTATTTGGGACAATTTCATCTAAAATCCAGGTGGAGATGGAGGTGGTTGAAGGTGATGGTGGTGGACGATTATGGCAGTCAGGGTGGTTGTGAGGTGGGATTTTTTTTGGTGGAGACGACATGTTTGTGTTTCTTGAGAGAGAGATTGGTAGGAGTGATGAATTAGGTGGGGTGGGATGGGATTTCTTTTAGTTATTTTTTATTATTTAAAAGAATAATAATAAAATATAAAATAAATAAAAATAACTATTTTAGGGGCATATTCATAATTTTAGGTGGGGTATGGACAAAAAACACAACAAAATATTAACCACAAAGACCAAAACGACACAAGGTATCCGTAATTTGACCATTGATGCATCACCAAACTTTTTTGGACCAAAACCATATAATTTTAACAACTACATGGACCATTTTTGCAATTTTGTCCTAAATATATAGTTTTTTTTTTTTTTTTTTTTTTTTTTTTTTGTATGTGTGTGTGTTTGTGTTTGTGTGTGATATTAACCCTAAATGATACATCTTATAATAAATTTTCCACTATGAGGGTGTTTAACTTATCTTTTTGAGAGGCAAAAGCCTTTTTTGGAAAAGATAAAAGGTAAAATATGTTTGGTAGAAACATTTTAAAATCTAATTTTGGATTTTAGATAGAAGGAAAACTGACTTTTTGGAAAAGTTAGGAAAACCTGATTTTTTATTACTTTTCCAAAAAGAACTTTTGCCTTTCAAAAAGACAAGCCAAACACCCCCTATGACACTGAAAATGGAAGTGATTTATAAAAGAAATAGAGATAACATCTTCATTAGAAAAGGGTTGAAGACCCCAATAACATAAAAATAAAGGATTATTCAATATATTTGAATCTTTAAAAGTTTTTAAAAATCTAAAAGGATGTTATTAAGTATTATTGATACTTAAACCTACAAATATTTTTATTTGTTTTAAAAAATATAAATGTTTATGGACATCTCCACTAATCGGTTTAAGAGCCTAACATGAAACATTTAAATTAGAGTATAGAAGCTATGTCCAAAGTTTGGCTTGTTTTTGCTTTATCGATTCACAATCAAAGGAAAAAGTAGTTTCCATAATCAAAATTAACCAAGGATCTACTTGTTTCCTCGGTCAGTTAATTTGTTACTTCCTCTATCCCAAAATTATAGTCCATCTTTTCTTTTTGGTTTATCTCAAAATAATAGTCCATTTCTAAAAATAAATAGCATTTTTACCAAAATACCCCCTCATTATTACTAACCAACTAAACATTTAATGGAACATTAAATGCAAAGTAAGGACAAAACTGTCATTTTATTATATAAAGTTAGTGGTAATTAATGTTTTTCTTAATATGTGTGTTTTTGTCCGCGGACAATAATATTGGGACGGAGGGAGTATTTGACAGAGGAGTCGTATGGATAAATGTAAATAGTGGATGTTAGAGCATTTATAAGAGTTCAATGAGAAAATTGAATAAGGTATTAAATATAGATGTCATTTAATGGATAAAACCATATTATTATGAGATGTCATTTTGACATTTAATAAACTTATGAGTTTGATGGCTACTACTAAACCCTTTGCTAGGAAAAATAAAATTTACTAATTCTTAAATAAATATTTAAATATATTCCATTAAACTTTATATAGTTCAGTGTATTGTAGGAAAAAAAAATTATAGAATTATATGAAATATAGCATAATGATGTGTCAAATCATTGACATCTATAAAGTTCAATATATTGTAGATGTTCTAAAATGTATTTTTAACCCACGATATAATAATAATAATAATAATAATAATAATAATATATCAAACATAAAGGTAAATATAAGGCAACATATTCCCGCCTAAACAAAATCGACAATCTCAATCTCAATACATAATATGTTTATATTATAATATAAAAATCAATGCACATCTTATGCCATGCATGAATAAAAAAAATCATAATTTGCTATATAAATAGCATAAAAAATATTTAGAACTTGATTACATAAACTTTTTTGGATTTTTTGGACAAACTGCTGAACAAACCATGAACAAATTTTACTACTTCTCTAGTGAATATAAATAATTAGAACCGAACAAGACTTCCATTTTCTCCTTTGTTCTTGAACAAGATTATGAACCCAACAATGTTTCAACCTAATAGATTCCAAGAAACCTTAAAATCGAAAATTTTCCACGTAGGATGGAAAAGACCAACATTTTCAACTTTCTCTTCATCAAGTTTCAAAATCTTCATCTTTAACTTTTGGGTTTCATCCAACATTTTTGTTTCAATTAAACTCGTTTTAATCATATATTAGTTTTTGTCAAGATTACCTAAAGATCCTATATTCAAGTTCTACAAATGAATATCACAAAATAAATTACTAGGTTTACATTAATGAACAGACAATCACAAACTTTTGCTTTTCGCTCGTTAAGAATGCCCAAATGATGAATTAACCAACCTCTAACATATTATATGTGAAATACCGAACTTCAAAATTTGCCTAAGCATTCTTGTGAAAGGGTTTTGTTTTTCTTTGATTTTTCTTTCTAATTCGACCCGAAAAGGCAACATGACTTTTGTTAAACTATGTGAGGTGATTATTGCTCACCCAAACTAGTTGGCTTGCTCTTAAATATTTTAATCAAACACCAAACCAGTTACCCAAATATAATTAACACTAAGGCCCGTATAAGCTAGTTTATTTTTTGAGCTTATTTGGTGAGACTACAAAAATAGTTTATCGATAAGCTAGCTTGAGATAACTTATCGATAATCTAGCTCATCTTCATCATAAACGATCCGCTTACCCCTAAATGACCTGGACCAATAGGGAAATCCCAATTCATTGGGCCTTTCGATACAAATCAAATAGAAAGCCCCAAGGGCGCCATATTCTAGGCGCCCAAACTATATGATTGAATAAATCCTCCTCTATCTGTTGCTAGTCGTCCCCCTCTTCAAACTCCGATTCGTCTTTTTCATAAAGAAATCTCTGATCAAGGATAGAACAAGATCCATTTTGCATCATATTTAAGAGATTCCTTGGTTCGGGTCGAAGAAGCAATGTCACTCGATCCTTATCAAACTGACTGCATGTCCGTGAGGATCCCACCAGAGCGCCTTCCACTTCTAATAGGCCATGAACTAGACCATAATCATTCTCAACGAGTCCATAAGGAGTGATTCCATTTTTTTCACCGAGTCCGGGTAGAGACCAAAGATCTTGAGTGACCGAGCCGGCAAAACAACTCAAAAGATAAAGAAGTATTGTTAATTTCTTTATGCTCGTTCCAAGTTCAAAGTACCAATTGTACAAATAATAATCCACTTCGTTAATCGATGACTGCATCTTTGATGCACTGCTAGTACTAGTACATTTGAGAATTATTAATTGGATAGTTGTAAATAGCCTCATGGCTATGGAACAAAGGAGTATCCCAGACCTACACCGAGGTGTTGACAGTGATTTTCAAATCTCCTCAAATAGGATTCGAACCTACGACCAATCGGTTAACAACCGACCGCTCTACCACTGAGCTACTGAGGAACAACGGGAGATTCGATCTCATAGAGTTCCATTCCCGTTCTCAACCCATGACTAATATGAGCTCGAAGCTTCCTTCGTAACTCCCGAAACTTCTTCGTAGTGGCTCCCTTCCATGCCTCATTGCATAGGGAACCCCAAAGTGGCTCTATTTCATTATATTCCATCAATATCCAAATTCCATTCATTTAATATCCTTTTTGTGTCATTAACATAACAAATGTCATTTCTAGTCTATCTCTTTCTATTTCTATATATGACAAAAAATTAGTTTTTTAGCTAACGCGTCAAACATAGCCTAATACAAACCTTGTAAACTAAAATATAGCAACACATTCGGACATATAAAAAAGGATAAAAAAAACATCAAATAATGATGAAGACCAAACATGTAATGCTTCTTGTTTGGAAAGGGGTGATACTAATTTATTTTGTGTTGGAGTAATCAAACCTATCTTAAACTCTATGCTAGGAGGTGGGATGTCGATGGTTTGAGGCGCTTAGGCGTGCCTTATTGAGAAATATAGAGATTTTTTTGGTCATTTATATATTGTTCATATTGGTGGCTAAGTCAAGCTTTAATCTTTTACGAGTCATGACGAAACATGATGTTTTTCAAGACGTAAGTTAAGGCAACAATTTTATATACATGGACAAAAATAAATCAATAATTATGGATTTATATCACCTATAAAGGTTTTAGAAAGGTTAAATCAACACTTTATAACAAAAAGTTTAGAAAAAATCATTGGTTTCATGCCCAATTAGAAAGAAAAAGAAAAAACACGCCTTGAAGAAAAAATACTTGTGCCATGTCACGATGTTGCACACCTAGACAAGTCAAGACAAGTGTCACGCCTAACAGGTATGTTAAGGGTGTTTTCTTGGTGGTGAAGCCACCCCTCAACGATATGATGTGCCTTTTAGAACCTTGGTGATGATATAACACACAAAATGTCCGAAACAATGACCAATCATGCAGGTGTTATCATAATTGTCCTCACCATGCAATTTGGCAAATCACAAAGACCAACAACTTAAATTTTTGTCTATTATCTAACATTTTATCCTGTGAGAAGTGGATATTAGTTATTATATTTTTGTGAAAAGGTAATATCGAAAAGTCTGTCAAAGTTCATATAAAGATACCTTTTGTATAAAATGCATCAACCAAGAGCATCCACGATGACTTGAAAATGAAAGATATTTTAATGTTTTAAGGCGGAGCTTTTTCATTACCCAAGGCTGCACAAGTGAGATTTTTCAAGCGTTCTTTCGTTTCCAATTTTTTTTTAATTATTATTTAATATATTACATAATTTAAAAAAGTAATGATACATAACATGATGGATGCTCTCTGAGCAATAAAATGATAGTGAATAAAAGAGTATGGTGGTTATTTGGTACATTGAAAAGGAAAAAAAGTATTAAATGGTGGGGGGAAAGAAAAAATGAAAGTATGCCATACTTGATACATCAAATATGTATTCATTTTCAGAAACACCCACTCCCACATCACCCATGCCAGACAAAGGGGAGCAAGCACATTTAACATTTACCCCTGGACCTGGCCCTCCTTTCCCTGGCTAAAGAATCAATCATTTTAAATAAAATTAAATATTTTTAATATTTTAATTTTAATATTTAATATATGTGTATATCACCATTGCCAACAAAGCTCTGAGCTAGCTTTCATCTCCCAAAGCCTCTTTCCATCTCTTAATATTTTTTACTTTTCTGACCAATTTGGACAGACCCCCATGTTAGATTCCAGTCAAATCCCTCTGTCCATTTTAGTAATTTCCCAAGATTTTCAAATTTGTAAAACTCGACAGCACATAAAACAAAAACAAATTGTCCAATGCCTACCCCAATAAAAATAAATTCTTAGTTTATGCCTTAAATTGTTTGTTTAAACCTTAATACACTCACTCTGCACCTTCTTTTTAAGCCACTTAATTCATTAGTTTATGTTCAAAAAAATCAGATCTCACTCTCACCATGTTCAATGAGAGAGAGAGAGAAATCATAAATGAAGTTAGGGTTGTTGTACGTTTGGCTATTGAGCTTGTACTTTCAATCTTGAAAGGTTAAAAATGGTGGTGGGGTTTGGTGGTACTTCTGACTTGTGAAAAAAAGGCCCACAGATGAAAGAAAGATGATGTATCATTTCACATGTATGTAAGTGTAACCTCTTCTGTGTTCTGTTCTTCCTTCCCACTGTTGCATTCATTACAGTATTTTTCTGAAAATCACAGTCACAATCATCGGTTTTTTGACTTCTTCTGTCACCATAAATTTGAGCAAATTATAGAATCTAACTTCTGTTTCATGATTGATTCTCCTTTGATGTGATTGTGATTTATGAATAAAAATCCCTATCTTTTTTTAGATTTTCATATTCTTCAAACATGAATCAAGAAACCAAAAACCTCACAATCAAAATATCAAATTCGACCCAGAAACCAAGAAAAGAGATCGTGACCAACATTGTTTCGATTTCTTCATCTCCATATAACTCACCATCGTTAATCTCGCCGCCCTCCTCCGCCTTTGTTTCCGCCCTTCAATCTCCTTACATATCTCCCAGAGCCACCAGAGAAGACCTGAATCACCCTCACGAAACGGAAACAATCAACAACGGCGGCTCCACCACCACCACCACACCGTCGACATTCACTCACCCCTCTACTCCCGTATCCTATTGTGGCTCCGGGAACGATGATATTCCCAGCACCTCCTACACTCCCCCATCGGAAAGATACGATTTTTCCGACGACACCAAGCTCAAAATCGTCAACTGTGTTCCTGTTCATCTTCCTTCTTCAGATGTTAATATGAATCCGACAACCACAACGGCGCCACGTGTCTCGTTTTCGTTTCCTGTTCCTCGGATTTCGTTCGCGAAAGGGTCTGTTTCGCCGGCGAATGCAAAACTGAGGAGTTGCGATGTTTACATTGGATACCATGGTCAAGGTCAAAATCCGAACTTGGTAAGGTTCTGTAAATGGTTGAAATCGGAGCTCGAGGTTCAAGGTATCGCGTGTTTCGTTGCCGACAGAGCAAAATACGCCGATTCACAGAGTCACGAGATCGCCGACAGAGTAATTTGTTCAGTCACGTTCGGGATTGTCGTCGTCACCAAAGATAGTCTCTCGAGTTATCTCAGTCTCGAAGAGATTAGATTCTTCGCTCAAAAAAAGAATTTAATCCCGTTGTTCTTCGACTTTGACACAAACGAAGTCTCAAACGTTCTCATGAGTTCCGACAGTAAAGAATGCAAAGACGCCATTGATGGGTTGATAAAGTCGCACGAGTTTAAGCTCGAAGCTAACGAAGGTAACTGGAGATACTGTGTATCAAGAACTGCCGGGATCTTGAAGGGAAAACTCGGGAGGATGAGTGTCGCTGAAAAAGAAATCGATAATAGCGATGAAATGCCGTACCCTAGGAACAGATTCTTCGTCGGAAGAGAAAAGGAGATAACAGAGATCGAAACTGCTTTTTTTGGATGCACTGATGAAAACGAAACCAACACACACGTTAGAACACCTGGAACATCAGAAGGGCTTGCAGATGAGGAAAGTGAAAACGATCGGAAGTTTATAAATTTGGAAGTCGGAAAGTGTAAAGAACCGAAATTAGAAGCATGGGTGGAACCTGTAATCGGGAGAAATTCGTTGAAGAGACCTAAATACAAAAAAACGAAAAGCGGGAAATACAAAAGCTTCGGAAGCAGCATTGTGTGCATCAATGGCGAACCTGGAATTGGGAAAACGGAGGTAGCATTGGAGTTTGCTCACAGATATTCTCAAAGATACAAGATGGTTTTGTGGGTCGGTGGGGAAGCTCGTTATTTCCGACAGAATATTCTAAATTTATCGTTAAATCTAGGATTAGATGTTAGCGCAGACGAAGAGAAAGAAAGAGGAAGGATTAGAAGCTTTGATGAACAAGAAACAGAAGCTTTCAAGAGGGTAAAACGGGAATTATTTCGCGATATGCCATATCTGTTAATCATCGATAATCTTGAAACAGAAAAAGATTGGTGGGAAGGGAAAGACTTACATGACTTGATACCAAGAAACACAGGTGGCTCCCACGTCATCATCACAACCCGGCTTCCAAAAGTAATGACCTTTGACCCGATCCAACTTCAACCCCTGCCATTAAAAGACGCAATGTTGTTAATGAAAGGAAGAAGGAGAAAAGAATACACGGGTCAAGAAGTTGAAATTTTGGGTAAATTTGATGAGAAATTGGGTCGGTCAAGCTTTGGGTTATGGGTAATCGGGTCGTTGCTTTCTGAACTTGCAATCTTACCCTCCACCCTCTTTGAAGCCATAAATCATATCCGTTTAGACGAAAATGAGATAAACTCATCTCATTTTGAAGAAGTATTTTGGGGAAACAATAAGTTTTTACTCAAAGTCTTGATTTTTTGCATTACAATTTTACATGAAGCTAAAGGGAGTACAAATGTTCTTGCTTCAAAGATGCTTCTAGTCGGGGCATGGGTCGCCCCGTTACCCGTTTCATCAAATCTACTTGCTTCAAGTGCAAATAACATCACTGCTTCCACCAACAGATTCAAGAAATGGGTCAAATGTGCAAACATGACTTTCTTTTGTTGTTCGGGTTTTCTCGAAAGTCAAACTTCAAAAAGTGAAGAAGATTCAGCTCTTGTGTTGGTCAAACTTGGTCTTGCTAGAAGAGCAAATCAAAAGCATGGATGTTGTATTCACTTTCACCCGATTACTCAAACATTCGCGAAACTAAAAGGGAGTTTACTCACAGCAAAAGCAACGATTCATGGCATTAGAAAAACAGGAAACCCGGTTTTCAACTCGGATCATCTTTGGGCTTCTGCTTTCTTAGTATTCGGTTTCAAATCCGAACCACCATTGGTCCAATTAAAAGCCCATGACATGGTTCTTTTCATCAAGAAAACAGCTCTCCCTTTAGCTATAAGGGCGTTTACGACATTTTCCAGGTGTAATTCAGCGTTGGAGTTGCTAAAAGTGTGTACGAATGTGCTTGAAGAAGTTGAGAAATCGTTTGTGTCACAGATACAAGATTGGTGCCATGGATCTCTTTGTTGGAAGAAGAAGATGAACTCGCATCAAAGAATTGATGAATATGTTTGGCAAGATGTGACACTTTTGAAAGCTACTTTGTTGGAGACAAGAGCCAAATTGTTGTTGAGAGGTGGGTGCTTTGATAATGGTGAAGAGCTTTGTAGGACTTGTATTAGTATCAGAACTGTGATGCTTGGTCATAATCATGCTCAAACTTTAGCTGCTCAAGAAACATTGGCAAAATTAGTTAGGATGAGGAGTAAGATATGAATCAAGAATCAAGATTAGGTTTTTTACTTTTTATAGATCAGATCAATTTTCCCATAACATGATTAATCTACCATGTTGTTTTAGTTTTACCATTAGTAAATCAACATCAACATTTATAAACCAAGAGTAAAGTTTATTTCGTTTTCTGCTTTTCCAGTTAAAACAGGTTGATTGTTCTTTACAGAATGACTGTGTCAGATTCAGCCTTGGATTTTGAGTCAAGTTCCAATTCAATTTAGGGTTTTGAGTTCATTGATTAAAAAAAAAAAAAAGGAATAGTACACAATAATACTAACAAAGAACAACTCACTAAAAAGTAAAAACACAGTAGAAATATGATCAAATTGATCATATATATTTATATAACACAAGTAACAATCTAAGTCACACCTCACAAATCAAACCAGTAAAAAGGAAGTAAGAAGAAAAATCTCTATCTACTAGTAACAATCAAAAATCCCAATCCAAGAATTGAAAACTATCACACAGATCACTATCAGGGTTAGCTAGAAAAATAAAGGGAGTAAGTTGAGATATGTTGTAATACTAATTGGAGAAATTGAGTTTGTAATCCCGAGGAGAAGTTGAAGGAGGTGAGATCAATCCATCAGAAGCAGCGTCTTGTTCGTCGAGGTAAATTCCCTGAGGGTTTCTGAAAACCCCATGAACAACCGAGAACAAAATCCCTACAGCAATTCCGATCAAAAGACTTGTAACAAAACCTCTAATCCAAATAGAAACTCCGGTGACCAAAACAAGAGCAGCAGTCACCAGGTGATCATGAACGTGGTGTCCCCACACAACCATCGGATCTTCACGGAAAAAGTAGAGTACAAGCCATAGGGTGAACACAGAAGCGAAGACTAGTAGTGTGGTTGGATCTCCGATTAAGGATACGGCGGCGCATATAGTGATGATAATGCCGTAGTTCACGCCGAAGTATTTCGAGTTGACGCCAAGTCTGGTACCGGTGAGGGTGAGTGAGGCGGGCCTGTCGAATGAGTCAGCGCCGGAGATGAATTCCGACCAGGGACGGTGTAGGGACAAGAAGGACGATAGATTCTGAAATGATCGGAAAATGACGTCAGTTCCAGAGATTGGAATGGTGGTGTAGGTGGTTGCCGGCGTTGGAGACAACATCGTAGAATTGTCTGACTGCAGTTTGACCAGAACCAAGAAATAAACTACTTGGTAACGTGCAATGCATCAATGCGTCTATCGCTTTCCTCTATTTGTTAAAAAAAAAAAAAGTTTTTGCAACTTACATTGTTTATTTTTTATTTTTATATTTTGACATTTGTATTTAGTAAGTACCCTATACTTTAAATATTAAAATCAGACAATTTTATAACTACTCCATTGAAATAAACGATAGCCATTAAATTTTGTATTTCTCTCAATGAAAAATGTTGGGGGAATATAAGTATGTGACGGTAGAGAATCGGATTCCTATGGATCGTTCACTTTCCAAATTGATATTTTTGTCTGGTTACAAAAAATCCAATCTAGAATAATTCAAAATGACATTTGTATATCTAAGCATAGAAATACAAATCAAATTGTCAGAGAATTCTGAGTTTATTTAAGAAGAAGAGCAGTTGAGAAAGGTTGCATACGACTCAGAAGAGGAGCTGTATATATGCATGACATATTAGAATTTAATCTTCTAAATTAGTTAGGAAAATCTCAAAAATAATGACTTAATCAATGATTTTCAAAACTGATAAGATTTGTCAATCCTATTATAACCACCTACTAAAATTCGGTTTTCCATAATAAAACTAATTCAAATTTCGAAAAAAATGTTTGGGGCGTTGCCCCTAGGACCCTACAAGGGCACAATCCCTTTGATCATCGCATTTCTATTATATCGGCTTATAATTCAATCTTATATATGTATACATTCTGCATTCTCCAAACATATAATATAAAGTATAAACAATAAATCTCTTCATTCACATGTTAGTTCCAATTACACAAAATGGTTAGATAACACTAAAATCACTAACAAAAAATTCTTACAGTTTTTAAGAAAAATAGATTATATAGGGGACAACTCATACGAAAATATAAATATGTTGCAAAAATACAAAAATAAAAAGAATCAACGAGATTATGACATTATACCACCACATCCTTATATTGGTTAATACTCAAATTCAAATTTAGTATCCAAGGACATGTACGTACTTTAGTAAATTAACTATAAATAAATAAATAAACTACATTTTAACTTTCGGAATGAGTTTAATCCTACATAGTCTTTGAGCGTATAAAAAGCTTTATTCTTTTTTCCATTCACAATCAAAGTTGTGAATCCATGATGCATCGTTAGGGTGGTTGTTATTTGTTTAAAACGGAATTGTCCAATCGGACAATTTGGATTAGACTATTTGATTCGTATATTCGAATTTTTGGATTTATTTTAAGGTAAACCAAATTATTATTTTGGATTTTGGACTGTTTTTGGTTAATAAAATAAGAACCGAACACTCCAAAAAAAAACCGAATGACAACTTATTATTTATTTTTAACATGTATCTTTAATCATTTATAAATTTACTAAACTATTTTTCTAATTATTAGAATTTTCATCTAATATCACACCTTAATATGTACTTCTTTTCAAAAGTTTTTGTCAATAAAATATTAAACTACAATCAATTTTTATTTATAGCTGTTTATAAATTATTATTTTTAACTAAAAAGTTTTTTTAGTTACTTTTATAGAGTAGGCTAATATTTAACTTATATATATATATATATATATATATATATATATATATATAAAAGGTTAGGTTATTGTATTCCAACTATTTATTGTGTGCATGTAGGATTGATTCTGAACCAATCATTTTAGTTATTTTAAGATAGTAATTAATGCATATTATATGTTGAAGATATAATGAGTATTAATTAAATCTGCAGGATTTAATATGCATTAATTACTTTTTTTAAAATAACTAAAATGATTGGTCCAGAATCAATCCTACATACACAGATAGTAAATAACATTTGAACCTAACTATATATATATATATATATATATATATATATATATATATATATATATATATATATATATATATATTAAATGTCTTACCTCTTAAAAACAAAATTGTAAAACCGATCCAACCGAATTGTAATTTGGTTGGATCAAATCGGATTGAATTTGGTTCGGGCTATTCGGATCCATGTTTTGAATTTACTTGGATTTACTTGATTGGATCAGATCTAACCGATCCATCCAAACGAACACCCCTATGCATCGTAACACTATGAATAAAGATTAAACTGTTTCATTTCGATAAAATATTTTTCCAATTAAATATCAACCACTAAAAATAAAGCCCAAATTAATGAAACACATATCATATACATCATTAAAACAAGAAAAAAAACATCAATTCCAAAATCAAAATGGAACAATGTAACATACATCAATTTATAAGTAAACATCCATAATAAGTTTTTCTTACATATATATTTACATCATGTAAACTAAAATCTTAAATCCTAACTGTTATCCTGCAACACCACCACCATTAACATGATGGATTTCTAACAACTAATATTAACAACAACGCAAAAATTGGGATTCAATTGAGAAAGGAACACACAAATGGTTTTCGGCAAAGGATGGTGGAAAACATCGACAACCCTTTTCCTTGCTGGAAATCACACCTTTGTGGTGGTCGGCACCATAAGTATTCCCAGTTCTATCAAGCCATGGGTCCCATCTATGTAACACACTATTTCGGATTGTTCTGTGATTAAGGATTGTGGACCGTAAGTCAAATATATGTAGGCTTTGAAGCTTTATTGAAATATGTTATTGTTGGTAAGGGGATCAAGGCTTATGAATCGTGTATTTGGAGTTGAGGATGGACTGGGAAAGTTATGTGTCAGGCCGGTTGCGAGGGTTAAGGTTTTAAGTTGGAAATGTGGTGAGCCAAAAGTATCAAGATAAAAGTGTAGAGCTCCTTAAGACCTTTCCGTGGATATAAAGAACGCCGAATTTGGAGTTGAAACCAAGAAGTTATAACTGTTCGAAGTTGGAAAGGATTTGGGGGAAAATTGAGCTCACGACTTGAGCAGTTGGATCTCACAACGTGAGAAGCGATGAAACGGAAATTGTAACACCCGAAATCTTGAAGAAAAATTGTTGAGAATAAACCTATTTCAAGGTGAACTCGGCGAGTTGGAGGGACCAACTCGACGTGTTCAAGATGGAATAAGCGCGAGGGTTTAATGAACCAACACGACGAGTTGAGATGCCTCAACTCGGCGAGTTGGTGGCTGGGAAGGAAACCCTAATTTCTAGGGTGTTGCTCCCTATTTAAAGACCTTAAGTTCCTTTGGTTGACCTCCTTATCAGCCTCCATTTTTATCAAAAATCCTAAATCGAGTTGTAGCCTCCACTGTCAAGCATTTGAGCAGTGGAAGGAAGTTTGGTGTCCATTTTGTGCATTGTGAAGGAGTTAGAAGATCTTGAAGTTTCTAAGCTTGGAGGAGAGGCCTTGGATCTAGAATAATTATCCATTTTTCAAGGAGTTTGAGGTATCAAGTTATTATCTTGATGGCTAGATGTTTAGATCTTTCTTTTTGGGATAATTGTTATGTTTGAGTCATGGGTTAGATATATGTTGGGATTAGGACGTCCCAAAGCCTTATTTTTTCATATATGGGGTTTTCATGGACTCTTTTGGAATAAATGTGCCAACTTTATGGATTTAAGGGCTCCATGCATTCTTTAAGTCCCTTATTAAGCCCTTTTTGAGCATTCGAGCCTCTCCTAGTCACGTGTGAGCATAAAGTTGGAAACGTTACGTGGTCTTCCAGCTCTAGGGTATCAAATCTGCAATTTAGAGCTTTGTCTTTGAGTATTAAGTGTTTAATGGTTAAGCCATCATCCTTTTAAGTCTAAGGGTTGGGGCTTGGACCCATTTCGGTGGTTCCTAGGAGTAAAGTTGGAAACTTTACCCTTCTAGATCTCATAATTGGTCGAGATCTGAGTTGTGAAGCTCTTAGAGTCAGTAATGTCGGCTTAATGTATTAAGATGTGAGTTTCTGGTGAACTCGGCAAGTTTGTGGGTAAACTAGGCGAGTTGGATCGGTTTTTCCCCGAATTTGTAGATTGATAGAGGAACATAGCGAGTTGAAGGGCAACCCGGTAAGTTGGGTCAACTCAGGCTGTTGACCTTGACTTTTGACCCTATCTTTGACCAAGTTGTTCTATGGAGGTACTTGAGGTAATCAGAAGTGTAATTAAGAAAATTATAGGTTTAGGATAAGACCTATATGGGGCTGGGCCCAATTTGGAAAATTGGGCCATAAGTGGGCCTTTGTGGATATTTTTGTTTTGGGCCTCAATTTTGGTTCATGTTGGGTTAAGGGTAAAATGGTCATTTTACCCCAAGTATGGATTATGGATTATAGCATGGAACCCAATTGCTAATTGGGTGTGTTGTTGGTATTAATAGCTCGGGAAGCCGACAGGGCAACAACTAGGGATTTCTTTCAGTGAGCTTCTGCATTTGAGGTGAGTTTTCCTCACTATACTTTTGGGTCGAAGGCACCAAGGCCGACCCATTGGTTTGATAACCTGATATCTGTTGATATGTTGAGTATGGAATAGATATGCATGCTAGATTTGATATTCTAGTTTAGTAGATCTGTAGGACTACCTGTGATATTGTCTGTTTATCTGTATACGATATTATCTGTTATATGTCGACATATTATGTAGGTTGGGTTGAGGTTGTACTGTTTTGTGTTGTAGCCAACAAA
Source organism: Lactuca serriola (assembly GCF_051521515.1). Taxonomy (NCBI): domain Eukaryota; kingdom Viridiplantae; phylum Streptophyta; class Magnoliopsida; order Asterales; family Asteraceae; genus Lactuca; species Lactuca serriola. Next base: position 202,242,936 of record NC_136414.1, on the reverse strand, counting down.
GCCTGGAGTATACAAGATATGATCTGAGGGCTAGGGAGAGCATGCCAGAATCATACTGAGGACTCATTAGCATTCCAAATATGAGATGAGGGCCGGGTAGGGCAAATCAGAGTCACACTGAGAGCTCAATGGCATTCCAGATACGAGCTGAGGACCGGGTGGTATGCCAGACTCGTACTAAGGGATACACATTGGTATTCCAATCCAAGGATTGAGGGAGCAATTCAGACATTATTTGTGGGCCCAAGGGCAAGCCAAAATTTTGTTATAGGCTCAAAAGTAAGCCACATATGAGCTTTGGGCCTGATAGACAAGCCAAACTCATACTGTGGGCTCAATGGGTAATCTAGTCTTTTAGCTGTGGACCCAATACATGCTTTTATTTGTATATGTTATCTGTTTGGGTGTTGGTACTTTGGGGGAACTCACTAAGCTTCGTTCTTACAGTTTTGGTGTATGGTTTCAGGTACTTCAGTGGATTGTGTCAAGGTGAAGGTGTGGCCGTACACATCCTCGCATTTTGGACTTACAATTTTTGGGAAACTCTGATAATGTGAATGTTTTGAAAACTATGTTGAAAGCGATTCTGATTTTTAAATAATGTTTTGGAAACAATGGTTTTTGTAAACACTTCTTTAGAAAAAAGGTTGTTTTGAAAAGTTTAAATTTTATGAATTTTTATGGATGTTACAAGCTGGTATCAGAGCCTTGGTTTGAGTGAATTGGAGGAACACTCGTGTGAATCCAGTCTCAAACTAAGGAAAAAGGTTTTCAAAACAATTTTCAAACGGTTTTCAAAAATAATCAAGGGAGATGTGATGTGTACGATCAACCGGAGCTAGTAAGTTGACCCCAAAATACCACACAATTATTTGAGATTATGTTATGTTAGAACAACATGCTAGTAATAGTCTAGGTTTCTTCAGGAATTGCATGATAGAATTGCTTGATTATATTATGCCTTGTCTCTTATAGAATCCCTGATTGATTGTGGTATCACTCTTTCGCGTGTGAACCGGCTATTGAGTGAATACGCTAAGTCACATGTTGCATGGTTTAAATGATCTTAGGGTAAGGGGTTTGGTCCTGCTACGCAACTCTTGTCTGAGTCCAACCATTGTGGGATTGAATCTGTTAGCTATTAAGTGAGTGATGTGGGTTAGCTATTAAGTGAATATGTTAAGTTGCATGTGAAAAAGGTTGAATAATCTTAGAGTGACGGATTTGAACCTACTATGTGGCTCTTGTCTGAGTCCAACCATTGTAGGGATGAGTCTGTTACTCGAAGGATTATCTGTGTGACACCCAAAAATTCAAGCCAATTTAAACTTTTAAAAACATTTTAATCAATTAGGTCATTACATAGCTTGTTTTCAAAATACAGTTATCAAAGTATCCCAGTATCAAATCATAAAAGTCGTAACAGCGAGAGGAATAGTACGATCAAGCCTTCGCCTTCCTGCGATCACCAGAGGTACCTGAAACAACAACTGAAACTATAAGCTTGAAGCTTAGTGAGTTATCCCCTAAAATACCAACCACATAACCATGCCATATAAATATATATCCAAACAGCAAGCATAATGAGCCTTCAGCCTGATTGGTCCGCCTCACAGGCCTTCAGTCTATCTGGACCGCTCTCCGAGCCTTCAGCACGTCTGGACCACCTCGCGGGGCCTTCAGCCTATCCGGACCGCTCGTCGGGCCTTCAGTCTGACTAACATACCCTCTTGGGTTTTGTAGTCTATCCGGACCGCCCTAGGTATGTTGGCCTTTAGCACAAAGCAGGACCGCCTCAACCCAACACCCAAATCAAACAACATGTGCACATACATTCATAGGCTATCATAATAACAGACAAACCGATCTAATAGATCAAATAGCATAACAACGTCCTAAACCAGGACACCGACCTACCCAGGTCATATCATAGCATAATCCTATAACTAGGATATCGACCAAACCCAATCACTAAGCATAAGCGTATCACCATCCTAACTAACAGGATGCGAAACAATGCACATATTACATAATAATCAAAATACAAATCCATATGGGCCGGCCTTGGTGCCTTAGACCCTGTTGATATAGTGAGGATAACTCACCTTGCAACTGACGTCTGAAACTAGAAAGCCCAACTCCCGGGTCGCCAACGCGAACTCCACCACCTATAGTTACCGTAAAACCCTTCTTCGTAAATCTCCAAATTACCAGAATACCCGTAGAAGTCAACTGGTCAACCATTGGTCCAAGTCAAAGTCCATAGTCAAAGTCAACAGTCCATGTTGACTTGACTCGTCGAGTGCAGTTCACCGACTCGTCGAGTCATTCCTGAACTTGAGAAGTCGTGAAATCCCTGATTGGCTCGCCAAGTTCCCCTTTAACTCGTCGAGTTCATACGTGTCCAAGAATTAGGAGAAACCCTAGCCGAATTGCCGAGTCTTTGAACGACTCACCGAGTACAAGGCAATCTTCAACGGACTCGCCGAGTTGTCCATCAACTCATTGAGTTCATGACCATCTTCAACGGACTCGCCGAGTTGTTCATCAACTCGTTGAGTTCATGCAGACCTTTTTCCATGCAGACACCTTTTAAGCCATGGAAAGGTTCCAGATTATAGATCCCAGCTTCTAAGGCACGTTTATCACGTAAAGTTGCAAACTTTACGCACATTCAAGGCTCTAAAGGCCCTAAATGACCAATCTAAGCTTCCAATGGAGATTTACACCTTGGGAGAGCCTCATCCTTGAACAAGCTGGAAACTTTATGGACTAAGAAGCCCAAGGGAGCTCAGTTCTGAAGTTACAACTTCAGATCTTAACTTGCACACAAGAAAAGTTTCCAATCATACCATGAAAACCCTAGGATTTGTCCAAAGAGGGGATCTAGAATGCAATGAGGTCAGGGTAACGATTTATACCTTCCAGAAGATGCCCACAAAGGTAGATTTCAGATCCCACAAGCTCCTTGCTTTTGAATACTTGCTCTCCAAACTCCTTTCTCCACAAAATCCTCTTCCAAGCTCAAAATACACAAATGGAACACACACACTCGATTAGGGTTTGAGAAGGGCAAGAAGCAGTAAAGGGGAGGCTGGGGGAGGCCAATGATCCTTTAAATAGGGTGCAAAACCCCGAGATTTAGGGTTTCATCTGCCAGCTCCTACTCGTCGAGGCCCTTCCTGGACTCAGCGAGTAGGTCATTAAAATACGTCGACCAACCCACTGCTACTCGACGAGTAGGGCAATCAACTCGTGGAGTAGCCCTTGAAATCAAGAAACTCACACATTAAATCAATACCTGAAGACAGGGCATTACAATCTGAGCTTTGTTGCATGTGATTGTATTCATGGAATGGCTAATTGATATTGTGAGGAGTTCTTCAGCAGCTGATGGCAGAGAAGTGTGGAACCCTAGGATAGCTTAAGGAGTATTTTAGTGCAGTTATTCCACCATGGGCAGGTTTCAGGGGTATTTCGTGACTAGGTCTTAGAGACCCGAGATAATTATTGAGGAAAGCATGGATTAGTGTGGAAGGTAGTATTGGGCCTGTACTACTGGAAGAACAAGATCCATACTCGAATTAATGGAGGTTTTGGGGATTCTAAGAACTGGTCGGGGAAAATAGCATGGTTGGATACCATGGTTCACTACTAGAAAACAGACCTTTAATGACACGCTTTTTACAACACGCACTGATTAATGATACGCAAAAGGGCGTGCCCTAAAAATAATGTCAGATCTTTAGAAATTTAAAGAATTTTGGACGCGGATTCTTGCGTGCGCTAGAATTAGTGTCTCACAAAAAAAACACGGAGGGCGCTTATGTTAAAGGCGTGTCGTCTAGAAATGTCGCTTTATAATTTTACAAATGCGCTCGCAACTAGCAGCGGGAAAAAGGAAATAAAAAAAATTAGAAAACCCGCCTTCCTTCCTTGTTTCCCCTCTTTAGCTCTGGGTGTGTTTTTTGACCACAAAAATATTCTCCGGTCTTCCTCCGCCTCCCTACATCGAGTGTTGCTTGCTTCTTTCCCTTGCACTCCAACAACCGCCACCAATTCTTCCCCGTTCGTTGACATCGATCAAGGCTCATTTACTTGTACCCACTGGAACCACCATATCTCCTACTTGATGTTGAAATTGTCAGAAAAAGCCCTAATTCAGTATTATACTCTCAATTCTCAATATTAAGAATTAAAATCTTGATTCTCGTTTGTTTCTTAATCCCCACACATAAATCGAAAAAGGGGAATCAGAATGACGAAGGTAGTGGGAGTTTTGGTCCGGTGGTCGTGGTTCATCTAATGAGCAAGGAAGATGGGAACGCAAGCAGCCATGGTGGCTCGATGATGGAAATCAATCGAGAAAGGGGAAGCACCTCTGCTGTGGGATCGATTTAACGAAAGGAGAAGGGAGAAGTAGCGACGCTTCTCTTGTCTGCCGTAGGGGGGGGACGCTCCGGCGGTCTCCTTGGTTGTTTTTCCTTGTCGCCAGTAGATTACACGTAGGGAGGTGACTCAACTAGTCCGATGGAGCAGGGCAAGTAGCGACTGGTAGATCAAGACGATCGATCTATTCGTGAGGAGGAGGAAATTATCGATTCCCGGTGAGCCTTCCTTGGCTTCTTAGACTCTGTCATCGGTAAAAATCGAGGTAAATGAGTCGGGTTCTTGTCTGATTTCGATGAAATAAACGGAGGGAGGAAAGGTTTGGGTGGAGGCCTGATCGATGAAAATAGTGGGAGCCTCTCTTGGTCTCGCCGAATGCTACTCCATCTCCAGTGGTCGTTGAGAATGAATGGGAGGACCTCTGGGGTTTGGATAGATCGAAGGAAGAAGAAGAATGAAGTTGTGGTGGTCTTCGGTGATTGAAGGTAAACGGATGGGGTTTTCTTGAACCTCACAGGTCGTATTCTTCTTCTTTTTTCTTTTTTTTTGTTTGTGTCGACCAGTATCAATGAATACTGGGATGTTTGGGTGTTTGAGTTTATTGGGAAAATAAAACATCGAAAATTATAAGGATTCTGTTTTGTTTGCTTCATTTGACAGGGAAGAAGGAGTATAATTGGGATTGTGAAATTGATAGGAAAGAAGAAAAGAAACAGAAGGCGTTGTTGCCCTTGATGGTTAGCTGAAATACTTATGATCAACACCTCCAGCCTTTTCTGTTTTGATTAACGAGGTAGTCAAAAGCCAGTAAATTCCTTTTCATGGGTTTCTTTATGTCTTGAAAGCTTTACCAGGTACAAATAGCACTTTCTGTTTTGCTTCCATCCCCTGTCTTTCATTGTTTTCTTTTTAATACTATTTATAATTGGTTAGATATCAAAAAGTATAATGTGCTGATAGTTCCTGCTTGTTTTGATGATACAAAGGCTAGGCTACTAATATTCAATTGTCTGTCATTCATCTACACGTTTTTGACATCCCGAACAACTAAACAATCTGATCCTGGAAAATAGCCCTTGAAAGCTACATATGTGGAAAAAGATGTTAATGCCCTTAAGCTTGCCAGCAAACAAGGGCCAGAAAGATCAGTGCTTTTCTGAATAAGTGTGTGAAGTGATATGCCATGTCTTGCAGTACTGCCAATTAATTGGAAACAAAAAGTAAATACAAATTTAAAAAAGGATTAAAAAATTGAAAATTTTGTACAAATTAAGAGGATATTATTACCTATACAACATGACCCATCTACAGCCTTTGACTAAATTAGGAAGGGAAGATTGAAAGAATTAGTATAAATCTTGATTAATGAAAGCTGCTTGGATTGGACCAACTTGGACCAATTTTTGCAAACTGGGTTTCGTTATGCCTGGTTTCATATTGGATTTGTTTCCAATTGTTGTCCCATGGATGCTGCTACCCTAGCCTTTCATTTTAAAGGCACATCATAATAGGGTATGTCATGTTCTTTTTATTTTTTTAACCATGTTTATATTTTTTGATAAATATTTAAAGACCATATTATATACTTTATTTATTGTTCCAGACACACCAAGGTGATTCCTACGTGGCACTTGAAGGGACAGATGAGTCATTGGTGGAGGGAGATCATCATGGCTCCCATGATCATAAAGAAGAGTTTGAGTTCAGCGAAGTGTTTGTTCATCAACTTATTCATAAAATTGAGATTGTACTTGGGGTAGTGTCAAATACTTGAGAAAATTATAGGGTTATATTCGTCTTTTTTTTTTTGTTTCAGGTAAAGGTTCGAGAAGCTGGGACAGATTGGGGGTGGGGTGGTTGTAAATGTGGTGAAAAAGCCGCCCCCCCACTAAGGTCTAGCAATGTATTATTTATTTTTTCAATAATTATTATCCGAATTTAAACTTAACAAATTCTTGATGCTTATTTATTTCATTCTGCTTTACTTGCCCTAGCTGCTCATGCTACTGATCCTGATGAAGCTGAGAGACTGAAATTCCTTGCATCTCGTGCTGGAAAGGTTTGGGATTTCTTTTTCTTAATATGAAAAGTGATGTTATATATTTATTTATTGTTGGATAAATATTGTTCAGGATGAATATGCTCAGTGGATAGTGTCAAGCCAAAGAAGCCTTCTTGAAGTCATGGAGGCTTTCCCTTCAGCTAAACCTCCACTTGGTGTTTTCTTTGCATCTGTTGCCCCTCGCTTACAACCTAGATACTACTCAATTTCTTCCTCCCCTAAGTGAGTTTATTTCCATAATCTTGATTTTCTTTATTAAAATAATAATTCAAGAATGTAATAATATTTATATGTTATTAATCTTACAAAATGGCACCAGAAAGGATTCATGTTACTTGTGCATTAGTGTATGAGAAAACACCATCAGGACGTGTCCACAAAGGAGTTTGTTACACCTGGATGAAGGTATCAATTATCAATTATCAATAATCAATTATTTTTCTTTTCTTCCTATAAATAGCAACCAAAAGGGTAAACATGAGATTTGATGTTTATGGTTTTATTTTTTAGAATGCAGTGCCAATGACAGAAAGTGAAGATTGTAATTGGGCACCTATTTTTTTAGAACATCAAATTTCAGACTTCCATCTGATCCTAAAATCCCAATTATTATGATTGGTCCAGGAACCGGATTGGCTCCTTTTAGAGGTTTCCTTTAAGAAAGATTAGCCCTAAAGGAATCCAGATCCCAACTTGGATCATCTGTTTTATTTTTCAGATGCAGAAATCGCAAAGTAGTATGTATATGTTCAAAAACTTTTTTTAAAGATTAAAAAAAATGTCTCAAGTTTTTATATACTTTCACATACTGATATAGCTCCCGAAATGTTAATCTTCCAACTTGCAGCTCTTGATCCTTTAAAGCTTTTTGATGAGCTGCTTGGTATTTGGATTCTAGAATCCGTTTGGACTTTGGAATTGATAAAAATGAACATGCATATATTATCAGCAAGATGTGTATTGTTTTGTGTATTGCTCATAAAGAGAAGGATATCTGCTTGAAGAGACCAAAAGACAATAGTAGGAGGTGGATCCTTTTCAGCTGGTGGTCTTGGAAAAGGGATGTACTCTCATCTCTGTGAGTTGCTTCTTCATATTATTTTTATTAAATTTAAAATTATTTATCATAATTCACATATTAATTTTAATTTTTAATTTATTTTTTTGGATTTTTATCGTGAGCAGATCTTAGAGTTTTGAATGAGTACCCTGAGATTCAATCGTTTCCAGCATTCAACTCTATCTATAATCACACAGCCTTATTTGGAATCCATCAATAAACTTTCAGTTATTTTATTTAAGTGATTATTTAATCCATTTTATAAAAAATCCATGCAGAGTTCTGATTTTGTATCCAAAGTTGTTGATATAGCCGTGAAAGAACTCATTGCAGTTGCCACCAACAGAGAAGGTAAGCTATAATATGCCAAAGTTGAATTACTTTTTAAGAAATAGCAACCTACTTTTAGTGATTTGTTTATTATATCAAACTTTCATCTCTTCCTACTACTATAACATTGAAAACAAAAACAAAATCACATTTTCATTGTTTTAATTGGATATATTTTAGCTTCCAAGATTTTAGAAGGTTATTAATTTATTTTCTACCATTAAACATTTTTTTAATAATTTTCAAATCTTGAAATGATTCATTTAACCCTTAAAACACAAAAGCATATGATATGAAATTACATTTTGTTCAAGCTTAACCTTCTTTCCTTCCCCAAGAATCTCCTGTAAAGTGTGGAACTTTACACATACAACATCAGAACAATTCATGTTGAAGTTGTAAGAAACAATGAAATCGAAGCATCACCTGTGGTTTAATTCAGATTCTGGGATGAAAACAGTCCTAGGGGTATTTTTGAAATATTTAGTTTTTCTAACTTTTATGCGGAGTCCTAGGGGCTACAAAAGGTGCTGGAGTTAGTGATGAAAGACAAGGTTCAGATTCAAAAAGTGTTGTAGAGATAACAAATGGTTCTTCAGGTATGCAATACTCTAGACATAATTATAATATAAAACTATAAAAAATTATATTTTTTGATATATATTTTTTGTTTTGTTTTGTAGAGGATACTAAAGAGCAAATCTTGTAAAGGATATTTTTTGTTTTGTTTTGCAGAGGATACCCCTCACATTTTCCCAAATTACCCCTTCCTCTACAATGTTTTTTTTGTTTCTGTGTATTTTGTGCATTAGGTAAAGTTGATGGCAGAAAGGAATATGAAGCCACTTGATTCAAATCTTGCAGCATTATCAGCAAGATGCAGTAAAGACTTGGAGTTGAATTTGGCTAAGTCATTCTTGAGTGAGATGGGCCAATGTACAACTGCTTATCCATATAATCAGCTGCTTGGAGCATTAGTCTTAAAGAATTATGAAAGGCAACATGCAACTTTACTTAGTTGGAATTTGATGTACAGAGTAGATTAGATGCAAATTTAGATATTGTAAGCAATAGAATTGTATGACATGAAATTTTATGCAATGGATTGTATTTTTTGTATATGATATTCTATTTCTATTATGAGACATTAAATGCAAATTTAATTTAAAAATTAATAAATATATAAATATATTTTTTTGAACATTTAAAATTATGATACGCAAAAATGTGTGTCATCTTCATTTATGACATGGCCTTTCTTGACAGCGGCTTCCTTGATACGCATTGCGTGTCATAAACACGCACGTCGTAAGGTTACGACATGCAAATGCGTGTCGTCTTCCTTTATGACAGGGCCTTCCTTGATACGCATTTGTAAATGCGCGTCATAAATGCATGTTGTAAATGCGCGCCGTCTCTCTTTATGACAGGGCGTTTCTTGACACGCATTTGCGCGTCGTCTGAGCGTTTTACGACGCGCAATGAGCGTCGTAAAAGGCTGTTTTTGTAGTAGTGGTTTGAGGTAATTGTTCCGTATCTGTCGATCTTTTGGATTGGGCTGCTTAGGAGAGGATAAATTATGTGTTGTTCAGGCCCTAGTGGTGATGACAATGTGGGTTGAGTGGTTCAGACCCAGATGAGTATGTTGGTTGGAAGTCTTGAGGGTTTTGTCAAAGGTCGTGCCTTGGACCTCGAGACACGGGGAGGAAGTGGTTGATATGATCGGCTTGGAAATTACATCTGGGACTTAAGTTGCAGATGGTCGAATTAGATTGTCGTTATCTGTGGCAAGGATCTTGCCCTTCAAATTTCCGAGTTCGAAGGAGTGGGCAGGCTTGTGACCTGCCGAGTTACATTGGATTCTCATCTTGAGGTTTGTTGGTCGCAGTGGTTGGCGACATTATGTCAACGCCTGTGTGCGCAAGTGGTTTGATGTGGCACGAGTACCTTAGCAGTGCGAGCAAGGACCGTATCCTTCTAAGATGGGAAAACCAGGTGCTGGCTTCTCATTTGGGTTGCAAGCAAGGGGTGTATGTTTGGATTGTAAATCGGTATTTGCCTATGCTTTGTAAGTGGTTATTATTGGGAATTTAGAGGTTTTCAGCTGGAATTCAGGTTTCTCTTGGGGTTCGTTTGGTCCGTATCTGGAGGACTATTCTGCGTATGTTATTCATTCCATTGTCAATTATGGTTGTACCTGGTTGGGCCGGTTGGGTTATGTTTTGGTTTCACCACCAGTAGGTGGTGGTTCAAGTTCTAAGTGGGGGAGAATTAGGATTCTCAGGTTGAGCGTCAGTCATTGAGGGTTTTGTCTGTTCGCTGTTTGGATTGCTGCTTTCAGATTTGTTTGGCAGATGTTGATTGGTGAACCCTTTCCAAAAGCGGGTATGTTTAGCTTCACGTGGGTTTGTGGTTCTCTGGATTAGGTGTCAAGGTGCCCTAGACCATTGGTCTTTGTGTTTGTCTTTCAGCGGGAATTCTTCGAAGGATTCAAGTGGTGACACTTTAAGAGCAAGGAATGCGTCACCTACCCTCCTGTGTAGTGTGTTTATGTTCCCTTGGTCCTTGGGTATATTTACCCTCAATGGTAGAGTAGAATTCTGATTCGTAGTAGAATTAGGTTTAGCAACCTTCGGGATCGCCTTAGAAGTCTTCTCAATCTAGTTTCGTATTGGTAGAATCTGTTCAACCTCAATCAAGTATGTGATCTTGTTGCGATCAATCATAAGGTTAGGGGTTCCCTAAGAATGTGCATGGCAGTAATTCTTTGTGTGTATCTGTGGGATGTACAAGGTAGCATTGGGATTTGGTTCGACTTATGACATGGTTCAGTTGGGGTTATAGTCTGCGAATAGGATCAAGAGTTCGACTATCATCCTATCCTTGGGTCGTGTGCGACCATGGTTTCGTAAGGTTTTTCTTGGGTAGCATCTTGTTCTATAAAGTGAATTGTGTGCAGTAGGGTTACAACATTATTGTGCTCGTTCGGTGTTGTATGGGACGTTGATTAGGTCCCTTCAAGGTAATGGAAGGAGGTGAGTATCTTTAGGCCCGGAGTGTTGGGAAAATGATGTAATGCCCACAAGGTCGGTATGAGATCGGGAGCATTCCAGTCATGGGCTGAGGGCCGGGGAGGGCATTTCAGACTCATGTTGTGGGCTTAGAGGCAATCCGGACCTTTGTTGAGGACCTATTTGATGGGTTTGGTACATACAATCCTATGTGTGCATGCAACCCTAATCTTGGATCTATGTTTTCACTATTAGATACACAACATTATGAACACATGAATAAAACCCTAATGTGGCCTATTATTATCGAAATTCACATAGAAGGTTAGATCACATACCTCTTGTTGTTATATTGCAATAACAACTTAAATCTTCAAACCCTAAGTCTTGAAAGCAAGTACCACAAGTGTAGTACCTCTAATGGCTCACAAACACCACAAGCAATTGGAGAGGCTATAGAGAGAGAAGGGGAGAGGTAGAAATCGGCCTTGGGATCTCTTAGAAGCAAGTGAACGAATTCTTAAGGCCTTAGTGGTCTTTATATAGGGTAGAGATTATGGTTTCAGTCCTTATCCTTATCTAGTTACTTGCCCACCAAGCAATCAAAAGATAAGCTTTGATAACCCTTATCCCTTTGGACCTTTGGACGATTTCAAGGATATCTTATCCCTTGAATTCGTCCATCCTACAACTAGGATAACCATTGCCCTATTTTGCAACTATCACGTAATTACAATTCAGTCCTTCTAGTTTAATTAATTACACTTGATCACAAAATTAATTCCTAATTAATTATTGACCAATATTAATTAAACAAATATGATTTCTCCTTTAATATATTATTCTTATAATATATTAATAAATCATAATAACCTCTCTCTCTATTTATTTCTCTAGTCAAGTTGCTTTGGTGAAGGGAACCCAAAAGGACCATGCACAACCGGGTCAAGTACTTACCAAATATGGTTACGGGCTTAGACACTAATCCAACAGTCTCCCACTTGGATAAGTCTAGTAACCACAAATTTATGATTTTGGGGTTGTACTCAGATAGCTATTTTCACATTGGCATACCTTTTTATGGTTGGTGTGAATATTTGATGGATTTTGGTTGACTTAAAAATGAAAATTTTTATTCGTGATTTTTTTGGGATGCTACAGTTGATGGTATATGTCACCAAGTTTTTTGGAATGGTTGATCAAATATTGTCAAAAAAATATGCAATCATCTTGATCCAGATGAAATATTTTTTAAAAGACGAATCATCGGTAACAATGTTCTAGAGTTTGTTGCTAACCGGATGAATTTTGCGTATTTGTTATCATGAAATTGGATGCTCTTACAAATTTCCCTTGCAGTGGCATTCTACTTTAAAATCTTATAAAGAATGGGTTGTGATAGTGTTCCATATACCCGTATCTTCATAATAGAATCAATGTGGTTTAATTGTGCATTGTTGGATAAACCAAAAAAAATTTCATTTGGTGCAACAAAACGGTTTGAAATGTCGAAATCACAAACAGTTTGGCCATGCATCATAACTCAACCCATCTAGGCCAAGAATAAGTGGAATGTACAACAGGGGCGGAGCTTCAACTATTGATTTGGGGTGGGGGGGGGGGGGCGGAAATATAATATGTATAAAAATCAATGAGCAGGGGGGCCACGACAAAAAATTTATACTTTTGGGCCTAATATATATAAATTTAAAGTAGAGGGGCTAATTGTAAAAAAAAATCAGGGGGGGGGCACAGCCCCCTAGCCCTAACAAAGATCTGCCTCTGATGTACAACACAACATATGTAGGTATGTATGGTTTTTCGGTTTTGGTAAAATTTAATATGGTGATGGAAGGGGTGACAAAATGATCGAGAATAGAGAAGGTATGGTCGATAACAACTGTACATAGGCTAGGGAAGAGAAAAAAAAAGAGGTTTTAAGAAAGGATCGAAACCCTTCTTATACGAATAATTTGAATAATTTATCTTAGACAAAACTGCAGAAATGGCCCCTGTGGTTTGCCGATTTCTTTGGGTAACGTTCAAAACAAATTTATTAGCAAAAAGGGTCCTTATTTGGTGGTTTTGTTGTGGTTTTCGTCCTATCTCGTTAAAAATAACAACTTGGCTGTTAAGTCTTTGAAAATGAAAGTTTTACCCATATCTACCAAACTACAAGGACCATTTCTGTAATTTTTCTTTTTATATTTATTGAATTAATATACATTTATTCTTTTATTAATTTATTTTTTATTGGATTATTATATATTAATAATGTTGGATTAGTGTCTAAGTCCATAACTATTTTGGTATGTACTTGACCCGATGGTGCATGGTCCTTTTGGGTTGCCTTCACCAAAGCAACTTGATTGGAGAAATAAATAGAGAGAGGTTATTATGATTTATTAGTATGTTATAAGAATAATATATTAAAAGAGAAATCATATTTGTTTAATTAATATTGGTCAATAATTAATTAAGAATTAATTTTGTGATCAAATGTAATTAATTAAACTAGAGGGGCTGAATTGTAATTATGTGATAGTTGCAAAATAGGGCAATGGTTATCCTTGTTAAAGGATGGACAAATTCAAGGATAGGGATATCCTTAAAATCGTTCAAGGTCCAAGAGATAGGGATTTTCAAGGCTTATCTTATGGTTGCTTGATGGGCAAGTAACTAGATAAGGATAAGGACTGAAACCCTAATCCCAACCCTATATAAAGACCCCTAAGGCCTTAAGATTTCGTGCACTTGATCCCTAGAGCATCTAAGGATGAATTTATACCTCTCTCCTCTCTCTTTATACTTCTCCACTTGATTATGGTGTTTGTAAGCCATTAGAGGAGTGACACTTGTGACTCTAAGCCTTCCAAAGTCAATTCAAGGAGGAATTGGGATTGTTATTACTACATAACAATCAAGGTAATATCTTAAACCTAATTATATGTTAATATTGATTTCCATATGCTAGAATTAGGGTTTATAGTCTTGGGTTCAAAGCATGTACAATAGAGAAACCTAGATCCAAGCATTAGGGTTTGTATGAGCACATAGGATGTCTTATGACCAAAAACCCATCAGTGGTATCAGAGACTTGACTGGTTTCTATTGTATTGATGCTTGATATGTTTAAAAATTTTGATTTTTGGTGTTCTGCTTGATGGACTCGGCGAGTCCCACTGTGGACTCGACGAGTTGCCCCTACTCGGCGAGTTCCAGAGGGTGACTCGGCGAGTCGGTGCGTCAGACAGAGGTATATTCGGGATTTCTTGCTGTTTTTGCTTATGGATGGTTACCTTATCATGTTAGATCAATATTAATCCGATTATATGATATATTTGACTATATTTTTGATCTAATTGAAGATATTTATCAATCAATAAAATAATTGTTTCCTTATGTGATAATTGTTTAAATTATTATGATTAAATTGATAAATTGTTTTGCAAGAAATCATTAAATAAATCAAATATAGATAATTATGTGATTAATTGTTAATTTAGATTATTTGTTATTTGATCCTTGTTGTTATGAAAAGTTTCATATTTTCTCCCTAGGCTTTATAGTTTAAATTTGAACCCAAAAGTTTTGTTGTTTTGAAGTTTTAATAGTTGAAACCCAAATGTTTTGAAAAAGGTTTTAAAACTTGCCCTCAAGTTTTGGAATTTAAATTTTGATTAATAGTTTAATTTTGATGTATATTTAAATTCTAAACCCTAATGTGTTGAAATGTTTCAAAACTTGCCCTCAAGTTTTGGAATTTAAAAGTTGATTAAAAGTTTAATTAGAAATGTTAAATTCTAAAACGCTAATATAGTTTTGAAAAAGTTCAAATCACACCCTTATGGTTTTATTAATTAATTAAGGTGTATAATTAAAAGAGGTTTAATAAATCCATAAAAGTTTAGGTTTACAATTTAATTGAATTAAAAGTATAATTGTTAAATTAGACCACCTAATATTTTAAAAGTGTAAAATACACCCTATACTATATATAACATTAAAAGTCTAACATTATATATATGTATGAGTAAAAGTCAGTCTTACCGTTAGTAGGCATCATTCACGAAGCTGGTCTATAAGGAGTGTTTAAGGAAATTGCCTATAAAATGACGATTGAATGGGTATCCACTCTTACCCACCACACTCTTGACTAGTGGAGGGCCGTTAGCCGAACAGGTAGGATAGGACGAAACCCTCCATTATAAGTATAATGAATTATTAAAGTAACTGAATGTTTTCATAAAATTCCCAATCTTAGTTACTTAGGCAAAAGTGAATTGATGCAATTCCATGAAATTACACTTTTTGCCCTTGCGAAGACGTTAGTGGAGCGTGTGTGGTTTACCGACACACTAAATGGGTCTAAGCAAAGGTAGCAAAGGGTGACTCATTGTTTGTCATAGTTCGGTGGAGCGTGCGTGGTTTACCGGCACATCGAATAGGTGACTGTAACATGTGAGGGCACTGTGTAAGTTTGCATGGTTATTCACACCTGCTTTGTGATCCTCGGCATCCCAGTCACAAATAAGAGGGGCATATCGAGATTTAAACATGCCATTGAAAGTTCAATGTATCTCAAAGGATCTAGGAGTTTTCATAGATTTAAAACTTAAATTTCTTTTTTCGTTTGTCATGGTGGAAATTGGTGAATCGTCATTCACTTACCTTCAAATATTCTGCAATTAGGGTTACAACATCCCTCTCCCGAGTTGTAGAATATTGTGTTGGGTCCTAGCCTGAGTATCTCATTTGGGTGATTTACTAAGGACTCAATCTATCAACTAACTTGAATTAATTTTCTCCCATTTTGTAGATGTCAGAGTTCGACAACTATGGTTTTCCCAAATCCCGTGGAACAAGCCTTCCACATGAAGATGGTATTCCACGATTCAATCGAGGAACGAGAAATCATGCTTCACTTCCTCCTCCTCCTCCTATTGTTCTCCCCAACCCACAATATCGAAGAATTGAAAGGTTCAATATCACTAAGGCCCTATTGGAAATGAAACATGAAGATGGTAAACCCGTGTGTGCCCACGTTCTAGGAATGAAATCACACATTGATAGGTTGATAATGTCGTGTGTGTCATTCCCAGATGAGTTGGCTGTGAATTGGGTTTTGCAGTCACTTCCTGAATCATATAATGAGGTCAAAAGAAAGTATTATATGATGGATCATGACGACAACCTCATTGACCTAACTTACATGCTCATTGCTGCTGAATCAGAAATGATTTGGCGAAGCAATGGAGCGTATTTGTTGGAAAATTCAACCGACCATGCTTCCAAGGACGTTCTAGGAGAACCGACCTGCGTTTGCTGCTAAAAGAAAGGGCGTTGGATACAAGTCTGCCCAAAGAGCCTGAAGAGCCCAGAAGATGGGAGAGTCAAAGAGTATGGCTGCGCTTCAGGTAAAATCCACTATCTAACTCCATTAAGTTCCTATTCATTAATTCTTAATACATAATATAATAAGATTGCATTTGAATGTTTTACAGGATCGGTGAAAAGAAAGGAAGCTTGGTGAAAGAGCAAGATGAATCTAATCACAAGGAATGGATCTTGATCGCATGGACTTGAAGATTAGATTTTGAGCTTACATAGTTATGATAGAGTTGTTAGATTTTTTTTGAAATACATAGTTTTCAATGGATTTTGCATTGTAAGGATAAATGTTTTCCGCTGCTTTTATAAATAAAATAAATTTTCATTTGACTTATTTATTTATTTGTTTATTTCCTTGCAATGAAATCGTTATGAAAATTGGTGTTTGCATATTTCTACAACAAATGGATATGATTCTTATTTATGGTGTTTATGGAAAAGTCGAGAATTTACCAAATAGGGAGAATTTCTCATCGCCCAAGTTTCAATTGGACAGAAACTTGGAATCATGCAACTTGGTTGCACGATGAATGGGAAATTTCATATTTGGAAATTAGACTAATTCATTGACAAAGTGTCAAGTGAAGGATTAGGAGATCGAATACACAAAGTTGCGTGTTGATCAAGTCCACCATAAGAGTAACAAAGATATTCGTCATGATTTACTAAAGGTTTAGTAAATGTGATTATACTTACAAGATTAAGTGTAATTCTAGATTGATTGAAAAAGGTTTAAATCAATAGTAGAACGAATAAGAAGAATCAAGTAGGCAGAAAGATAAAAGTTTCTCCATTCTAAGAAGAAGGGAGAGTACCTTTTATGCTTTATGATGGGTCTTAATGATTAAGAACCATATCTCAATTGATCCTCTAAGTGAGTCTTAGTGCAATTGTATGTTTGAGAAGAGGAATCAAGGATTGAAGAAATGGTTAAATCAATAAGTCAATCATACTTCGTTCCAAAACAACTCTTAAAGTTAAGATTGTAACATTGAGTGAAAAAGTATTAAGAAGGTTTATAACATTCATCAAATGTGGAAAGTTGTAATGTCTTGGATGAGACAAAGACCAACTAGGACCAATTTATGAAGTGTTTTGATAAAAAAAAAACTACACTAACTCTTGAATATTTGGTTGTCAAGAAATGGTTATTGAAAAGAGAATCTTATATGTCAAGGAGTCAGTGGGAGTCTTAATGGTCTTGAAAGGTTTCAAGAACAAATCAAATAAACCTAATCGATCATCACTAGCACACGAGTTAAGGTTTACAACCTATCGTGATGACATTATTTTTGTTTCTATGCCAATCCAATCGAGTTAATTATGCATGTGAGTTCTATGAGTTCTCATTTTGAACGCATAAAAGGCAAAGCACCTTAATCAATGAAAGGTACATTGATAAGAAAAGGTGAGCTGCTTAACTACTTGGAAGACATGGTGGGCAGCTGTGCTACCATAAAGGCAAGAAATCGAGATCAAGAAAGTTCGATCCACATGAGTTTGAATTTGTCATAAACTTTGGTTTTAACAAATTCACATGGATAGGAACAAATACACCGTTTAAATCTAAGTGTCATAAGATTTTCTCCTTCATGAAAATGATTGTGAGGAAATGCTTTCACTAAGAGAGATTTTAAGAAGATAGTGATTGTAAAATTGCATTCTCGAATTCGATTATGGTTACGGTATCCCTTTCCATAATTTGAATTGTGAGGTTTGGCAATTGTTTACACACACATATGAACTATCTAAGGCAAAGGTGTATAAGTTCAAGAAGCCTTGATAAAAGATTATCAAAGCATTAAGTATTAGAAACATGGACTTAAGAAATTCAATAAGCATTGTTTTTTTTTTTTTTTTTTTTTTTTTTTTCTGAAAGTTAAGATGTTTATGAATACATGTTGAAGCTAGTGGGAGCATAAGTGTTATGTTTTATAATAATCGTCATGATAGTGGGAGCATAAAAGTTATGATTGTATGATTATTAAGGAAAGTATTGCAAGGTTAGCAATATTAATTATAAGAAAACAAGAGTCATACTTTGCAAAGTCGCAATAGTTGAAGAGTTGGTTTGCTATAATTAAGGGAGAGAATATTATGCTTCATTTCAAATCTAAAGGTTTAGGTTGAGAAATGTTAATAAATTTAGTCAAAGATACATAGTGTGTTCTTAAAATTTCGATTATGATTACGGCATTCCTCTTCACAATTCGAATTTTGAGAACATAACAAATAAAACATTGTGCGTCGTGTCCCATACACTTCGGGTATAAGATCGATTGCAAATGCTTTAACGTTTTGCCATTCTAAAATTTTCCAAATGTCGAGCGCATTTAGAGGGAAAAGGGACTAGAATTGGTTTTGACTAAAATAATTAAACAACTATCAAAGGACAATCCAAAGTTCGACGAGGATTGGTCGCTTGTGAGTAGTTGGAAGTATAGTATTGGAAGATATGGAAATGTTTTCATATTGGATGGACCATATCGACATTATTAAGAATAAGTTGTAATATGGAAAATATGGAAATGTATCCATATTGGGAATTGAATATTGAGAAATCTATGACTAGATTAGAAACTTCTATGCAAAAGGATGTTCAAAGAATGTACTTTAAGTGAGAGACATCACGTCTATGGAATTGTCTTGTAACAATCTCCAATAGAGGACTTTGTAATATCATTGGCAATAGTCTTTGTGACTTTGGTGCAGTGACATTACGAAAGGATAGTTGCATAGAATGTTAGAATCTAGCATATTCTATAAGTAGCAAGAATTTGATATTCTTTCACTAATGGAAAAAGGATTTGGAGTTGTGAAATGAGAATGATTAGAAATGTGTTCAATGTGATCTATTTCACAAGTAAGAACCATAGGTAAACATTGTGTGCATGCTAGGAGCATGGGACAAGTGTTGTAATTCAAGTAAGAAGTTGATTAACCGAAACGACAAATAATGAGTAATCAATATGGTGATAAATAAAAGGAGTTTTATTTATACTCAAAGGTTTGAGGACATATGGGATTAGTATTATTCTTGTGTTTCACATTTGCATGTTTTGACTTCCAGAATAATTGAATTTATTAAGAATAATCGAATTATTCGAACGGGCCACAGTCGTTCATATGTTGGAAGTAGATATGAATGAAGATTGTCGTGAATTGGTGTGTGGATTGTCTAAAAGAGTATTAGACATAAGCAAATGTTTGCTGCAACGTTCATGAGTGCTTATGAATATGAATTTGAGCATTGGATTAAACCCACGCTCACTTGGATCACTCGATGAATTGCATCACGAGTGATTGGTGAGACGATAACATCTTATATTCTTGAAACCGAGATGTGTGAGTTGTATCTTGCAAATCGGTTACACATTGATAATATGTAAACGCACTAGTAACTTGGTGTTATAAAACATATTGTTGTGTGTGATTCGGTGAGTAAGTGCAAGCGAGCATTGAATCAAAGTTTATCTATTCCTTTTATCCAAAGTAGGATAAAAGCGATATCTTTGGGCCCCTCGATGGTTTAGTGATGACAAACGTAAATGCTCGGCCGGGCTAGGGCTAATTTGATTTGTTCAACTAGTCAGTCGTCATAAATCGAAAATCGAGATATAGTACAAAGAGAATGATTTGAAATCATATCTCATATGATATCTAGAATGGAGGAATATACGATCCCTTATCTAAGGACACGTGTATCTGATAGGATCAGAGTTGACAGCGGCTTTGGAAAGCTACGATTGCAGATCAAGATCTGAAGTCATACGCATAATAGTTATTAGACTCATCCAAGTGGGAGACTGTTGGATTAGTTTCTAAGTCCATAACTATTTTGGTATGTACTTGACCCGATGGTGCATGGTCCTTTTGGGTTGCCTTCACCAAAGCAACTTGATTGGAGAAATAAATAGAGAGAGAGGTTATTATGATTTATTAGTATGTTATAAGAATAATATATTAAAGGATAAATCATATTTGTTTAATTAATATTGGTCAATAATTAATTAAGAATTAATTTTGTGATCAAATGTAATTAATTAAACTAGAGGGGCTGAATTGTAATTATGTGATAGTTGCAAAATAGGGCAATGGTTATCCTTGTTAAAGGATGGACGAATTCAAGGATAGGGATATCCTTAAAATCGTTCAAGGTCCAAGAGATAGGGATTTTCAAGGCTTATCTTATGGTTGCTTGATGGGCAAGTAACTAGATAAGGATAAAGAGTGAAACCCTAATCCCAACCCTATATAAAGACCCCTAAGGCCTTAAGATTTCGTGCACTTGATCCCTAGAGCATCTAAGGACAAATTTCTACCTCTCTCCTCTCTCTTTTTACTTCTCCACTTGCTTATGGTGTTTGTAAGCCATTAGAGGAGTGACACTTGTGACTCTAAGCCTTCCAAAGTCAATTCAAGGAGGAATTGGGATTGTTATTACTACATAACAATCAAGGTAATATCTTAAACCTAATTATATGTTAATATTGATTTCCATATGCTAGAATTAGGGTTTATAGTCTTGGGTTCAAAGCATGTACAATAGAGAAACCTAGATCCAAGCATTAGGGTTTGTATGAGCACATAAGATGTCTTATGACCAAAAACCCATCAAATAAATATTATATTTAATATATTATATTTATATATTAATAAATATTACTTTAGTAGATTATTAATTTTTTTAATTTCTTATTTATTTGATTAACTACTTTTTTATTGGATTATTACTATAAACATATTATTTATATATAATATTATTTTATTGGATAAATAATTTATAATATATACTATTAGTTGTTTTAATTTTATTAGTTCCACCACAATGTCGTCGAAATATGCAAACATGTTGCCTCCCATCGCCGAAAATCGACAGGACAAATACTAATCACCTTCATCGATGGTCTGACGAAAACCCCACTAACTTGTTTCACCCAACGCCGCAAGTAGGCATCTGCGACAAACTCTTCACAATCCGTCACAATCCTCCATATTTTCCACTAAGCCGACCATATTCCGCTACAACCACTACCATTTGAACTACCAGGGGGTCTGATCCGAACACTCTTGGTCCATCGGCCATTCTTTATGAAAACTACATTGACCGACTACCCACAAAATGTGCAACAATCTCCATAAAACAAACCACCTCCACCCGACCATTCATTACCGACAATGCCATCAATGACGAAAATGTTAGATCGAGGGTTTTCAAACAACCAAAACCGTTGCAGGTTCGGAGTACTCGAATTTTGTAATTCACGAAGAAATGTTTTTAGGGAAATTATATATGCAAAAATCATAAGTTTATTCAAATATAAAACAAAATTAGATACATGCGAATATACAGAAACTAAAATAGACATGATGATCTCCTTTCATGAATAATTACAGAAAAATTCATATATATATATATATATATATATATATATATATATATAGAGAGAGAGAGAGATAGAGAGAGAGAGCTAGGTTCAAATGTGGATTGACATCTATTGTGCGGACGTGTGGATAGTGTTATTCTGCAAGAATGCATTCAATCATACATAACTATTGTCATTATCACACATTTTCACTAGTTAAACCGTCTGTAAGGTTATTATAGATTTTTTTTTTATTATTAAATTCATTATGTTAGAATGTTGTTAGAATATTTGTTGAGTCGTATTCTGTAACAATAAAAACGAGTGAAAAACGATGCATGAGAACAAAAATGAATAAAAATTAGTGAGAATGCGTTAAAATGACAACAATTGTCTGAGGTTGAACGCATTTACAGTACTAAACAACCTATTCTATTAGTAATTATCATAGAATAGCACTCTCCACACATCCGCACAATAGTTGTCCATCCACATTATAACATAGCTATATATATATATATATATATATATATAGAGAGAGAGAGAGAGAGAGAGAGAGAGTAATAGGGGTTGGAGACGGACCTACATTGGTTATGGTGATCGAGTGATGGTGATTGTGTTGTCTAAAATATGTTATCTTCCAAATATTTAAAATAAACTATGAGAGGTAGGGTGGGTGAGATTTTTTGGGATTTTTATTTAAAACTAGAAAAGAAGCCCCGCTTCGCGAGGCTTGGATTCGACACTAATGTCAAAGAAAATTGATGGAAGACATTACGTTAAAGATGTTGTCATCGTTTATCAATCGTTTGTCATGGAAGTAGGATGCTATAATTGGTTGACTATGAAGGTATGATGCTTAAAAATGAAGTAAAGTAAAAGAAAACTGTTATATATTCTCTTTTTAAAACACATATGTTGGTTACAAAATCATTTTAACTAAATTTAGTCAAAGGCAACTCCAGTCTAACTGCTTCCTCTCGTGGGTACTGCTCCAATTCCTCCTCCTTGATCTTTATCAGGTCTCCCTTGTAGCTTCAAACCCAATGGAATCTATAAATTAAGGAGAATGGAAAACATATAAGAAAACGACCAATATTCCCTTCAAAAAGTTGGACTGTATAAAAATGCATTTTGTGGACCTCATTCTTTGTTATTACCTTCTATGCAGTCGGGCAGACCGATTGATTGCTAGACATGCTATGATGAGTAAATTGGCTGCAACAGTTGAGAGCCAGAAGCATAATTGTTCATGGCCTAGGAGTGTGAGGACTGCAAATTACTTGGCAGTTTTATCTATATCTTGACAAGCCAATGCAGGATCAACAGTGGTGCCTCACCCTAATATTGGAAATCTCTCCTGAAAAGTCAAGGTCAACATCTATTTAGCAAGAGCTGATAGATCCTTGTTGAATCTATCATATACCCCAGGCATTCTAACAGATTTACAGCAACCAAACACTCAATAATACCAGAAAATTAAAGATAGATTTCCATTCATTCGAGAGGAATGGTCTCTCCAAGAAGAACAAAGTTCTTTACAGATTAATTCTTAGCTACCTCACTCATACTCCTAACTACTATATAAACTACTACAGAAAAGGACAAAAGGGAATAACAGCCAACATAATCAGGTGTTGTTCCCACTAACAAAACAACCAATAATAGCCATAATACTAAAAGGACCAAAGTACCCCTACAGCCAAAAAGATAACAGAATAACTCTTTAGAAACTAAAAGCACTATAGGATTAGTTAGGCTTATCAAGAGCTCTCAAGATCGCCCTACGTTCATCTGGATTTGACAAAGGCACATACAAAAGCCTAACTAATCCTATAGTGCTTTTAGTTTCTAAAGAGTTATTCTGTTATCTTTTTGGCTGTAGGGGTACTTTGGTCCTTTTAGTATTATGGCTGTTATTGGCTGTTTTGTTAGTGGGAACAGCACCTGATTATGTTGGCTGTTATTCCCTTTTGTCCTTTTCTTTAGTAGTTTATATAGTAGTTAGGAGTATGAGTGAGGTAGCTAAGAATTAATCTGTAAAGAACTTTGTTCTTCTTGGAGAGATCATTCCTCTCGAATGAATGGAAATCTATCTTTAATTTTTTGGTATTATTGAGTGTTTTGTTGCTGTGAATCTGTTAGAATGCCTGGGGTATATGATAGATTCAACAAGGATCTATCAATTGGTATCAGAGCTTCTGATCCAATGGGAGGAGCATCAAAGGAAGTTGTTGCTGGCAAAAAGGGAGTAACAGCCAACATAATCAGGTGCTGTTCCCGCTAACAAAATAGCCAATAACAGCCATAATACTAAAAGGACCAAAGTACCCCTACAGCCAAAAAGATAACAGAATAACTCTTTAGAAACTAAAAGCACTATAGGATTAGTTAGGCTTATCAAGAGCTCTCAAGATCGCCCTACGTTCATCTGGATTTGACAAAGGCACATACAAAAGGTTCTCAAATCTTGTGGGTCTTAAGGGTGCCTGATCCATCAGCTCGGGCCTAAAATGATGTAATTATAATAATTTGACATGAATAAAGCGATTTATTAAAAAAAAGAAAAGAAAAGATGATGTATCAAACTGCAGGTTAGCTCAAGGATAATTATGGTATTTATTAGTTTTAAGTTTGTTTAGAAGAGACTCTATATAGTGGAATGAAAAAATGTGGTTTTTATTATCACGCTCGTCTCCTTTTCCATCCTCAAACCCCTCTCCCCCTACTTCACTTCACTGTAAACTTAATACAACTAAAAGTTTATTTCAATTAAAGATTCACAATTATATTAGAAATGAAAAGCATTAATCAGTTTCAAATAGGTTTAAAAATTAAATGATGAAGGGATTGGGTGGCAATGGATAAAGTAGGAAGCATTGAAGAAGAAATGGGAACATACTCTAAATTATCTTCATTTTAAGAATGGTCGTTACGGTTTATGATAGATGTAAGAATAGAATTTCATATGTTCACCTCAATTTCATGCACATCTAGTTGATTTTAGGATAATAATTCTAGAATGTGAAAACATCGAATGGATTAAAAGAAAGGTATTTATGATCATCACCTCATGTTAGGCACGCTGAGTGGATGCTCACCACTTTGTTAGAAACATATTAATGTGAAATCAGAATTTTAGATATTCTGATCTTGAACAACATCATATGAATTTTAAAGGAAGGTAAATAGAAAAAAATAAATAAATACTACCTCTTTAAAAGTCTATCTGTTAGAACCACACCTTCAGGGTTGTTAAAATGTCAACCTGAGGAAAAAAAAAATAAACCTAAGGTTCCATTGACATCATGAGTTATATTAATGTATAGAAAAAGAGTAGAAATATTGAAATGGTTGGTGTGTTCATGATCTGTAAATTATATTACTAATAGTAGGTGATATGAAGTCTAGATCTACATAAATTCCACCTCTAAAGAGCATGTTTTTTTCCATATAAGCTAAAATAAAGATCTATGAATGAACGACATCATGTCCAAAAGAAGCTTTAAAAGCCAAAATCGTTGGATCAATATCTGAAAAATACTGGAGACGGTGAAATCAAGTTCATGTTTTGGTCATGAAAAAGGGTCAAATGGTGGTGAAAAAGGGTTCTTGGGATTTTTTAGAGAGTTGGGTAAAAGTAATTTTCCATGGATATCCAGTTTGAATGTGTACTTTTTCCAACATTGGGCTTGCCTACAACAAGTACTTATCCTGTAATTATACATAAATGTGTGAATCGTTTGTTTTATACAATATTTGTGAAATTGTGAGCTTTATTGAAGAAAAAAATAAGGTCGGTTGTATACAATGACCGATAATGATGATTTCTTTTAATTTTTCATTACCTATCATCATCATCAATTTCTAAATTGAAGCAATACAGTCATGAAAAATATTTTAAGGATACTGAGTACCGTCATGGTTAGGGTCAGCAAGATAACCAAGATCTTTCATCTCATAATCGTCTAGAATCGTCATGTTCATATCTTATAATAGTGCAATCCAATACAACAAATTCCCCAAACATCTCTACAAAAGGAACATCTACACCCTATAAGAATTAATTTAGTTTTCCCCAAAATAGGATTCAGTAAAGCTAACATATACATAGTCAAACATACCTCCATTTGCGATGAAAAGCCTTTAATTTCCATTTGTAGTATTTGTTTCGCATCTACTTGTCCTCTAAGTCAACCACTTTCTTAAAGCATCTATTACCAATTGGATGTAGAAGTTCCTCTCCTTTATTAGTCTGTAACATTATCAAATGGAAGTAGAACCGAAAGTTTACTATTACCACTTAAGTAAAAAAAAATTAGATGTATACATAAACCCACGTACACACACACACACACAGTAAGATACACAGCTGCAGACACTAACACATCCATTCATAGCAAAACATAAACGCAAAATCTCACAAAATTTCGATGCCTAATACCAATGATGTTATCTTGAAGGAACTCACAGTCGTCTTCATCAAGAACATTGTTCCGCTTCGATTCTCTACCAGGATTCATGCAACATAAATCAGAAAGATAGCCATTGACTCACACTAAATTTAAGATTGTCAAATTGATCTTACTTCTTTTCTTATTCTTTTTCCTCTCATCATCAATATCTGCCCTTTCATGTTCATAAGCATCCTGCTCATCTTCATCAACATCATCTACTATGAAATCATCTTTCTCATACTCATCAACTTCAATTTCTGTTTCGTCAAGGCCATGAGCAAAAACATGATAGATGTAAAATCCAAAACTTTCCGGAAACAAATATAAAAAGAGATTACATATAATGATTAAAAAAAAGCTTAAAGTACCTTTTGAGAAAACAATAGCATTCTAAATATTCATTCTTGATACATAAAGATTATTGAAAATTCATACCGTCTTCTTCGTTATCGTCGCTATCACGATCTTCACTATCAACAACGTCTACATCAATTCCATGTTGAATATTATATGCTCAATGACTAAACCTAACTGGAATATCAATTATAATGTATCAATACTAAAACATCAAGTCGTAATAGCATATATAAGAAGTCATTCGAGTAAATCAACTCTTTTATGTAGAAAACAATCCGGTAAGTGAAAGGAAGAACATATGGAAACTTCGTATTTTAATAGTATTTACTCTTTTAGTACCTCCATCACCATCATCAAACTTGTAAATTGAATCAACCTATTAAAACCCTAAATAGTGCTCCAAAAAATCCATGTGCTTCGAAGTCGGTTGGTCTCAATTACCTGTTGAAACTGCGTGAAAAACATAATCAATGGGTAAGAAAACATCTTCCTTGTTTTCAATTACGGGATCCTTCCCTCTCCATCCTCAGATTCCATGATTCCGCAAGTTGGTAGGAGTTTCATTTGGAGGACGACTCTACATCTGCAGGAACCTTCTTCCAACACGAAGTTCATCACCATACTCTACTGAGTTTCCATAAAGGGAACCAAAGATCTCAGAATCCGAGCAAAGAAGAACCGAAATAAAATCGACTGGAGAGAAACATGTTGCATCCAACGTATATGTCTGGATTCGGAAGCAAACAATATGAATAGAAGTAGATTGAAATAATTGAAAAAGAGTAAGTCGACATCAAATGGAAAACATCAATAGGCCGTGAAGAAAAAAGATCATTGAACAATACTTGCGGTAAAAAAATCCGAAAAGAAAATGAGGGGTAGAAGAGGTAATGAGTTTGGAAGAGTGAAACTGCACTGCAATAGCAATCGGAATTTGCGAATGAAATTTATGATGATGGAAGATGCCTGAAGTAGATGTAAATGAAGATTCCAGTCGGAAACGAATAAGAGATGAAATCGGGGAATATCTGGGCAGAGACAGAATGAAGGACAAAGAAAAGAGGAATGGTGGAAGAAGAAGAGAGATAGAGAGCACAGATAAGAGGGTAGTTTGGAAGAGTAGGCGGTGTGACACAAACGAATGGATTTTTTGGGTGGTGAGTGACACGTGGACAAAACACATATCACTCCCTGAAAGAAGCGGTGCATTACACCTTGTAACCTTGGTAGACAACCAACTGATAAAGAGCACGTGTGCACCAACAATTTAAATAATGACATAAAAGACCTAAGGCAAAGAAAAAGATGGATTTGAACATACAGGGGACTAATTTTTCCAAATCCTTTGGAAATTTACTCTAATTAAGATAGGAGAATTTTAATTAATATATATATATATATATATATATATATATATATATATATATATAACAATAAGCAAAACGATTAAAAGAAAATAAAACAAGTAGTATTTTTTACAAATAATTAATTAAAAAGTTTTAATCTAATAAAATAATATTTATTAGTATATAAATAGTATATATTAAAAAAATATTTATTAATATATAATAATAAATAAAGGTTAATCCAATAAAATTAAATTAAAAAAAGAATTAATTAAAAGGTAATAATCCACTAAAATAATATTTGTTAATATATAAATATAATTTATTAATTATATTATTTATTAATATATAATAATCCAATAAAAAATAATACAGTAAGAAAGAAAGAAAATAAAATAAAAAAGATTTAATCTATAATAATTCAATAAAATGAAAAAAAAATTACATAAATGGTCTTTAAAGTTTAGTAATAAAAAACAACTACAAAATCATCCAAAAAAGTAAAACTGTTATTTTTAAAAAGTTAAGATGAGATAGTGACCAAAACCAAGGAGGAAACTTATGTAGGGCCAAGAGGGGCTATGGCCCCTTGTTTTTTTTTCATAACTATCTCTTAACTATTAAAATTTTTACATATTAAGCCTAAAACTATAAATTTTGACTTTGGGCCCCCATGTTCTTCAATTTTAATATATATTTTATTTTAGGCCCCTAATCAACACTTCAAGCTCTGTTACCGACCAAAACCACAAAAAACCACAAAATAGAAACATTTCTTGCTAATAAACTTTTTTTTAACCTTACCTAAAGTAATCGGCAATTCTCATTGTAGTTTTTTCTTTGTTTTATTTTGAAGTTTCGACAACTACATTTAAATTATATATTTATTGTAAAATACATTCATTTCATGATATATATATATATATATATATATATATATATATATATATATATATATATATATATATATATATATATATATATATATATATAATTAAAAGCTTGAGGTCCGGTTCCGTTGATGACTTTTTTTTTTCAGTGACGACCCGTGAATACATCTTATAAAAATAAAAAATAAAATACTAATCATAAAATCGAGCATAGTACTATATCGGAGAGAAAAAAAAATTAAAAGAAAAAAATTTGGATCATTAAAATTGAATCATAGATCATAAAAAATGAATCATGGATCATACAAATGATCATACTTCAATTTTACTACTCCAAAAAAGTTTTGATTTTTTTTTCTCTCTAATATAGTACTATGCTTGATTTTATGATTTGTATTTGTTTTTAATTTTTTTTTCAACTTTTTTAAGGTGTCTTCACGAGTATTCATCGAAAAAAGAGTTCTCACTGATCTTGTTTCTATAAACTTAATAAAGCTTTAATATCTAAATATAACTAAAATATAAAATGAAATGTTGTTAAATTTGGGACCAAACCCGACAAAAGAAATAAAATGATATAGTATACTAAGTGTTTAGAGTAACCTATTAACAAAGTTTACAACTCTAATGGTAAAAGTTAAGATTTTCAAATAATAAAAAAACTTTTAAAAAGACTACCATTGCAGATGCTTTTAGAGCATACAACACCTGCTTACATCCAAAAACGGGCGAAATCAGGTTCAGATCTCATTATTTGATCCATATGCAATCATCTTCAGGTCATCCGTTCACCTCCCTTGGCAATTTGTTTCTCGAATGTGTGATGCACTGTAATCACAATCACAAGGTCAGAGCATGGACTATACAAACTAGCAAAGAATCAAGAAATCTACGGGCATGGGTTTCTTAGATTTTGTTTTCCTAAGCTCGCCATAGAATCTTGATAGAAGACTTTGAATCTTGTTGGATCTCAAATGTCTTTCTATTATGATCTTCCTTATCCCAAAATTCTGAGGAATTTGTTGTGGCTTTTGTTGTTTGATGTGTATCATCTTTACTTTTCCGAAGAACAAGCTGAGCTGCAAAAGAAGTCCAATTGCTCTTTATGGAAAATGAAATAATGTTGTGTGATGAATTCATTGATGTGGTCTGCCTCAATGAACCAAACGGAATATATCCCATATGTGTCTTTCCTTTCCCATTATATTCGGGCTTTGGTGCTTCATGAGACTCCTGCCAAAGCTCAAATCGAGAATCTTCTTCATGTGGCTCATGCTTGATGACTATATCAATATCCAGACTTACGTCGTTGGTAACAACGCGTATTAAGAACCCAGAAAAGTCATTGTACCAATCTTCTGGAAGACGCAGTTTAAAAGTGCAATCCCTATCATGTCGAATACGCACTGAATTTGAGTCCACCTTGAGATGTGGATAACGTATTGTAAACGTGTTCCCCCTAAAGAACCTACCTACAAAATTCTTTCGAATCTGAGGTTGAAGACCGACACTGATAAAGTGATATTCGATAGCATTTCCCTGCCATGCATGGAGAAGACTTAGCGGTTATTGTTCATATGTTTTGGTTTATAAGATAAAGATAAAAAAATTAAAAGGTACCTATAGCCAAACCTGGAGCATGGAGTCTAATAATTTGTAACCATAGAGTGGATGTACTTTGTAACTCCCATGAAACGAGACTTTCCACAACCATTTACAGTTTGAAACATCTCCAAAGCTTTCAAGTGAGCTACAACCATCGGCATTAATGACAGCTATACTTGACGGCAGCTCTGACAACTCTACTAGACAATAGCAGTTTGTCACATTGAGCCATTTGAGTTGAGGAAGTCGCACCTGACTAAAGCTTAATCGTGAAAATTTATTTGATTCTAGATTGAGTTCTTGCAAATTGGGTAGCTCCCAAACACCAGAGCCTATGTCTTCATCTCCCAACTGGCAGCTGCTGAGGTTCAACTTTCTTAAGCCGAGTTCTTGCAAACCGTGAAAGAACCGTAGTAATCCTATACGGTTCTTGTTGTTGTGAGGTAAACAACATTCTACACCAGGAAGATTGCTGCAACCACACATCCAACAAGTAACAAAAATCCTGTACAAGGTTGATAAGATGCAACTTCTTTCCCACTATTATCCAAATGAACATCTGGTATGTTGTCTACGACACTAAAAAGTTTGGGGCAATATGAGAATGAAAGGGTCTCAAGTTTCTTTAGTCGACTAATGGGTGGAAATCTCTTAAGGCCATCCACAATGGGAGTTGTATGAGGGTTTAATAAATTAAATGTGAATATAATATAGAAGAGAGAGAGTGTAGAGTTTAATGGCCATTGAATGGTGTAATAGAATTGTAATGAAAAGTAATGAATTTTTTAATAATTAAATTGAATGTGTATGTTCTCTTTCCTATGTGGCAATCCATACAACTCTTCATGGTTTAATGGATTGGAGATGGCCTAAATTTGGAACAAAACTTTATAGATAAGAAAACAAGCCTTTCCAACCGTCCAATCCATGGATGAATCTCTTCTAAACACTCGCATTCAGAAAGAGTGAATCTTTCAACATTTGGAAGTCCATCAAAATCTGGTGTCGTGATTAGTTTACTCAAACAGTGAAGTTCCAATATCTTCAAATTTGGCAGCAGCTGTTGTATACAACATCAAACAAGTCAAACATGTATCCAGGTGATAAGATTTTCAGAATAACTAGCAACACGGACTTCTCAGATACTTTATATTTTGAACTGTTTGATTAAATATCTATAAATCACTTCATTATGACAAAATAATGAAAGGTTTTTTTAACCCAAATTCATGATATCAAATGTTTTATATTAGTTATTAATCAACAAAAAAATATATCAAAATCTCAACGAAATAACAATATAGTATCTATTTTCGAAAAAGCAAAAAAAAAATGTATTTCTCAACCTTACCTTTTTTTTTTGGAAAAAATCTAATTACTTCTAAGAAAGGGTAACAAATAATACCGCTCAGCTAGAAGACTTTTGGTTTATGAAGCTTATTTGGATACCAAGCATTACAATGACTAATCTTTTGCATATCATGTGTAACAAGTTTTATTTAAAAAGTTTAGAGTAAATTACAAATTTGGTTCCGATGGTTTGCTAATTTCGTAGGTAGGTATAGTGACTTTTTAAAATTTAAAATTACATATTCGGTTCTTTTGCCTATTAAATTTGAAAAGATTATTATATCATTCACAGTATTTATAAATTGATAAATACTCCACCCCTGCTTAGGGATGTTCACTATTTTAGGTAAAATCGTATTGTCCAATTGTCTAAGTTGCATTGGACTATATAGTTCAAATTTTTTATTGGTTTTAACAAGAACTAAACTATTATTTTGCATTTTTGATTCGTTTTGATTACTAAATTGTCAATAGTCCAAATAAACAAAATAAAAATTATTAATTTATATATTTATATAGTTTTAATGTGTATCTTTAACTTTATATTAAATTATTAACATTTTTTCTGTTATTTCTATTAAAAGGCATGCCCATCAAAAATTCATAATTAATATAAATTATAATTCACAAACAAGCCAACATTTATGTCCTATATTTGGAGAACCGAATTATGAAAACCAATCCAAAATAATTCTAATATGGATGGTTCAGATCATATTTCAATTTCGTTCGGAGACTATGAAGATCACTATTTAGAAAATCGATATCAATTTGGATTCACTTGACAAATCGAATTGATTCATCCAAACAAACAACCTTACACCCACCCATCCCACATCCTCTTACCCTTTACCTTATCGATTACCTTCTTTTACAATCTTAACTTTGTCTTCTCTGGTTCACTCCTACTCCAACACAACCACCGGTGACCCCTGCATCATGGCATTGTGCCACTAACGACCACCACACCACAAAATGCTAGTGTATATAACTTGGAGTCTCCCTTCTATCGTAAGGGCTCTTTTAAAGAAACAATTTTGGACTTCACATATATCATACATGCTATCAGAGCTATGTTAGCTATGGTATCAGAGTTGGTGTCCCACACTGTGACATCCCCATTTTTATGATCCGAAAAGACCTTTACTTTATTCTTTTTAAAACAAAGTATTCTTTATATTTCAGTATTTGTCCTATAAAAGTATTTCCGAATAAATGTTTTTCATTGATTATTAAAAACATGAGATGTCATAACTGATACAAGGAACAGAAACATAAACGTAGTCATTGTCGGCTTTACTGTTGGATTAAGGTGTCTAAGTCAATAACTAAATTGATATACTCTTGAATTAGAAGCAAATTCCTTTTTGGGTTGCCTGCGAAACTAGTAACTAATTAGAATGACAGTTGGAGATACAGGTTAATTTGTTAGTTTATTATATGAATAATAAACTAATTGGAAATTGAAACATATGATTTATTAATATATTATATGATTAATTGATTAATTAGAATTGATTTGGATTTAATTCTAAGACTAATTAGAATTAATCATTCAAATTACTATTTGCTTTCCATGGGAGTTTCCTTAAACAAGTATAAATAGGACACCATGGGTGCCTATTTTTGACACACATACTGGCTTTCATAGAGCCGAATTTATGCTCAAGTCTCCTCTCTCCTCAAGTCTTCTTGCTACTAGGGTTTTGGGTACAAGCCATTAGAGACATCTATTCCTTTGGTGCTAACTTTCCAAGATCTAGAAGAAGGATTCTACTTTGATTATATATAGAAACAATCAAAAGGTATGTAACCCTTATTTTATGTATGAATTTCGATTTCATAGCCTCTCTCCTAGGGTTTTCTTGATATTCATAGTTAGTTGTCATCAATAGAGAAAACATAGATCCTTTCTAAGTTGCATGTGAACTTAAGGATTTAAGTGTTTTTCCGCCACATGTAATTTTTGTTTATAACCTAGAAAACTCATCAGTGGTATCAGAGCCATAAGTTTTCTATTTGATTGTGCACTAGAATGAATTGATCAAAAGAAGTATAAGGGATTATGACTAAATTTGAATGATTTAAATTAATTTTTTAATTGGTAAATAATTATTTAATCCATGAAATTAAATTATTTAATTAATTGTTTAATTGGTAAATAATATGATTTGAATTTATTTAATTAATTTTTTAATTAATATAAAAGATTAAATCATTATTTAGTTTAAAAGTAATTATTATTAATTGTATAATTCGAAAAAAAATAATTTTAAACCCTCGCATTTTAAAAAGTTTAAAATCCACCTTATATGATATATATATATATATATATATATATATATATATATATATATATGATTAAAAGTTTAATATATTATATGGATAAGATACGTCAGTCAAATCGCTAGTACGCCTGATTCACAAAGTTTAAAATCCACCTTATATGATATATATATATATATATATATATATATATATATATATATATATATATATATATGATTAAAAGTTTAATATATTATATGGATAAGATACGTCAGTCAAATCGCTAGTACGCCTGATTCACAAAGTCATACTTTAAAGGAGGTATAAGGAAGCGGCCTATAAAATGATCGTTGAATGAGTGTCCACTCTCACCCATCGCTCCCTTGTATGGTGGAGGGTCGTTAGTTGAACAAATTTGATAGGACATAACCTCTTAAAAGCATGGTACTATAAATTAACTAAACCTTTTTGAGTAAATCCCAATTCTAGTTACTTTAGGACAAAAAATGTGAAGTGTATTCTAGTCCATGAAAATGCACATCACTCATTATAAGTCGTTAGTAGAGCGTGCGTACTTAACCGACATACTAATTTTGGACTATAAAGTTGAGTGATGGATAAATCAAAATTTATTATTGTTAATGGAGTGTGTGTGGTTTACCGGCACATTAATTTGAGATGATAAATGACATTGAGGTTGTCAAGCGGGTTTGCATAGTTATTCACATATTATTTGTGATCATCGGCATCCCAATCATAAATTTGAAGAGCATAATCTGAGATTAAACATGTCATTGATAAAATTCAATGAATCTCAAACGATATAGGAGTTTCATGCTAGATTAAAATCAATAAATTTTGTATTATCTACCTTAATAAATTCACAATTAGATTATGACATCCCTCTTCTTTGTTGTGAATTGTATTTTGGATCCTAGCCTTGAATATTTATTTTGAGTTAAAATATTAAGGATTTATATCACTAACTAAAACTAAGTCTCTTTAAAATATTTCTGGACACGGTGAACTCATTGCTACTCAAGTTGGCTCCTCCCACTCAAACTTCTCTCTACTTTTGATTTTGTCAAAAGAGAAGCTCACCGGTCCCAACTACATGGATTGGATAAGGAACTAGAAAATGACTCTTCATTATGAGGTCAAGGAATATGTCCTTGAAAATCTTCTTGTCAAAATCGATGTATCCACCATTACTCCTGGGGAAATTGCTTCATTCAATCACCATTCTGATGATGCCACATAGGTCGCTTGAATCATGGTGGCCATTATGGCTCCTGAGCTGGCCAAGTTCTATGAGGACTAATGACCATACAAGATGGCTCTTGACCTTGCTGGAAAGTTCCACAAGAAGGTGAGACAAGAGTGATTCGAAGTGGTCAAATCTTTCATGTTGTGCAAGCTCAAGGAAGGAGAGCCTATTTGTCCTCACATACAAAAGATTCACATATATGTGGAGAAACTTCATAAGATCAATGTGTTGTTTGATGATGAGTTGGCCATTGATATGGTCCTTAACTCATTACCTCCTAGTTATGATCAGTTCGTTCTAGCCTATCATTTGAACAATACGGAGAAGACATTGACCGAGCTTCATAAATTATTGCAAACTGCTGAGTCGGGGATGAAGAGAAATCATGCCTCTAATGCAAACAAATCCTCGTGTCCTTGCTATTAGATTTGGCAAAGGTTAGAAAAAGAAGGCTCATTCCTAATCTACCAGGAAAGGGAAGGCCCGTGCTAAAGGGTCTAGCACTGGGTCAACGTTGAAACCCAACTTTGATGTCCCTGCGGTCAGTGATCCAAAGGAGGTCACTTGCTTCCACTATGGTGGAAAGGGTCATTGGAGAAGAAGCTGCCCTTAGTACCTTCAGGACTTGAAAGATGGAAAGATCAAGTCGTCCTCTTCAGGTATTTACACTATTCAAGTTAATAACACACAACTTTCTCATTCTTGGGTCCTTGACATAGGATGTGGTTTCCATATTTGTTCTGATTTGCAGGGACTAAGCAAAAGTGAGGAGGTGAAGCATGGGAAGCTCAATCTAATCATGCGGAATAGGAGATCTTCACCTGTTACCAAGATTGGAACACATGGGATTATGCTTAGTAGTGCTGTTAGGGTTAATTTAATTAATTGTTGTTATGCGTCAGATATGATGCGAAACATTATTTCATTTCACGCACTATATAGAAAAGGTTTTAGATATTCATTTGATAATGAAGTTGGTTCTATTTTTGCTTATCATATGGGTGTTTTTATGTTTGAAGCTTTACCTTGTAATGGTGTGTATGAAACTGTGACTTGTGTTGATAACCTGGGCAATAGTGTGTTTCATATTGATTTGTCCAATGATGTGGAAAAATCATATTTGTGGCATTTTCATCTTGGGCACATAAACAAGAAACACATCGCCCACATCCAAAATGATGGAGTGTTGGAATCATTTGATCTTAGGACAAATGATGAATGCGAATCATGTCTCTTGGGCAAGATGACAAAATCACCTTTCACTGGATCATGTGAATGAGGTGAAGGATTGTTGGACCTAATCCATTCGGATGTATAGGGACCTTTCATATATACCACAAGATATGTCAATCGATACTACGTGACATTTATAGATGATGATAGCAGATATGGTTATATCTACTTAATCAAACATAAATCGGAAACCTTTGAAAAGTTCAAAGATTTTAAGCACGAGGTCGAGAGTCAATTAGGCGGGAAGATAAAGATGCTCAGATTTGACAGAGGTGGTGAGTATCTTAGTATCGAGTTCTACGACTATATTAGGGAATATGGAATTATTTCACAATTGACTCCTCCCAGAACACCACAACTTAATGGTTTGGCTGAGAGGCGTAATCAAATGTTACTTGACATGGTTCGTTCCATGATGAGTCGAGCTTCTTTTCCTATTCATTTTTGGCGGTATGCCTTAGAGACAACCGCCCATATCGTGAATCTTGTTCCAACAAAGAAGGTTTCCAAAACACCTCATGAGATGTGGACAGGGAAAGCTCCCTCGCTCGCACATATCAAGGTATGGGGTTGTGGAGCACTCATAAGACGAGAGATGGATGATAAACTTGGACCCAGAGCTGAGAAGTGTTATTTCATTGGCTATCCACATAAATCCTTTGAATATTTTTTCTGCAGACCTGGTGATAACGTGGTCTCTGTATCTCGAAGAAGAGTCTTTCGCGAGAAAGAGCTAATATTCAAAGATGACAGTGGAGTGCTATTGATCTTCAAGAAATATAGGAGTCATCCAATGAAGGAACCTCATACAACACTAGCACTCAACATGAGGAAGACGTTCCAGTTGAGCGAGTTGACAACTCATCACCCCTTCTTCGTTCCAACATGCTTAGTATGCCACCTGAGTTATATGGTTTCCATATTACTGCATATGGTGACACATTTGTTAGTGATCGTACATTGGTAAATTTAGATGAACTTGCTAACTACAAGGACGCAATGGCAGGCCCTGAAGCTGCTAAATGGAATGAGGAAATGGACAGTGATATTCAGTCCATGTATGCTAACCAAGTATGGAACATGGTTGATCATGTGCCTGGTCGAAAGACAGTTGGGTGCAAATGGATATTTAAAAAGAAGACTGACATGGATGGGAATGCACACACCTATAAAGCTAGGCTGGTTGCAAAGAGATTTACTCATACCCAAGGGGTTAACTATGATGAGACATTTTCACCGATAGCTAAGATAAATCCTATTAGGATTATGCTTGTTATAGATGCATTTCATGATTATGAAATTTGGCAGATGGATGTTAAAACCACCTTTCTTAATGGGAAGCTATCTAAGGACGTCTACATGAGTCATCCAGAGGTTTTTATACATGCCAAGTTTCCTGATAGGGTATGTAAGCTTGAGAAATCCATTTATGGATTAAAACAAGCATATCGCAGTTGGAATCTCTGCTTCCATGAGATAGTCAATGAGTTTGGGTTCTCTAGAAGTGAATATGAGTCTTGTGTATACGTCAATGCTAATTGGGAGTATAGTGACTTTCCTAGTCTTGTATGTTGACGACATACTCTTTATAGGGAACGACATTCCAACCTTGTATATTCTAAGAATAAGGATTCACTCGGATAGAAAAAATTGTCTTATTGGTCTTATCCAAGGCACATATTTGGATTAAATTATGAAGCGTTTCATTATTCAAAATTCAAAGAAAGGGGAATTGCCTATTCGTAGTACTATTATGTTTAATAAGACTCAAAGTCCAAGTATTGATGAAGAGATAGCTTACATGAGTCAAGTCCCATATGCTTAGGCTGTAAGATCGATTATGTATGCAATGACCTGTACTCTCAATGATGTGTCTTATGCTTTGAGCATGGTTAGTCGATTTTAGGGAAATCCTAGCAAAGCCCATTGGATTGCAGTAAAGAATATTTTTAAATATCGGCAAAGAACGAAAGACAAGTTCCTAGTTCTTGGCGACAAGGATACGTTAAAAGTGAGTGGTTATAGTGATGCAAGTTTTCAAATAGACTTGGACAACTTTTGTTTGCAGTCTGGTTGAGTATTATTACTGAATGGAGGAGCGGTTACTTGAAAAATTCCAAGCAAGACATAATGGTTGATTCCACATGTGAGTCTGAGTGCATTGCAGCGAGTGAAACATCGAAGGAAGTGGCTTGGCTGAAGAACTTTATCAGAGATCTCAGAGTCGTTCCAATTATTCATGAACCAATGGAATTGTTCTGCGATAATGTAGGTGCGGTTGCTTTAACAAAAGAGCCAAAGGATCATGGTAGATCCAAGCATATCGATAGAAAGTACCATTACATTCGATTTCAGGTAGAATAAGGACACCTTTTGGTGAAGAGAGTATCATCAGAAGATAATGTTGTAGATCCGTTCACAAAGGCTCTGAGCAGGGTCACACACTACCAACATGCTAGGAGCATAGGCATTGGAGACGATATTAGTTTTAGTAGTTAGATGATATGTTTGAAACTTGTAACAAAATAAATATAATTGATTTGGTGAATGAATAATAGAGAATTAGTTATGAGTATCATACTGCCTTATTCAATTATTTATTCTTGTGTTTCTTTTTGCATGTTTACACTTCTTGAGTAATTTAAGTTATTCAAACTTCGACAGCCGATCATACTTAGGGAAGTAAGTAGTGAATTAAGACTATCGTGAATTGATTGTAGACTATCGATTGATGTTATGACATTGCAATTAGAATTGCTACAGTATTCATGAGTACTTTGAAAATAGGGATTTTAAGTATTGGATAAACCCACGCTTAGAGATTAATTCATGGATCTTGTCACAAGTAATTGTAAGACGATAATATCTTCTATTCTTAAAGCAGAGATATAAAGTTAATTGTTTACAGATTAATTATCCATTGGTTTACTCAAACACATCTCGTAACCGGATGTTATAAAGGGTAATTCCATGTGTGATTTAATGTATGAATTGTATAACTATGTAGTCAATGTAATTCGTTCCTTTTTCCCTAATAGGAAAAATGATATCATTGGGCCCCTCGATGATTTGATGTTGACTATATCGTGTTGAGACCGGCCAGGACTAATTAATGTGTCCAATTTGAAGTCTACTCAAGTCTTTTCAAATTGGGAAACATAATTTTGGAGAATGAGATTGATTTTGATCCATATCTTGTGTTTATATGATATCTTCAAGAATGAAGGAATAGCTTATCACTTATCTTAGGGCCGATAGCTGATTTGAATCAAAGTTCGACAGTGGCTTTGGAAAGCACTCTTTGTTGTTTATATCAAGGTCTATACTTGCAATTGTAGTTACAAACTTATCCAAGTAGGATACTGTTGGATTAAGGTGTCTAAACCAATAACTAAATTGGTATATTCTTGAGTCAGAAGCAAAGTCCTTTTTGGGTTGCCCTCAAAACTAGTAACTAATTAGAATGATAGTTGGAGATATAGGTTAATTTGTTAGTTTATTGTATGAATAATAAACTAATTGGAAATTGAAATATATGATTTATTAATATAGTATATGATTAATATATTAATAGAAATCGTAATGATTTATTGATTAACTGGAATTGATTTGGATTTAATTCTAAGATTAATTAGAATTAATCATTCAAATGACTATTTGGTTTACATGGGAGTTTCCTTAAGCAAATATAAATAGGACACCATGCATGCCTATTTTTAACACACTTATACTTGCTTTCATAGAGCTAAAATTATGCTCAAGTCTCCTCTATCCTCAAGTCTTCTTGCTACTAGGTTTTGGGTACAACCTATTAGAGGCATCCATTCATTTGGTGCTAGTTTTCCATGATCTAGAAGAAGGATTCTACTTTGATTATTTACAATAATAATCAAAAGGTATTTAACCCTAATTTTATGTATGAATTTCGATCTCATAGCCTCTCTCCTAGGGTTTCTTGATATTTATAGTTAGTCGCTATCAATAGAGAAAACATAGATCATTTTTAGGTTGCATGTGAACTTAATGGTTTAAGAGTTTTTCCGCCACATGTAATTTTTTTATAACCTAGAAAACCCATCACTTAAAACATATTATTATACTAAGGCCTACACCTCCTTGAATATCTCATCACATCCAAACATCACTATCTATGTACCTTTATACCGCTACTTGTGACATAAAGAAACTGAGTGGGTCAGGCTTAGGAGCCAGGTGAGCACATAGGGTTTTCAACCAACATTATTATTATTATTATTATTATTATTATATTGTTTTAAGTATATATATCACAACAGATTAATCCCATTTATCCATTTCCGTTAGTCTAACTCTTCAATCCTAAAATGATAATCTCAAGGGACCTATCCTAAAGAATCTCTATAACAACCGGTAGACAATACTGCCTTGGGGATTCCTTAGCAATACATGTCAGTAATGCTACAGATTGTGAGTCTGCTAGTGTTCCACAAGACTGTTTAGAAGAGTCTGTGGTCGTCATCAAGTATCTGTTAGATGACTACTCTCAGTTGGTCATGGTCTTTCACCTTTATTTTATCTCTGGTATGGTCTCTCACCATTATCTTATCTCTGGTATGATCTCTCACCATTATTTTATATCTGGCATGGTCTCACGATTTTTTCATCTCCCTCTCTCTCTCTCTCTGCCCTTTTTACTCACTACAATATAAGTTTGATAAGAATACATATATGATTTATTACATTTAAAAATCATTATGTCATTTAGCACATATATATTAGGAACACATATAATAAGCACATAGGTCATCTAAGGATATTAAATACTTGATATCTCTATGTAAGCAGAAAGTAACTATGTACCAACTTGTTAAAAGTGGATGACTCGAAATTTGGGCAGTGCTTCGCCTAACACTTTAGATTTTCCTTTGTTATGACCTAGGTAAGAATGTCACTAAGTCTTAGTCTTATATTCTTATGACTAATATTGTTCTGGATTCCTCATAGATCATAATGTCTACTGATCTATAGTTAATAAGGAACAACCAGGTAAGATCATATCATAAGTAGGGTCCATTTGGTATACAGAGTGTACTATTTGGAAATCTCACTTTAGACACCTTATAAAATATAGCCTAAACATCATCCATGTAAGTAGATCAATCAATATTTTGACTTGGAATCACTGATGAATCTTATTTATAAATTCATAATAACGACTATGAATATAAATATAAGTTAGACTTGAATTAAGATAAGTGAAACTTAACTTATAGAGATTTTCTAGCTAAAAGTCGGGAAATTGTATT
This sequence comes from Lactuca serriola, assembly GCF_051521515.1. Taxonomy (NCBI): domain Eukaryota; kingdom Viridiplantae; phylum Streptophyta; class Magnoliopsida; order Asterales; family Asteraceae; genus Lactuca; species Lactuca serriola. The sequence continues at coordinate 202,201,269 of NC_136414.1, read as the reverse complement.
GGCAGAACTTCGACTCGATAGCTTCTACTTGTCGGGCTCTCAAAGACCTTAAAGCCTAGCAAAAATACACTAATTACTACGAAATTTCATAACTTAAAATCCAGAGAGAATGGGAGTCGTGGTGTCAGCAAATGTGGTGTTATGTGCTTTTCGGCTATGCATATCCTGTTGAATCGTGCCATGTGTCGCAATTCCGGTGGTCCACGTCCCACCTCCTAGAAGCGTCGTCTGCCACACGCTTCGAGATTTAATTATTTTTTAAAAATCGTATCTTTCTCATACGAGCTTCATTTTTGACATTTTTATATCCACTCATAGCTATCGACGGGTACTACAACTTTCATTTAGACTCTGTCAGCTAATTCTCATTTTATTTTTAAAGTTATATATTTAACAGGGTAAAACTGTTAAAGTCCGTATAAAAAATCATAACTCTTTATGACGTCCATTATCGACTATCTTTATACCGACGGATTCCTATTCATGATATCTTTGATTTTCATGTAGATTGTCTTTCCTAACAATCGATTATTCAAAAATTTGAATTTTGTGTCGCACACTTTTATACTGAAACTTCGAAAAATCATAACTTTCTCATATGAAGTCAGATTTGGACATTCTCTATATGCACGAGTTCGTTTTACGGTTAATACGACTTTCGTTAAGATTACTTAAGCTAATAAGTAACCTATGTCCGATTCACTTTTTATTACGCGCATAGTTATGTCGGTTTAATCGCGAAACTTCGAAGAAGCATAACTTCTTCATACGAAGTCAGATTTAAGTGCTCCTTATATCCACAAGATAGTCATTACACTACTACATCTTTAGCTATGATTAAATATTATATCTTAAATTTCTAGCCCGAATTGGAGGGCGTTGCACACACCCACGTGGCTCAATACATTTATATCCATCCTCATTGAGCCTCCAACTCTGTGAAGGGTGTGTTAATGTATCACATATCGGTGTGACACCATCTATATATATATATATATATATATATATATATATATATATATATATATATATATATAGAAACTCCAACACACACACACACACACATATATATATATATATATGTGTGTGTGTGTGTGTGTGTGTTGGAGTTTCCTTAACTTCATAAGGGATCTTATGGACACACAATCTTGGACTCCACATATATCTTACACATATTAAATTTATATTTGCATGTGAATGTTACATGCTATAAATATACGATGTAATATTAATATATTAATATATAATGTAATATTCATATATAAATATCCATACTTATATTAACGTGTGATGTTACATGTTATATTCACCGATGAATATTACAAGATATTTTCATATATGGATAAACACCCGCAAAAAACTTTTACCGTGCCACTGTTATTATTTTTTTTTCCAAAATCAACCCCATAAACTTGTGCTTCTTTTCCGCGCATTATTATAATCTTGCAATAAAACCAAACAATTGTATCCCTAGAGTCAAAGCGTCCACCAAATAGAAAAAAAATATATAGAAAGAAAGACTACAAATCAAACCCATGTTAGAACTCAGCAAAGAGAACTCTCATTGTGTAAACCCATATAGTAATTCACCACTGATCCACAAGAATTTAATAGAAAATGGTGATAACTAGATGGTTATTAGACATAGAACTAATAATTATTAAGGTGTTGATAAGAAACAAACTAGAAATAGTTGTTAACAAAGAGTTTTTGGTTAGTTTGGCAAGTTCATAAGATGATAAAATAAAAGCCCAAGAACAGTTTGTAATTAGGGATACACAGCTACATATACATGACAACCACACATTGAAGTATTCCAAACCCTTTAAATATCATATGTTACGCTTAGAAATCAATAACGGATTCCTAATATGCTTCCAACAAGATGGGAAAGAAAGTTTCAAAAATAAAGTGAGCATTATCATAGGTAAAAAAAACATATCCATACGTGGGAGGGCGAATGAAAAAACTGATGAAATGATTAATCATATTGTCATACAATTAAGGAGGAGAGTAGCAAAGAAGCACTCTGTATTGAGATATAGTTATCATTCCTCCATACTTATCGCTTTCCTTGTATTTAGGTTTTGTATATATCTGTTATGTATTTTATTGTTTTCCCTTAAGGATATGTAATCTCGTGTGTATATATACAGCCCTGGAGAGGCATAATAAAGGGAACAAGATTCTGCAATCACAGTTGTTTCATGGTATCAGAGCAAGTGATCTCGATCAAAACAGAGCATTCCCATAGATTTGTTAACAATCTCGTCACTCAACCTTCATCATGACAGGGGATCCAAAATCATCAACAACAAAGGTAACTGTAGCAGATCCAACATCTCCTTTCTATCTACATCCTTCCGATCATCAAGGTTTGTCAATATGCCCTATGATTTTAAAGGGTGATAATTACCAAGAATGGAGCACATCAATGAAGAACGCCTTCCGAGCCAAGCGCAAGATGGGTTTTCTTGATGGCAGTATCACCAAACCTGATGATGCATCGGCCGAAATTGATGATTGGTACAATGTTAACTCGATGCTTATCGGATGGGTTGTCCAATCAATCGATGCTAGTTTACGTTCGTCTATTACTTATACTGAAACTGTACGTGAGCTGTGGAATGATTTGCTTCAACGATTCTCGGTCGGTAACGGACCACGAATCTTGCAAATAAGGTCTGATATCTCTCGTTGTCGTCAAAGTGGTCAATCGGGTGCAGCCTATTATGGAGACTTGAAGAAACTCTGGGATGAACTTGCTACATATGTACCACCAAAAACCTGCACTTGTGGCAAATGTTCATGTGGCTTGACGAAACACATTACCCAAGAACGCGAAGAAGAACGACTGCATCAATTTCTCTTGGGTCTAGAGGATGATACGTTTGGAACATTGCTTTCTAATGTGATGGCTCAAGACCCACATCCGCCTCTTAATCGTGTATATTCCCTTGCTATTCAAGAGGAACGTCATCAAACCCTTATCAAAGATCGTGATCTTAATAAAACTGATGTTATGGCTTTTTCTGTGCAATCCGGTGGACAGGTAGCCCGACAACAAACATCCTCTCATCCAAAATGCAACCATTGTGGACGGCCAGGTCATGATATTACTAAATGTTACAAACTTCATGGCTTCCCGGAAGGGTGGGTACCGCAAACAAGTGGTCGTGGTTCTATCACACCGCAAGTAGCCGGACGCGGGCGTGGACGTGGGTCATCAGGTGTTGCTAATGCTGTCCAACACACTTATGTGAGTCCTTCAATATCTATTACTGATCAAGACAAGGCGGCATTTGGTAATACTCTTACATCTGATTAGTGGAATTCAGTATTGCAAATGTTTCAAACTATTGCTACACAATCAGGCTCCAATGGAAAAGAACCTGGTAAGAATTTGTCTTGGGTTTTGGACACAGGCGCATCCTATCACATGACAGGAAATCATACTCTTTTACACAATTTGGTCCTTATACCTCCATTTTCTGTCAAACTACCTGACAGTCGCTTTGTTATCGCTCATCAAGAAGGCTCTTTAGTGATTTCACCATTAGCTAAAATTAACCATGTTTTATACATTCCAACTCTGGATTGTAATTTAATCTCTTCTGCTCAGTTAGCTTCCGATGCAAATTATCTTGTCATGCTTACTAAAAGACTATGTGTTATTCAGGAACCCATTTCGAGGACGGTGATTGGTGTGGGTGAGCAACGGGGTGGAGTCTACTGGCTTGGCATGATTGGAGATACTGGTCAAGTTTGTCATACTTCAGCTTCATCTACATCTACTCTTATTTGGCACCAACGACTTGGACATCCTTCGCCAACTGTGTTAACATCCTTGTCTTTTTATCCTAGTTCTGGTAATAAGTCATATAGTCATGAACCATGTGATGTTTGCTTCAAAGCAAAACAAACTCGCTCTCATTTTCCTATAAGTCAAAATAAAGCTACTTCATTGTTTCAATTAATACATTGCGATGTTTGGGGGCCTTATAGTGTTCCTTCCACTACAGGAGCATCTTATTTTTTTTTACTATTCTTGATGATTACTCTCGTGCAACCTGGGTTTACTTAATGACATCAAAAAGTGATGTTTCTACAATAATCAAACAATTTTGTGTTATGGTCGGTACACAATTTCATAAGAAAGTTCAACGTCTTCGTTCTGACAACGAAAGAGAATTCTCATGCCTGCATAGTTTTCTTTCTGATCAAGGCATATTGTTTGAAACCTCTTGTGTATACATGCCACAACAAAATGGTCGCGTTGAACGCAAACACCGTCATCTTCTTAATGTGGCACGTGCTTTACGATTTCAAGCATTTCTTCCGATTAAATTTTGGGGTGAATGTGTTCTTACTGCTTGTTATTTGATCAATAGAACCCCTACACCGCTTCTAAATAACAAAATCCCGTATCAATATTTATATGGTCATGAGCCGTCCTATCAACATCTCAAGGTGTTTGGATGTCTTTGCTTTGCCTCCAAATTACCTAAATCGAAAGACAAATTTGATGCTCGTGGAATAAAATGCATCTTTCTAGGATACCCACCTAGAAAACGTGGTTGGAGGGTGTATGATATTGCATCTGGTAATATTTTTATATCTCGCGATGTGGGTTTTTTTGAGGATAAATTCTCATCTAACGACACGACACCTACCTTGTCATCTGCTACCCAACCTGATCTGTTGCCTCCAACCTCTTATGAGGATGTGCCAGCCCCCTCAACTTCGCCTCCTGTTTCAGAAAACTCACCTACCCAAAATTCTTTACCTCCTGTTACTGAGGATAGAGGGAGCTCTCTAGATGCACCAGAAGCACGTCGAGGTACACGTACTCAACAACCATCTGTTATACTTCGTGACTATGTTTGTAACACTATGCAAGCCAACTCTACCCCATGCCATCTCACAGCCACACCGCCCTCAGGTAAACCTTATCCTATTGCAGCTTATGTCTCAAACTCTAAATTTTCTAACACACATGCCAAGTATTTAGCATCTGTAACTACAGGGCATGAACCCCGGTCCTTCTCAGAGGCTATTAAATCAACTGAATGGCGGGATGCGATGAATGACGAGCTTACAGCCCTTGAACGAAACAATACTTGGGTCTTTACCACTCTTCCTGCTGATAAACGTGCTATTGGGTGTAAATGGGTTTATCGTATCAAATACAAATCGAATGGAGACATAGAGCGCTACAAGGCTCGTCTGGTTGTCCTCGACAATAAACAACTCGCTGGTATTGATTTCACAGAGACCTTCGCTCCTGTTGCGAAAATGGTGTCAGTTCGTGTTTTTCTTTCGGTAGCTGCCATTAAAGGTTGGGAATTACATCAAATGGACGTTCATAATGATTTTCTCCATGGTGACTTGGAGGAAGATGTATATATGACACCTCCCACTGGGTATACTAAGGCACCGGCGGGAATGGTTTGCAAACTTCAAAAGTCTTTATATAGACTTCGTCAGGCTCCTCGCAACTGGTTCTCTAAACTAGTGGCTGCACTTCGTATTTTTGGTTTTCAACAAAGCAAAGCAGATTATTCTCTATTTTCTCTCTCTCTCGACATGGCAATATTTTGCATGTTCTTGTCTATGTTGATGATTTGATTATCGCAGGGAACAATTCATCAGCCATTTCAGCCTTCAAGTCATATTTAAGCAAGTGCTTTCACATGAAGGACCTAGGAATTCTCAAATATTTTCTCGGTCTTGAAATTTCTCGGAACTCGTCTGGCATCTTCCTTTCACAGCGGAAATATGCTCTAGAAATCATTGCCGAGACTGGTCTTCTTGGCTCTAAACCTTGTGATTCTCCTATGGAACACAACCATCGTCTAGCACTAGCAAATGGCGATGATTATGACCGACCTGAAAGTTATTGCCGATTAATTGGTCGTCTTATTTATTTAACCATAACTCGACCTGAGCTCAGCTTTGCTGTACACACATTATCACAATTCATGCAACAACCCAAAACTGAACATTGGTTTGCTGCTCTTCTTGTTGTTCGATATTTGAAAGGCCATCCAGGTCAAGGACTTCATCTTTCAAGTGATAGTTCATTGCGTTTATCTGCTTATTGTGACTCTGACTGGGATGCGTGTCCTATTACTCGTCGTTCTGTTACTGGTTATTTCATTACACTAGGTCAATCTGCTATCTCTTGGAAAACGAAAAAGCAAGCAACTGTCTCCCGTTCTTCTGCCGAAGCAAATATCGATCGATGCCAGCCACATGTTGTGAAATACTTTGGCTAAAAGCATTACTTAAATCTCTTGGTGTTTCTCATTCTGCCCCCGTTCGTCTTTACTGTGATAACACGGCAGCCTTACAGATTGCTGCTAATCCCGTGTTCCATGAACGCACAAAACACATAGAGATTGACTGTCATTTTATCCGTGATCTGATTATTGCAGGAAAAGTTGTTACTGCTCATGTTTCCTCAACTCAACAACCAGCAGATATCTTCACCAAAGCTCTCGTTACACCACAGTTCCGTCATCTTTTATCCAAGTTGGGCATTCTTGATCCCCATGCTCCAACTTGAGGGGGAGTATTGAGATATAGTTATCATTCCTCCATACTTATCGCTTTCCTTGTATTTAGGTTTTGTATATATATCTGTTATGTATTTTATTGTTTTCCCGTAAGGATATGTAATCTCGTGTGTATATATACAGCCCTTGCGAGGCATAATAAAGGGAACAAGATTCTGCAATCACAGTTGTTTCACTCTGCTTAATGAACAAATGATGAGGACGAATTACTGCCTTTGATCCACCAAGAAACGTAACCAAAACTCATATGTGTGTTTATTTATGGATCATTTGACATGATATGATGTGCACTTCAAGATGATTGTAATCAAAATTGAAAACAAAATTGCTAGTGAAAACTTATGTAATGGAAGATTTTCTCGGTGAGGGAAGGGGTAAACAAAGAGTATCATATCATGGAGGTACAACAAGCATAACCATGGGAATGTTAATTTCATAATGCAAAGAAGAACCGATATGGTGGTCGGAGTTGTGTCGATGATGACTTAGATAAAGGGGAAAAGAAGGATTTTATAGGGGTGGGGTGGGGTGGGGGTGATGTTGGTGACTTAATGGTAGGGTAGGGTGTGATGGGTTATTTTTCTATAATAAATAATAGATATTAAAAAATGTAAAAAAATGTAAAAAAAAACAAATAATAGGTTGGGATGGGGTATTCTAAAAAAGAGGGATTGACATATTTTCTTGATTTTTAATCTGAGCCATTCTAAATTGATATTTACAGTTATTATGCGGTTCTTTTGTGCCAAGCTCCACTCCACAGAGCACAGTCGTCTCCTTCCCATGTTCTATAACCCCCATTCATATCGATGTCAAACTTCTAACCTTTGACGGTTGAATCCCATTGAGAGCCCACCATCCCATGATCTATCTTCCCTACGAACCCTATATTCCACATGCTTACTCAATTTCTTTATATAAGAGTAAATTTCCTTATGAAATTCAGGGAAACTTTTGTTGGCAGTCAAGCAAGCTGATTGAGCATAACAAGTTGTGAAGGGAAAAGATGAAGCAAATTAAATTACTTAACAACTGTAGAATACACTCTTTAAAATATTATTTAATTATTGTTCCATATTTTACTTTGTTTCTTCTACCCTATGTTTTTCCCTAATTGATTGAATTGCGGAATTACTTTGTTTGTTATGTTCTTCATCTCTTTCTTTCACTCGCTAACTAGAATTTTTTTATAAAATTTGTGTTGATTATGGTTTAGCATTTCAATTTATAGAACACGAGCTTAATTTCAGTGAAGTATATTTTATATTTCGTGTAATTTAGTTGTTGTTAATTTTTTTCGAAGTGAAAATTCATGAAGTATGCGGACTATCTCTGCAACCTTCTATAGCAGAAGATGTTGACCAAACGGTTGCAGCCTATAATAAGAAGCATGTTTGTTTTTTAATATCTGCAGACTGCTTCATTAAACTGAAGATTAAATAAACTAATTTTACAACCTGAAAATAGTTCTCAATACCGAAATTTTAATAGTTTAGTCTTAAAGCATTAGAAGGATACTAAAAAAAACATGTAAAAAACAAAAATCTAAAGTTTCTAAAAAAATGTAAAAGAAGCTATCAACATTTTTCTTGAAAAAACTAATTTTAAAGAACATAAAAAAAAAAATTATAAAATAAAATTAAGAAAATTTTGAAACAATGTCTATAAAATTTGTAAAAAATCATATATGTTAGAAAAGATGCAACCGAAACTGAAAAAATTGTCAAAATAAATGGTAAAGAAGAGTAAATTACAAGAATGGTCCCTATGTTTTAGGGTAATTTGTGTGTTCGGTCCCTAACTTATTTTTTTTAACTCAGAAGGTACCTAGTGTTTATTTTTGTTATGCAGTTGGTCCCTGTCGTATCTAAAATTACTATTTTGCCCTTGATTTTTTAATCTATTTAAATAAACACACCCCCAACCCTACTACCCTCACCTTACGTTACATACCCCATAATTTTTACCTATTTTAATAATAGTCTTTTAGGTAAGATAGAGACCAAATGTGTAACAAAAAAAAACAGTAGGGACCAAGCGCGTAACAAAAACAAACAGTAGGGACCTTCCGAGTTAAAAAAAGAAGTTAGGGACCAAGCGTGCAAATTACCCCAAACCATAGGGACCATTCGTGTAATTTACTCTAAAAAGAATTTAAAAATCAAAGGTTTTTTTTTAAAAAAAACATTAAAGTTATGAAAATTGTGGAAACTATAAAATGAAATTGTATCAAACCGGTAAATCAAAGTTTGAAAAAAAAATCAAAGTTTGAAAAAAAATCAAAGTTTAAAGAAATTAAGTTATACCAAATTTCTAAAAAAATCACTTAGAAAAAATAAAAGCTGAAGATGTTTGAAAAAGCAAGTCAAGTGATGTGCCGCCGCGTAGAACACGCAAATAGGTTTTGTAGTTTGAAGCCTTCCATAAAACAAATTGTTGCGCATGTGTTGTGTCGCATAAGAAAAAGTGTTCTGAAGAAGTTTTTCTTAAAAAACAAAAGCCTCCTAGTTTTGTTCTCAATTGAGATTGTGATTATAATCAAGTTATCATAGTGTGGTGAATGTTTTGTTGAATGAGTGAAATTGGTTGTGGTGTATAATTTGTTAACATTTTCAAAAGTATAAAGCCCTAATAGGAACTATTTTCACTTGGTACCAGATTCAACCATCCTTCCTAACTAAAAATCAAATAACTTAATAGTTGACTTTGAGTTTTGTACTATTTGACTTGGTAATCTGCTAAGGTTTATATAGGAGGTCTAACACGATATGTATAATGCAGGTTTAGACAGCTAATTGCTCAATTTCGTGCAAAGCAAAAAAAAGGTAATAGTAATGGCGGGATTTATGTAAATTACGAGAGACATATGTTTTAATTTAAAAGTTTTTTTTGTATTAAAATAGAAGTATGCTATATAAGTTATTGTGTTTTTTTTTTTCTGATCTTTGATTTCTTACAAACATATTCGCAACATTTTTTGTTTCTGAAATCAGTAACAAGAAGTTTGGGAGGATGAAATCAGTTACATTTAAGATTTTTATTGAAATTATCTTTTAAAACAAAATTTATTTTGATTCCTCAGGTCATCTGTGTCCAGGGTTCATGTTTCATGTTTCATGTCAGCTACACTATAGGATTCCAGTAATTAAGCAAGAATCATAGGAATTACGCATGAGCAGTCTAAAACACAAAGTGTATTGTATGTGGTGTTAGTGAGTCAACCAATGTGTTTTGTATAGCCATTGCTTCAATTCATCTTTATCCACAATTTAGGTTAATTAAGCTCTTATTTCCATCGATAAGCTTTATGTTTCTAATTAGCTCGTTGATAGGTTTTATCTAATTTTTTTTTTGTAATTTTAATGCGGCACTCTAGACAAAACTTGAGGCAATAAAGTCTAGGCAGACCATTAGGCCTGTAAACGAACCAAACGTTCAACGAACTATTCATGAAACGTTTGACATGAAGTTCATTTATGTTCGTTTATATGATAAACGAATAAACATGAACAATGGTCTCATTCATTCAGTTATGTTCGTAAATGCTCGTTTATGTTGTCCGTTTACATTTTTTTATGTTGTTCGTTTACGTTCGTTTATGTTTGTTCATTTAAGTTCCTTTTATGTTCGTATATGTTTAACTATGTTTGATTACATTACTATATTATATGTTCGTTTAAGTTCGTATTTGTTCAATTGTGTTTGTTTATCCCTGTTCATTTATGTTTGTTCGTTTATTTTCGTTTAACATATTCACAAACATAAACAAACAAATATGAACAATGTAATTTGTTAAACGAACGAACATGAACTAGCCCTCGCTCTTGTTCGTTCGGTTCGTTTACAGTCCTACAATCCATTAATGAGGGAATCAAAGGAGGAGGAACAAGGTATGTTGGAAAAAGGAGATTAAGAAGTTCAATGAGCTTGATGCACTTCACACTAAATGGATCCATACTATGAGGATTTACCCTTTGATATATGAATTATTTTATAACTACCAAAGCATTTGTTATATTTTAACAAAAATGTTAGTAACATTATATGGTGTGAGCGATCTAGAAATCCATGTATGGTGTAACATTATGATCCAAGTATCATTTGAGCATATACATCTCTAATACCATTGAGAAATCAAAATTTTAGAATATACAAAAATAGAACACTTTTATTAGGTTGGTTCTTTTGTTTATGTTCCATCTTTTTGTTTGTGATCACTTTTACCATTATTGATGTAATATATCATTTCGGATATGAAATTGAGCATTTCACAGCTTTGTTAGATGCAAAAGCTACTAACTCAGGTGGTGATCAAGGGGAAAATATGTATGCTACTATTTCAACAAAAAGTCATGCAATCTCATCGTAAAAGTGTACTATAGGATGATTGGGAGGTATATTATCTTCTTGCTTTTTGTAGTTGTAGGATTTAGCATAATGGTTTATTAAACTTCAATAAAGATCATATCTTTTAACATTCTTGTGTTTGTTTGTTTTAGGATCTCACTGGTCTTCTTTAATCAACTATACGCAAAGCGAAAAAAAACATGGTCTTCCATGATTCCTCTCAGGTGCAAGTTTATGATATAGTTGTATACTTTATAGCCAATAAAAGATTGATTTTAAAAAAAAAAAAAACACGTTGTACAACTACCTTAAGAGTATTAGCATTGACCTTGATTTTCTCCTTGAATACGAAAAACCTGGTTTCGAATCGTTTCATGTATCGGGGCCGTGACCGGAAGATTAATTATGATAAGGCTTCGGGTCTTGAGGAAAGAGAGATTTAGACCCTTTTTGGATGTGGGTATTGTAGATTAGGTGATCCGGAAGTTCGGTTCGTGTTTTGGATCCCAAGGGTATATCAATTAAGGGTGTTGAACGGGTAAAATTTTCGGGTTTCAGGTAGAACGGGTATTTCCTTAAGAAAATATTACCCGATACCCGACCTATATTGTAATTTGGGTTTTCGAGTTTCGGGTATTTGGGTTTGAGGTCGGGTCGGGTAATTATCGGGTATACCTGAAAATTTCTTAAATGACACTTATTGATATTTTTTTTTACATGTTGGTTGGTTTAATAAAAAAATGGCTAGGAAAATACTCCATACAATTAACAAGTGCATCTATAATAACAATACAAATCATTATAATATGATATGTACTTTTTTAATTCCATTACGTGCGATAGAGAGAAAATGAGAATTGTGATGATGGTTCAGGACTTCAGCTTCAGCGTCGTATTCCCTTTGCAAGTTTGCGTTGATTGTCGAGTCGTCGTTCATAAGAAAGAAACGAAGAGTTTTGTTTTATTTGAAGTGTGCGTATGTGACTGCATTGCATATTTGATATTATTTAAAAAACGAATTCGGGTATTCGGGTATACCTGAAACTAAATATTCATACGTAAAACCTGACCTATATTATTATCAGGTTAACCTATTACCCGAATGTTCATACCCATTACCCGTTCTACCCGACCCATTCTACCCGAATTCGGAACGGGTCGGGTGGGTAGAACGGGTTTTGGGTTTTTTCGACAAGCCTAATGAGTCTGGGCCTTTATAGATTTTTTTTATTGTAATTAGAAAGGCTTTAAGATAAGGGTGAGTTGATATAAGTGTAGCGTTCCTTATTATCTTTCTGTGGATATAAAGAACATCACAATCGGACGTAGAACGAAGAAGTTATGACATTCGTAAGTTTGGTGGTTTAAGAGCTAAGCCTAGTACGATGGGTTTACAAGGAAGTATGTTGGCGTACTAGGCAGAAGAATCGCGGGCAACTTATGGAGTACGTTGGATGTACTGAGAGTACACGGTGCGTACTCCAGCTGGACGAAAACTTTAACTTTTAGGGTCTTTTCGCTATTTAAACAACTTATCTCACTGTGGGTGATCTTATTGATCAGCCTCCATCACGCTAAACCCTAATCTCTACCCTTACTCCCCTCCTTATGTTTCTTGAGCTCTTGTGAAGGATCTTAGTTTCTATTTGTGCATTTTGAAGAGATAGAAGGTTATTGAAGATTCATATATTACTGTGAAGCTTAGAGATATAGATTCATCATTATCTTTGCAAGCCATTTGAGGTATAAAGTTCTCTACTTGGTGGTTTATTATGCTAGATCTTGTTTTGGGACCTTGTTTATGCATTTTTGGGTCTTTTGAGCTAAAGTTGAGCTTTTGATCAACTCCTGAAGACATAGATGTTAGATCTTAGCTCCTTAGAGGTCCATTGTTCATAAAAATGCAAGCTTTTTGAAAGATATTAGTTCATGCATATGTTAAGAGCCTTATTAAGCTTTTTTTAGTGTTGGGTCCCATTAGGTTATGCATGGGTGTAAAGTAGCTAACTTTACGTATTAATTCACCCTTTACAATCAGATATCGGAGCTTAGCTTAAGGTCTTAACCAAATAAGTTCTTAATGGAGTGGTTTGGTAATCTAGGGAGTACGTTGGGCGTACCCAGCTGGTACGTTGTGCATACTGGCCCCTAAAGGAGTACGCTAAGCGTTTGAGCATAGTATGACCCCCGTGCTCAGCAGGTGGGCTTATGGGCTTGACGTTCATAGATTTGGTCCATGTTTTGGACTTTTAAGGTTTGGGCCTTGTTCGCCATTAGACTTCTAATTTTGGCATCGGGCTTTCTTGGAATTAGGCTCATGATGGTTTTTGGGCTCAATTTGGAAATTGGGCCATATTATGCTTTTTGTTGCTATTGGTTTGAGCTCCGGTTTTTGGGCCAAGTAAGGAAAGGGTAAAATAGACTTTCACCATGGGCATTTGACAATTGGACTAGGATTTCAGATATGGGTTGTGGACCAATTATGTATTTGGTATTATCTGATGTTGTTAGTGTGAGGATTTTCCGGACCGATAGTCCCGCTTTTATTTGAGATATTCAGCAACTTGAGGTAAGTCTCCTCACTATACTATGGGTCGAAGGCACCAATGTCAGACCATTGGCTTATGTATTAGGAAGACCAAGGGGTGGCCCTTGTCATTTATATGGAAGACTCGTAGGTGGCTCCTAGCAAATTTGTATGTAAGACCAAGGATCAGACCTTGGCAGTTAGATAGTTATGTATATGTGTTTAGATAGTATGCTAGTTTTCTTTGTGATACTCGCATGGAAGTCCAGGAGGTGGCTCTTGGCACTTGTATGTAAGACCTAGGGTTTTGGACCCTGACCTAGCAAGAAAAGACCATGATACAACTCGCGGCATAATGGAAAGACCATAGCTGGCACATATCAATCTCTATTGTATGTATGGTATGTGGTATTTTGGGGAACTCACTAAGATTTGTGCTTACGGCTTATTGTTTATGGTTTCAGGTACTTCTGGTATGAAAGGGAAGGGCCTGGCATGACTGCATTGCATCCACCCATGTTTCCGCAATGTAATGATTTTAGGATTGTACTCTAATTATTGTTTTATTATAATCTATTTAAGAATGTTTGAATAAAAGATAATTGGAGTTTTGGTTGCATTAAAAAATTGAAATTTTTACCTCATAATTTTTTGGGTCATTACAGAATATCTTTTCCTACTTTACCCTTAATCATAGCTAATCTTCTCTCTATTTCCTTAGTTACTATGTTTATCATGTACTTATATTTCCTTTCTTTGTAACCCTAAAATATGAATGAAAGAAACCTTTTGATCAATTTTATTATGGTATCAAAACGGCGTTAAAACAAAAATCAAAGGAGGTAACCATGCATGGCAAAAAAGAAAACAAAGACGATAGAGGCAGTAGCAATGGTGCCTCTGACCATAACTCGCCTTATTACCTTCATGCATCTGATTATCCAAGGAAGATGCGCGTTATTGACATGCTTACAGATGCAAACCACCTCGATTTTTCATAGGAAATGTTGAATTTCCTGTTCGCCAAGAAAAAGATTGGCTTCATTGATGGGTGAATCAAGAAACTTGCATCTAATTCAAAAGATCACATGGGCTGGATGACGTGTGACGCAATGATCAAAGGGTGGTTAAACACTGCCATGGAGAAATAAATCAGAACTAGTGTGAAATATGGAACGGCGGCTCAAGTGATCTCGGAAGATATGAAAGAACAATTTCGAAAAGGGTTTGCCTCTAGAAAATATGAACTAAAGCAATCTCTTAGCACCACCAAACAAGAAAGGTTATCTGTCTCGGCCTATTGTATAAAATTGTGTGGGCAATGGGATGAATTCCAATCTACTTTTTGGATACCTACGTGGGACTGCAATGGTTATTATACCAAATGGTGCCACTATACCTGTTAAGAGTCGTAGGGATTGCACCCTACCCAATAAGAAGACAGTCAAAGACGTCCTTCATATACCATATTTCACATGCAACTTAGTATCGATGAGTAAATTATCAAATGATTTAGAATGTGTTGTAATATTCCTTTTCCAAAAATTTGTGTCACGCAAAACGTGTATTCGAAGAAATTGATTAGAGAGAGTGATTATGTAAAAGGTCTATATAGGATAGGGATGATGCAAAAAGAAAGAAAAGTGATGATGAAAACTCCTGGTACAAGGCATAAGCGACTAGATCACACGTTTATCTCCAAACTTGATAGTGTTGGTCTTATTAAATATGTTTCTTTGAAGGGTTTTTGTGATTCTTGTAATAAAGCAAAATTTGCTAGACGTCCATTTCCAGTTAGTAAAACAAAAACATATGCTTGTTTTGATCTTATTCATTGTGATGTTTGGGGTAAATACCGAACACCCTCTTTTACATGAGAAAATTCCTTTCTTACAATAGTTGATGATTTTGATCATGTCGTTTAGGTTTTCCTCCCCAATTACAAACATGAATCTAGCATTCAACTCGTTAACTTACATAAGATGACTCAAGCCTAATTCGAGAAAAACATAAAAAGATTACGGTGCGACAAGGGATGTGAATTTACATCAAATGACATGCTTGATCTTTATGCCAAAGAAGGGATCATTCTTGAAAAAACATGTCCCCACACAACTCAACAAAATGGTGTGGTGGAAAAAAAGCATTGTCATCTTTTATAAATGACGAGGATCCAAAATTCGAAGTGGATCTTCCTACAATGTCTTGGGGAGAGTGCATACTAACAACCACTCACATCATAAATCTTCTTCCTTTGAATGTGATAGATGGAAAGACGCCTTATGAAGTAGTGATCAACTGGAAGCTAGAGTATGAACACCTAAAGGTGTTTGGGTGTCTTGCATACTTTCAAAACACCAAAACCAAATGGGATAAATTTGAGCCAAGGGGGAGACCAGGGGTCTTCTTAGGTCACCTTTGGGGCACGAAGGTACATAAGATATATGATATAGAGCATAAGAAGATCATAACTACAAGGGATGTAAAATTTGTAGATACTGTTTTCCCTTTCACAAAATCAAAAATAACAAAAGAAGACGAAGATATTTTCATTTCACCCAAATACTAGGAAGATGAATGCTTGCACAAAAATAAAAGACAATATGAAAGCATCACAAGTGAAATGAAACACAATGACAAGCATGAACACAATAAGGAGCCCACATATGATGTTAATGGGCTTATGCAATACAACAACCTGGATAAAGGAACTCAAAGTGAAGAACAATCTGGTGGGATTCCTGATGGGCCTGAAAATCAAGAACCAATTGTTGAAGATATGAATGCTAGAGTTGGTCCTGAAGTGAAAAAGATACTAACATGATATAGGTTCAAATCTACACATCTTCAAGACTTTCAAGTAAAGCTGCCCCTATCCTTACATCATGCGTATTCTACTCCTGACTCTGATCATGAACCTTCGACGGTACACCCTATAGCACATTTTATTTCATATAATAATTTTTCTAACTCACATAAAGCTTTTATGGCGACCATTACCCAATATAATGACCCAATATTTTTTGCCCAAGTTGTTCAAGATCCAAGATGGGTTGAAGCTATGAAGGGAAAAGTTGAAGCTCTAGAAGAAAACGGAACCTAGAAACTCCAAGAACTCCTAAAAAGAAAACGATTCGTAGACTCAAAATGGTTGTACAAGATAAAATACAAAATAAATGATGAAATTGAATGATACAAGGCGCGTCTAGTCAGAAAAGATTTCTCATAAATGGAAAGGATTGACTTCCATGACACCTTCGCCCCTGTGGAAAAACTTGTCACTATGTGAAGCCTTCTTGTTGTTACTGTAAAAAATGATTGGTGCGTTCATTGATTGGATGTTAACAATGCCTTCCTATACGGGGATCTGGGTGAAGATGTCTATATGAAGGTTCCACAAGGCTTTGGTAATCAAGATGAAAGGTGTGTTTGCAAAGTAAAAAAAAATTATTTATGGTCTCAAGCAAGCGTGAGGATACTGGTATAAAAATTCACTAGTTTCTTGACGGGTCTAGGTTCCAAACAATCAGACCACTAATTCTTTTTATACAAAAGGGAAGAAATAATTGTCACTTTACTTATTTATGTTGATGATGTAATCATTGCAGGCAAGGACGAAATCAAAATACAATAAATCAAAAGGGAAGCTTAATAAGGAGTTTAGCATCAAAGATCTTGATCAAATAAAGTTTTTTCTTGGTATCAAAGTTGTACGCATAAAGAAAGGGATGGTCTTAAGCCAACGTAAATATACGCTAAATAAATTAGAAGACACATGAATGATGGGTTGTCGTCCTAGTTTGTTCCTCATGGAGCAAAATTTGAAGTTGGACAAATGAAGTGATGAAGCACAGTTAGATGAGAACCAATATAGAAGACTTGTTTAGAGACTCTTGTATTTGCAAGACACGGGACCCGACATTACCTACGCTGTCAACATCTTAATCCAATTCGTTGGAGATCCTAGAGTGAGTCATCTTGAAGCTGCTAATTGTGTGCGATGTTACCTTAAGGAGAGACCTAGGCAAGGCATTCTGCTTACCAAAGATGATGGTACCAATCTTACCGCCTACTATGAATCTGATTAGCTTGGATGTACAATCATCGGGAGGTCAAGAACATGTTACTTGTTACTTTTAGGGGAGCTCCTACATATTGGAAATCGAAAAAGCAATCATTGGTCTCTCGGACATCATCCGAAGCGGAGTATTGGGATATGTCATCTATTGTTAGAGAAATTTTATGGCTAAGATGGTTACTAAAGGAGCTCGAGCTGCCATGTGAAAGTCCCACTCAACTATTTTGTGAAAACCAAGTTACCCAACATATAGCAAATAATCCCATCTGCCATGAATGAACGAGTCGAATCAAAAGTGATTGTTCTAATACAAATTGACTCCAAATTACACATAGCTTGGCATTATTAATCTCTCTCCATGCGCCAACTTAAGGGGAAGTGTTAACCTTGATTTTCTCTCTAAATATCTTGTCCTATTTTAGTCCTTAATCACAAGCTAATCTTCTCTCTATTTACTTAGTTACTTTGTTTATCCTCTCTCTCTCTCTCTCTGTCTCTCTCTTTCTTTCTCTCTCTCTCTCTCTCTCTCTCTATATATATATATATATATATATATATATATATATATATATCCTTTCTCTGTGACCCTTAAATATGAATGAAAGAAACCTTATGATGATCAATTTTATTAATTAGTGCGTTTCTCACGGATTCTGACCAATCGGAATTCTAGATTCCATTCCATAACGTGTTTTGTTGTGAAATAGATGGATTTCAGTTCCGTTCAGACCCTTCAAATTCCACATTTCTTAAAATTTTCGCCATCCTAGGAAGGGGTAAAAGAATTTTTAAAAAAACAAAATAACCTATTTAAAATTAAATGTTTATGTATTTCAAATAATCATATATATATATATATATATATATATATATATATATATATATATATATATATATATATATATATATATATATAATTTGGATGTTGCAAATATAAGATAGTCAATGACCTTTTGAAAAAATAGAAAATTAATTAACAATGAATTTCATACTTATAAAAAAAATAGTTTAATGATCATTAGTTTATCTTCAATATATTTTTAAATGTGTGTTGAGTCAAATATGGCATTGTACTTTTTATTTGGTAGCATAATTTTGATGATCTGGTATCTATTCGTACAAGTTAATGATAAAGCAGATGTTTAGTTCAATTAAATGTCAACATTTCATATTTCTGATTGTGTTTGTGCTCATCCAACTAGCTATTGGCTCCTTGATTCAAACCTTCCTCAGTTGACAAAAACTAATAAATGATTTATCAATAGATCCGTGTTGTGGAGAATTTGAGATGTTTATTACATCACACATCGAAGTTGATCTTCCCACATATCATAAATTCATAAGTAATGCAACTGTGGTTGTTTGGATTTCAGAATATGGCAACTTCTGTGGGGGTGTCTCTTTTACTACGGGCAAAAAGAAATTGTACCCAACTAAAAATCACAAAACTTTGTGCATGTAGAAAGAATGGGAAAACTTATAAATGATTTATCAACATATCCTTGATTCAAACCTTCCTTAGTTGACAAAAACTTATAAAGGATTTATCAACAGATCCGTGTTGTGGAGAATTTGAGATATTTATTACATCACACATCGAAGTTAATCTCCCCACATATCATAAATTCATAAGTAATTCAACTGTGGTTGTTTGGTTTCTAGAATATGGCAACTTCTGTGGGGGTATCTCTTTTACTACGGGCAAAAAGAAATTGTACCCAACTAAAAATCACAAAACTTTATGCATGTAGAAAGAATGGGAAAACTTATGCATGTAGAAAGAATGGGAAAACTTATGTGTGAGCATAGAACATCTATAATGAAGGTTTAATAAGGGTTGAATAGATGATAACTAGGATTGAATAGAAGTAGAATGGAGTGTAGATGATGAAATAGAGTGGAGCTGAATGAGAGAGTTGTATGATCATTAAGTGGTTCAATAGATTTAACCGTTTCTTTTTCAATTAAATTTCAAACCAAATATATATTTAATCTTATTTTCTAATTACATTTACATTTGATTTCTATATTTTTTTTTAATTAAACAACAATTAAAATTAACCATATTTTTAGGTATTATATAATTGAATGTATCTTTTTTTTTTTGGTGTCATATTTTTTCAAATAAATTAATCAAATGAAATATTAAAAAATAAAAACCCACTCAAAATGAAATACATCGGTTACAAATATAATAAATACAAATTTCGAAAAAATAGAATTTGTATATATCATTTTTTTATTAATGTATTTTTAGGTTTTGTGTTTTTAAATTAATGTATTTTAAGGTAGAAAATATTTTAGGTTTCGTAATTTTTAACTAATGTATTTTTAAGTAATTTTTTTTAGCTATTATGTTTTTCTATTTTTTAATTTATAATTATGTTTATAAATGTAATGATAATGAAATTCATTAAACTTTGTAAAGTTTAATAAGATATGGATGCTAAAGAGTATAGTTAAATAAAAAATAAAATGTTGATGTGGGAATGATGTGACAATCCATTGAACTTCTAAAATTTCAATGGACTATGAATACGCTTAAGGTATGTAACTCATACTTTAAAAATAAGGGTAATTACAAATCTAGCTTTTTTTTTCTTAATTATTTATCAAAAAATAGCCCACAAAATAGTATTCAACTTATGGTTGACTGCGGTCAACACCGTTTACTACTGTTTTAGGTCGAAAAGTACTCTTTCGTGGCCCATTAGCCTATAGTATATAATGAAAAAAAATTCAGATTAGTCATTTTTCCTATTATTTTCTTTGGTTTGGGTACTTTTTTGTCTCAATGGAGCACCGGAAGAACAATCCAGTTTTTCTAATTTTCATCAAAATTTTACCATGTTTGTGATTAAGAGTAGGTTTTGTATATGAGGTTAAATTTTTTTTGAATAAAATTAATATATATATATATATATATATATATATATATATATATATATATATATAGGGTAAAGTGAATATACTTAACAACCTTATATAAGCTTAGGTACCTAACCACATCATACTACGTAATTTTGTATCATATTTGCATTGTAATCACCCAAAGTTTTTAAAATTCAACCTCATAACTCAATTGCTTCCAAAATCTTTGGACTTTCAGCATTATCTTCCTTCAAATGACGTCTTTCTGTCGGAGACCCCCTGGTGGGCTTTATATACTACCGTTACAAATCAAATGGTATAGGAAGAATATAATGGTAAATGTCTGAAAATCTTTGAAGTAAATCAAGTTAAGGGTTGAAGTTTAAGAACCTTAGACGATTACAATGGAAATATAATGCAAAAAAATGTAGTATAATGTGGTTAGGTACCTAAGGTTATATAAGGTTGTTAGGTATATTCACTTTACCCATATATATATATATATATATATATATATATATATATATATATATATATATATATATATATATATATATATATATATAACCATAGGTTTCATACGGTGTACAAGTGCCAATGCACAGTTTGTGCAGTGTCGACTTGTATATCTTATAAAAAATTTTAAAAAAATTAAAACCGTAGACAAAACCCCAAAAATAATAGATTAAAATATTAAAAAAAAAACGTATTTTTTCCCGCCAAAACCGTAGGCTACAGTTTTCGATACCGTAGGTAAACCGAGAGGAAACCGTAGGTTTCCCAAAACCTACGATTTTGTAGCTTACAAATGAAAACAAAATTATACAAAACACAAAACAGTAGACGATATGACGAAACAGTAGACAATTTTCGAAACCTACGGTTTCGTGGGCTATATTTGGATATTTATTAATTTTTGGCTAAAAATTGATAATCACTTCTTTAATTTGGCTAGATAAGTAATTACCCCTTAAAAATATAGCTGTAAGGTAAAAACGGTCTTACAATTTTTATGTGGCGAATGAATAACAAGAATTCCAACGTTTTGGTATCATATAAAACACAACTTTTGAATTTATTTATCCAACGTATTAACCAATTTTAGCGGCATATAATGTTTGCTGTTTTATATAATTTTTATTTTTTTTGTTTTTTTGCAGTGTATTTATTTTGTCGTAAACTATATTTCAATATGTATTATATGTTATTTAAACTATGACATTTTTCCAAAAAATAAAAAATAAAAATAATTCGGGCGAAGTAATTTGCTTGGTATTTTCATATACCAATCAAACTTTTGTAGATTTATATAGCATTATGTACTAAAATCATCAAGTTTAGTGTTAATTTAATTATTATTTTTCTTGGTATGTTCATATATGTTAAAAATGGCTTCTATGATTCATTATGGACTTTGTTTTCATCTGTTGATTAGAACAATAAGAATTACCTTACAACCTTTCCACAGTTGTTTTTGCGAGCCGATGGCCAATTTAAGACAATAAAGCTCCCTCAGTGTAAAGTGGTCAAGCAATGGTTTTGCAGGATCACCGATCAATTCCATATAACGAAGGTTCTTCATCTTTGCACCAATCAAACGTAGACATTGTTCTTGTTTATTTGCTAGCTCAGAGTTAAAATTCATTTTTATTGCTTCGATCTTGTCAAGTTCCTGTAATAGACGAGCAAAATGGTGTCACAAGTTTCATTAGACATGAACACACACACACACACACACACACACACACACACATATATATATATATATATATATATATATATATATATATGTAAAGGTTCAAATGAGAACCAAAAAAGGTTAAGAACCGTAAGAACCTCTAATTTTAGATATTTATAAAGGGTTTAGGGTTTAGGGTTCTTAACCCTAAACCCTAAACCCTTTATAAACATCTAAAGTTAGAGGTTCTTAGGGTTCTTAACATTTTTTGGTTCTCATTTGAACCACTCTCTACATATATATATATATATATATATATATATATATATGTATATATATATGTATATATATATATATATATGTATATATATATATATA